>NC_134583.1:5343750-5971666 GCF_037038515.1 Microtus pennsylvanicus
ACCTACTCAGAGTAAAGGGTTGGGAAAAGGCTTATCAAGCAAATGGGCCTAAGAAAAAAGCAGGTGTGGCCATATTAATTTCTAACAAAGTTGACTTCAAACTTAAATCAATCAGAAGAGATGGAGAGGGACATTTTATACTCATAACACGAACAATTCATCAGGATGAAGTCTCAATCCTGAATATCTACGCCCCTAATATAAAAGCGCCCACATACATAAAAGAAACATTACTAAAACTCAAGGCAGCCATCAAACCACACACACTAATAGTAGGAGACTTCAACACTCCTCTCTCACCAATGGACAGGTCAATCAAACAGAAACCTAACAGAGAAATTAGAGAATTATTGGAGGTAATGAAGCAAATGGACTTAACAGACATCTATAGATTATTCCACCCAAATAGGAAAGAATATACCTTCTTCTCTGCAGCTCATGGAACCTTCTCGAAAACTGACCACATACTCGGTAGCAAAGCTAACTTACACAGTTACAAAAAAATATTAGTAACCACCTGTGGTTTATCAGATCACCATGGATTAAAGTTAGAATTCAACAACAATGCTACCCCCAGAAAGCCTACAAAGTCATGGAAACTGAACAGTCAACTACTGTACCATACCTGGATTAAGGAAGAAATTAAGAAAGAAATTAAAGTCTTCCTTGAATTCAATGAAAATAAAGAAGCAACATACTCGAAGTTATGGGACACTATGAAAGCAGTGCTAACAGCAAAGTTCATCACACTAAGTGCCCACTTAAAGAAAACAGAGAAAGCACATATTGGAGACTTAACAGCCCACCTGAAAGCTCTAGAAAAAAAGAAGCAGACTCACCTAGGAGGAGTAGAAAACTGGAAATAATCAAACTGAGGGCGGAAATCAACAAAATAGAAAACAGAAAACAGTCCAAAGAATCAATGAAACAAAAAGCTGGTTCCTGGAGAAAATCAACAAGATTGATAAACCCCTATCCAAACTAATCAAACGGCAGAGAGAGAATACACAAATTAATAAGATCAGAAATGAAAAGGGGGACATAACCACAGACATAGAGGAAATTCAGAGAATCATTAGATCTTATTACAAAAGCCTGTATAACACAAAACTGGAAAATGTGAAAGAAATAGACAATTTTTTAGATAAATACCATATACCAAAGTTACACCAGGACCAGGTGAACAATCTAAACAGACCTGTTGGTCGCAAAGAATTAGAAGCTGTTATCAAAAACCTCCCTACCAAAAAAAGCCCAGGACCAGATGGTTTCAATGCGAAATTCTACCAGAACTTCCAAGAAGAGCTAATACCTATACTCCTTAATGTATTCCACAATATAGAAACAGAAGGGTCATTACCAAATTCCTTTTATGAAGCTACAGTTACTCTGATACCAAAACCACACAAAGACTCAACCAGGAAAGACAATTACAGGCCAATCTCACTCATGAACTTCGATGCAAAAATCCTCAACAAAATACTGGCAAACCGAATCCAAGAACACATCCGAAAAATTATCCATTATGATCAAGTAGGCTTCATTCCTGAGATGCAGGGCTGGTTCAACATACGAAAATCTATCAATGTAATCCAGCATATAAATAAACTGAAAGAAAAAACCATATGATCATTTCATTAGATGCTGAAAAAGCATTTGACAAAATTCAACATCCATTTATGTTAAAAGTCTTGGAGAGATTAGGGATACAAGGGTCATACCTAAATATAATACAAGGTATATACAGCAAGCCGACAGCTAACATCAAATTAAATGGAGAGAAACTCAAAGCCATCCCGCTTAATTCAGGAACACGACAAGGCTGTCCACTCTCGCCATACTTCTTCAATATAGTGCTTGAATTCTAGCAATAGCAATAAGACAACATAATGGGATCAAGGGGATTCGAATTGGAAAGGAAGAAGTTAAACTTTCGTTATTTGCAGATGATATGATAGTGTACATAAGCGACCCCCAAAACTCCACCAAAGAACTTTTACAGCTGATAAACACCTTTAGTAATGTGGCAGGATACAAGATCAACTCCAAAAAATCAGTGGCCTTCCTATACACTAAGGATAAGGAAACAGAGAGGGAAATCAGAGAAGCTTCTCCATTCACGATAGCCACAAACAGCATAAAATATCTTGGGGTAAGTCTAACCAAGGAAGTGAAAGATCTATTTGACAAGAACTTTAAGGCATTGAAGAAAGAAATTGAAGAGGATACCAAAAAATGGATGGACATCCCTTGCTCTTGGATTGGGAGGATCAACATAGTAAAAATGGCAATTTTACCAAAGGCAATTTATAGATTCAATGCAATCCCCATCAAGATCCCATCAAAATTCTTCACAGATCTGGAGAGGACAATAATCAACTTCATATGGAAAAACAAAAAACCCAGGATGGCCAAAACAATCCTATACAATAAAGGATCTTCTGGAGGCATTACCATCCCTGACTTCAAACTCTATTACAGAGCTACAGTAATGAAAACAGGGTGGTACTGGCATAAAAACAGAAAAGTCGACCAATGGAATCGTATAGAAGACCTGGATTTTAACCCACAAACCTATGAGCACCTCATTTTTGATAAAGGAGCTAAAAGTATTCAATGGAAGACAGAAAACATTTTCAACAAATGGTGCTGGCACAATTGGATGTCAACCTGTAGAAGAATGAAAATAGACCCATATATATCATCGTGCACAAAACTCAAATCCAAATGGATTAAAGACCTCAAATCAGGCTGAACACACTGAACCTGATAGAAGAGAAAGTGGGAAGTACCCTACAGCAGATGGGAACAGGAGATCACTTCCTACGTATAACCCCAGCAGCACAGACATTAAGGGCAACATTGAATAAATGGGAACTACTAAAACTGAGAAGCTTCTGTAAAGCAAAGGACGCTGTCACTAAGACACAAAGGCAACCTACTGACTTGGAGAAGATCTTCACCAACCCCGCAACAGACAAAGGTCTGATCTCCAAAATATATAGAGAACTCAAGAAACTAGACTTTAAAATGCCAATTAACCCAATTAAAAAATGGGGCACTGAACTGAACAGAGAATTCTCAGCAGAGGAAGTTCAAATGGCCAAAAGACACTTAAGGTCGTGCTCAACTTCCTTAGCAATCAGGGAAATGCAAATCAAAACAACTTTGAGATATCATCTTATACCTGTCAGAATGGCTAAAGTCAAAAACACCAAGGATAGCCTTTGCTGGAGAGGCTGTGGAGGAAGGGGTACCCTCATCCATTGCTGGTGGGAATGCAATCTTGTGCAACCACTGTGGAAGTCAGTGTTTTGGTTTCTCAGGAAATTTGGGATCAACCTACCCCTGGACCCAGCAATACCACTCTTGGGAATATACCCAAGAGATGCCCTATCATATGACAAGAGCATTTGTTCAACTATGTTCATAGCAGTATTATTTGTAATAGCCAGAACCTGGAAACAACCTAGATGCCCTTCAATGGAAGAATGGATGAAGAAAGTATGGAATATATACACATTAGAGTACTACGCTGCGGTAAAAAACAATGACTTCTCGAATTTTCCATGCAAATGGATGGAAATAGAAAACACTATCCTGAGTGAGGTATGCCAGACCCAAAAAGATGAACATGGGATGTACTCACTCATAATTGGTTTCTAGCCATAAATAAGGGTCACGGAGTCTACAATAGGTGAACCTAAAGAAGCTAAGTAAGAAGGTGAACCCAAGGAAAAACATATAGTTATCCTCTTGGATAAGGGAAGTAGACAAAATTGCCGGGGAGAAAATTGGGATCTTGGGGGTGGGGTGGGATGGGGGTAAGGGGAGATGGGGAGAGAAAAGGTAGAAGGGAAGGAGGGGGGGACTTGGGGATACAGGACGATTGGGATAAAGGAAGTTTGGACAGGGGAGCACGGAACCACAATTCTTAGTTAAGGGAGCCACTTTAGGGTTGGCAAGAGACTTGACCCTAGAGGGGCTCCCAGGAACCCATGGTGATGTCCCTTGTTAGTCCCTTGGGCAGCTGAGGATAGGGAACCTGAAATGACCCTATCCTATAGCAATACTGAGAATATATTGCATACCACCATAGAACCTTCATCTGGTGATGGATGGAGATGGAGACAGGGACCCACACTGGAGCACTGGTCTGAGCTCCCAAGGTCCCAATGAGGAGCAGAAGGAGGGAGAAGATGAGCAAGGAAGTCAGGACCACGAGGGGTGCACCCACCCACTGAGACAAGGGGGCTGATCTTGTGGGAGCTCACCAAGGCCAGCTGGACTGTGACTGAAAAAGCATGGGATAAAACCGGAGTCTCTGAACATGGCGAACAATGAGGGCTGATGGGAAGCCAAGGACATTGGCACGGGGTTTTGACCCTACTTCATGTCCTGGCTTTGTGGGAGCCTAGCCAGTCTGGTTGTTCACCTTCCTAGACTTCACGGAGTGGGGCGGACCTTGGACTTTCCACAGGGCAGGGAAACCTGACTGCTCTATGGACTGGAGAGGGAGGGGGAGAGGAGTTTGGGGGAGGGGGAGAGGGGTGGGAGGAAGGGGAGGGAAAGGGAAGGCTGGGAGGAAGTGGATACTTTTTTTTCCTTTTCTCAATAAAAAAAAAGAAAAAAAAACATTAAGAGAAAAATAATAGATAAGCTACAGTGAAATCAGTATGGTGATTTCTCAGTAAAACTGAAATTGATCTACCATATGACCCAACCGTTTCATTCCCCAGTGTGTACTCAAGACATCAAGATATCAGTCATGGGTTATTTGCACATCAGTGCTTACTACAGCGCTATTCTCAATATTCTAGATACTGAACCAACCTTGTGCTCCTCAACAGGAATGAACACAGATCTGGTGGAATGGGTGGCAGGCAGGACTGGCAAGACCCTTCATTCTCTAGCCCTCCAGCTATCAGGCCCACCTACAGCATTGTTGCTAGTGCAACACAGGTCCAGAGGTCCTGGCTGAGGGCCCATGGCCGACAGCTCCTATTAGGAAGCAGCAACTAAAGTGCCTAGACTTGTGCTTCTTAAAGCTGGACCAGTGGACCACAGTACACATAGGAAGGCAATAGCTGGAACTCCGCGAACTCATCTATCCTTCTTTTTCTTGTTTTTTGATTTTTCAAGACAGGATTTCTCTGTGTAGCCACTCTGGCTGTCCTGGAACTCGCTTTGTAGACAAGGTTGGCCTCAAACTCACTGACAGAGCTAAAGAATTTGAAAAGCCAAAGAAGATTCTTCGTAGTGGTTCTCAACCCTCCTAATGCTGCGACCCTTTAATTCTTTACTCTGTTTTTGAGTTATTTTCTTAGTTGTTGCCATGGAGCTTATTACGTACATCATAATTAGACAGTTTCTCTTTCAAGCTTACAATTATTTCACTGAGATTTTGAAAACACTGCTCCTACTTTTCTCTATCCCTTTCCTCATTTGCAGTATTATTGCTCTGTGTATTATATACACATGTAACAAGCACTGAAATAAATTTCTAATTATTATTTTGTCTAGTTTTATGGCCTTTAAATAACATACTACAACAGTGGGTCTCAACCTTCCTAACTGTGACCCTTTAATACAGTTCCCCACATTGTGGTGACCCCCAAGCATAAAATTATTTTCATTCCTACTTCATAAGTGTGATTTTTCTACTGTTACGAATCATAATATAAATGTTTTTGGAGATAACGGCTTGCCAAAGAGAGTTGCTACCCATAGATTAAGAACCACTACACTACAAAAAAGCCACAATGTATATATAGAATTTTATTAACTTCTTGTTTGCTACTTCCTATATTCTTTCTTGGTTCTTGTGGATTTGAGTTGCCATCTGGTATCATTTTTTATTCTAATAAAGCTTTGCTTTCACCTCCTCCTTCATCCTATTTTTAAAAAATATCATATTTGCATATGTTTTAGGCCCAGTTATTGAAAAATACTATCTTATGTAGTTTTTTTTAAATCAGTTAATATATAAAAGGAGAAAAAAGCCATGAACTTTTATTTATATTTTTATATTAAATATATTTATGAATAAATATATTTAAAGATCTTTTTTTAAAAAAAGAAATTAAAGAGAATAACATTTAACACTAGGAGGATATGAAGATATAATATAAAAAATGCCACAGAATACATGAGAAATTTAAATCAGTATTAGCATAATAAATGAATACAAAAGAAATTCAGTCATTTTCAATATCCTGGAATTAGTCAATACTGACTTTAGATTCAGCATATTATTTTTATTGATTTTATTAAGCTACATATTTTTATCTGCTCCACTTCCTTCTCCACTCCCCTTTTACCCTCTCCCATGGTCCCCATGCTCCCAATTACTCAGGAGATCTCTTTTTTCTACTTCCCATGTAGATTGGATCCATGTATGTCCTCATTGTCGTCTACATTCTCTGGTATTGTGAATTGTGGGCTGGATTTCTTTGCTTTATGTAGAAAACCACTTAGGCGTGAATACATATGATATTTATCTATCTGGGTCTGGGTTACCTCACTCAATATATTGTTTTCTAGATCCACCCATTTGCACACAAATTTCAAGATGTCATATATTTTTCTGCTGTGTAGTATTCCATTGTGTAAATATATCACATTTTCCTTATCCATTCTTTGGTCAAGGGCCATTTAGGTTGTTTCCAGGTTCTGGCTGTGACAATGCTGCTATGAACATAGTTGAGCATACTTTATTGTGGTACAACTGAGCATCCTTTGGATGTATACCCCAAAGTGGTATTGCTAGGTCTTGAGGTAGGTTGTTTCCTAATTTTCTGAGAAATCACTATCCTGATATCCAAACCAGCTATACCAGTTTGTACTCCTGCCAGCAATGCAGGAGTTTTCCCTTTACCCCACGTCCTCTCCAGCATAAGTTGTCATCAGTGTTTTTGAAGCTGGGCATTCTTACAGGTTTAAGATGGAATCTCATATTTGTTTTGATCTGCATTTCTCTGGAGGCTAAGGATGTTGAACATTTCCTTAAGTGTCTTTTAGCCATTTTACATTCTTCTGTTGAGAGTTTTCTGTTTAAGTATGTACTCCATTTTTTTATTGGATTCTTTTTTTTAATAGCAATTTCTTGAGTTTTTGTATATTTTGGAGATCAGCCCTCTGTCTGATGTGGGGTTGGTGAAGATATTTTCCCATTCTGTAGGCTGCTGTTTAATCTTGTTGACCATGTCCTTTGCTTTAAATTTTCAGGAGTTCCCATTTATTAGTTGTTTTTCTCAGTATCTGTGTTACTGGGGTTATATTTAGGAAGTGGACTCCTGTGCCAATGTGTTCAAGTTTATTTTCTACTTTCTCTTCTATGAGGTTCAATGTGACTGGCTTTATGGCTTTATGTTTACATTTTTGATATATTTGGTCTTGAGTTTTGTGCATGGTTATAGATATGGATCTATTTTCATTCTTCTACATCTTGATATCCTGTTATGCCAGCATTTGTTGAATATGATTTTTTTCCATTTTATATTCTTACTTCTTTGTCAAAAATCAGGTCTTCCTAGGTGTGTGGATTAATATCTGGGTCTTTGGTTTGGTTCCATTCATCCTCCTGTATTTTTTTTAATGCCAATACCAGGCTGTTTTCAGTTCTTTGGCTCTGTAGTAGAGTTTGAAGTTAGAAAATGTGATGCCTCCAGAAGTTCTTTTATTATTGTACAGCTTTGTTTGGGCTGTTCTGAGTTTTGGCTTTTCCATATGAAAGTTGATTACTGTTCTTTTGAGGTTTGTAAAGAATTTCCATGGAATTTTGATGGGCATTGCATTGAATCTGTAGATTGCTTTTGGTAAGATTGCCATTTTTATTATGTTAATTCTATCTACCCAAGAGTGTGGGGGATCTTTCCATTTACTTGTGTCTTCTTCAATTTCTTTCTTCAAAGATTTAAAGTTTTTGTAATACAGGTCTTTCACTTGTTTGGTTAGAGTTACTCTGAGATAGTTTATGCTATTTGTGACTATTGTGAAGGGTGATGCTTCCCTGATTTCTCTCTCTACCCATTTATCATCTGTGTAAAGGAGGGCTACTGTAAATGAGGGCAACTGATTTTTTTTGAGTTCATCTTGTATCATGCTACATTACTGAAGGTGTTTATGGGTTGTAGAATTTCCTTGGTAGGCTTTTTGGGGTCGCTTATATAAACTATCATATCAGAGTTTGACTTCCTCTTTTCTCATTTGTATACCCTTGATCTCCTTTTGTTATCTTATTGCTCTAGCTAGAACCTTAAGTACTATATTGAATAGATATGCAAAGAGTGGACAACCTTGTCTTGTTCCTGATTTCAGTGGGATCACTGTGAGTTTCTCTCCATTTACTTTGATGTTGGCTGTTGACTTACTGTATATTGCCTTTATTATGTTTAGGTTGGTTCCTTGTATTCCTGCTCTCTCTAAGACCTTTATCATGAAGGGAGGTTGTATTTTGTCAAAAGATTTTCAGTATCTGATGAGATGATCATGTGGTTTTTATTTTTAGATTGTTTATATGGTGAATTATATTGACAGATTTCATAGTTGAACAATCCCTGCATCTCTTGTATGAAGCCGATTTGATCATGGTAAAGGACACATAATATAAAAATAACTATGCTCCATATTTTCATGGAATTATTTTAAGAATTTAAATTCACTTCTGAAGACTAACTCAATAAATTTGACTCTTAAAATATTTTACCACAATTATACCAACTTAAAAAGGAAAATAGAACATTTATTTAATCATTTTTAACAAACTTGAAATAACACTGACTGCTTAACCACAGACAATCAAATACAACTAACATTTTTAAAGTTAGAATACTGCAAGGTACTCTAAAATATAAGTAACTAAATGAATCTCACTCAGCATTCTTCAGGAAATCTTATTGTTGTACATGGAATCAACACAGAGACCCATAACTAGACAATGTGCAGAAAGTTAATGATTTGGAGCACAGAATCAGAAATTGATAAATTGATAATTAACCATCAGTCCCCCCCCCCACCCCCAAGGCTCAAGGATCTATGCAGGAGAGGAGGAGACAAGATTGCAAGACTCAAGTGATGGATGACTCTAAGGAAATAGCGCCAACTAGACACAACAGGACAGAAATATCTGTCCTGTTTCCAAGGAAACAGTGCCACCTAGATACAACAGGATAGATGCACAGACAACAGATACTGCGTAGCACACATCTACACAAGTTTGAACCAAATATTTTTTAACTACTTAAAATGTGAAATGGAGACAAATTTCCCTAATCCCTCCCCAATGCACTATCATAGAAACCATTAGCAATTAATACATTCTGAAACAGTGAAAATCACTCTTCTCCAATAAAGTGTCTTTGGGTATATCAACTACATTTCAGTGAAGACACTACACTAAGAAGTTAGTGGCCAGCACAAAATAAACTGCCTATGGGTTTTACAGGGACATTTACTCTATTATGACAGTTTTTAATTATCTAATTTATTGGTATTTTGCTTGTCTTCTCCAATTTGAATCTTGTATTTTGATTTTTGAGAATGAGAACATAAAGCTTGATGTGTAGGAAGGTTGGGATGTTTTGATAGGAAATGGAGAAGCTATAATCATAATCAAATACAATGTATGAAAAATAATAGCCTACATATATTAAATAATATATTTATATATTAAATTATATAATGTATATGGTAAGACTTCATATTACTTACTGTATCCATTTTTATCTTTTACCAGATGTCCCAGAAATCAGTTAGATGAAAAAATTTAACAATATAGAAAGTTTACAACTGAAATCATCAACAAATTTGGAATTATTATCTGATCAGTCTATCCTAAAGTCTTATACACTAAAAGTCTGAAAATAATTATTACCTCTACTGGGACTTCAAGTTACAAAATCAATTAAAAGTAAATAATATCTTTTCAGCAAAAATGTTTATCTATAAAAGCATTGAATATTTGAAATCATAACAACATATTCATAAATATATGGTCACTAAAATATTAGAATATGTTAGTGAAAACTAAAATTGTCATATGAAACATGATTATAATTCTAAGATACAACATTGCTCAGCTATTCATGCTTAACAAGTTGATCTATGAAATCAATGTAAACTCATGAAAATTCAAACTTTGTGGCCACAAAAAATTAGCAAATGTGAGTTATCTGATCATTCAAAAACAGTTTTAGTAAATAAAGAAAAGATTTCAGGTACTCTATCAAACTTCAGTGTTTACCATGAATCTGAATTATGTATAAAATTTAATAGAAATAGAAAGGTAAACAAAGAAAGTTTTTGAATTAGACTACACAAACCACATTAGTTGGTTTTTAATAGTGGTGCCTAACTTGGGTTTAAGGCAGCTTCTTTGGTGTGCACTGCTACTGTTCTATACAAACATAACATTTATGTGAATAATATTTATGGATTTTAACTTTTCACAACTGCGGTCTCTCTAGCATTCTGTATAAAATAGAAAGAAATTAATGTCTCCCAGTAGCAGAGTATATATGATAAGTACATTCTCTTTATAATGTATTAGGCAAAGTAATTCACACTTTTGAGACTTCATTTCTCTCAAAATCTGGGAAAAATAATCTTAACTTACATAAAGTCTCACAATGATCCTGTTTCTTCTGTCGGTTTATAGTTTATTTCTTTCATGTGTTTCAGCTTTCATCAGTGAGAATTTACTGGCGATTGTCAACATCAGGAATAAATTCAGCTATACACTGCAAATGAATAGATGTATATTTCTCTCTGACCATAACCTCCTTTGGTAGCAAGTCTGAAAATATTGTAGAAATAGCATAAATGTGTCAGGATAATAATGAAAGAAACATGTATTTTTGATTGCACCAGAGTCACTTAATTCATCATTCTTAGTACTGTAAGATCTTAGATTTCAGGTGATATGAAACACTAGATTTATTTACTGTTCAAGCATCTTTAAAGTGAACTATCTGATATTGGATGAATAAAACATTCTACGTGACACAGCATCAAGCAAAATACAATGAGAAGAAAGTGGATGGATAAAAGCCAGGTAGATATTTTCATGAATTATTTAGTATTTTCGAAAGCAATGATACTTGCAATATTTAATAGTAATATCAGAAGAAGTCTCAATGACACTATTATAAAATTAAACACACCGAGTGACAGAGTTGATATTGTCTTGCTTGAATTATAGAACGTAGAAAGAAAAATTAGTTCTTGCTGTCGTATCAAAGAGTTCCAAAATAGCCTGGAATGGAGTATAACAAAGGTTATTAATTTGGGGATGAACTCACAGTAAGGGACTGATCCACTGTCCTCTGTTTGTGCTGGGAACTGGAACGAGCAGCAATGAGAGCTATGCACACTTTTCTTCTGCACTGATAGTACATGAGACCACACCCAAAGCAGGCCAGTATCTTAAGGGGTATTGACTGAAGGAGTTTCGGCAACTCCTTCCACACATCCATCCAGGTGGATTTGTCAATTCTAAAGGTTTTGAAGTTGCTTACAATGCACTTCCTTTTTGCCTAGGTAATATTATATCCTTCTGGAGTCTTTGATGGTGTCGAAGACAAACCGATAGAGTTATCCTTAATGTAGGGAAAGCTATACTTTCCTTAGTTACGATAAAAGATAAAATAGATATAAAACATTAACCTCATAAAGGTAGATAGATGATAGAGTATTTTCCTTAATTTTTCAACTGTAAGTGGACTATAAATACTGTAACTATGATTCTTGCTTAACAACTGTTTTATATATGTAATTTTACTATGTTAAAGTTAAAACCTTCCTTTTTATCTAGGCAGAAAAGGGGAGATGATGTGGGACTCCCCTCTGTATACTGTGAATATTATTTTTACCAATGGATAATAAAGCAGCTGTTTTGGTCTATGGCATGGCAGAATAGACCTAGGCAGGCAAACTAAACTGAATTCAGAGTGAAAGAGGTGTCATGTATCTACCAAAGGAGAAAGACGCCACTGGAACCTTATGAGTAGGCCACAGCCTCATGGCAATACACAGATTAATAGAAAAGGGTTAATTTAAGATCTAAGAGTTAGTGAATAAGAATCCTGAGCTAACTGGCCAAACAACATGGTAATTAAGATAGTTTCTGTATGATTATTTGGGTCTGAGTGACCAGGAATTAAAGAGCAGTCTTACTGTACATGTTCTAAGGACACAAAACTCTTCCAAAACCTGTATTTATAATCAAGATTAGACCATCAATACATTTTAAAAATATTGTCCTGATTTGTTGCACCTGATTCATATTATATCCAAAATGCCAAATTTTGATATATTTGCTTCTTAACATGATTATTATTTGTAATTAATCTTTCGAATGTTCAGAATCCTTCCAAGTGAATGTCATTCCTTTCAAAACAACTTTTCAAAAATTTTTAAAATTCCTTTCAAAAAGAATTGAGACAATGTTCAAGATTTTTAGAAATATATATATAGTCTTCTTTCAAAACTGAGATCAGCCATTCACCAGAAATCACTCATATAACTATTCAATAACCCTTCCATTTGATCAAACACACTATCTTCCACCAGGAGTCCTTTATCTAATTCAACATATTTGATGTTAAACTGGGTCTCATTGCTTGTTCAAGACAACCTCAATGGGTAAACATTTTCTATCAGTATATCTTTTTTTTTAAATAACATTTCATGGAATTTCCAAAAGTGTTTTTATTTTTTTCTCAAAACAATGCTATTTTATTTACTTGAGAAGAAATAAAATGAAACAGAATATTTAAATGTTCTTGTGTTTAAAAGTTGTGGCACACATCCTTTATAAACAGATTCTACTTTGGCCATTTGTTTGAACTCAAATTTTCTGCTAATTTAGATGGCTGATTTTCAATAATTTATTATTTCTGTTTATATGCTTATACCTGAAACTAATTGCAAATAGGGCACAACAACAAGCAATGTCTTCGTCATATATAATTTTATTATTTCTGCCTTGATACCATATTCATTCTTGGTCCCTCGTTTTGTCTATCCAACCATGTAGTCTTTCCTCAGTTTGCTGAGTGTGATTGTTTGTGTGTGTGTGTCTGTGTGTTTGAGAGAGAAAGACAGACAGACAGACAGACAGACAGACAGACAGACAGACATAGACAGAATTTAATTTAATAAGTAAGGACCTCCACAACCTAAAATTCTAGGCTTGGAGCATCTTGAAGGGTTACATAGCAAAAGTTCACCCTGGATGTGTTTGGTATTACATGTTTGACGAAACTTCTTTGTATGCATCTAAATAGCCTGAATTTTTAAGGATCTTGGTTTAATTTTTTGCTTCCTTTTTATGGTTTTGCTTTTAGTTTTCTTCTCCTAGAAGTAAATGATGTTTAGTTCTCTTCTTCAATCAGTTCTGACATAAACTTTGATGCTTGAATGCAGTAGTCATATCTGTCTCATGCCCTTTAAACAAATCTCTTTCTTTTTCACTTTGTACTTGGTGTAAGACACACCATTAAAAACCACTAAAATGTACTCTGCATAAACTGTGCTTTTTAATTTTGCCTACAACAGAAACAGCAGCAGATTTTTGTTAATGTTCTTTTCTAGTACTTAGAATTGAACTCCAGGCCTTGTACATGATACATAAGTTCTATCATCAAGCTACATACTCAAACCTTGTCATCTTTTCATTCTAGCTTAGTTAGCAGGGATATGAGAGCATAACTCCTTCAAATATTATTTAATGTGTATAAAGGTTTAATTGTCATATTTAATAATTGATTAATTCAAGTTCTCTACTAATGCAGTTTATTAGTAAACCGTAACAGAAATAAAATTTGATGAAATAAACTATAGACTATGAAATTTTAACCTATCCCAATTTAGGTAGTAGAACTTAATTAGGAAATTTTAATTCACTAAAACTAGTTTTTTGCCTATGGAATGAAAATAAAAATAATACCCATATGATGAATGCCCATAGTAAGGGGCTATCATATCAAAGGAATAAAGTGTCTTCAAAACAATACAATGATCAGGAATGATTAGAAAATTTCTATTTACCACTAGGAACCGTCACAACATGAAACAATTAGCTATCATCAGTTTCTTTTAATGCACATTTACTTATTAGATCATCGGAGATTCTGAGTGGATTGTCTTCTAGTTCTTTTCAATATTTAATTAAGAAAAATCAGTCATAGATCATTATAGTACTATTTGAGTGAGAGGACTTTACTAAAATTGCATGAGGAATATCTCCATCGCTCTTCTGAATTTTCTTGAATATTGTTCCCATCCGAGAAAGAATTATTCACTAGTGAAACTAGCCAGGACATTATAAATTTATTAGTCTAAAAATGACACTAGTGTGCAAATGTACTCTATGTAGAAATAATCAATTTTTAATAGATGTTTTCAATGTCAGGAATTCAAATACTCTAGAACTCCATATATTAAAAATATATCTAACCAATAAAGTAAATACATTTATTCAATGTTGGGACTCTTTACCAAATTGATTTTCATATTCTTCTATGATTGCTTTATTGGAGCTTGCTTTCCTCTTGCCTTGTTTACTATTCTTAGTCATGTGACTCACAATTGGATTGACAATGCCTATAGCCCTTAGTCCACACGTAAAACTGTCAGCGTGCATGCCAGTTAATGCCAACTGGGATGTGAATGCCTATTCACCAGGAACTGGACTGAAACCACCCCTTGATTTCACATAGGCCATTGAGCAGTAATGACTTTCCATCACTTATAACCTGAACTACTTTCAAAGTAGTGACCTAGAAAGGAAAGGCTCTGTATCCCATTATGATTTCCCTGGAAAACACTGTTCCACTGAGATCACTTAGTCCTAAATAGCTCTTAAATGCTTTATTGCCTTTAACAGGTTGTATTAGTGATGCAGAAAAAAGAGGAAAATTTCAGTTAAAAATGCATTTGGAACTATTTAAAGCTATAGTCAAAATGTCTGTGGGTAATGATAGAAGTGATATAAATCAAAATTTTTTCTGCCATGTGGAAGAGAATAAAACTGTCAAGCTTATTAAACATCACTTTCACATTGAATCTAACTCTTTAAAATAAATGTCCATTAAAATTAGAAAGCAACATATAATAAAATATAAAGTAACTCGTGGAAGTAATTTTATCTTCATTTAATAATCAATGTACTTTCATGTTTATACATCAATGTGACTCTGTGGAAAAATGGATAGAACACTGGACCTCTAGTGATATATATGTGTGTATCACTACAAAAATAACTGTACAAGTTTTATGTGATTAGCTTATATTTATATTATTAAATATATAAGTATATATTTTTATTAAGTATAACTCTAGAAGTTAAAAAAATAAATTTAGCTACAACTCTTTGAGAAGAAAACCAAAATCCTAGTCTCAGAGTATATATGGAATTACTGAATAACCAACTCTTTATCTCATGCAACATATATGTAATCTAAGATTCCATAAAAGATTCACTAATCTGCTCTTTTTGGCCTCTTGTTTGCTGCATCTGATTTCCCTTCCCTTTATTGTCCCTGTCTCTTTTCTCTGCATGGCTTAGGGTCACATCTACTCTGTACTTTCCCAGGTGTACCTCCCCTCCTCCCACTTCCCTTAATTGAGAAAATACCTCTCTATGATTTGCCTCTTGGTAAGTCTAAGGGGCATTTTCTTGATTAATGATAGATTTAGAGGGCCCATCCCATATTGATTGAAGCTACCACTGCGTAGGTGGGCCTCGCTGGTATAATAAATACAAACTAGAAGTCCAGGTGAGAAAGATAATATTCAACATTTTCCCCACAGTGTCTGAATCAGTCACTGCTCCTGTGTTTCTCCCTTGTCTTAGTTCCTACTCTGACTTCTTTCAGTAATGAACTGTGACATGTACTGTAAATGAAATAAAGTCCTCCCTCCCCAAGTTGCTGTCAGCCATAATGGTTATCACAGAAATAATACAAAGACAGGCTCCAATGCAGTTCAGCTTCATGTACAATGCTGCATATATTGCAAACACATGGCAACTCTTCAGAGAAAATCATCACAATACATTAATTCCTAAAAAAAATCATATTAAAAGTTAATTCTGAAGAGAATACTGCCCAGCTACACATTGCTTGAACAATTTGCTCTGACACAAGGTAAAATCTTTCATGATATTATAACTCTTGAATTTTGCTGCTTGCAGACCTAGAATAATGCAGATGATTCTGATTCCTGCCACAAACAAACAAAAAACAATAGCTAGGTCCTCTTGACAAATGTTCACACTCATCTCTGTCATCTTGAGTGATGATCAAGCAAATCCTGGATAGATATAAAAATTTCTAGGAAGCCTGATTTAACTGGATAGCTTAAATGATAGGATAATGTTTGTTTTCAACTGGTAATTGTTTTGGTTAATGTTAGTATTTCAGACCAATTGGGATATCAATATGCAGTAGTTTGGCCAATTCCTGTGGTCTTTTCCAGCCACTTTTCCTGATTTCAAATGAACAGTAATAAATGTTTTTTTTTAAATCATTCTAACTTCCTCAAAAACTGTGACATCCTTAGTTCCAGATTTATACAAGCTATGATTCCTACATGTTTTCGCTTTTCTGATCTTTGGCACTGTTTTTCTACCATAAACTAATCTAAAAGCAGCTAGCAATAACCATGTCACAGCCTGAATAATAAGCTACCTTGAAATTTCCACACTACTTTGATTAATCAGTCATGTTTAAACTGGAGCACAGTACAGACTACTTCTTGTCAGATGGTAACTTTGCTCAATAAATGCCTGTTCACTGATGAAGTGTCATGAACTTGACTTTTGTAATCTGCCTTCCTATCAGAATAATGTATTAGCATCTTCTCCAGAATTTGCCATTAAATATTGCTTATGATATGTTGATTTTTCTGGCTCCCACATTGCAAAGTCTCCTAGTTCCTTTCACAAAGATTTCCCAAATACCCAAGAGCAAAACAATTATAATTTAGTCACAACAATTTTACTTTTCTGGCTTAAATATTCAGTATTAGAATTTCTTGTTGCTATGAAAAGGTATCTGAAACTAATAACTTAAAGGAGGGAGTGTTTATTTCTCTAAGGGTGGGGAATGGAACTAAGTGAGGCAGGCTAAAGTCTCATGCAATAGACAATATTACTCAGAGCATCAGGCATTTTTTACTCTTTGAATTAAGAGGAAACACAGGAGTAAAATATAAAATCACAAGGACAAGCCACAAGTGATAAAAACATTTTTCCATACAGCCTTGTGAATAAAAATTGCTAAAGTAAACTCACTTGTCTCTGTTACACCTGGAAATAGCATGAAAACACATTCCAAGAACAAGTCTATGATGTTAAGGAAACTGAGGTCGTAACACTCTAGTGTTGTTTTCTTGGAGTTTTTTTCACAAGCACTCAGAAACCCCTCATACAGCTACATTCATTCATTGTGTTCCAACAGGGAAGAATTTATTTTGGCTCATGATATCAGAGATCTCTGTCATCGATCCATGATGCCATTGACTGAATGAAAAAATAAGGATGAGACTAAGGATGCTGGATACTTAAGGCAAGTATCCGGCAACCTATTTATTCAACAAGACCCACATTTCTAAGGCTCCCAGAATGTCCAATATAGTGCCATAGGGTAAGAATCAAGAATTCGGCACATTCATCTGTTATGGAAATTTCACTTTCATACCATATTAACATCTTTTTCTTTCAATTCTGATAGAATTGGAAATTATATTTACCTCTTATATATTATACATGACTGATAATAGCATGTTTTATTATTTATACAGTAATGTATTCTATCTAGCATACTGTGGCGAGTGAGGAAGACATTGCTAATCTTAGAACATAAAATAATGGTTACGAGCCACAGTCTATTTTGTACTATGTATTGCTTTCTATAAACCTCAAAGAGGTACATTTATCTTCAAGTAATATAATATTTTTATGTAGTTTTTATTCATGAAGAAAGTAGAGTGGCATATTAAAGACAGCTTGTTGCTTCTTACTTTACATTTCTTTAAGCTATTTCTTTGACCTTAGTAAGATGTGTGCTAGCTGTTAAGTTTCACATGTGTAGGCATGAAAATGTTTGCAGGGAGGAAATAGGCTGTAGCAGAATATATTAGCTACGTTGTAAGAAGTGACTGTAGTTAAAACAAGAAGATTAGTGACTAGTAGCTAAAATGATTCACTATTATCTTATCATATATATTTTCTCTTGTAATTGGAAGTGCTGTTAATTTATTTATTTTTCTTTTTTCTTTTTTTTAAAGGGAGAACTGGTGTGTGCCAAGCAAGGGGAAGCTGGCTTCTTCATCTGATGCACACATTGCAGCAAACACACAGGACATTTAGAGAGGGAGAGGAAACAGAAGAGGGCAGCAGACCTCATTACAGATGATTGTGAGCCACCATGTGGTTGCTGGGAATTGAACTTGGGCTGGAGAGATGGCTCAGTGGTTAAGAGCATTGCCTGCTCTTCCAAAGGAAGTGCAGTTTATAATTAAAAATATACTTGAATAGTCAAATTGTGTTTCATCTATTAGGCTCTTAGGGGTATAAATATTCTTCTTATTTTCCCGATTTACCATTACCTTAATAAATTCCAAATTTAGCATATTTGGCTGTAGAAATGCATTACTGAGCCTCATTACAAAATAGAGAATAGTATATTGTATCCATTAATAGATGAAAATTATAAGGAGTGATCACCCCCTACATATTGTTGTGAGTAAAGTAAACTATATATGTAATTTTCTCAAATTTGTAGATTGATTCACTTACAGCTACTCATGTTCTTTTCTTGCTTGCTATCACAGTTGATATTTTATATTTTCTAATTAAAATAATTATATCAACACATTCCAAAGCATTATTTGTAAGTTGTATAATGTTCTAGTCTAGTAGTCAGGGATTGATGGGTACGTATTTTGCATAGTTAAATAGATTTAAGAATTTTTAAATTGTTTAAATATTTAGATAAATCTTTGAAATATGAATTCCCATTTTTAATGTACTATTATCACTTGAGAGCTTATAAAAGATAAAGATAACCAGCCATTTAAATGCAAAAACTTATTTTCTACAATTTTTACTTGAATAATTCCTTTGGTTTTTACTATTAGCCTAGATTTCTTTTAATGTTTTCATTACCAAAATTATTGCAGTTAATACTGCTGAAATGAGCTGAAAATATGTCTTTTAATAACTCATTAAAATATGTTAATTATACCATAAGGGAAGCAATGTCTTAGCGTAGATATAAGAAGAGTTGATTGGAGATATTAGAATAAATATAATCCTATTTTATTGTATTTATTTAGGAAATAATCTAAATAAGAAACACTTTTAAAAGAATAATTTATACATTTATCATCAGAAACTAAAACAAGCATATTATTTATCTTGCCTACTGAGTGCTTAACATAATATTTCAAACAAAATCTATTTTTTGTCCTTTGCTGCTAGATGTTATTTAATCTGGAACCAATTTTTATTCATTGATCACTAAATCTTACTCAAATAAATAAGATTCTATGAGGTGCTGTTACTGAAAGATGAATTTTGTATTTTTATTGAATATTCATAAAGAGTGTAGTTCATTGAAAGTAATGATAAACCTGGTGAATGTTATTCTTTTAATGGGAATTTTGAAAACTCTGAAGATACCTGGTAGTACTGATATATTTCCCTGAACTTTAAAGAATTATATGCCCATGATTTGAAACTATGGATAAAAACGTTTACTTTTTTTCACTATATAGTATAATGCTAAATAATACCATTAATGATGAATAAGTATACATGGATTTTCAAGAACAAAATAAAAGGAATACATTTTTTTAATTATTAAAGATTTCTGTCTCTTCTCCGCCACCGCCTCCCATATCCCTCCCCCTCCCCCAATCAACTTCCCCTCTCTCATCAGCCCACCAGACCAGATCCCTGCCCTGTGGGGAGTCCAAGGACCTCCCACCTCCTTCCAGGTGTAGGAAAATGAACATCCAAATAACCTAGGCTCCCACAAACCCAGTCCGTGCAGTAAGATCAAAACCCAGTGCCATTGTTCTTGACTTCTCAGCAGTCCTCATTGTCCGCTATGTTCAGTGAGTCCCATTAACCTTCATCAGGCGATGAAAGGAGACAGAGACAGAGTCCCACACTGGAGCACCAGACTACAACCCCAAGGTCCAAATCAGGAGCAGAAGGAGAGACAGCACGAACAAGGAACTCAGTGCCATGAGGGGTGCACCCACACATTGAGACAACGGGGATGTTCTTTCGGGAACTCACCAAGGCCAGCTGGACTGGGTCTGAAAAAGCATGGGATAAAAGGAATACATTTTTAACATCTAAAGTTTTAGTGAAGTACTGTGAGGAAAAATATTTATAAAATGATAATAAATTTTTTGAAAACAACATAGCTGCAAAGGTTGAAGCGGAGCTTCCTGGAAGCCTGTCCCAGCAAACTAGAAAGGGGAGTATGGGAATGAACAATTCATATAACTAAAGCAAAAAGTGTTCAGTCTATAAGACCCGTAATCTAAAGGTCCTTAAAGACAGAAACTGGAAAAATCAGTAGGTCAGAATGATGGCATATACCAGAAAAACAATGAATTTAAAGAGATAGCAGGGAGACCAGTTATCGAGAAATGAAACGTGTGTGTGTGTGTGTGTGTGTGTGTGTGTGTGTGTGTGTGTGTGTGTGTGTGTTGTGGTGGTGGTGGTGGTTTGAAAGAAAATGACCACCAATGGAAGTAGCAATGCTGGAATTATGGCTATATAAATAAAATAAAAATGATAAAATTTAAAAATAAGGAAATGTAAAGTCCTGATATTAAATTTTCAGACAAGGAACTTCCAAAGGTGTCACTGAATTCATTTTAATACTGGCCATCTACTTCCAGGCATGTAGCCTACTAATAAAATTTGTTTGTTTCCCTCATCCTTCTGTACTTAGCTTTCTTATTTCTCTCTTGCAAAAACGTAATTTTCATTTTCAATTGGTTATCAACTGGGGATTGTTTTGGTTAGAGATGGGTGCCTCTGTCCACTTCTTTCAGCTGTAAGGCCCACCTGGTGCACTATGTGAGGGTCAATAAGTAATTTATGCTGAAGGAGTATTTCATTTATGAATTTGAGTTGTTTCTGTTTGGTGTAAAATATTTCTATTTGCAAGATTTTCTTGATGGATTTTTCCTTTGGTAAATGTATTGCCTTTCCTGATGTTTTTTTTTTTTTTTTTTTTTGACAACTTTCGGTCTGAAGTTTAGTCAAGCACTGGCTTATTTCTTGGGTTCTGTTGCTTGAGATATATTTTTATCATCATTCTATTCTAAGTCATTGCCTGTTCTTTATAAAGTAAGGTGTGTTTTTTGGATGAAGCAGCGGGATGGATCCTTTTTTAAATACAGTTTCTTTGTCTATGTAATTTTCTAGGGGAGTTAACGCCATTGGTGATGAGAGGTATAAGAGAGCAGATTTCTTTATTCCTATTAATTTGTTGTTTAGGTATAATTTTTTCCTCCAACTTTTAATTTCATAGTTTGTGATTATTTATTCCTTGTATTTTCACTGGTATGGTAGCCTTCTCAGGTTGATATTTTGCTTCTAATAACCTACTTTTGAGCTGAATTTTTAAATTGATGTTGCTTAAGCTAGATTTTATCTCACAGAATTTTCCTTGTTCATCTATTGTGGTTAATAAGTTTGCTCAATACAATAGCCTGGGCTGGCAGCTGTTTTCTCTTAAAGTTTGTTGGACATCAGCCTAGGTTCTTCCTGCTTTTAGAGCCTCCATTCAGGTGTTATTTTACTAGGTGGGTTTTTATGTTATTTGGTCTTTTTTTCCTTCTATATTTTTAACATTCTTTCTTTGTTCTGTATGTTTAGTGCTTTGATATGCTGAGAGTATCTTTTCTGGACCAATCTATTTGGGTCTCTTATACTTTGATATGAACTTTTGTAAAGCTTAGGTAAATTTTCTTCTATAATTTTGTTGATAGTATTTTATGTACCTTTGACCTTGATATTTTCTTCTTCCTTTTTCTTATTATTCATAACTTTTTATAATGTCGCAGATATCCTTGATGTTTTGTGCCTGTATTTTAATTCTATATTTTATGATTTAGTATTATCTTTGGTATAATTATCCATTTCTTCTAGCTTGTCTTCCATGTCAGATATTCTTTTTTCCATTTTTGTAATTTTACTGATACTTACATCTAATGTTTTTGTTTGACTACCTATGTTTTTCCTTTTCAAGTTTTCCTCAGTTTTGATTTTCCTTCTATTTCTATTTTCGTGTCTCGAACTTTTTAACATTTTATCCCAATTTTTGTTTATGTTTTCACTGACTTCACTAATAAACTATTCATAATCTCTTTGAGGTCCCTAAGCATCTTCATAACAGCTAATTTGGAGTTCTTGTCATGTAGTTCAGATGTATTGAATTTCTCAGGGCCTGACCTAGTAGGGTGGAGAGACTAGTCAACAGATATCTGGTGGAGTAATTTTGTTGTCTTAAATTTTAATGAGTGTTTGTTTTGTTTCTTCCCCACATGCATCTGTGAATTTGGATTTGGTATGATTGAGATTATATGTATTTATTTCTGGTTTTGTCTTTGTTGGATGGGTTTCCATTCCCTGGCTGATGCTACTCCCTCTGGATCTTCTAAATGTGTGGTTACCATGGATTGCATGATAGAGAAAGCTTCTGAGTATCTTCTAGGTATTTCCAAGGTGGTCAGAGAGAGAATGTGTGACTATGTATTGTGAGCTGACTCAAATGATTGGGTTTGTGCTGCAAGGGTCTGCACAAATGAGGAATGTGGCACTGCTAGGATGTTTGCAGGATTCCCTAGGGCATGGAGTCAGAGTAGAAGGAAAAGCACCCTGAAGTGGTCTGTATTTTGACTGGGAATGAGAGGGTGAATTAGAAACAGTGGACGGGAGGGGGGTGTTAAATATTGTCTACCCTCATTACAAGGCTAGTGTGGCCAGCGGGTACCCCTGGCAGAGAGTGTCTCCAGGTATAGACAACTGATGCAAATGAATGGGGCGAACTAGGAAGATTGGAGGATTTAGAGTACCAGAGAATGGAAGCAGAGGTAAGAACCGGATCCTGTAGGTGGTCTGGGACAGCACTGAGGAATGAATAGCGTGGTTCTTGTGGCATAATTTGTTTTAAATCTTATCAACTTTATTGTTGAACAAAAATGCTACTTTTATTAGAACTGAATAATTAAAATTTGGAATTGAACTGCAAATTTCCTGCTTAACCATTTTGCATGTATGAACTTGTTAGAGCGTAAGAAATGCTGCTCCTTAAGGAACCATGGAGCTAGCTGTTGTTTCTTGTCAACAATTTGCAGTGTGATGTGATTATAAAAAGCATGACAGATGTTTCTCATTTAATCAAAGGTGTTAAATTGCATAGTTAATATGTATATGAAGGCTCCATACAACAATGTATGAAATGCCTTGTAATATTTGTCACATGACTGAGGTTAGCTACTAGGATTAGTTTAGAATGTCTGTGAGTGTTCTTATTAGGTTCAGCACTGTATGCAAATTTCCTACAATGCATTTCACTAAAGACAAAAGGCAAACTTGAACTTTCAAGTTTGAAATATTAGGATTTAAATTTATTTGCAATATGCTTAATAAATCTAGGAGCATATAATTAAAACCACCAATGACATATGTAAAAGGAAAACACAATAGAATAGGAAGTCAAGATTCATTGGTGTGTAAGGCATTTTGTGCCAAGTCTGGGAATCTGAGTTCAGTCTCCAGAATCTACCCGATAAAAGGAGAGAAACTACTCCCTCACGCTGTCCTCTGACATTGTGTGCATATGTATGTATAAGTGACAAATAAAAGGAACTGGCAAATAGAAAGTAAAGGAAATTGCAACTAGAATTATGGAGCAATGTATTTTATTCTCCTTTAATAAGAGCAAATGGTATAGAAGACATAGGAAAGGAGATCATTATTTTTGACAGGGTCTCCTATAGCCTATGATGATTTTAATTTCACTATGCAACTGAAAATAACCTTGAACTTCTAATCCACTATCTCCACTTCCAAAGTGCAGGAATGTCTGGCCTACTACCATAGGACAGATACGGTAACTGATCCATGAATGCTTGTATGGATACCATAGGTCCCAAAATGTGTTACTTTTGAAATTATTGCCACATAAGATTCTTAGAAAAATAAAAACAAATATTTTCATCCCTCCAAAAATTGAGATTTTTTAAACTATAAAATAAAATTGTAAGAATGTAAATTTCCCTCTAAATATGTCATTTAAAGCATTATGAACTATAATTATCAAAACAAAACAAGGTATGTAATATAAAATAGCAATAGAGACATCACCAAATTCATTCTCAAATTTTAACATTATACCAGAAATCCTCTCAGGTTCTAAATTACATACATTATACAAATTGTATCAATATGTCCTTATACTTTTAGACATTCTTTAAAATTTCTCATCTAGGGTCTTGGGAGATATCTTCATGATTAATGCCCCGGACTGTGATATGAGGTGACCCAGATTTATTCTCAGAATTCACATGGAGGCTCATAAAGCATGTTTTAGTTTCAAGACACCCTCTCCTGGCCTTCACAGACATTGTATGTATATGACACACAAACATAAATGTAAAGAAAACACCCTTTTACATTAATAAAAAAGTGGTATGTTGTTATCTGAGCTAAGATTTAGACCAAATTGCCCCCCAAATTAGTAATGCAAATGTCACAGTTCTCCTCATAGGAAACAAAGTGCATAGTGGTCTTAGGTTTAAAAATTAGTGAAAGCATACACAGAATAAAGCATTTAGAATAATTTTATACATATTCATTATACATTTCTTTTAATCAGGAGCAGAAGGAGAGAGAGCACAAGCAAGGAACTCAGGACCGCGAGGGGTGCACCCACACACTGAGACAATGGGGATGTTCTATGGGGAACTCACCAAGGCCAGCTGGCCTGGGTCTGAAAAAGCATGGGATAAATCCGGACTGGCTGAACATAGAGGACAATGAGGAATACTGAGAACTCAAGAACAATGGCAATGGGTTTTTGATCCTACTGCAGGTACTGGCTTTGTGGGAGCCTAGGCAGTTTGGATACTCACCTTACCAGATCTGGATGGAGGTGGGTGGTCCTTGGACTTCCCACAGGGCAGGGAACCCTGATTGCTCATTATACATTTTATATATATATATATCATTTACATAAAATACACACATACTCATAGACACAGTCAAGCACTGTATAAAATAATTGAATTTTGATATAACTAAATGCCCAGTAACAGTGCAGTAGGCAACCCATGTTTAGTCACAAATGTGACTTCTCCCAATACTTTACAACTGTTAGTATTCAAATGTTGCCAAACTAATTGACATAAAATGACATAACAATGTAATCATTTTTTTTAATTTGAAGACTACTTCTGAGAACTAAAATTATCTGAAGTAGTTTTTCTTTTGCTCACAAGAGTACGTGCATACACAGGCTGAAAATACTAGGATACATAAATTCATTTATATAAACAGAACAAGTGATGTGCTGACTAATAAGAACTTAGATTTAAAGATTATTTTTGAGTGTGTATTTGTAAATGTAGTATACATATAGTTAAGTAAACAAATAAACTAAACTTATCAACAAAATATGTGAATCATAAATGTCAAAATTCTGTAACTAAAATTATACATTAGTTTAAGATATAAATTTAATTGAAGTGTTAATTATTGCTAAGGATTTTAATATTTTATTGTTTAATTCTTTTTTTTTAATTTTAGAGATTATAATTGCATCACTTCCCTCATTCTTTTTCTGCGTCCAAATCATCCCATATACCCATCCTTGCTTTTTTTCAAATTCATGGCCTCTTTTTTCATTGTTATTACAAACATTTAGCCCATTCATTCAGATGTCTTAATTTAATGACTGTATCCTAATAGCTTGGATCTATCTGTCTTAATTAAGCATTACATAAACAGAAGCATGTGACAAGTGTGTTGTATCAGTCTCTTTTGCACAGTGGCTTAGTTGAAGATTTCACTATTTTTAATCATCTATATTCTTTCACCTAAGAATCAAGTGCTACATACTACTGTCTATGACAAGCTTGCAGTTGGTTCCACAGGCATTGGAATTTTCCAGTTTTTAGTTTTCGAATGTAAATTTCTCTTGCTTGTATGTGCAGTAAATAAATCACTTCATCTCGCAAGGATCCAGATTTTAGAACTATCAGCCTTTTGCTTATTTGCCTGAGTAATGTGTATCATTTGATATTCAGACAATCAGTTTATGCAATTTTAATCAATATTGTATCATTCTTGCTGCTGCCATTTTCATTGGAAGATACATGTCAATATCCTGTTTCCCTCATTCTTATCTTAATGTGCACTTTCCTAAAAGTAAGACGACAATTTACAAATGCGAATCGTATGCAATTGTAGGTAGTCAATGAAGCCCTGAGTGAAAATGTATTGTTTGACCCTAGTAAGACCTTATCAAAGACCAATGACTCACCTCATGAGATTGGCAAAGACTCCCCCAAGTAAGACTCAGAGAAATGGCAAAACCTTGTTCTAGTCTCCGTCTAAACATTGAAACTCTGTGAAGAAAACATCCTCTGTAGCTTTCTTTCCAGGGATTTCAACAGACTGAGGACAACTCTGAGGAAAAAAACTGTTTCTACTGTGATTAATCAGACCTTGTTCAGAAGGATTATATCAACCTTGCCTCCCTCCCTATTCAGCCACATAGAATAACCCCGCATCCCAGTTTAATTGCATATAATAAACTGTGTGGGCTTCAGGGTGATACTCCATCAGGGAACCCAATCCACTCCACCCCAGCTTTTTCATGTGTCTTTGTCCTGCCTTCAGTCTCTTTCTGTTCCAGTGAGATAAATCCCTGCCATAGTGCAAAATGTGGTGGGCAAGGGCCATTTCCGCATTTTTCTTCTGTGTTTTTCCATGGCCAGGCAAACCTTTATCCCTAAGCTAAAACACCAGCCTGTTGAAGTATTTAATGTGTTCTTTTCATATTAATTTATAGAAGTTTCTTATACACATTAGAATACTGCATTCCAATATGCATTTGCCAATATCTATTCTCCTATTGCTTCTTCTTTTGATTTTAATGTGCTCCATGATTCTTTCCCCAGAGTTTATCCATTGTCTTCTTAGGTAGCTCAATATTTTCTGTTAAAAAAAAAAAGACCTTTCAATTTATTTTGGTACCAGAAAACCCAATGCAATAGCTTTAGCATCAGGAAAGTAATTTTCTGTCTATCTCTTTGATGAGTAAGTAAAACAACAAGGAATTTCCTTGCATTTTTTAAAGATTAATCACATTGCGATATTATTTGCCCCGTATATAATCTCTATCCATCAGTGTACCAACGTAATGCATCAAGTAGTTAAGGCATGGTTTATAATAAGAGAAGTCAAATTGTCATTGGAAGGAGGGAGAGACAGTCAAAGTTGCCAGCCAGTGGCTGAATAGTCTTTTCTGACTGACCCCCACTCCACCCAAGGGGTGTTCACTCTGCTACAGCAGAGAATTTCATGGCATGTCAGAGTGAGCAGCTACAGAGTTTCTTAAGTAAATACAGAATGTGAACTATACTTTAGATGAAATCATACATGATTACAGAGAAAGTGATGGGTGTTAGGCATCATTATTATAACCATCTTTATGATTATGTAGTTGGAAAGTCCCATTATTTAAAGAATATAATCAATGATGAGCTTTAGAGATTAAGCAAAAATTTTAAAAATGTAAATGTGTAAGTATTATGTAGTTTACTAGCTTTTGTTGTCTTAAAGAATTTCCTTTGCAAAGGAAATTATGTTTGATTTTCTAAAATAACATAATTCAGGTTGAAAGGTGAAAAGAACACTGATGTAATTCAATGCAACAATCACAAGGCAGCTGATGTTAAATAAACATACTTATTTATTGTTTTTCACCACCCTGCTTTAGTTAACATTAAGAAGATGAATGTTGTCTTTGAAGTGTTTTCATTTTTGGTGCAAAGAAATTTTTCCTGAATCATATTTCCCTAATGTAGAATTTTTATTAATTATTTGGGAATTTTATACAACACACTCTGATCATACTCCCTTTGAATTCCTCTTAAGTCCACCCTCCTGCCCTTACACCTTAAAAAAAAAAAAAACAAGACAAAACAAACAAACAAACCAAACCCCCAAGTCTAATTTATGTTGCCCTTATACTCACTGGAGCATGGTGAAGCTCCCAATTTCCAGTCCCCTAAAGAAAGTTGAGTCCTTCTCCATTCCACTACCCAAAGCAGTCAACTGTGAAAAGCTATGCTTCAGCATCTTTATCACAGCCATTTTGTGAGTGTATGAAGGGTTGGTTAACACAGAAGCCTTCAATGTCTGTCTCTCATTCTCAGTTATGAGTCTGTAATCATTCATACCGCTGCAAAAGAAACCTCCTTGCTCATAGCACCCAGCAACAGCATGGATTGTGTACTTCGACATGGTTTCCAGTAGTGGCACCAAGCAGGGACATCAATATGGCTTTATTGTACCTGCCCTGTGGATCTTTCACAGGGAACTTCCTGACCCTGATGAAATTATAAGAAGACCCTAGAGTCAGAGCTTTGTTTCCTTTACCATGTTCCTTAATGTTTCCTAATTTTCAGTTTTACTGCCAAACTTATTCCAGAAACAGGTTTTACAAAATATATTCAACACACCCTTTAACCCCATCATATATGCATATGCAAAGCGTTAATAAGTTTTCCTTCCTTCCAACTTTCCTTCCTTTCTATTCTTTCTTTCTATCCATTGGTCATGAAAGATTTATTTTGGCCATTGATTTCATATATTCCAACCATGGTTGTTTGGACTCAGGTCTTTTAAATGGCACTAATTAACTTAATGACTAGCCGTGTTTATAACCTGCTTTGCATGCAGCGTTCGACTCCTGCACATTCTTTTCCTTGGCACACTGACCATTTTCCCTCATTTTTCCCACCAATTTTTATCTTTAATAAGCAATAACAATGGCACAGTGTGTATAACATCTGTCATGAACATTTTCATTCATTATTTTCAAGTTAAGTGTTATTTAAGTTTTCAGAATACAGACAGAAAATTGCCAGATTCTTTGTGAGAATATAACATGCATGACTTCGAATCTATTTCCAGATGGAGGCCTTGCTCCCTTTATAGCGCTCTTCACCAGGCCTCCACTGTCCGTATTTCCCTTGGCATCCTGATCTTCCAAACTTCTACTAGAATAGTCTATTAAGCCTTTTGTTTACAGATTTCTATGTTTTTTTTAACCCAAATCTCTAAACTCTTCTACACTGTTTCTGTAAGCTATTGTCCTGCCCCTTCTACAAAATTTATGAAGTATTTTCATTTCTCACTGTTGTAACAAAAGCAATTTAAGAGAAATAGTTGTAGATTTGTTCTCACAGTTTGAAGTTGCAGTCCATCGTGGCAGGTAAGGCATGGTGAAAGGAAAATAATCCAAGAGCGTACATCTCAGCCACAATCTGAAAGCAAAGAGAGATGAATTCTATCTTCAATCACTTCTATTTTTTTAATTCAAAGCCCTACATTATGGAATGGTATACCACATATTTAAGGTGGAATGTTCTATCTAATTAATCCAATATAGAACTTCCCTCATGGACTAGCCCAGAGGTAGGTCTCCATGCTGATTCTAAATTCCCCCAAATTAAAACTGAATATTAACCATCACACACTAAAAATACAATTAAAGACTTTTGCTAAATTCTCCACAAGCCTCATTTATTAGTGTTCTTTTGTTCACACTGTCCAAAGCAAATGTATTTTACACTTGCCTTTTTATACTCCCAGCTGTTTTATTTACACAGTGCATTATCATTTCCTTGTATACAAGAACTATACCTTCCTTAAAACCAAACAAAATGCACTATCCAATGAAGAATTAACGAGTGACATATGTTTGTTGTTCATTTCTTAATTCTGTGCTTGTGTGTGCATCTGTGTTTGCTGCCATACATGCCATGGCAGGTTTTTGGAGGTTAGAGGACATTGCTCTTTATTTGCTCTGCTCCCGCGAGGTTGTGGTATCCAGGGATTGAAGGCAGATCACCAACCTTTCATACAAGCACTTCAGTGAACTTAACCACTTTATTTACCCTAATTAAACAACTTTAGAACCATGTTAAATTACTTTATTTTTTAAATGATATGCATCATGCTTTTATTTGACTACATTAGTAACAATTATTGCTTAGTGTCCTTTCTGGGCAATTTAAATTAAAGCATAACTTTTTTGAAGGTAGTGAAATTCTAATTTTTTTTTAAAGTTTGTACTATTGTTTATTTAATTTATTGAAAACTTTCATATAGTAAATTCTGATAATAATTTCCTATTTCCCAGCTCCCCAATAACCTTCCCAACACTTGATTCATTGACTAGTTGATGCAACTTCTAAAAATCTTAAGTAAATAAAAGGGTCCAAATGATATAATGCTTGTCATTGAACCTATAGAATTTATTTAAAAAATTGAATCACTTTATTTAATATATTGTATGATCTAATGATACCTTTCCTGTTCAGACTTGAGCAAATGTCTATTTCCCCAAGAATGTCCACAAGGAATTTGTCAGTAGGTCAGAACTATCTTTAGAACACTAGTGTGTGTGTGTGTGTGTGTGTGTGTGTGTGTGTGTGTGTGTGTGTGTGTTTGGTAAAAAACATATAGAAGTGTGTTTGACTAAAAGCATCAGTGACTAAAAGGCCTCTCACTTTTGTAAACCTTCTGACTTGTATATACTCTGGAACTTCACAATACCATATGCACCTGGGAGTCAGGAAGCACTCACAAGGAGATTAATATGTGACATACTGTTACCCCCACACACTCTCCTCCTACTAGGGAATATCTGTGTGGGTATTAATTGAGTTCTAGCCATCAGTGTGGACTTTTGTTTATTTTATTTTCATGGCTAATGATAAAGTTTATTATTGCTCCAGGTGCCAACAGTCATGTTTTCACAGGAAAATAAGGTGCCTGTCAATAATTGATAATAGAATTATGCTAAATAAAAACCACATAGATGTCCTTGATTAATATTTATGAGATTGATATACAAATTGATTCAATATTCATGAGAGAGATATACAAATTATTAAGAGTTTTTTATTTTTAAATTTTATTAACAAGTAAAAGATGTTAAATCATAAACTCAAAAACACCTTGTGGCCAAACTATTCCTCAACACTTCGGAGTTTTTTATGCTTTCTTCTTGTCTTTCAGGTTCTTATGATATTTAGAAATAAACTCAGACGGGAAGGAAAAATAGAAAGGACAGAGTTTATTATGGAACAACATGCAATACATTCACACAATGAACAAAAGTTGCCATTACAGAAGAACACTCTCAAGATGTGAGAGCAAACAATATTCAGAGATGTTTTTTAAAAAAAAAATACTTACAATGGATAAAAATGTACAAAGAACAAAGCGACCATTGAACCAACCTACACATATAGAAATATACAATTTCTTAAATTTTTCTGGGACAGGAATCATTCCTGAGGGACTATTTTCTGTACAAATGATTGACATGTTCATTTGGATTAACATTTGGGGATGGGACAAGGTCATAGAGTGTTTTTTTTACCAGAGGTTCTCCTGTCTTATATTGATATGTTATCTTCCTGGCAGCTTAGAAAATCATGTCTCTACCCAGGGCTAAGTTACAATTCAGATACCATTCTTTGAAGAAGGACGCTTAATAGAAATCCCACACTAGTTCAGAATTGAGTATAATAAAGAGTTATTTATTTATGGGTAGACTCACAGATCACAATCCTCTGCTCAAACAGGTAACAGCAACTGAATCCAGCAGCCAGAAAAGAAACCATATGCCTGCTTTATATCGGCATACATAGTATAAGAGGCCACACCCAAGTGCGTGGGTAGCTTAAAGGCTACTGTTGATAGGAATTCCTACAACAATTCTTTCAACCCCAAATTACATAAAATAGCATAAAAAGAGCTAAAGAATAAAAACTTTAAAGTAAATTTATGAAAATAGCATACTTTATCTGGCACCAACCTTAGATGAACCTCAAAAAATCCATCTAAGTTCAGCTGTCTCTCTTCTGCCAATCTGCATCTGTCCTTTCATAGGTCATTGATATCATTAAGAGAAATGATTCTATTGCTTGCTCTCTTCACAGCAATTGGTTATCAAGTATTAGTGGTCAATGCTGACATTATACACACAAATAAATTCACCCCACACATGCTATATATTACTTGTTTATAGGTATTCAAGGCTGACCATATTTTGGAAGACTGAATAAAATCAAGATGAGTTAAATCATGTAATGAGGAAGAACTAAGCTGCCACTCAACGAATCAATCAATGGACAAATACATTTGAGTTGGGGAAAACAGAGTGTGATGAAAAGTTGCTTATCAAAACTATTTTTTGTTATTAAAAATACTGGAAAATATTAACACCATTTTGTGTTATAATTGGCCAAAACAATGTTTTCTAATTACACTCAAATCTTGGCATCTGATATTTTCAAAACAGTAAAATCTGACACTAGATAAATTCCCAGGAAACCACAAGAATGAACCCACTTAAGGCCATAAGCAGTAGAGGAGAGGGTGCCTGAAGTGGCTTTGTCCTGTAGTCAGATAGATGAAGATGTCACCATTAAACCTTCATCCAGCACCTCATGGAAACAGAGGCAGAGACCCACAGAACAACACTGGGCTGAGCTCCCAAATTCCAGTTGAAGAGTGGGAGCAGTGAGAATATGAGTAAAGAGGTCACGACCTTGAGAGGGACACCCACTGTGACAGTTTACGACAGCTAATGAGAGCTCACCAACTCCAGCTGGACAAACTAGTCCCTCTGAATGTGGCTGATAGTTGTATGGCTGGAGCAGACTGGAGGGCCATTAACAGTGGCCCTAGGATTTATCCCTACTGCTTGTTCTGGCTCTTAGGGAACTTATCTTTGGATGGATCCCTTATTCAGCCTAGATGTAGTAGGGAGGGCATTGTACCATCCCTATTCAATGTGCCTTAACCTCTCAGAGGAATGGATGGGGAGTGGGGTGGGTTTAGGTGGAAGGAATGACAAGATGGGAGTGAGGGGGAACAGGGATTGGTATATAAAATGAAAAAAAAGATACTTTGATTTTTAAAAAAAAAAAATAGATTAAAAAAGAAAAGTATATTGAAAGACTATCATAATGTTCCAAATGTATTATTAATGTTACTGGAAACTTTAGACTAAAAATCTAGGTTCCAGTATTTTCCAGAAAAAGGCTACACACTCATTGAAAGTATTCATCCCTGTTAAAGAGTAAAGTGTTGTGATCAGGTTAAACTATAAGTTACTCCATGTTACACAAAACTGATTTTTGTTGTTGTTGTTGTTTTTATTTTTTAGAAAAAAAACTACCTGGCTTTGAGAGACAATACTTTGACTATATTTTTAATGTGGAGGAAGACTGTGGGGCTGGAGTGTGGGAAAACATCACCATCTGTCAGACAACAAAGATTGAAAAGTGGCTTCTAAGAAATAAAGAACATGCTAACCTGTAATTTGTCGGGATGAATTGAGACTGGTGGGAGACACTGGTATATTATAATTGTGTAAAGTGACATGGCTCCAGGTGTACCAGACACTCCAGACAGAGAAAATTGCATAACTCCCCACAAAGAAGTGGATACTTGGAAATGTGTTGCTGAAGTCCTTTGCAGACCTGAATTCCGACTACCGTGGGTTCTCATTGTAAACAGACAGAAACCTCTCTGGGTTTTCAGCTCAGCTTAGTCTTACTTCTGATACCAACTATTTAACTAACATTTACTAGTCTTCCCATTCATCTGTCTGAACTTGACAAACATCGATTGACCTATTCCACTATCCGGACCCGACTCTGATATTTCACTGCTACAGCGGGGCTTATATCTCTGGCTTTACTTTCTAGCCTATGACTTACAGTGGCCAGAATTCACAACTTCGGTTTCTTCTCCACAGCTCACATTAGATTGGTCATCATGTCAAGAGATACAGTTAATTCCCTATGTGATTCTCTCCCCTCTCTGCTCCTTTCAAGTCTAACTTGTGCAGTCCAGATAATCATGAGCTCTGATCTGCATTGTTATCTTGACAGAAACTAGAATCATTAGTGGAAAATCGGGATCAATTGGGAAAATATGTTTATAACATTTGCCTATAGGCAAGTCTGTAGTTCATTAAAATACTGATGACTGTTATTATTGTTTTCATTTATCAATAAACATGACATAAGAAGATGTGATTGTTCATCAAGATGGCAAGGTGAAAAGGGTGGACTTGTGATAGCTAATAACACTATTCCATTGGTTGTCATCTTGAGAATAGCTTAAATCAACTAAAATCCAAGCAGGTGGTCATACTAAGATGGATTTTCTTGAAGGGATTATTTGAGGTGGTAAAATCATCCTAAATCCAAACATGAAAGTAGGAGTTGTTTTTTTCCCCCTATGGCTTCCCCTCACTCTCACTGCAAGTTCATCAGTTTCCTAGTGCTGAGGCATTCCTTCACTAGTATTTGACTCTCCAGTCTAGTCTGAAGATCAGCTGAGCCATTCTAAGTTGTGACATCAACAACTATTGGATCCTTGACCTTTCTGTCCAGGGATAGCCATTGTTGTACTAGAAAGACCTCTGCCTGTAAGTTACAGTAATAAATCCCTGTTTACGAGTTCTTTTCCCCTTGGAAAACCTGACAAAATACAGTGTTATAGAATAAATTTTCTTATTTTTAAAATGTACTGATGGTTAAAATGAAAATAACAGGAAATGGAGGCATTTGTATTATAAATATTTGTAAAAGTAAAATATAATGCTGCAAACAGTATCATGGAATGTGTTGCTAAAAAAGGACAGTGAATGGAAAATAGTACAGTGCTATTTCAAAGAACACCATGGAAACAAAAGCATGAATAGAATATGTAAGAACTAATATTAATAATTTTGAAAAGTTCTAACAAAGATTGACATGCACTGAATATAGTTCACAGTTAAACCAAGAAGAGGAAAAAGTCAATAAAATAGAAGACTAACTGCATAATGGTACATGAAAACCAATTTTTTAATAATCTAGAAATAGAAATGAATTAAATTTTCAAATTATTAATACCAGCTTCTAAAACTTTAAAATAATAAATACAAATAAATAACTAATAATATAAACATATAAATTGAAAGCCTTAAGCTAGGAATTTGGCTAGGTTGTAGGGCACTAATTTAGCATCCTCAAGTCTCTGGGTCAATCGCTAGAACCACAGAATTTTAAATGAATACATAAATGTAAAAAATACATTGAAACACAAGTATAGGTTGGAAATTAAAAAAAAAACCTGTCACAGAATAAATACTAAACTGAATTTGCTTAGGAGGCAGAGGCTGATGGATCTCTGAGTTAGATGGCACGCTGCTCTTCAGAACAAGTTTCAAAACATCCAGGGCTACATAGAGAAACTTTGTCTCAAAAAAAAATCAAACAAACAACAAAAATTAATGTAAATACTATATAAATTAGAGATAAAACAAATCTGTCAAAAATTTTATTAAGTAGAATTAAGATTAAGTAGGAATAAAGGAAAAGGGGACACTTTAATCTTACTAAATTGTCAGTTTCTAAATAAAAACAACAATTAGTAACTCTCTACTAGTGATTCTAGTGTATATTTTAAATCACAAAATAGAAAGAGCAAAATGACAGATTTCTCAAACTCTATTTTAGCAATTTTTAAAGAACAGGAAGCCAAAAATTCTAATAAAGACTTCAAAGATTTGCAGCTCATCTTGAAATGACATTTAGAGGCGCGACATGAAAGAGCTGCATGGTGCTCTCTGCTCAGCATCATACAGTTAGATACATAAATTTTAAAAACCTTGAAAAATTAAAAATGTTATTAAACTTTAAAATCTTGGAAGTAATAATTCCCCTTATCTCTGATTTTTTTATATCAATGACCTAGCAGCTACAGAAATACAGACCCCAGGAGTCAGAAAATTTGTACTATAAAGAAGCCCGAATAAAGAACAAAACCAAGTCAAAAGGGATCTAGAGTGTGGGATTACGTAAATTGGAAATGTTGTTTGGAAGAATTATACTTAATTCTGAAGTATACCTTTCTTGATCCTTAGACAATAACATGAAAAGTGCTATTTAACCGTAGTGACTAGGTAAATTTTTGAAAAATGGTTGGCATTAAGAAGAGACAACGTTTTAACTACTAACAATATGAGACTGCATGTTTAGAGATTTTAAAGGTAAGAAATTGGAATTAACTTTCTTGGCTGTTTCCTCATGCAAAAGTCATCAACTTTAGGAACTGGAGAGACATCTCAGTGCTTAATAGAGTATATTGTTTTTAAGAGAATGACACCAGGTCTCAATTACCCAGGATAGGCTGCTCAAAAAACTTGTAACTATAGTTCCAGAGAATGTTAATATCTCTGGTCTTCAGAAACACATGCACCCATATAAACATAGTGATACACACACACACACACACACACACACACACACACACACGAATAAAATAAATATTTAAATGCATCAATATTATCTAGTGTATTTATTTTTCAGAAAAGTATGAAAAGTGAATTAAAATTACTCTGTATGGAAAAAATTCTAATAATTGATGCTTACTGAATATAGTTTATAGTTAAGCCAAGAAACAGAAAAAAAATCAATAAAATAGAAGACTAACTACACAATGCTACACGAAAGCCAATTGTTTTAATAGTCTATAAATAAAAATGAATTAAAGTTTTAAATTAGTTTATTTACATAAAATAAAGAAGAGTGGTCTTCACCATATCCAAGAAAAAGAAATAAATCAGTTTAATCCAAGAGAAAAAGTTACATACACTGTCACTTATATAATATCTGTGCCTATATCATATAATAAACTCATACACTAAATGTATAATTATATATGTAGTATATGTATACCACACATATGATTTACCCACCTTATAGGGACCACACAAGTTTGAGTACATAATAGAGAATGATTTTATGTACAGAACATCTTTGTAGTCATTTAATATGGTCCAAGAAAACAATTGGATTCAAAACTAGGAACGGAATGCTAGAACACTTCTTGGCAACTATGCTGCAAGCTTCATTTTAAAGCAAAGTAGTTGCCAGGGGATTGTGTACTGTGCAATGAGTGCTACTGCAGGGAACTGTGAGAAGAACATGCCCAAGTGTGGAAACCACAACATGATGTAAAATCCATTTGGAGACCCGCCTACACTACCGCAACCTTGGTAGAACTCTGAAACACAGCTTGCTGAGGGGACTAAAGACACAGCTACTGCAAGGATTGGATCAAGATGCAAAGACACTGACAGCCTCATTTGAAGGAAGAGATGGGTAGGCATCAATGCAAGAATTCATCAAACAACATAAAAAGAAACATGGTATCACCAGAACCCAGTGGTCACATAACAGGAAGACTTGATCATCCTAACCCAGAAGAAATAGAAGAAAACGACTTTAAATGTAACTTCATGAGAATGATGGGAACCTTTATAGAGCAAAGGAAAAACTCCCTTAAAAAATAGAGGAGCAAACAAAAAGTGGAATAAATTAATAAATCCCTTAAAGAAAACCAAGAAAACCAAGAAAAACAATCAAATAGGTAAAGGAAACAGTTCAATACTTGAAGATTGTAATGGAGGTAATAAAGAAAACACAAACTGAGGGAATTCCGGGTATGGAAAAATTGATAAATGAACAGGAACTACAGAGACAAGTATAACTAACAGAATAAAAGAAGGAGAAGAAAGAATCTCAGGGACTGAAGATACTAAAGAGAAAATAGACTCATTAGTCAAAGAAAACATTAAATACAATAAATTCTTATCACTAATCTGTTTTTTCACACATTAATCTCCCTTTCCAGATAAAGAATGTTCCTTGGCAAATATTAGTAATGGATCATGGGCTAACAGGGTGTACCACATTTCAAAGTACAAAACGCAATCTGAAAAATTTAAGTAAATTCACTTTACTTAAGCATTCTTTATTAAAATCTGCTATCACTCAGCTAGGGAAAACCTTCCATAACTCTGATACTCACATAAGTCCTGTAGTTACTCTTTTTATATTCTCAAAGTCAACCCCTAGTAACCTAATTCCTCCAACAAGACTTTACCTCTTAATCATTTCACAGTCTTCCCAAATTGCATACCTGGAAACCAAGTATTCTAACACATGAACCTATGGGGGTATCTCATACTGAATTTACAGCCCAAAGAAATTGAGTTAAGAGGTAATTTTATAAATTGTAACTAACATATTTATAAAAGCCCTTATTAATGGAACTAGTATATTTATTAAAGATATCTTAATAGTCCCTCTCACATCTTTTTACCATACGATGCTACCAGCATTTCACCTTGTTTCTCCTATGAGAAGATATATAACACAATATTGTTGGAATCTCAATCCTGATTTTTACACTCTATACAGAAATACAATGATAAAACTTCTGTTACTGAGGCACACAAAAATGTTTATATAGCTTAGGAACAACACAATAAATGTTACCAATAGAATGTATTGAAAATCCCCATTAAAATTTTTTATATCTCTTTTTAAAGAAGTTAGTGAAAGTCATTAACTGAATAAACTAGATTCAGTCAATATCTCCAACGTTTAATACACTTAAAACCACTTAGATGTTTAATGGGTAGAAATTATTAACACAATAGAATTATTTTGGAAAATTAACCACTTTAAGTTAAAAGTAAATCAGTTATATTCAACTTTAAAAACTAGGTAATGAAAAAAAAACTAGGTAATGAATTGTTTCTAATTAAATTTTATTTTCGTATTTCATGTGTCAGATAGGTATACAGAGTAACAACATGTGACATTAATTTATAGTTTGATTCATCAGTGAATAAAATAGACTTGAACATTTCAATGTTGTTTTTATTTAGTCATAAATTCAAACATAATGATTTATTGTGCTTTTTAAAATTAATGTAATATCATTTTTAAAATGATAAAGAATTTGCTATAGTTTAGTTTGTAGGGTTTTGGGGTAGTAAAGAATCAACACAAAGCCTCATATGCACTAGGAATGCTGAGTACCACTAACCCACATTCCCTACCCCAGAGAACCTTTTCATGGTAAGATATCACACATTAATACCTTGAGACAAGGAAGGCACTACATTTGGTCACTTATATTTCTAAAATTTCAGGGGCTGTCAGGAAAAGTCACTAATGTCATTACACCATGGGGCTGAATTATAGTAATACAGTTCTGCACACAAAAAATATTTATATGTTTTTCTCAGTAAATTAAGTTGTCCAAATTCTGTTTGAGTAGAATAACTTTAATAATTTGTTCTGGGCTACTAGGCACAGCAGCATAAGGATTATTGCCCATTAATCCCTATTAAGATGATAATGGCTGCATGGTGGTTTAGCCTTTGTGAGAGAGACCTTGTTGAGAAAATTAGATGAGAAAGTGAATTTGAACAGATTTTCAATGGTAACTAAACTTTAAAGTTGATCTAAACTGCACTAAAATTATTAATAAATCCAACTATACTACAATCATTTTCTTTAAGTTTTGATATAAGTTTTGAACTCTTATTCTTTTGGTATCTGAATTTAATAAATGTTTATTGGTGTGAAACATTTTTTCTATGCCATGGAATATTTTCCAATGATAGCTGAGAAAACAGTTCATTTTATGAAGTGCCTCCTCTAGAAGCAAAAGAAACTGAGTTTCATCTCCAGAGCCGAAACTGATAATTGCACGTATAGTGGATCACATTTGCAATACCAATATTGAAGAGATAACAAGGAAGAAAATGACCTGGAACTCAATGACTATCTTGCTTGTCCACCTGGAGAATTCCAAGCCAGTGAGGGATACTTCCATCAAAATCCAAAGTTGGACAGTGTCTGAAGACAATAACGAAGATTATCCTCTCACTGTTTATTTGTGCACACATGTGTACAAACACCAGAATACACTCGTTACATAAACACTTGCATACACAAATACACAGATATGTGCAAATACACTAAACATTTGAAAAGATAATGCAATATCGACTAGAGATTTTCAGTGATGAACTTCCTTCGCTGAAAGGAGAAATTTCTTTGATGAAGGTTGGTAGTTAAACTTATCTTTAGGAGTAAGAGTATGATTTAGAATATAGTGAGGAATTATTTTGGTCTAGCAAAGTTGTATTAGGCGATTAATGACTGCTGGGAGAGGAAAATCAGCCTTTCCTAGGCATGCATGCATATATATATATATATATATATATATATATATATATATATATATGTGTGTGTGTGTGTGTGTGTGTGTGTGTATGTTTGTATATGTATAAGTACATCTACAAGTATATGTATATATACACGTATATACATATATGTATATACACACATTAATAGGAATGTGTATATATGTGTGTGTTTGTGTCTGTCTGTGAATACATACATATATATGAAGGAGATATTTTGGATCCTGCAAAATCAAGACTTCTTAAAAATTAGTATTTTTAGTTGAATGAAATTTTATATGCTGTACATAACTTTTAATATTCAAATAGTAAAAAAAAATTATATATTATATATTACATTTTATATATAAAATTTTATTATAATTTACCTTTTAATCAAGAAATATTAAACATCTGACACAATTTTCTTTAGAAATGGGTCAGATAATGTGAAATAATATTAATAAAATTAAGGACTCTTCATTCTAAAATTTACTATTTCCTCTAAATGAACTATCCTAAATACTATTCTTATTCTTTGGATATAATTGGCGCAACCATTAATCATATACAAAGATATATAAAGTACCCAGCAATATAATACATATAAATGTTCACATGCATATATCAGAGTAATAAACAAACGTAAAATATTGAATCATGCTCTCAAAGAATGTGCTTATATATTCAAATCATAAGTGTCATATGTGAATTTATTTACTTTAAAATTCCAAGTATGGAACAATTTTTCTCTTATTGATTCATTCCCAGCATTTTGAATAAGCATTTCTTTCAGATAATAAAACATTTTAAAATTCAATTGGCTGTAATTTTTATTTCATATGAAAAATCAACTGCAATATGTCAAGTATATTAGTGTGTCAAATAGGCATGTAAATTAAATAAATTGGACAGCTAGTATGTGCAAAGTATTAATGATTGCGAATATTTGTGGTATAATGACTTTTTAAATGAATGGCTTCTTGCTGAATAATTAGTTGAAATCACTTTAATAAAACCATTAATTGGTTTTGAAGCAATGACAACATATTAAAAAATGACAAGGTTTTAAATGTGTGCATTCTAACTTCATTCAATATGAGGTATCAAAATGCAAGAAAGATAATGTAAAACTTCATGAAATAAAATATTATAACTGATCTATATATCAGAACAATTGAATTTTCTTTCAGGATAAGAAATTCCTTTTTGTTAAGTAATAATTCTAAAAGTTCTTTTTGCATGAGTAAAGGCCACTGAGTGAGATAGTTTTTATATTATGTGTTGTAAACAGTATTGATTGATCCATTGGCATTGGGATGCTCTCATGCAATCATACCAGACATTAACTACTAAGGCAGAGGATTAATACATTTTTTCTGGCAATGTTCACAAATTAACGATTTCTTAAGTGTTTAAGGAGAAAGAGATACAGAGGGGCAGGAGACAGGGAGAGGGAAAAGAGGAGGGGAAATAATTGAGAATGAGAATGTTAAATATTACCTTTGCAAGAAAGAAATTTCAAAGCAAATAACAGCCCACATATCACTAGTCACTACTGAATGGAAACAGTGATGGTTGCCGCATGGTTGACCAACATTCTGGGTTCAGAGAACTACAAATGCAATCATGAAGTCAACAAACTCTCATTCCTTTCAAATTCCTAGTACTCAAAAAAAAAAAAACAGAACTTTAGGCTTCCTATTATAAGAGTATATTGTAGAAATTCTAAAACTAATAAAATAGCTTTCTCTAGAAGAAGAGGAGTCCAAAAAGTCTTTATTCTTCCATAGTTCTCCATTGGGTCAGATGAACTTGGAGTTTAATAATACTGAGCACTGTAGTAAAAGTATGTATCATCACACTGAGATGGAGAAACCCAGACTGGTAAGAACTACTTAAATGTGTGACTGCAGTGACTTGACATCTTTCTTTCAATGTCCAACATTCTCTTTAGATGAATAAGTTTGGATTCAAGAGAATTTTCTTTTCTTCTACAATCAGCTTTCCGTATCTGCTCACTTTCTATTAGATTAACACGATCCTTTTCAAGACCCATTAGGTTCTAACAGCGGGAGAAGATATTTTATAAAAAGTGATGAAACAATAACCAGAAAAACAATCGGTATGGTAAAGAGTGCCATGTTCTGTGTCTCTGTTCCATGTAGGGCAATAGAAAACCATTGAGTATAGAAAGCAATACCAAACACAAGTCTAAGCTCTGAAATGCCTTTTACTAGCTCTTAGGAAAGAGCAGGCCTAGAATCTACCCAACCAGGAACGCAACCCGTACGCAAATATACTCTATTGCTACAAACCTAAAAGGCTTCCAAACTCAAATAATTAAGTATTAGCTTTAGTAAAACAGTATGACTCGGTCAATCTAATACTATTCTTTTGTAATTTCATCTTGATAAGCAATTTAACCCAACAGGTAAATCCTTTATTGGTGCCCTTGTATGTTTCCATCAAAAGGAGGATTTTTGCTTGAGAACTTTACTCACTGGATTTCAAGTCAAATTAAGAGTTGACTGCCAAATAGTAAAGCACAGATTTGGAGACAGCCAGCATGTCTCTGCTGTGACATTTTTTTATATTGCTGTAGTATTTCAGATCTCCTCATGGCAGCAGGTGTCTGAGTGAATTTCTCCAAAACTTCAAGCCAAAATAATTCCATATATTCTTCTCTTTTTTTTATTCAATTAATCTTTTTGCTTTTCATTTTATTTTATTTTGGTTTTGTTGTTCTAACCCTTACATGTGAATATTATAACCTATAGGTCTGGCAATAAATATAAGGCAAAATGTTCAAAACACTTTGGAGAATATTGTGGTGGTATACTGAAAACGCTAAGTGTGGACATGCTCTACCAACTGACTCAAGTTTCAAATAAAACTGAAGCTTCTTGGGACTTTAGAACCTGTGGGTTTTTTGTTGTTATTGTTAAATCAAATAAGCAGAGTTTTCCATAGAAGTGGAGAGTTATGTTATTAAGATGTTGACATGGCTCAATGGTTAAGTGTTTGTTGCTCTTCCAGTGTATTCAGTTCAAAGCACACATACTGGGCAGATCACAACCAATTGCAACTACAGGTCCAGAAGGAATTTAATGCCCCTTTCTTGCTTGGGTGGCCACCTGCACACATGTGGTACACATACAAAAATTCAGGCACACACACATGCACTCACACAATAAATTTTTTTTCAGAATGAGGAATATAAAAAAAGACATTGTGTCTATTGTTATGTTACTGAAAGTTACGGTTTCTATTAGAATTATTATACATTATTTTCACAATTCAGAACCAAAGCACCTTGTGAGATTTTAAATAATCTTGAAGTAGGAATTGAGTATGTGTGTTGATGTTAGTGATCCTTTCTAGCATAAAAGAAGCACAAAGTTAAAAATGGACAATGCTGTCTCTGAGAGCTAAAGGTGTATTTCAGTGTTAGAACATTTGTATCCATTGTGCAAAATATTGTGCTCAATTTTCAGTGCCACCAATGAAGGAAATAAACTAAAAAAAATAGCAGGGGGGATACAGAAATCTTTAATAAATAAATAAATAATAATTAAATAAATAAATAAATATCATTTTCTTAAGCTTCCAAGAAATTATATATTAAGAAAACTCCGAAAAGAATTGAAACATTGAACATCAAATTTTAACATGTAAGAAGAAAGAATATGGATATAAAATTGTGCATACAAACAGAATGAGCTGGCAAAATTATTAGACTATCTACAAGTTACACTAAAACAACCATGGCAATAAAATCCACATATACATCAATAGGAGAAGAGTAGGAACAACTTCACTTTCTTCTATATAAAGAAAATAGATTTGAAATTTATAGGTATTTTTATTTCCTGCAATCTTATTGATCCTAAGAAAAATATTTTGATTGCTTATTTGTGTAGATTAGTGCACGGTAATAATTATATCTATGTATTTCATAATATTTGCATTTAGTTAAATAGAATATTCAATGTATAAATATAAGAAAGTGAAAATTTTGGTTTATCTGGTTTATAAGCACAATAAGGGGTATTTCATGATTTTCATTATATAAATTATGATAAAATTTTAATATATATCCATACACTATACTAAAATATAAAGAATAAAGCAGTCAAATGAAACATAAATACAAACAGTACCATCATCAGATGATCACTTACTGAGCATAAAGGCAGCACAGGAATTGCAAAGTAACACAGCATAAATATGTTTAGCCTTAACTTTAGCTTTCATATTACAGAAAAGTAAGGAAGAATATCAGTGTTGCTATTTGGCTCTCAACTCTTCATGAATGACCTCATTGTAACAGCAGTGAACAACTCTTATGGAACTAGCCAACTGCTTTCTGAGTTGGAGGCCTGATTCATAGGAAGGAATTCCTTGCTGGTATATAATCCTGGTCAAAACCGTACGGCTTATGAACTACATTGGTCATAGGCTCTAGGGTAGTACATGCAGATGTGAGATATTTTCAATTAATGTCAAACAAGGCTCTGTTTACAGTAGGCAACAGTCAGTACAGAGACGAATGATTGGTCAAAGTATTGAGACTAAGAGATCAAGTGCTCAGAGACAAAAAGGACATCGTTATCACTTTATGTGCATCCCCTGCTCTCAACTAGAGCACAGGCGACATCATAAAAGAAAAGGTGGAAACATAGGAGCCTGATTGGGGTGCTGTGAAATGCATCACTATGGCATGTTCATGGTGCTCATGCACTCACACGAGCTGTGACGCCCTGTAGAAGATAAACACGAGATCAAGTCAGCTAGTATTTCAGAACAGATAAAGAAGACCTGGTTCATGCCCACACCTTACAAAAGATCTTCTAGAAGAAAGAAATCATTCTTTTTTGAAGGAGTTACCATGTTTTATTTTTTTATGCTCCAGTGGAGGTCCTGATACCTGTATGCATAAATAGCACCAATTGAAATTAGTGGGTTCATAGAAAAAAAATCACAAATTAGGGGAAAGTTATTAAACAAAAGGGAGTGGATATGATCATATTCCATTGTATATGTGTATGAAATTATCAAAAATAAAGAAAAATATAATAAAAATGCCTGGTCTAGAACTGAAGTTGTGGCGCTGAAGCAGAGTGCTTATATTAATATAGTACTTGTTCAATTTAAAACAAAACAAAGTCCCTTGCAGACTCAAAAACATTTTCAGTTTAAAAACTTTGAGAGAAAATTATGATTTATAATGTTTTATCTTACTCACATTTTGAAGGGTTGTCATTTTAAATCTGTCACTGATGAAGAGACATCTTCCACTTATTGTTAATTCTTGATCTCTTTTGCATTAATATTTTTACTGCTAAGAAGATTTCTTTTTTGTAATTTTAAGACACTTTTATTGATTTTTCCAATAATTGCATACATAGTATTTTGATCATATCCAATCCTACCAACTCTTTTCAGATTCACCATCCCTTCCATAACTACACAACTTCATATCTTCATGTTTTGTTTTTTTTTTTTGCAGTTTTTTTTAACTTGTACAACAGCCCTTCTTTAATAGAACCATGAGGCTTAAATACCCAGCAGTCAATGGCCAACAGGTGAAAATCCTCTGATCCTCTAGGCAAGGCAGAGCTTTTACTAACTTCAATTAGAAGGTTCTAGCAGGGAAGAGCAGCTGAAGGCCAGGACTCCAATTGGTCCCAACACTTAACTAGCAGAAACTATGTTTAAAGTATACTTTTGATAAAGAATTGTTTTTAAAATATACAGAAAGCTAAGAGCCAGCATTCCAAATTAATATCACCTATGGAAATATTGGCAGATATTTCACTAGAGAAATGGTGCGGGATTACTAAACATGTGACAACTTATTCATTGTCATTAAACATTATCACCTGTATAATTCACAAATAAACTGCTAAGTTATTATCATCAAATTCTTAAGAGACTTAATATTTTAAGATATACATTAGTAGTAGTAATAGTAGTATTTGGTAGTAATCACTAATAGGAACAAATTTCCTGTTGAATTTGAATTAGATGATAACCTGGGTATTAATCATACAAGGCACTAATAACAAGAACTCTAAAGAAAAGCTATTGGCATATGCAAATCTCAGGGATTTTACATACATACATACATGCATACCCACACACTAAAGTGGGTATGCAAATATGTATGTATGTAAGTATGTAAATTTTTTTAGTTTCTCTGAATAACTTTGGTGCCTGTCCTGAAACTATCTCTTTTTGACTAGACTCACCTTAAAATTAAAGAGATCCACCTGCCTCTGCTTCCCAAGTTCTGGGATTAAAGGCCTACACCACCACCACCTGACTATTCCTCTTAAGATAGTAAACAGTGCAGGCTGTGGTATCACATGTGTTTAATCCCAGGGCTGGGGGGCCGAGGAAGACTGTTCTTTATGAGTTCTAGGCCAGCCTGGTTCTAGGACAAGAGTTAGTTCCAGGAAAACCAGAAACCCTTGTCTCGAAAAAACAAATAGAGAATAAACAGTGATGTTTTGAATGAATAATTAAAAAGCTGAGGAGTCCATATAAGTTCAAAAATTAGTAAACAAAATTAGTGTTACTGCTAAACTAAATTTTCTCTCTGGGTCCCAGTGAGTAAATACTAATGTATCTATGATAAATGATTAGAAACAAGAAATAAAAACCATCTAGAAAACATGAAAACACCATTTGTCTAAAGGCTGAGGCTGTGTTGTCTGAGTGAAAGATAATAACTACAATACTTCAGTATACTAACTATAAGTCTTTATGTTTTAAAATTTTTAAAATATTTAAACTATTTCAGTTTATGGTGTGTGGATGTGTGTGTCTGTATCTCTTTGTCTGTATATGTGCTGTTTGTGTTTCCCTGTCTCTGTGTCCATGACTGTATATGTATGTTGTGTGTGTGGGTCTGTGTGTGTGGTTTGTGTGTTTGTAAGGTAGATGCCTGTGTTTCAGAAATGTTAGAGGTTAAGGCTAAATGCTTGGTGAACAAATATAAACAACTAGGAAACAAAAATCTACACATTTGTGGCATAGAAATATTTAGAAAATATCAAGTGATTTTTCCATAAAAACTTACATGTTTGCTTTCATGAAGGCATTGTTGTTATATGTACATTCTAATAATAATAGAAATGCATCTTATTAATATTTTGAGATTAAGATATAAATGCATCTCAGATTTCATGAGGACTAAAAGAGTCATTCTCAGTATACTATAGTATAAACAATTAGTAAGTATTTAAATCATATATGATACAAAGAATAGACATCTGACCTCTAAAGTTCCTTCCAATTTCAGCATTAGATTGCCCTATTAATATTAAACTAATGGATTCCAGTACACTGCTGGGCCAGGAGCCAGAATAAAGTGAAGAGCTGTAGTGTGGAAGGAGGACACAGATTGCGTGTTTCATGGATGTAAAAATGTTTTCAAAGAGTTCGTTTCCAGCAGTGAGGTGCAGCACCAAAATTCTGCATTGCCACTTTCTCTTCAGTCAGTGGAAACTGGAAACCTAACATACCAGATAAAGATTTATTTTTGTTCCATCAATTAGTTTTTTTGGGGGTTCCCTATCTAGTGAATACTTGTGAAAATTAACCATGAACTATATAGCTAATGAATTTAATGCCCATCTCAGTATCTAAGAGAAATCACATCACTAAAAAATTTAATGTTTGTGTTTATGGAAGACTGGTGCTTAATTATATTATTTGTTAACTCGAAAAGATATCTTAGTATAATTTAATGAAACATATATATGCACTTGCTATACGTTGAAACATTATACAGTACTTGCTCAGTCATCTTTTCTTGTGACTTATCAAAGCCAAAGGTTTTGGTAAAAGTGTTTAAACCAAAAGGCAATGCCTATTGGCATTATTGCTTTGTGAATGAGTAACTGGCTTTTGCTGTACTCTTTCACTGTAGCTAACTCCCTTTTCAGGACATATTTGGGAATTAATTCTCACAGTTCAGAACTGTTTCCCACTGACAGGCCTTGTTCCTCTCTATTTACATGTGGGTATGTGAGCTATGACAGTCAGACTTTTATGAACTCACTGGCCCCATTTTAATCTTGATGTACATTGATGTTCTGGAATAGCTTTTCAGATGGGGAGAAATGAGGTGTTCTATCTACTTTTCAATGTTTGGTACAATTTATACTATAAAATATAAGCTATAACAAAGAGAAAATATCTATGGGGATAATCCTTAAATGATATATAATCCTAGTTACTGGTCCTAAAGTTTTTCCTATGGCCTGTCCTTTTACTAAAAAGTGATGAGTCAATTGAATCAGTTTCATTATATTTATTTTAATAATTTAGCTTAATCATACTCATCCCCAAAATTCACCTGATAGAAATAATACTGCGTTTATCATGAGAATCAGAGTAGTTTTCATTGGGCAAATAAAGAAACTGCTGTACTGGAATGTCCTGGGAAAATATATCTTATGTACTATATATTTAGAACTATTTTTCTTCCATAGAGTGTCACTCAGTCCATTCACATTGGCTAGTATGAGTGTTGAGAAAGGCTGCTTGTTGGTTCCCAGCCTCCCAGACCCAAAATAGTCACTGCTTGGCTTATTAGCTTGTGCATATCTCTAGCTAGCTCTTACATCTTAAATTAGCCCATTTCTATTAAACTGTACATCACCATGGGGTCATGGCCCACCGGCAAGTTTCCACCATCTGTCTCCTTTTCCAGCAACCGCATGGCATCTCTCTGACTTTACCTATTTTCTAACAGTATTCAGTTTAGTTTTTCCACCTAGCTCTGCTCTGTCCTATCACAAGCCAAAGAAGCTTCTTTATTCATTAACTAATAAAAGCAACACATATACAGAATGGAATCCCACATCAAAAGAATGAAAAAAATTTCAGCACTGTGTCCCTTCCTTCACCTGTACCTGTACTAATTACTCTTCCCATCACTGTTGACAAAATATCTGACAGAAACAATTTAAGGGGCAAGGTTTATTTTACTCTTGGTTTTAGAGGGCGGAATCAAGCATGGAAGGCAGGTAAGCTCTGGCAGTTGGGATACCTTTCTTAGCTGTGGGGGAGGATGCAGCAGCAGCATTGCTGTGTGATACATGCTGGAAATGGGGAAACTATAAAATAGAACCGATCGAGGCATGCTACCAAGGTAAATGCCCAGTGACCCAGGGTCTTAATCAAGAACTAATATTTCAAAAGCTGCACAACTATCCATAGAATTAAACTATCAGAGAACCAAGTGTTCAAACAGGAGTGGGCCTTATTTGACAAGAAAACCATGACATTCAGTAACTGGTCTCCATAGACACATGAGCATCCCAAGTGCAAAATTGATTCATTTCAACTTTAGTAAGATTGCCATTTTTACTATGTTAATTCTGCCTACCCAAGAACATAGGAGATCTTTTCACTTTCTGGTGTCTTCTTTAATTTCTTTCTACAAAGATTTAAAGCTCTTATCATACAAGTCTTCCACTTGTTTGGTTAGAGTTACTCAGAGATATTTTATGCTATTTGTGGCTGTAGTGAAGGCTGTTGATTCTCTGATTTTTCCCCAGCCCTTTTATCATCTGTGTGCAGGAGAGCTACTGATTTTTTTTGAGTTAATCTTGTATCCTGCTACATTACTGAAAATGTTATTGAATTGGTGTTGATATCTGATCTTGTCTTTGTTGATTTCCCTCATTTCTGCTTCCATTTTCACATCTTAAGAGATTGTGGTGACTGTGCATTGCTGGTTGAGCGTCATTCTGAGACCCTGTCATTTGTGATCATTGGATGTCCAGGGTAGAAAGTGTTCTAGGTATTGGGAACTGACATGAATGGGAATGGGTTTCAAGGGAAGCGTGATAAAAGAGTTTCCAGAAAGGAGGAAAGCTGGGTCTGCCATAAGTATCTGCTTAGTGCCCAAAAATGGGGTCAGAAGGGAAGGTGAGGCTATAGCAAGCTTTGTAAGCTCCATATAAGCCTGGTGTATTCAGAGTGCCTAAACAGCTCAATCATCCAGGCTTAAAGTCCCTGTTTTGGTGGCTGGGAATTGTGCATGATATTGCAGACTTAAATTGTTCCATAGCATTATAAAGATGTTAATTTTTTTTTAAAAGGTAACTTTCAATATACAATAAGGTGTAGCTGGGCAGTAGTGACACACAACTTTCATCCCAGCACTCGGGAGGCAGAGACGGGTGGAACTTTGTGTTTGAAGACAGTCTGGTTTTCAGAGTAAGTTCTAGGGCAGCAAGTACTACACAGAGAAAACCTGTCTCAAACACCCCACCCTAAAACAAATACTGGGGTATTTGAATTAGAGTGCAAGAAGAAAAGTGAAAAATGCCCCTCTGAATCACTGGCTGGCTGGCTTGGACAGAGTTTTTCTTCGGAATGCCTCCACATGTGGGCCATTGAGACACAGCAATCGGCTAAAAGAGGAAGGCTGGGCAAGATCAGCATTGTCACTTTGGAATGGAGACAGAGAAGGAGAAGACACTACAGCACAGCATATATTCTACTGCATATCTGGGAAAAGGACTGGGGCTTTGAAATTGAAGACATGAGGGAAAGTGAAGATAGCCTACGTTAAACATAGGAAGATGGGAAGATTAATTGAGGAGTTGGGAGAGGTACAAATAAGATCAAAATCTATTGTGTGGCAAAATACTTTAAAAAAACTATTTTAGAAACAACAATTTGATAGCATTCAAACATAAATGTAAAACAAATTGCAAAGCTATTTCACATTCCAGTTATGTATGATGTCTTCAGCAATAGGATCTCTCCATGTGGGTAAGCAAGGCAATGAAATTATCTTTTGTTATTTTGGGGATCTATGAGCACTTCCTGATCAACAACTAATATTATGTAATGAGATTTTGTTTAATAAACCAAGCCTTTGAAAAGCAAGATTGTTCACCATGTCAAGTAATATTTATTTATGTATTCATTCATTTATTTATTTATTTATTATGTATACAATATTCTGTTTGTGTGTATGCCTGCAGGCCAGAAGAGGGCACCAGAACTCATGACAGATGGTTGTGAGCCACCATGTGGTTGCTGGTAAGTGAACTCAGGACCTTTGGAAGAGCAAGCAATGCTCTTAATCTCTGAGCCATCTCTCCAGCCCATGTCAAGTAATTTTGATCAAACAGTTTTAGTTTCTAAGATGTATTTAAAAATTAGTTTATTTACTGGTTAGTCTTCACAAGGCTTTTTATAGAGTCATAGTTTTGTTCAACACACCAATTGTCCCCCTTCTTGCCCAACTTCCATCAATGCTTAATCCTTTAACCCTCTGTATTCCCCCCTCTTCCTTTTGTGCATTCTATGCTTTTTTTTTTTTTTTGGTGAGGGTTTCTGAAACAGTAGTTTTCCACATGACTTACCATGTTCTTTCATTTAAGTTAACCTCCTCCTTTACCGCCCAAACTCACCCATACTTTCATGTTCCTATATCTTTAAGCACCCAATATTATACCACACTACATTTCTCTTAGTTATTATTTTCCTCTTTTTAAAAAAAACACAACTCCTCAAGAAATGTGAGCACTAACTTATTTTGCTTCACCTGTGCTTAAAGTTAAAAACACAAGAAAAAACAAAATATTTGAAATCATTTAATTTTATTTGAGACAGATGGTGTTTGTCTTTCTGGGCCTGAGTTCCTGAATTCAGTATATTCTTTTCCATAGCCATCCAGTTACCAGCAGATATCATGTTTTAATTTTTTTTTACATAGGGGTAATATTTCATTGTATATATGAACCACATTTCTCTGATTAATTTATCTATTGATGGACATCTACAGTGACTCTACTCCCAAGATTCTATGAATAAAGCCGCAGTGGACAGCAGTACTGGAGGGAATGCATCTGTATAAAATGTTGATTAAATTAAAAGAATACTCAGTTCACGGCCCTAAATTATTCAATGATACAATGATAAATAATAATTAATAAATGTATTGACCTGATCACTACCAAGGCTCAGAACACATGGAGCAAGAAGAGAAAGAGAGAATGTAAGAAAAAATACTGCAATTTAATGAAGTTCCATTAATTTTTTAATTACTTCTGAGGACTCTTCTGAAATTTACCTGTCATATTTGACATTCATCTCCTCACAGGGACAGTTTTATTTTCTTTTATTTTAATATTCAGATGTGTTAGTTGAGGTAGCTAATTTCCCTTTGTTGCAAGAAAATGCCTGGATGAAAGCACCTTACAGAAGTTTAATCTTATTTTGCTTTATAGTTACAGAAGGATAAGTGCCAATCATCTTGAGGAGACTTGACACCAAGTTGCAGGAGCAAGAAGCATAGAGCTCATGTTGATCATTGGTACAAAGGAGAGAAGAGAGAGAGAGAAAAAGAGAGAGAGAGAATGGAAAATATTGTGAGTTACCTAGTAACTCTCAAGGTAGCACCTAAGTTTCCCAAACATTATTACCAATTAGGGACCAAGTATTAAAAGTTGTTTGTGTTCAGACCACTACAGTAGATGTCAAACTTTTCTTTCTTGCTGCATATACCATATCCTCTAAGAAACATGGCACTTATATAAAAAAGAGCAGTTATTATAAGTTGATCCTAAGATTTAAATATGAGATGCTTTGAAGAAGAGCTATAGGATGGGGTGGTTCCAGAAGTTAGGACTGCTCATTGGTCCTTTGCGAGCTTGTTGTCTGCCATGAGACTGTGTCATATGCTCCCACCACCACCTTGTTCTGCGGCACCACACATCCTGAGGAAACAGAACCAAGGAGTGTGGAGTGAAGCCTCGAAAACTGTGAGCTGACACATTTCCTCCTCTTTAAGTTCTTCCTCATGTCAGATATTTGACCACAGTGACTATATGGAGTTTAATCCATAATCTACCTCCTTAGGATTTTTTGCTATTGGTTATAACTTGAACTTTTAAGTTATTAGATACTCAGTTTTAGAGAACTGTGTCCACTATCAGAAGAGCCTTGGGAAGTATCTTATGTGGCTCATGAATAGACACAGCAATTGTATCATATTTTCTTTCCAAATGGCAGTGACCTGAGCAAAATTGTCATTGACTATCTTATTCTTTAAACAATCTGTCTTACTACATAAATTGCAGGTGGTTGACTGCTCTGCATTTCTATTGATGTTTAACAGTCTGAATTAATTAAAACTGACCTCTAAATTACCTTTTTTATAATTTTACTGAGTGTTATAGAAAAGTAAAAGAAACATTTTATATACAAATGTAAAATTTAAAAAAACCAAGTTAATTAGCATATACATCACCTCATGTCGTACCTCTCTGTATGTGTAACTGTGCTGAGAATACTTAAGATCTCTCTTAGCAAATTTCAAATACACATTCCTAAATACAGTCATTATGTTTTCTATTATGTCCCTAAGGTATATTATTCCTAAAGTATTCTGTAAGTGAATTAATTATGACACCTTGGCCAGACATGATTATTTCACTAAAGAAAGCTCTATAGAACTCATAGGGTTTGATTTCAGGAAAAAAACTGGTCAGCTCATCTGTGAAGTGTGTCTTCAGAACAACTGGAATGCAACAAAGTACCCAGCCTCCTTGATTTGCTCTTAATACAGATTCTTAGCTAACTGTTGAAACTTAAAACTGTTCTAAAGAGGAAAAAAATTCTTGATCATTTTTCTTCATGAAATGCTGATCTCTGTGAATAATTATATAAAATAAAAAGACATAACCATTTAAAATTATACATATGCATGTTTACATGCTTCTGGCTCAAATAAGTGGATAGCTGAAGCAGTAGAATCTGATCCATGAGATTAAAACCAATATGACCTACAGTGCAAATCTCAAGAAAGAAAGAGAAAGAGATTGAGAGACAAAGAGACAGAGAGAGTTTGTTCAAGGTCAAAGAAATCATACTTTTTTGTAAGACAGTATATTATCCCATAATTTTAAAACTCATGTACTCAGCCATTCTCATCCATCTTCTGATTCTGCACATATGTCATATTTTATCTCCTGAGAATAAAAGAGCAGCTAACACAAGAGCACCTTTTATTATAGGTACCTCATCCATTGTAATCTCTAATTGCATGGGTAGACATCCAGAGGTGAGATAGAGGAATAATATGCCACTTATGTTATTAATTAATTTTATTTTTCATAGTATCTGTGCTAATTTATAATTCAGTCCACACATAAAGGTTTAAGGAGGGAATGTTTGAATTCTGCAAACCCCTCCACCCCACCACAGGGACTTATCACAAATTCCTCCTGAAATGTAGTGATTTATGCATTAGGATGTCTTGTAATTCTATTATAGTCTTTTGTTTTGGACTGTTTATCTCTGAATGGGACATCTATATCACATTTCCTTCCTCTGAGTCTCAGGACTTCTCCTAAAAAAGAGGATCTGGAGATTGTAAAGACCCGGGGTTAATGGATGACTTCACTGTAACAGAATTTGTCAGACATGGCAACTTGATCCTATAACTGAACTCAGAGTAGCTGTGTCTGTCTTCACAAATCCTGTACAATCTAAAGCCAATGAATATCCTAGCATAGAAGGTTATGAAATCCAAACATTTTCTGAAGCACTCTTGGTATCTGAAGGTTTCTGGGTAAGGAGTGCTCAGTTTACTTCATAGGTTTTACATATGAGAAAGTACCCATGCTTCAGTATATAGCTTCATAGCCCTGCACATATAGCCACTTAAAAGTGATTCCATCAGTTAAAAAAATTACACTAACAAAAACAAAACATGAATTTGCAAGGGAAAGGATAGGAAAGAAAATACAAAGTTAATTTCAACAAAACGTATGTACATCTGCAATATTCTCAAACATTAAAAATAGATTAAATATTTCAAAATACTATTTTGAAGTATATTTTAAGTTAAATGTTATTTTAAAAGTAAATTTATTGTGAAGACTAAACTAGAAGTTTATCAGTGTTGAAATTTATAACAATTATGAAGGCTTGGTGGTATAAATAAATGGACTTGACCCATAGTAACTACATAGAGATACTAATGTACTAATGCAGATTTGTGCTTAGATTCATGCCAATTAAGCAGAGAAAAAGGAAAGTTTATTCATCCTTCCAAAAATCAAGTGCCTTGAAATATCAGTGGCATCATAGTTGAGAAGCCCTGTCATTGGTAATTGTGACCTTATTACAAAGTTGATATAAATTTATTCAACTTATAGTTCTTTTTTATGTACCATTTCTCATGAACTGTGTTAGATTTTGTTAATTAAGCTGAAGATATGATATGGACAGTGATCTCATGGAACTCATTTTCGGTCAGAATTCTGTAGGATAACACTTGCAGAAGAATTGATGAAAACTTGAGAAAGCCACATTCTCTGAGGTATCTTCTTGAAAATGTGAATAAGGTTGTTGGCATGCAATGTATCTGTTGCTTCCATAACCTCATAATGTTCATGTAAGTTTAAATGAAATATTGTAATGCAGAAAAAATTGTAAGATACTATGACTAAAAATATTTGTAAAACTACAATAAAATGTGACTCAATAAAGAAATATTTTTTGAAATTAAATTAAAACATAAATACAACAAAAATCCTGTGACATGAGGAATGTGGTTCTAAGAGGAAAGTGCAAAGAACTAAGTACCTACGTAAAATAATTGGGAGAGATCTCACACTAGCAACTTAATAGCACATCTGAACACTGTAGAACAAAAGAACCATTCAGAAATCATGAAAAGTAATAATTAAACTAAGAGCTGAACACAATCAAATAGAAGGAAACAAACAAAAACCAAAAAAAAAAAAAAACAGGTGAAAACAATACAAATAAGCAAGGAAACAAAGAAAGCATTCTTTGAAAAAATGAATAAGATTGACAAACCCTTAGGCAACATAAGAAGTGAGGAGAGAAGATCCACATTAAGCGAATTGTAGAAGAACATGGGGCTTAACCACAGACACAGGAAATCCAAAGAATCATAAGGCCATACTATCAAAACCTGAACTACACCAAACTAGAGAGTAAGAAAGAAATGGATAATATTCTTGAAGTCTAATACATACCAAAGTTAAACCCAGATCAGATGATCAATTTAACAGACCTATCAGCTCTGGTGAAATACGCCCAGTAATTAAAAGTCCACCCCCCCCCCCAGAAAAAAAGAAAATAAACCAACAAACCCAGGGCAGGGCAATTTTAGTGCCGAACTCTAGCATATCATAAAGAAGAATTAACACCAATGCTCCTCAAGTTATTCTACAAAATGAAAACAGGAAAATTGATCCACTCTTTTAACATCATCATGGCTGCCCTAAAAACTATTCCACATAATAAACCAGTAAAGAAAAAGAATTGTAAATCAATTTCCCTTATGATTATGAATGCAAATATTCTCAATAAAGTGCTTGCAAATGAAATCCGAGGACAAAGTGAAAATTTCATCCACCATGATCATCTGGGAAATACAGAATGGTTCAACAAATGAAAATCCATAAATGAAATTCACCCTACACAGATCCAAATATAGAAACCACATGACCATTTCACTAGATACAAAAAGAAAAGATAGATTTTGACATAAGCCATTGCTCCTTCATGATAAAAGTCTTGGAGAGACTGAGTATACAAAGGACATTCCCGAACATAATATTGACAATTTAGAGCAAGCACACAGAAAATATCAACCAAAATGTAGAGAGCTCAAAGTATTTCTACTTAAATCAGAAACAAGACAGTATTGTCTGCTCTCTCCATACCTTTCTAATATAATAATTGAAATCTTAGCTACAGCACTAATGCAACTGAAGAAGATCAACTGAATAAAAATAGGAAAAGAATAAATCAAAATATCATTATTTCCAAATGGTATGATTGTAGATATAAGTGACTCTAAAAACTACCCGACTCTCACCACTTGAGACAGAAAAGGGAGTTGACCCTCCCCTTCTATAACACTCAGGAAGGAAGGCCCTTTTCCTCACCTGGGCAGCACTGAGTTTATGAGAATTGTGATACATGACCCAACCCCTGCCAAGTTGTAGTGAAGGCACAGGAAAGATGCCCTCTCTGCCTTACCTCTGATGGGTGAGGGAACAGACCCTCTTCCTTCCCAGCTGCAGCGTTAGAGAAAGTGGACCCTACACTTCACCAGGGCAGTAGAGCTGATACTGATAGCGGAGATGGGGTGATTCAGCCCTGAAGTTGTGAGTCTGCAAGAGCCATGGAAGAGCTGTCCACATTACTCATCCGTCATCTGGTGGCATGAGTTGGGAAGATATACTCCCCCACCCATCAATGACTGAGACAGGTGGGAGAGCGGGCTCTGAGGTAATAAGAGGTGGAGAACTGTCGCTGACCCTCATTGTCTGTAGCAGTCAGGAGTAGCCGCTACACCTCAACGGGGTAACACGGTAGAGCTGGTCCTGAAGGTGTGTGTGTGAAAATCTGAACAAATATCTAAATGAAATGATATAGCAGCAATACCTACGTGCTCCATTAATTAAAATGCTTGTGACTAATTTAACTAACAAGAAAATTAACGTTTAATGAAATTCAACTTTTACAGAGCACCTATTTTAGGTTTACTTTTCTTTATGATGTAGTTGAATGTCTTATTTCACCTCTCTCATCTTCATGCTTTCCAGGCACCCATCAGTGAGCACATTTTCTTTACTGTGTTTAATGATATTAGAAACATACATAGTTATATATTCACTTACTTTTATTTATTATTATTACAAATAGATAAGGTTAACATTTCAATTTTTATAATTTAATGAGCAAATTATGATCTAAAATTGTTTCTAAACAACTTTCTATGAGAAAATTTTTTAAAAATCATTTTACATTTTTTTATTAAACACTTGGTGTGATTGTTTAAACAGTAATAATATTACAATAAGGAAGACACAAGATTATACGTGAAATTGTATTTTTGTAATAAGCTCCATGTGTTATTGATAGGAACGCCGATGCAAGGCTCATTTTCTCTGATGCAGGGCCTTGTCTCCACGCCTTATTTCATTCTAGCTTGCAATGTCTTTCTTCCACCCAGTTAAAAATTTCCTTTCTGTAGGTAACCCTAGAAAGTCAATTTTCCATATTTTCATCACAGCTTGGAGACATGAACATTCTATTTTTTTTATTAAGTTCACAAGTTTACTTACGTTTATTATTGATAAAGTTATTAAAATGCTATTTTGAGAATATGCTGTTCGACGGATGGTACAGCCACCTATAAACTAGATTATGTAAGCCGGTTGGAGTTAAACAAAGGCCAGCCAAAACTGAACCAGCCATAATGCCATTCCCCTATGGGCACATTTGGAAGGGTTGGGAAAAGAGCAGCAATAAAAACAAAGCACCAGCCCAGATCGAGTGTCAGAGGCAGTGCCTCGGGAGGGTATCCGCGAGGAAGAATATCTTTGGCTAGGAGGCTAATTTCAACATTGCTTTCCTCTGATTGGCAATAATTGTGTGATTCGGATCATGCACTCTGATTTGCAGATTGTTTGGTCTATCTAGCTCTCATTTATCAGTCTCAGTATTTACCACCACTTGTCTAATTTGATCTCATCCAAATGATAACATCCTTTTTAGGGAATCTAGAGCAAAACATTCTCATTCAAATACAGTTTCCTACTTAGTTTTAAAAATCACCATTTTCTAATTTGGGAATCAATGCATGATTAAAAAAAATAGAAAATTACAACAACAATTAAAACACCAACAGTATACGCTGATTCTATGGAAACAGTATTTGAGGTCATGCAGAGTTTAACACAATGGGAAAAGCAAAAACATGGTCAGACTTACTTTGAACTTAATTGCCCAATATTATTAATTTTCAAAAATGAAAGATTGTGTGTGGCTGCTACTTAATGACATTATGCAAGCTCATCTTGTTCTTCTAAATGGATATGTTTTACCCATCAGACTTTCCAAACTATTGCTTTCAGTTTTATTCAGAGAGGTTTCTCTTTGCTGCTCCAGTGGTAAAAATGGAGACTCATAACTGGTTGAAGTGCTACAACTATTGAAAGCTTATCTTTAAATGAAACGTCACCCTTTCAAGCTCATATAACATTCCAGAAGTAGAACAGAAAGAAAATAAGAACTGAAAGATGGAAATGAGCATTTTGGAACACTGTTAGGCCTGACATGGTTGTTGAAAATGTTAACTCTCCGAAGATTTGGTTACCTGAGTAATAGCTGCACAATTTTGAGTTCTTCACTCATGTGACATAGAATAAGTTGGTGATAATTCATCTTCATATTCTATAAGGATTAATAAGCAGTTAGAGGTTGCTTGTGGGGAGGTCAATTTTCTTCAATGGTGTAACCACTGGTAAGTTGAGCATGTTTCAGTAAATAACCATTATCAATGCAAAGACACAGCTTTCAACTCACAAGAAATAAGAGATAGTTTATTCTGAATCCAAAACATGAAGGACAATGACTTAGAAAAAAAAACTTATGTTACTAGCTTCATAGTATCAAATATGTAAGTAGTTTCATAGTGTTTTATAGTAACATTAGAAAGAAAATTACAAATGAAACAATTCTAAAAATCATATTTGGTGATAGCAGAGAGGTCACAATCCAATGCACTACTCTCAGCAATGGGTCTCAGAAGTCATCCTCCAGCATTCTCTTCTATTCAGAGAGGATACACTTCTGTTAATAAATTCAAAAAGATTTTTTTGTTGTTGTTTAATAATGTGTTAGGTCTGAAAAAGAGGTTGGTAAGGAATGGCTTTTTGACAAAATTTGTAATATGTTTCTGGAATGTAAAATTCTAATCTCTAAATATTTTAAGTTTAAAACTCTGTTATTCTATGCAAACAGATTTTATCCAGAAATTCTTATTCCTACATTTATACATGCTCATGTAAGCAAATGTAATGGAAAATACTCGCACACTCCCCCCTTCCCACTCTCTCTAAGACACACACACATACACACTATAGACATAAATGTAGAAGAGGAGCAGGTTGGGAAGAGGAGAATAGGTAATCAGGGAAAGTGTCATAGTGAAATGTTATTATTATTATTAATTTATTTATTTATTAAAGATTTGTCTCCTCCCCGTCACCACCTTCCATTTCCCCCCCTCCCCCAATCAACTCCCCCTCTCTCATCAACCCGAAGAGTAGTCAGGGTTCCCTGCCCTGTGGGGAGTCCAAGGACCTCCCACCTCCTTCCAGGTCTAGTAAAGTGAACATCCAAACAGCCTAGGCTCCCACAAAGCCAGTATATGCAGTAGGATCAAAACTCAGTGCCTTTGTTCTTGACTTCTCAGCAGTCCTCATTGTCCGCTATGTACATATTAGGGTAGTACTCAGCAGTAAAAAACAATGACTTCTTGAAATTTGCATGCAAATGGACAGAAATAGAAAACACTATCCTGAGTGAGGTAAGCCAGACCCAAAAAGAGGAGCATGGGATGTACTCACTCATAATTGGTTTCTAGCCATAAATAAGGAACATTGAGCCTATAATTAGTGATCCTAGAGAAGCTAAATAAGAAGGTGAACCCAAAGAAAAACATATAGGCATCCTCCTGAATAGTAACCTTCATCAGGCGATGAAAGGAGACAGAGACAGAGACCCACATTGGAGCACCGGACTGAAATCTCAAGGTCCAAATCAGAAGCAGAAGGAGAGAGAGCACGAGCAAGGAACTCAGGGCCGCGAGGGGTGCGCCCAACCACTGAAATGTTATTTTTATAATGAGCATAGGCTTACAGAAAAAAGAAAATAAGCATGACATTTAAGGAGTGCAAAAGGAAAGACAAATGTAAACAAATCTACAAATGAACCATCAAGAAGTTTATTAGAAAATGTGACAGATATATTTGATTTTATTTAACTAAGAAAGAAAACTGACTACCTTCCAAATCAATGTACAGAAAAGGTAAGGATTAAAAGGGATGTGTTTAATAGCCAGGTAAATAGACATTGTATTTGTCAATTGTAGCTAGTTTTATTATAAAACTTCATTGAAATTGGCAACAGACTTGATATATGGTAATATGAGAAGTCAAAGCAAACTACGGACTCAGTGAAACATGGAACAAAGAGTTCTTAATAACAATTTTTGTATAAGGAGTTATCAGGAAAATAGAGATCAGTAGAAGCTTTGTCATATCTAAAGCCTTGTTAGTGGGAAAGACAGGCTGATATGAAGGATTGCGAAGTAAAAATATAACAAGGGTCGAGATGTAGAGGAAGGCCTAAAACAGTGTTACAAGGTAGACAATGTTGGGTGCAGTGACACATGCTTTCAATCCCAATACTCAAGAGGCAGAGACAGGTAGATCTCTGCATGTTTGAAGTCAGTGTGGAATTCAGAACTACTTTTAGGACAGTCAAGGCTATACAGAAAAATCCTGTCTTTAACCCCCACTAAGAGAAGGATGAAGGGGAGGAGGTAGAAATTTGAGTCAGCATGAAAGGTCAGTCAACATAGAAACTATCATATGATACATAATGTGTATATCCTATTGGTATGTATATTATCAAGCATATATCTATATACAATATATAAACAGATATATCAGTAATAACTATTTCAATCAGTAATCTGCCATATATAACTGTAATCAATATGGCCTCTAAGGGGATAATTCATGTGCTAAATTTAAATAAATTAAAACTGATATTCCGTACACTAAAATGTCATATTTTAAAATATAAAGTAGTTCATTAAGTTTAGAAAATTTTTAGAATTTTTTTTTCATGCATGGATTTTATATTACAAGTCAAGAAATCTGGACCATCTTGCTTTGTATACTATCATGATTGTAAATTAACCTAGTAGAGCTACTTTGTTATAAAAGTGTAATTATCCTCATTGTTGTCTAAGTTCTCTGGGAGTGTGGTTTGTAGGCTCGTTTTCTTTGCTTTATGTTTAAAAACCACCCATCAATGAGTACATGTGATAATTATCTTTCTGTGTCTGAGTTACCCCCACTTAAAATAATGTTTTCTAGCTCCATCTATTTTCCTGCAAAATTCAAGATGTCATTATTTTTTTCTGCTGTGTAGTACTCCATTGTGTAAATGTACCACATTTACCTTATCCATTCCTTGGTCTAGGGGTATTTAGACAACAATGAGGACACTAAGAGAAACTTACATAGATCTAATCTGCATGGAAGGAGAAAGTAGAAGAAACAAGATCTCCTGAGTAAATTGGGAGCATAGGAACTTTGGGGGAGGGTTGAATGGGTGAGGGGAGAGTTAGGAAGGAGAACAGAGAAAAATGTAGAGCTCAATAAAAATCAATAAAAAAGAATTAATTATCCTAATGTCTGAAAACAAAATAAGAGAGGTTAAGTGAGAAAACCTGATGGGATGTACTTACAAGAAATTACACTGAATATTTTCTTATGTTGTTGGGCCATCAATTTTGAAGGCTAGATCTTAATTAATTTATTTAAATACTTTTAATAACTTTATCAATTCTCCTTTATTTTTGCTTGTAGGAAACAGCATAGATGTGATACGGCCATTTTAGACTCAGTCATGACAGTGTTCTCTTACAGAAAACTGTAAAGAGCAAGTGTCTGAAAGTGCCAGGGAAGAACTAAACAGTCAAAACACAGACTGTCTGCACAACCACATTCAGCAGAGTGGAGGGCAGAGCTGCTGTCCAGGGAGGCAGTAGAATCCAGTCTGTCTTGAGAAATTTCAAGGTTTCAGAGTGCCCATTCTTCTCTGTGAGGCTGACAGTGCTTGCCATCTAAAAAGAATACTTCCAGGTATCATGAATTAGGAGCAACTTTTGACCCTATATAAAACTGCCTTTAGCTAGATATATGACCCGGAAGGAAATAAAGAATGTAAAGAGATTACCTTTCGGTCGCCTTTGTTTTGTTTCAAAGTTTTGACAGCAAAAGCAGATAAAATTTAACAGAATCTTAGAGGTACACAGCAAACACCATCAACTACCCTCTTTTCATAGTAACTTCTTTCAGAAACACTTGTTCTCTCCCATAATAACCACTCTACTTTCTCTGATGTTTGGGTTTTCCAGACTCTTGTTAAAATATTTTATTAATAGTTCCCAATCCAAAAAAAAGCTGTAAAAGCAAAGTGAGAAGAAAAATGGGTCAATGATCTGCAGACCACAATTCTTACCCTACTGAAGAGTGATTATTAGTTGTGATTCTTAGTCAAGTATTAAGAACATACCAAGTGCCATACTCAGAAAATCGTGAGAAAACAAATGATCTCATATCTCTTTATTTGCTGGTTCCATCTTCATGGTCTGCCCCCATTACAATACCTATGCTGTTATAGCCTACCTTTTAACAGGTAGAGGGCTCCCTCCTGTGGGCTAGTAGCTGAAACAGTCTCCATGGCAACAGATAACTTCAAATCCTGATATCAAACAATGATTGAGAAATCCCAAGACTATATAAGAGGACAATAGAAAATTGAACAGTACCTAACAAAAGTGATGGCAAGAGAAATAAAGTTAGCAAAATGTTTTAAAATAAAAAGAATTGAAGAATCGTGAAGAACCAACCATATAGAAAGTTACTAGTTCGTGGACAGAAAGGAAAGAAAAAGGAAGGGGGCAGTAACGTTAATATAGCAATGTCCTAAAGTTGATAATGTTCCTCATTCATTATGGTAGTTTGAATTGAATGGTTCTTATGGGCTCACAAGGTTTAATACTTGGTCCCTAGGAAGTGGGGCTATCTGGCAAGGATTAAAACATGGGACTGTTCTAGAGAACGGGCTTTAGAGTTTCCAAACACATGCTAAGTCCAGTCTCCAGTCTCTCTCTTTTTCCCTCCTGCCTATGGATCAGGATATAGGGAACTTAACTACTGTTCCAGGATCATGCCTGCCTGCTGCCATGATCACTGTCATTAGAGGGTTAGTAATGGACTAATCCTCTAAAAATTTAAGTAAGGCCCCCCAATTAAATCCTTCCTTTTATTAGAGTTGATTTAGTCATGGTGTCTCTCAGCAGCAATAGAATAAACAGTAACTAAAACACATACTCATCTTAAGAAATGATGGTAAACATTTGAAATTTGGAAAGATGAGTATTTAATAAGTACAGGAGTCAAGAGAAATGAAGGGACTGCAAAAAGCAGTGTCTATAGTAAGGTATTGTAGGGTGAAAGGTTAATTCTCAGAAAACACATAGGTGTTTGAAAGCTTATCTGAAGTAGAGATATATGTTCTTTTCCTTTACTTAAAGTGTATACTCTGCTATCTTGAAAACAGATTCAGGTACCATTGATCTTGTAGGTGAATTATGATACTAGAAAAGTCTCAATGAGCATCCTCAGTAAATTGTACATGGCAAACCAAGAGGTGAATAAAGCCAATTCTTTTTCTAAGTGAATTTTAAAGAAGCATACAACAATCAGTGCTAACAGAGTATATTGATGTTATCTCAAAATTTATGTGTTAAGCACTTGATAAAAGGCATTTCATTTACTACACTTGGGAAAAGCAGATTTGAGAGTCTCAAGAACACAGAATAATTTGAGAGTAATTTTATTTTATTAGTTTATTAGATAGCTATTGTAGTACAAGATTCTCACAAATCGTAATATGAAACAAAATTTTATGTATAATTTTTAATGTAAGAATTATGTATACACATTTATATATACATATATTCACACACACTTAAGCTGTGATGAAAAAAATTCAATGAAGAAGGAGATTAAAGTTAAAAATAATATTCTGGTGCATAATTTAGTTGGCCATTACTTGGGTCAAGCAATATCAATAATTCTATCCCAGAAGATTTCCAAGAGTCTGACAATATACCAATATAGAGATATGGTCCAGAAGGAAGAAGGGAGAAAAACTTACCCATTACTTCTCTGACTCTTCCTACAAAATCACCACAAGTATAATAGATAACTCATCTATTTTTACACTTTAATTTATGGACCTTATTATTACATGCCTAGAAGACAATAGAGAAGCTTTTGGGTGGGAAGTGAAATCTAGCCCAAGACCCCAACCTCCATTATGGTCTGTTCACTCCACTATGCAAATAATTTCTGTAGCCACTGACAAAATTTAGTAGAAGTTTACATGTTAAACAAACTGAAATTAGAAAAATAATGACCTTTAGTCATTGAATAAATAGGGCTGATATATAATACTATGTGTATCTGTGTGATATCCAACTATAGATACCAATAAAGGTGTAAATGTATAAACCTTAGAAAATAGTATCAATAGAAAATTTAAGCATGGCTCTATAAATTTAAAAGTTAACAAACCTTATGTCTTACAAATCACTAATCTGTTTTTCTCTTTTATCAATAGACAAGTAAGATAATAGAGGTAAAGAGGAAGGGGGAGGAATGAAGTGAAGGATAAGAAGGGAAGAAGAGGAGGAAGAAGAGGGAAGAGAAGAAAAGAAGGAGGAGAATGGGAAGAAGGAGGAGAATAAAAAAAGAAGAAAACAGATTTGCAACAAAAATACTGTTTTAATTTCCTTCACTTTATAAAAGAATGTTAAGCCAGTTAAAAGAAAGCACTAATAAGGTTATGAGAGGCACTGTAGGCTTCTGTTGGGTGAGTATAACACCTAGAGAGGTCTCTTGTTCAAGAATCAGAAACCTCCAGTCAGATTAGATCTTTGCGCAATTAGAGGGATGTGCCGGTTGGGTGGAAAGAAAATTGACAGCTTCTTCACTTAGGCCCAGGTTGGATTTGGCTGGGGATATCCAGGGAGTGGTCAGGTACAGAATGGAAGGAAGCTGTTAAAGAACTTCCTGGAGATGATAGAGTATAAGGCAGAAATTAGAGAAGCTTAGTTCTGAAAACCAAATCACTATAGTTACCTGAATTGTCAGAGCTCAGTCAAAATGGAGGAGTGTTTCAAAAAGCCAGGAGTGCACGATAACAAAATGTATATGAAATTAATTTTATTTTGTTTATTTTTTTGTTTTTCTTTTAATTAATTTTCATTTATTTGACATACCAACCACAGTTTCCCCTCCCTCTTCTCCCTTACCCCCAATTCCCATCTACCCTTCATTCACTCCTTATCTCCTCTCAGAAAGGGGCAGGCCTGCATGGGAGTCAACAAAGCATGGCACACAAGTTGAGGTAGTACCAAGCTCATCTCCTGCATCAAGACTGGGCAAAGCAATCCAGCATGGAGAATAGATTCCCAAAAGCCAACTCAAAGGCCCGGAATAGGACCTGATCCAACTGCTAGGAATCCCACCAAAAAAAAAAAAAAAAAAAGCTACTCGACTGTCACCCACATGCAGAGGGCCTAGTTGGGCCCTCTATATAGGCTCACTAACTTATCCAGAGGCGAGGTAGTGAGCTTTCAGTGGAGGAAAGAGAACTCCCGTTCTTCCACATCCTGTCCAACATAAGCTGTCGTTAGTGTTTTTGATTGTAGCTATTCAGACAATTGTAAAATGGAATTTCAGATTTGTTTTGATTTGCCTTTTTCTAATGACTTCATTAAGTGTATCTCAGCTATTTGAGAATCTTCTGTTGAGAATTCTTTGTTTAAATCCGTACCCCAATTTTTAATTGGATTATTTAGTATTTTGATGTTTAATTTTTTTTTTAGTTCTTTATATACTTTGGAGATTATCCCTCTATCAGATGTCAGATTAGTGAAGATATTTTCCAATTTGTAAGCTGTTATTTTGTCTTATTAACAGTGTCCTTTGTCTTATAGACAAGATTTAGTTTAAGGAGGTCCCATTTATTAATTGTAGATCTCAGTGTCTGTGCTATTGGTATTATATTCAGGAAGTTATCTCCTATGTTTATGTGTTCAAGGCTACTTCCCACTTTCTCTTCTATCAGGTTCAGTGTAACTAGAGTTATATTGATGTCTTTGATACACTTGGAGGGTTTTTTGTTGTTTTGTTTTTTACAGAGTAATCGATATGGCTCTATTTTCACTCTTCTACATACCAACATCCAGTCATGCCAGAGGTATTTGTTGAAAATGCTTCCTTTCCAATATAAAATTTTGGCTTCTTTGTCAAAAATCAGGTGTTCATAAGTGTATGGATTTACATCTATGTCGTTGATTCTATTTCTTTGATCCACTTGTCTGTTTTTATACCAATACCATTCTGTTGTAATTGCTATAGGTGTACAGTAGGGCTTGAAGTCAGAGATGGTGATATTCGGCAAGTACCTGTTTTATACAGGATTGTTTTAGCTATTCTGGATGCTTTTTTTTCTGTTTGAAATGTTGAATATTGTTCTTTTGAGCTCTGTGAAAAATTGTCTTGGAATTTTGATGGAGATTGCCTTGGATCTGTTGATTCATTTTGACAAGACTGAAATTTTAACTATGTTAATCATTTTGAACCATGAGCATGGGAGATCTTTCCATTTTCTGATATCTTCTCCAACTGAATGAAACATGGATGATATTAATTTTAAATATAAAAAAGAATAAGAATAAAGTGACTTAATAGAAAAAGTAAAAATAAAATTTCCACATAGCAGCTATCCCTTTCATATTTTCTTGTTGAGCACATGACACTTTTCAATTTGGACATATATGAGTCAACTCTGCTGCTAGAGAACATACCATAAAGGACTGACTATCCTGTGTTTGTATTCATTGTTTTCCTCTTTAAACAATATATGAGTCAACTCTGCTGCTAGAGAACATACCATAAAGGACTGACTATCCTGTGTTTGTATTCATTGTTTTCCTCTTTAAACAATATATGAGTCAACTCTGCTGCTAGAGAACATACCATAAAGGACTGGCTATCCTGTGTTTGTATTCATTGTTTTCCTCTTTAAACAATCTAGCTTTGGTAAATCACTATTGTAGGCTCCAAATCCTTTGTTCATTTGTTTTCTACGAACAGAGTTTAGATGTTTGTTGATTTTATTTATAGCTTTCATATTCTCTAAATCTGTTGTATTTCAGGCATAATACTATTCATTCTCTGCCCTTTGAGTGGACATGGAGGGTTCATATTTATTGTGCAACTAGTTCACATACATGTAATATTTTATATCTTTTATTATGTTAGTGTTTTATTTTATGTTTAAGGGGTATTTTCAAATACTCCATCTTAACTACTGTATTTATTACATTTTGTTGTCATTTCCATAGCAGTTGCTATGGAGATAAGAAATAACATCCACATTGTAGAACTTATATGAAAACATATGAGCCTATCATCTGTTCCTTTTATTTTGTAATATTAGTGTACAAATTATTTGTTTATATATTATAATCATTCCACAATTGTTTCCTAATTATTGTTTCTGTACTAGTCTTTTAAAACAGAATAGAAAACTGGAATCCAAAGTAAAACTCATTAGTATTTGTTTTGACATGTATGTATGTAGCTACTTAATGCTACAATTTAATTCTAAATGAGTTTACATAATTGAGTATGTGTGATTTTTATTTAATTTCGAACTAAAGAACTATGTTTAAGTTCCACGGCAATTCAGAAAATAAGGAATTCTTTCAGAAAAATTTTAACTGGTTTTGTCTTAATATTTCCCTCTATTTTGAGAAGAAATTTGCTAGATATAGGAATCTTAACAAACATTTTTCAGCACTTCAAATCTATTACCCATTGTTTTCTAATACCCATAATATACTTCTCATTTTTAGAAACTTTTCTCTAGAGCAGCTTTTCAACCTGTGAGTCATATCATCTTTGGATGTCAAATGACCCTTTCACAGGGGCCACCTAAGACCCTTTGGTTTTAGATATTTGCATTTTAATTCATAATAGTAGCAAAATTGCAGTTATGAAGTACTAACAAAAATAATTTTATGGCTTTAGGTCATCAAAAATCATGAGCTGTATTAAAGGTTCTCAGCATTAGGAAGGGTGAGAACCATTGTTCTAGCGACTTTCAAGATCAGAAAAATACCAACAAAATATGGACAGATGTTCTTTCTTCTGGACTTTTGTGAATCAGAATTATTCAAGTAAATAATTACAAGCTTTGGCTATTGACCTACAGTAAGAATTCTGACATCATTACACATGGATTAATAAGGTGCCTAGCAAATACAATAAACGGTTAAGTACTTAATCTCAATCATGAAAGTCATTTACTAGAGAGTTGCAATTTTCTGAGTTTTTATCTTGTTTAAGAAAGAAAGAAAAAAGGGGAAAAATTTAAAATATGCTATAGCACTCTTTTTCATGGGAATTAGTAAACTGCATTCTCAGTAGATGAATTTTAAAATGTATTTCCTTGATATTATATCCATTATCTGTAATCAGAATGTAAAAGTTATATGAATGGTCATAGATAGAGGAAATATTTAAGCTAAACCTTCTGTTTTACTTCCTGAGAAGTACATCATCTTGGCTTTCAAAGCAAATGAATTAGGTGGCTTCAGGGAATGAAGAACAGCATTTATTTACACAGTACATTCAAAAGTACACGGTACTCTCTAGATTTAATAAAGAGATGGGTGTATATGTAAACCTAATAGTATAATGTACATTATCCATAGAAACAGAATAAATACAATATAGATTAGATAGATGAATATGCGACTAGATAGAAGAAAGAAAAAAATAAATGTTGTGTGATAATTTTGATCACATTCTGACAATAAACTTTGCATTGAGTCACAGGGAAGTTCTTTTTCAGAAAGGCTGGTATTTTCTTTCCTGTGACAACCTCTACCTTCTGTTCAAACTTCACAGGCCCCAAACTCCACTGGTGCCTCAACTCCAACGTCAGAGCTAACTACCTATAACCAGCCAAATTTGCCTTCAGGCAGCTCCTGTCACATGTGCTTAATCCACACATTCCGCTGTGTAAGCTTTTCAGATGACTGCTTCTCCCTGTGTGATGTGGGATTCCACTGGGCCCCTCCTCTGTAGGCTGCTGCCACACTAGGTTAACTGTCTTGGACAATCACTTGGCCTCTATTGCTGCTGCAACCTTCACACACTCTCAGCTCACAGCTTCATGCAAGAAGTTGCAGTTGCCATCAGCCAGGCTGTGCTCTGCCTATGTTTGCTGTTAACTGTGTTACTCAGTGGTATCCATCCTCACATTTCACTGTTATTGTCAGCAGAACTGGTGTAACAACAGTAATTTCTTAAAGGGAGCAATTAGTTTTTTAAAAAAACGTGTTTTTCCCATGTTAAAGTGGAAAATACCATAATGCATAAAGTAAGGTCTCTGTATAGTTTCACAGTGGATGGTTTCAAAATTGAACAATTAAATGAGCGGATAATCAACTTATCTGGTATTGGTATACGGTCGATTATAATTTTTCTTTTGGTAATTCCTGTTTTATCCCTAAGAATAGTTTGATATCAGTGCTAAATATGAAAAATGATTAAAAAATAAAATCCTTAGAAAGACAGACTAATGAAAATATGAAAAATATTCACACAGAGACAGAGACAGCGGAGTTAAAAGCTGAAGTTACCACATCATTGCATTATGAAACTAAAAAGAAGCAGCCCAAGGATATTAGAGAATCAACCTTAATTTATTCAGTTATGATTCATGAATGACCAGCAAATGATAAGTATCTCCCAAGGCTATTCAGAAGTTAACTAGGATGTTATAAAAATGTTATATTTGAAATAATTTATGGAAGCTATAGTTTCAGAAAGTATGCATTCACCTTTTGTGAAGTAGATGTTGAATTAATGGGTCACTAAGGACAGAATTATTCTGCAAGACTGGAAAGATTTAGTTCCAACAGAAAAGACAGATTACACCTGGCCCTGTGCCATACAGCAAATTTGCATGCTTGGAACAAAACTGAGGAATCAGGAAAAAGTACTGAGAAATTTACTAAAATTATACAAGGCCCAAAAGAAGCCTTTACTGATTTATCTTTACAAATATTGACTTCAGATATAAATATAATGACATCAGATCCCAAACTTAGATGAATATTGATTGAATTTTTAGCTTTTGAAAATGGTAATTCAGAATGTAAAATGTTGATTAGTCATTTGAATTTAAGATCAACACCCATAGATGAATTTATGAGAAATACAACTGATAGTGGATTTCATGCTTATGATGATTTTAGATAGAAGTGACTTCTAAAAATTTTACAAAAAAATCAAAAGGTTAGATGTTTTAATTGTAGTAAACCAGGTCATCTAAAATGTGATGATAGACAAGGTGTTCCTAGAAACAAGTTTTCTTAGAAATAATCCAAGCAGAAGGATTTAGCCTTCTAGAATAAGCATACTATGTATGTGGCAAAGGCCATTGTTGAACTAATGAATGAAAATCAACATCAGACAGGCAAGGTAATACTTTGACAATGGGAAACACTTTAGGGGTTCTCTTAGAGGTGCTCATGTAAAAATTGGTTCATTCATTCCTTGTCAACATTTGGAAAACTCCTCCACAGAGCACTTAAAATACTTAATGCCTATCTGGATGACAGAACAGCTTTAGAACATAAAACAAAAATTTCAGGAGAAATCATAAAGCAAATATTTTGGAAAACGTCTATAAATGATCAAAGTTAAAAATATGAATACATGGCATTATAATTAAGGGTTTGGTAGATACTGGAGCAGATATTATAATAATTATACAAAAGATTTGGCATACAAATTGCGTCTTCAGGAGATAAATGTTCACCTCTTAGGGATTGTGTCTTTATATCAGGCAAAACAAACCACAAGATGGAATGAATGTATAAGGCCAGAAGGATAAGGAGAAAAATTAAAGTCATATATGGCTAACAAAGAAATGTATTTATTGTTTATCAATAAAATACCCAGTTTAACAATCTTTCAATCTCAGAAACAAAAACATAAACTAATGTACATTTCTGAGAAAGATATTAAAAGGTATTATAAAAAACAGTCATAACCATTCAGGTTATACATAAACAGGTCAACTGCTACTGGAGCTACTGTAAGGAATCAGTTCACATGATTATGGAGAATGAGAAATCCAAAAATTTCGCAGTCAATCACCAGATGGAAATTGCTAAAAGCTGTAGCTTGAATCTAGATGTCTTCTCTTAGTAGCATTACTTCTTTGATAGAGTTAACATTTTATACCAAATTTGGAAACTGCTTGGTTGAGAAATTGTCACATGATGGGTAATAAGGTGCTCGCTCAATATCCAGTTTATTAACTGCTAACTCTATCTAGAAAGATAGACTTCCTTTGCAAAATCCAGATAATTGACTAAAGGTGTGAATAAAGTGTCCTAGTCAATCTGCACATGAAATTACCCACCATAGTGACATTGATTGCAGTGTACAGACCCTTGCTCTTCCATTAAACTTATTTTGTATGCCACAAATCACATATTGCCCATATTTTAATCATTTCTTTTATTTTATGAGATTATAATTACATGATTTTCCCTTCACTTTACTTCACCCTATGCTCTCTAATATACACATTCTTTTTGTTCTCTTTCATACTCATGTGCTCTTTAACCATTGTTAGTACACACATACATGTTCCTAAGTACATACATAGGGTCTACTCACTCTGTGTATAAAGTTACTTCTGTGACTGCTCAAACAAGAACTAAACAAAGACTGAAAAAATAATCATGCTGATGTGGACAGGAAAAAATTTAAGAGGCTTTAAACTAGAAGCAAGTAAGGAATGAGAATTTGTCTTCTCACAAATGACACACAATTTGTTATCCAATAACACATGCTCACCCTTCAAAACATGCATACAAGGAACACGATCGTAATTTTAAAAAATGATTTATTTCATAGTGCATAAAATTTAAAACTATACATTTTATTAACAGTCACTCTAAACCCAGTAAGTCACATTATATTTTTCTAATTTTCTAAACTTATTTAAATAAGGTTCCCATGGGAAGCCAACAAAATCTAGCATTTTGCTCTGAGACAAGACCAAGTCCCTCCCCACTATATTTAGACTGAGGAAGGTATACCTCCAAAGAGAAGAGCTTGAAAAAAAAACAGTACAAGCAGTAGGGATATATCCTGATCTCATTGCCAGTGGCCCCACAGTCTGCCCCAGCCGTACAATAGTCACCAAATTCCGAGGGCTAGTTTGGTCCTATGCTTATTCCCTTGTTGTCAGGCTAGAGTTAATGAGTTCACATTAGTTCAGATAAGATGTTTAAGTGGGTATCTCCATCATGATCTTAATGCCTTTGCACATAGTTTTGCCCCTCCTCATCGACTGGACGTTGGGAGCTCAGCTCAGTGTTCTGCTTCCTTCAGTTGCTGGAGAAAGGTTCTATGATGACGTTTAAGATAGTCATCAATCTGACTATAGGACAAGGCCAGTTCAGACACCCTCTTCACTATTGCTTAGGGTCATAGCTTGGGTCATTCTTGTGGATTTCTGGTAATTTCTCTAGTGCCAGGTTTCTTGGTAGCCCCATAATGGCTCCCTCAAACAAGTTATCTTCTTCCTTTTTATCCTCTCTGACCTTCCCTCATCCTGTTCCCTCAAGTTCTCCTCCTCTCATCCCTTCTCCGCTTCTCCCTCCTCTTCTCTCTTCCTCTACCCCTTCCACTCTCCCTTCTCCCACCCAAGCCCACACTCCTAATTTTCTCAGGAAATCTTATCTGTCTCACCTTCCCAGTTGGATTCATGTATGTTTCTCTTAGGGTTCACCTTGTTACTCAGATTCTCTGCAGTTGTGGGTTGTGACTTGTTATCCTTTGCTCTATGTCTGATCATTTACTAGTTCATCAGCATTGATAAAATACTCCAGAATTAACAAAATACTCCAGAGACTGACAAAATCTTGTTAGTAAATCATTTAGAAAAACTACAGTGTAGAGTTGAGAAAGTTATTTTAGCTTCGTCATATTATAACATACATTTTAACTATAGCAAGATAATATGAACACTTTGATAATTTACTAGTTATTTGCAATTTCAAAATATATTTCCCAAGTTATTTGTTACTGACCTCTAAAATGCTAATGAATTTTGAATTGTTTTTATATTGGACTACTCTGCTTAATTCTTTTGTATATTCCGTTACTAGATTATGACTGCTATTAGTATTTATTATTAAATATGAAGTATATTTCATAGGTCTCATCATATTTTGCTGTAAGTGGCTAGGTTATTTGTTATTAAAAGCAGTCCTTTCTCCTTTTCTATACAACCTCTAAAGTATATACATATGAGTGTCTATGTTATACAGTAATTTCTCAGCTAGGGAAAGATAAACCCTTCCTATTACCCCAAAACCTGTGAAACTCTTCCCTTTAAATCCTGATATACATCTAATCTTTAATAAGTTGAAAGGTCTGTAGGAAGTTAGTGATGGTTTGGCACCATTCATTTTTTTTTCATTATTGTTCCTTTTTAGAACATGAGCATTCTCACTAAGCCACACTTGGCTCTACAATGTTATGAAAACCACTCTGTAAATTCCTCCATAACACACATCTGTTTTATCCATTCTCATAGTCTTAGAATAAAAGCAGTAGCAGAGGTTCTTCCTTCCATTGAAGGGGTTCATGTCTAAGATATTGATTTATTTATATTTGCATGAATTCTTACAAGTTTTATACACTTGAACTATCCTTTTGCTTGATTATCTTGTTAAGATGTTGAAGTTTTTGACATTTACTTTGCCATTTTCTGAGTAATTCATACTTGAGTATTATATTTATATAATATCTACTCATATACTCTCCACTTCAACTCTTCCTATCTACTCCATTACTATAGCCTCTCAAGTTCACAATCTTTTATTATTAATTATTTTTATAGATATACACTTATATAAATATATAAAAATATACATATATGCATACAGAAACACAGTCACATCCTAGTCTCTCAGGCTCTTGAATCTCCCCTTTCTTCTGTGATGTTTTAAAATTTTAGTCATAATAGTTGTGTTAGAGATAGGCAAACTCAGAGAAAGAATGATGTATCCTACTCTAGTCAAAGAAAAAACAAAATTATTTATATATATTTATATGGCATATCTCAAAGGATTTTTGTAAGCACAATTAGCTTAATACTATGAGTATTTATTCACATTATTTTAACAATACTTTAAATATGTTTATTAATCAAATGAATATATTTATATTTAATATTGTGATTGTTTAAATTAATATTTAATATGCTTCAGAGCATATTGTTTTTTGCCATTTGAACTACATAATAAAGTGTTAGAAATGTATCATTATAGCATTTCAAAAGAAAAACCTATGACAGTATAAGCACACAAACATAAAAGGAGTTATAGCAACACCACTATGTGTCAAATTTTATATATAATGAGTTTGTTTTGTTCACCTAAAATCTCATGTGTTTAGGCATGTATAATGATTCCTCAGTATCTATGGGAGATAGTTCTAGTATCTTTATGGATATAAAAATATATAGATGCTCACTGTTTATATAGGATGGCAATAGAGACTCATGGTTTTTTTAAATCAAGCTTAGATAACTTATGATACCTAATACAATGCAATTATACAGAGATGTTTGCTCCAATGAAAATTTTTATGGACTACAGTGACAAGAAAAATAATCTATTAATATCCAGTGCAGAAGCAATTAATTTTTCCAAATACTTTGATTCACATTTGGTTGAAACCTCAGATGTAGAACTGACAGCTATGGAAGGCTAACTTTATTGACATTATAAAACATATATTAGGAATGTGTTAGTTTGATAAAGAATGCACCCCATAAGCTAACATATTTGAATGCTTAGTCACCAGGGAGTAGAATTATTTAAAAAGATGAGAAGGATTGAGAGTTGTGGCCTGGTTGGAGGAAGTATGTCACTGGGGTTGGTTTTAACATTTCAGATGCTCATTACAAGCTTGGGGTCTTGTCCCATTTTTTTTTATGAATCACAATGTACATATCTCAGATACTCCCCCAGCACTGTATTTGCCTGATACACAATGTCATGGACTAACCTTTGAACCTTCAAGCAGGCCCACAATTAAATACTTTCTTTTGGGTCTCTTCACAACAATAGAACAGTGACTAAGACAGGGAATAAAAGCTAAAGGGATGAAAAGAAAAGCACAAGGACAACAACAGGAAGAAGATTCCAGAAAGTATGTGCACAGAGCTAAGGCATGACAGTTAGCATACCAGCATATACCTGGCAAACCCAGGATGCAAACCAAGATTCAGTGATCTCTGACTTTCTTCTTTTTTAGTTTTTCTGGTTCCTTTTACTGAAATTGTGTTGGAGAATGTTGTTATAGTGTGGTGTTGAACAAATGACCCAATACTGCTGGAAGCTATAGGCCTAAAACTTAATAACAGATATGCATGGTGGCAGAGAAAGGGAGCTAAGGTGGAAGGGGGAAGAGAGAGAGGGAGGGAGAAAGAGAGATTCATTGTGTTTGAAAAAAATATCAAATTATTAAATAACTTTCTGTCATTGACAGGGAAAAAGAATTCAAAAGAACTTTTATATGAATTCCAATAGAAAAAGAATTCTCCCATCTCTCCTCTCTCCCTTCCCCCTCTCCCTCTCTTGCTTTCTGTCTCTCATTCAGAAACACACAGAGAGACACACAACTAATTATTAGTTATTTTGTACTGATCACATGAAAGGACTTCAGTAGGATATAATTCATTTATTTCCTTTTTCCATCTCCTACCATTTACACTAAAAGTTCTGAGCTTTTGAGCAGTCAAGGAGGAAGATTTCAATTTTAATTAACACTGCTGCAGACATATAAAGAGAAGATACCATTTTTGTAGAATCTATAGTGTCTCAGCATGATAGAGGACCCTGGCACCTGGTGGCTCACAACTATCTGTAACCCAGTGCCATAAGATATGATAACCTCATTTAGACTCTTAGGACACTTTAGTCACAGGGTATATTGACATATACACAGGGAAAACACATATAAACAGACAAAAATAAACTCTACAAAATAATCCAACAAGACTTATTTTGTAAATAAATTTAAAATCTTATTTTGTGTAATAGACATAACTACCATACAAAGTTACATACTTTGACGGAGGCAACTCTTCCTGTAAGGCATTTCTTTTTCAAGGATAAGGAAACAGGATTTAAGGCAGAGAATACAATCACAGTCTACGCTACAGAGATGCAGAGGGCTTTTAAGCCAGGAACAATTCTAAAGATTGATGCCTCAGCTTTGTTCACAAGGCTGATGGAATCTGTTCATCAAGCAGATGGATTCCCAGATGCATAGTCTCTATGTCTGTGCAGTTATCTTGCATAATGTGTGGAGGCATAAAAATTTATAAATAACTGTAATTTAGTAGCACTGTCACACATTCTAATTGTTTGAAAATCATAAAAATCACAGCTAATTCACCAAAGAAAAACAATATGTGTTCACCTCTGAACTTATGATATTTCTTGACCGCAGTATCCTTGTGCTTATCATGATTCCTCTCCTACATCACTCTGTGAGTAGAAGAAGAAGAAGGAGGAGGAGGAGGAGGAGGAGGAGGAGGAGGAGGAGGAGGAGGAGGAGGAGGAAGAGGAGGAGGAGGAGAAGCAGAAGGAGAAGGAGAAGAAGAAGAAGAAGAAGAAGAAGAAGAAGAAGAAGAAGAAGAAGAAGAAGAAGAAGAAGAAGAAGAAGAAGAAGAAGAAGAAGAAGAAGAAGAAGAAGAGTATGCCGAAGGACCAGATGCATTAAAATATGTAGGATCACAAAGCTCACTATGCTCTCCACCTAATGGCAAAATATCTATTGCCAAGCTTTATTTTATCTAGATTGTAAAGCTATACTTACTAATAGATTCAAAAGATGAAATAACATATTTTGCATGTTACATATTACATTATATAATAATATGTTATATCGCATTATTTTATAATTATTTGTATTTCACATATGAATAATCTTAAGTAATTTTATTTTTTTCATTGGAAAAAGAGAAAAATTGATGAGTCCTTTGAGACACTTTAAGAAAACCCACAATATCAAAACGACATCTCATATGCACTTAGTCATCAATATGGTTTTCTGAAATGCAAAGTTTATGCATCAGGCTGTGCAATTTTGAACAATTAATCCCTTTGCCTCAGATTTTTAATTATATTAATACAAGAGGCTTTGAATAGCTTGCAATAAATGCTGAGATAAAGAAAGCATAGAAGTCTACTTGACACACTGTAAATGGTGAACAGAATCAGCTAGGACAATATAGATGGTGTTGTTAGTGACGAAGATATCAACTAACATCATTGTAAATACTTCACCATGACAAGAGTACACAAGTAATTTATTATCCCATCTGCTAAACTGATGTATGGTCTAGCAAGACTGCTCATTGAATACAAGAAATTCCTGCACTGGTGTAACAAGCTAGGTTTACATGAGCGCTATCCTCAGAACCCAGAGAAGAAGTATGGTGGACTCATTCTGGAAAGTTTCCTTGACCTCAAATGGCATTCAGTGACATTGTCATAATCTCTCTCTCTCTCTCTCTCTCTCTCTCTCTCTCTCTCTCTCTCTCTCTCTCTCTCTCTCTCTCTCTCTCTCTCTCACACACACACACACACACACACACAGTTTTTTAAAAAGTGTTTTTTTAAAAAGTGTTTTCATAAGGATTGTGTTTTACTGCTATCATATTATCATGAGGCAGATATATCAGGATGTAGAATTCAGAAAATTCAGGGCATTTCAAGCCTGCAAAAGAATCTAGCTAGTAAGGTTCTTGCTCCAATCTTGATTCCCCTGTGACGATAAATATATTTATGAATTTGTCCCTGGAGGGCAGAAGAGGATATTGGATAACTCTACAGTTTGAGTTTCATAAAGATTGAGTGCTGTAATGTAGCTTCTGGGTACTGAACTCGAGTCTTTAAAATAGCTATAAGCCTTCTAAACCACTGCTTTACAACCCCATTCTCAGAGAAGTTTATTTCATAACAATGAAAAATTAAGTCAAAAGTAGTACCTCATAACTGCTATCTTAATTCCAGGGAAGTGGCCCAGGCAGGTGATGGTCAAGGCCAGCTTGAGTTAAACATCTCATTCCACTTGTGTCTTAAAGGATTAAATTCTAAACACTTGAAATGACATTTTTGTTAATAAGAAAGGCCAACCACAGTTTTCCGTTTGTCCATAAAAACAAACTATATAAGGAGAAGAGAGAAATATTTTGCATTAATTATTTTCCTGAAAGAAGAAAAAGTCAATAACATCTCTGCTCTTATATTCCATAAGAATTTATGCTGATGTTGAAAATAAGTTATATTAATAAGGAAAATCATGTATCAACTGAATTACTTCATTTCAGAATTAATTACCATGCTGGCTAGTTATTTATCAACTTGACACAAGCTAGAGTCATCTGAAGGGAGGGAACCTCAACTGAGAAAGTGCCTCCTTTTCTATAGGGCAATTTCTTACTCACTGATTTATGTGGAAAGGCCCAGCCCATTGTGGGTGGTGCTATCCCTGAGCTGTTGTACCTGGGTTCTATAGCAAAGCAGACTGACTAAGTCATGGTGAGCAAGCCAGTAAGCAGCACTCCTTCATGGACTCTGCATCTGCTCCTGTCTTTATCTTTCTGCTGTGTGTGTTCCTGTCCTGAATTTCTTCAAAATAAATAATGATATGGAACTCTAAGCCAAATGAATTCTTTTCTTTCCAAGTTGCTTTGGTCCTGGTGTTTCGCCGGAGGAATAACAACCCTAAGACAATTACTGAAGTAGTAAAGGACAAAATAATGTTGACGATTTTAGTCTCAGCACTTGAGTTTCTGAGGAAGGAAGACTACCCAAATTTAATATCAACTAAGATTATAGAATAAGATTCTGTCTCAAAAAATAATCACAAAATATTATATATGCATTTTTAAAAGAAAATGGCTGCCATCAATATAAATATGAGCACTATGATTCTATGTGTCTTTTCCCTTTTTTCTTTTTCAATAAAATTCATCATCTGATGTTCATGTATACTTTATTTACACATTCTACATAAAATTCGTTTTAGTTTACTGCTTTCCAAGTATGTTGTTCGTATGGCGTTTGCCTATGCTGGCCACATCTGTAGCTGGTTGGTCGGTGATTCTAATTTTAGTGGTGACAATTATACATTCTTTTGTCCTTATTCACATTTGCATATTTGTTTAAGACATTTATTTATATGCTTCTCTTATGAAGGTAATTGATACTTTTTTCCTTAGAAAATATCCTTATTCATAAAAGTATATAAACAACATAAAGTTTCATGAGCAGAGAATTTTGCTTTTAATGTGATCATTTCCTCCTTTTTCCAGATTTGTATGATATTAAATTCAGTGAAACTGTCAAATATTCACATGTTTCTCTCTGGATGCTAATTTTATGTTCTGTGAAACAATTTGCCTCTTTTTGGGACAACTTACAAGGTCTTATTAATCATCATTATTTAATCTTTAGTTTTATAGTTGGGATAGGAATTTCTTTATGTTTGCTTCTTTGTTTTTTTCATCACTTTAAAGTGTGTATGGTAATTATTAGCATCTTCTATTGTATGTAAATGTGAGAAATAATGTATCAGGTTAAATACACAGCACGGAGAGTTGTATTTTCAGGAATTTGAGAATGATTGATGTATTCCTGAATGCAAAACCAGATGTCTACGACAGAGGTCAAGAAGCCAATACATATTAGGTCAGAGAGCTTAGTAACAAAGCTAATCCAAAATAGATCTTGGTCAGAAATCCTGTCATTAATATTGAATGGCACTACCACCCAGAACACTGAGACCTTATATTGATTCACTTGTTGAAGCTTTTGACGCATTCTCCATGAGGAAGCTCTGACTTATGCCGTGACATGTTTGAAAATCCCTTCTCCTATGTATGCTACGATAAATTATTTTAAAATGTCAAATCTGTTTTTTCTGTTCCTGAAATGTAAATGATTCTGCTTAACATGATTAATAAAAATCCGGAGACAGATTCTATTCACTGTCCATAATTTCCCATTTTCTGTCATTCTTTGATCTGAGCAAATCAAAATTCCAATTAGCGGTTTGCATACCTGAGTTCGTTTTTGGATTACTTTCAAAACTCACATATATCAATTGTCAAGTTCATCTGTCACAAATAATTGTATAAACAATTTTCAATAGCTGAAAAATGCAATGTTTTCTATTATTACATGACTGTTTTCTTTAGGCATGAAGGCAAATTACATAACCCATTTCTTCTATCCTTAACTCTAATGCCAGAACCATAGGGCCAAACTGCCAAGTCAGCACCAAACTGAGGCTCCAACAAGGTCCCCGTTTTCAATTACATCTTCATGGGTTTCTGCTTCTGATTGTTACCTTCACTGCCTAAGCTTGTCTGTCTCTGTTTCTGTTTGAGTATTGAAATTTTATTCAACCTATAAGCTCTGAAGGTTAAACTATTCATCTTTCACAATCTAAATTTTGCCCTATATGTTTTGTTATTAAAATGTAGGATTCTAGTCGTATTGACATTGATATTGTAACACGAAACTGTATAATCTATATTTATATTGTTGTCATCCAAATGCAAAATGTCTCTCATAGACTCATTTAAATATACAGTTGGTTCGCAGCTGATAGAGCTGCTGTGTAAGCTTCTGACACTTCATGGGATAGCTAGAAGTGAAACATCAGGCAAGCACTTGAGGACCTACATAGCCTAAATGCCCTGCTGCTGTTCACATGCTCTGCTTCGAGATCAGACATGATATGAACAGAAGATTTTTTGAATTTGATGAGAGGGGTAATGACTTATGTATTATGAATTTGGTTTACTAAAATAAACACAGATCCTTTAGGTATGAAAGAGAGAGCTTGCCATATAAGACAGAATGTCATGAAATCTAGTTACTTCATAAACCTAATAGAAGATAAAGGGCAAGTTCTTTGTCTTACTTCCATGATGCTACTATTAGATAGCCCAAAAAATCTGCAAGTCCTTTTTATTTATTCTTCTATATTCTTATTTTAGAAGGAATATCTCATGAAATAAAATTATCATAGTATAAAAGCTAAATGGTTAATTTTGTTATTTCTCAGTTTTAACTGTTTTTTTTACAATATATGCAATTCCTTACAAATGTTTTCATGGTGATATTGAGTGTTGTCTTAGCTGTGAATCAAGAGTGAGAACCAAATATTGATAATATATAATCTTGGAAATTTGGAATGACAGAGTTAATTAGGAATCACAGTTGCTTATGAAGAGTAACCACAATTTTCTCCAGTTAATCTTTAAATCTAAGTAAATTAAAACTATACACACACTTAAATATGTGCAACATATTCTTTGTAAAATTAACATATGGCTATACATATATCTTTACAGAGATCATACCAATAAATAAACAGAAAAACTTTGTTTATGGTTGTTTTTTACATTACACTGTTGCTTCCTTGACTTTATGTAATGTTTGATTATTTTATTTTACATCACCAGAGAAGTAAATAACCTAATAATATATGTCACAAAAATAATTTTTGAAACTGAAACCTGATTTAAATTAGGGAGTACAGGAAATATAAGATTCAACATTAAAAGCAAAACAAATAGAGTTTATAACTGACTTTCCTGTATGTAAAACAGATTTGTGTGATCCAACTGCAGAGAATATTTTTCATATAAATGATACTGGTATAAATAAATAATGGTTTCTAGATAACTTATGCTTTGTATTGTAAATAGCTTATATTTATAGTGATTATGGATCAAGAGAAATGGAACAGTACATGCATGCCGGGTAAATGTGAGCAATTTATTAGTTTGGGCATGAATTCAATTTATCTGTCATATTGACTTACCAGAGTACGCTCAGTTTATGCACAGACTTTATTAGTTTGGAAGAGAAGCAGCATAGCTGTAGTCTTCAATATTTAAGTTTAGAATTAGAACCTTCTGTTCTGTTGATTTGCAAGCAGAGAGGAAACATAAAACTTTCCAATAGCAAGTATCTTTTTTTTACCATAAAAGGCAAAGAAATAATCTCATAGGAAATAGGTTAATTTGAATTTTTCCTGTTAAATATTTTAGCAGTCTCGTGTTAGTAGACTCACTTCTGTGCTTCTCAATAAGCAGTTGCTTCCAACATTAGGACTTTTTTCTTTACTTGTATCTGTTATTATCAGGTCTATTCATTGATATTTTTAATTTTATTATGAATATAATTTCTTACAAGGAGAACAAAGTGAAAAGATATCAAATTGGTATTCAAATCCCATACATACAAAGGTAAAATAACATGAAACTGATCATGAATCATTTAAAATAAAATTATAAATGTTATTGATTAATATATGTTCTGAAAAATATTTATAAAAAGAACTTTATTAATTTTATCTTTGTTAAAATAATCTCTTGAAATTTATCAATAAAGTGTGAGAGGATTGAATAATGAGAAAAATATATTAAATATGATTAGAAATAAGCTTTTATTTTAATTATAGATATTAGTGGGAGATAATACATGTATATCTACATTTCAAGTATTATCAACAAATTTCCTCCTGGTTCCACAGAGTAGCTCCAATCGAAACAGTCCTCCTGGGGAATAAAGTTACAAATATGGGAAAAGAGGAACTATTTGAAAGAACAAAAGAAGAAAAACATAGATAGAAACCTAAAAAGTTAACTCTGAGGGGAATTGGGACAGGCAATGCATGTTTCTCATATATGATTTTGAGTTTAGTTCAAGACCAAAGACAAGCAGGCAACAGGGAATTATAAAACTCTGCAGGAAAAGCCAGAGTTTTAGAAGTCAAGAAAAAGAGTCCTGTATAATTGATGTAATTGGAAACGAAAAGTGAAATCCAGGAGGGTGAAAGGCAGAGAATGACATCCTGAAGACTTTGGGATTCCTCCTCAGTGACCTGGAAGGAACATTATTTTTTGCTGTTGATGAGGGGAATCGAAATTGAATGAGCTACACAAAGGGAACAAAAACATGAACCACTCCCCCTCACAAGAAAAACAAGCTATATAGTTTGCTTTGGCCTGTAAAAGCTTTAGCCTATAAAAATCTGATACTCATAGAAAGGCCTTAAGAAACATATTTTCTATGAGCACTACTCTCATTATTCAAGGGCCACAAACAGTAATTAAGTTACTGAAAATAAACAGGAGACCACAATCCATTCTCAGGCAAAACATATTAAAGATAAGATGTGCATAAGCCACAAGTATTTAAAAACCCGATGGTCATGACCGTTAAGGGAAATACTCTTATAATAAATGGGAACCTTAAAAATCTATGTAGAATAAAATAATTGGAAATTCTGAGTGTAAAATTTAATTTTGGAACTATCAGCTCAATCACAAATCATAAATCCCAGACCCAGGAAACCACAGAAAATGAATAGTTTCTTCTACAAACCATAAGGGGAAACTTGTAGATTCAAGGTTTCACTTGATAAAATTACTTTAAAAATCATTATGAAAGTAACCCATACAGCATACAAACAGAAATTATTTCTTCAACTCCATTGACTAGTTAAGATGACAAAAATGATTTTTTTCATGTTTTTTTTCTGTGCACCTATTCTCTATGCAAAGTCATGTCATATGGGAAAAGTTATAACTTCTTTCAATTCCTTGAATGTATTTTTGAATATTGTTTTGGCATCTTGTTGGCTGAGATTGTGTTTTAGACTATGGAAATTTTTAATCAAATTACTTTCTATTTTAATCATCTTAGAAAATAATTGATTACATACGTCACTTCCTGTGGTATGCATATGGATTATATATTTAAACAATATAGTGCATATATATGTGTGTATATACCTATAGATAGACACAAAACAAATAGCATTCAATTTCCTTGGTGACTATTGTCAGTTCAATATTTATTGTCTGATGAATAGCAAGTATTACTTTTTAATAATTATACTGATCCCTGATTTATTATTAATCTAGAGATCTTAATATTCATAGGAAAATATATCAAGATCCACATCTATAGAAAATCTTAAAAAAATATAGCAGGTAGGTCAAATTTCTTACATGAATTGAGTCGTAATTTTTATAAAGATTATCTTTCAAATTTATGTGCTTATTTTAATATAAATCATTAGAATCTCAATATTTTATTTGTATTTGCAAAATACAATATTAAACATTTTCTCATTCATTATCCAACTTTAACTTTGCAGAAATTAATAATATTATCTTGATGTATGTAGGCTTTCTTTCTTTTTTAATAGATAATAAACATGGAGAGAAATTTACCTAGCAGTCAAAACAGGCATTTTTTTTTATTTTCGAGACTGGGTTTCTCTGTAGCTTTTTGGTTCCTGTCCTGGAACTAGCTCTTGTAGACCAGGCTGGCCTCGAACTCACAGATATCCTCCTGCCTCTGCCTCCCGAGTGCTGGGATTAAAGTCGTGCGCCACCACCGCCCGGCAAAACAGGCAATTTTTAAATGGGCCAGAACTTTGATTAAATATTAAGTGTTACTAAACTCAAAAAACTTGTCAATTATTAGAAAAATGAGAGCCATATTTTATAATTTTATATTGCAACGATTTTTAATTAGAGATTAAATATGCAGAATATCTATATCAGCTTCAGAGGGTATGTGAGAGTTTCCTACTTAAGTATCAAGTTTTTCACCATACAAGCAACAGAAATTACTACAAGGAATGGTGGATAGTTTTAAAATAGGATCCAATTGTTTTTGGCAGCTGTCCAAGAAAATGTGGACTATAAAACAGCTGTATCTTTGGGACTGACCATACTTTGGAAATTTTTGCACAATGAAATTAGTTGGGAGGTACCTTTCTGGTACAAAAATCCATGTAGTTTTCTTTAGGAAACAGCTTCGAATACCCTTTCTGTTATGCAAATAGTCTACTTTCTCTGAAGCAAGAAGGTAAGCAGAGTTACATATGGGTTGGTCCTCTCAGTAGCACCAGGTGAACTCCTTGGAACTATGAAATCTTCCTCACTGTGTGAGGAAGTCATATTGAACATACAGTGCAGAGGAAACTTCAAATGCATTCACCTCATTTGGCTAAAGGAAACCATGGGAGAGGTATCACCTGTCATGAAGAGCTGCTTCCCAAAGTTGCAACAATAGTTACTGCTTTGCGATTATATATTTTAAGAGAACATTTTACTTATCAAGAGACATGCACAATTTTCCACCAGTATTGGAGACAATCACAGTAGAATGTTTATCTAACTCATCATTTAACATGTATTTTACAAAGAAGATTTAATCAATGTTTTCAAGGTTTCTGTTGTTACTTCTTTATTCATTTTATTATTATTATTAACCTTACAAAGTGATTAGACCGTATATAATTTTAGACATATTTCATTTTTGATTGATAATCTCATCTCCTTAATTTCAACCACTCAGTTTTACCCAGATTCTCACCCTTTTTATTCTGTTTTCTTCTTTTCTCTTCACTCTGAATGCCTTTATTTCAAATCTTCTCTATCCTTTTCTGTTATTCTGATTTTTACCCACATTTTTCCATCTAACGTTTAACAGTCAAAACCCAGGATCTGCATATGACAGAAAATATAGAATATTTGTCTTTAAGACTGGATGGACTATTTGACTTAAATGTATAATCCAATTCCACCCATCTATATATTTAATAATTTAATTTTTATCTATAGATAAACACAATTTCTGTGTATTAATGTACCATCTTTAATTTCTTCTTTCATCTGTTATTAGAATTCTAGAATGTGAAAACAACCTTACAAAAGGGGCAATAAACACAAATTGTTCAAATGTTTCTGTAATAGGACATATTGTGCTTTGGGTTTAGGATCAGAAAGTGGTATTTCAGAGTCATATAATCCTTCTATTTTCATGTCATTCTATTTATAAATTATTGTGTCTGTTTCTAATGCTGTTGGGAATAATTAGGCTCTGAGCTGTTTCCTATCTTCTTTAGGCAATTGCAATGTGATGCCTCTGGCTTAAATTTAGATATTTGATGCAATTTGTACCAAATTTTGTTTAGGGATAGATATTAATCTAATTCTATTTTTCTGTATATGGATATTCAATTTTCCCCGCACCCCTCATTAAAAACACTAGTTGTTTTTCAGTGCATGAATTTTTTATTTTTGTCAAATATTAGGTATCCAGAGGTATGTGATTTTTATCTTTCAGTCGTACGTGCCCTGCCCTGGTGTGCTTGTTTGGATCCATAGATTAGTATATATAGTGTTGTCAATTTCATAATATTAATTTTGACAGTCAAGCAGATTTTTTTAAAGGGAAATGTGTGTTATATGGAAAGCTATTTAAAATATACCTCCTCAAAACAACAGAAAAAAAGAACAAAAACCATGGGAACTCTTTTCATTCTCAAGTGCTTTCTTGGATTTCATACTTATGGTATCATATAATTTTCATTATAGAGGTCTTTTACCTCCTTGCTTAGGTTTATTCTTAGATATTTTGTAATGAGTCATTGATGAATGGGTTATTTTTCCTTATATTTAATTACCAAGATAGTTGTTTATGCTATTGATTTAGTAATGGTTCTATTTACTACTATATTAGTATTTATCTGATCCAGAAGATTTTTGGCAGAATTGATGGGGACATTTAATGACAGAATCATACTGTCTGCAAATGGGAATAGTTTTACTTTTTTTTTCTAATTTTGTCCCTGTTATGATTCTTTGCTCTAGTTAAGACCTCAATCACTATCTTGAAGGAGTATAAAGAGTAAGTATTCTTGTCTTCTGCCAGATTTACAAGAAAAAGCTCTCAATCATAATGTTTGCTATAGGATTTTTACATATGACCTTCTTATGTGGAAATATGTTCCATCTACAACTTTCCTCATTGATTTTATCAAAAGATGTGTTGAGCATTGACAAAGGCCCTTTTTGAATCTAATAAGGCAGTCATGTTATTTTTATCTTTTAGTCTATTTCTATCGTGTGTCACATTTATTGATTTGCATATGTTGAACCAATTTTGCATGTTCTTTCTCTAACATGACCCCTACTTTGACTTCTCAGTACTATGTTAAGAATCCTGTACTTGTGAACATTAAGGAGGTTGATCTGCCGTGTTCTTATTGTGTTTTTATGGATTTGGACTCAGAATTATACTGTATTTATAGAATAAATAAAATAAGATTTTCCCTGTCTTATTTTATGGAACTATTTGAATAGTGTCAGTATTAGATAGTACTGGAAAGTTGGGTATAAATCTATTCAGGCCTTTGTTGTGTGGGTAGACATGTAATTAATGATCCAATCTTCTTGTCATACTTCTGCTACAGTTGTTTAAATTTTATGGCTTAAAATTTCATATCTTTGATGCATTTAATGATTTATCAGCTTTTGTTATTTAACAGTTTGTTAAAATATGCATTATTTATGTTTGTTGTTGTTTGTTTGACTGGTTGGTTTTTTTTTTTTTTTAAATATTCCCTGATGTTTTTCTGGGTTGTACTGAAGACTATTTGAACAACTCTACTTCTATCTTTAATTCTATTGATTCGAGTCATTTCACTTTATTTTGATTAGTTTAACTAAGAATTGTTTTACCATTGTTAATCTTTTCAAAGAACCAACTCAATGATTGATACAACACCTTTTCTTTAGTATTTTCCTAATATATTGTCTATAGGTTTAGCAATAGAGACTTTATATTTAATTACTCTCTCTTTTTATATTTCTTGCTTCTTACCATCCATTCTACTTGGGTTTTATTTCTTCTTGTTCATTCTTAGATTTGAGATGCACAATTGGGTTATTTAATCTAAGATTTTAAAAAATGAGACCATAGATACACATGTATTTTTATATAATTACTCTCCTGTTAGGACAGTCATTACTGTATCTCAGAGATTATGGTAACTTGTATTCATTCTTTTGTTGTCGTCTTTACTTATTCCTTATATCTTTTATGTTTTGAGGTTATACTACAATTACATAACTTTCTGTGTTTCTTTGCTCCCTCTGAATTTTTCTATGTGCACATTCTGTTTATGTTAGATTTTGGCCCCTTATTCATTAATTAATTGCAAATATTATTAATTCATAAATTATATATATGCATTTCTGAATACAATCTGTTAATTTGCATAATGTTATTTGTATGTGTATGTTTTCATTGGTGAGCATTGCTTTTACTTAATTCTAGGCATTTTAAAATTCTTTTATTGTTTCTTCACCAATACCTTTTTGATTAAATAGTGTATTGTTCAGTCTCAAGTATTTGTTGTATTTTCTATGGTCAACTTTGTTTTTGATTTCTGGTTATTTTCCAGTATAGTATAAGAGTATGCAGGGTCTTAAATCAATATTTTGCTATTTATTAGGTCTTGTTTATATTAGTGCTAGCTTAGTTCTTAAAAGTTGACTAAAATTCTGTTTTTAAATTGCCTTAAATAGATGATTTCTATGTTTGTGTTAATGTTAGTTGATAATTATAAACTGAAGAATAACAAACACAGATTAACATGGATGAATCCAGGAGAGAATATAATCCAAGAAAATTAGAGATATATAGAAAATAAGGAGAAGGAATTTATCATGTTCAAAATATCAAACTAGGAAATATTGAAAACTGTCAGGAGAAAAAGAAAAATGTAACGTTAGCAAACAGCCAGACTAATAGCCACAAATAACTAACTACACACCCATAATTTTAAACTTGATTGTAAATGGTTTTAACTCCATTAAAAGATACAGACTACTTCATTAAATTTTTAAAAACAGAGATCAAAGTATTTATATCTCAGGATTAGTTTGAAGATGTGGAGGAAAAGATACGATTTCCTTACCTTGAGTTCTGTCATTACAGCAAATTTATAAAATAAATATAAACATGGGAAAGATGGCTCAGTTGTTAAGGGCACTTGTTTTTCTTTCTGAGTATCTAAGTTCTGTTCCAGAGTCCACGTCAGGAGTAACAAACATCTGTAAGTTCAGCTCCAGCGATTTGGATTTACAGATGTCTGTGACTATGCCTCTGACCGCCACCGGCTACTCCACTCATGTTCACAGAGTCACATGTAGACACACATCTACACATAATATAAATGATAAAACAATTAAAATAAATAAATTGCTGAATTTTGTAAGTGTCACTATCATATAGATATGAGTGATCAGAACATTTTCTTTCTAATAACAATGGACCACATAGGAATTGTTTCTAATTTCTGATTTAGGAAATGTTGTCACTGTATAAATATCCTCATCTTTTCCCTAGGATCCAAACTTTTAGCTAAGTGAAATATTCAGTTACATATGCTTCTATAGGGAATTTTGAGCCATCTCACTACTACATACAAACATATTGAACTGAACTTTAAAAAAATGAAAGTACTGTTCCCTGAAGTTTAACTGAGTGTTCTGCCAGGGTTTGAGGATAACTTTAACTTTGATCTCAAAGCTTGTTAATGTTTTTCATTAAGAAATTCTCATATAAAGACACCAATTTTTCCTCAGAAAGGAACAAACTTTGAGCAAATCTATTCGATATATTTTCAGTAGTTTTTCTTCAGCAAGTAATTTTTGATAAATTAACCCTGTCAATGGATTACATAATAGTCATTCATTATCACTCCCCCTTTTTTCTCTGAATTCACCTCTTAGCCTCTATAGTTAATTGACTCCATTTCCACACAATATAGCTACTAGCCTATAATTATGCTAGAAACTCTGAAGCTGCTTTTATCAAATTAACTGATAATGGTTTAAGATTTTGTTTCATTTATAAAAGATTTTTGTTGCACACTTATGGCAGTTATCCATTAGAAATCATAAAATGCTTGTGTAGTCTTAACTTTCCAACAGCACAACTAAAAACTTTAAAAAGTAAAAATACACGAGAGTATTACATATAAAATCACTTCCTCAATTGTCAGGTCATTCATATTAATGAAGTTAAATTATACTGTGTAATCAGAAAATTGTCATTAATTTGACATCACAACCTTGCAAGATTAGAGAAGAAGAGTGGAATGAAATTTCACGTAATTAGTAATTTTCATATAGAGAATTAATAAATCTACTCTATTTAGGAAAATTAATTTATAAACTTTGTTAATCTTCATAAACTAAACTGGCAAACTCATGAATTTATAGTAAAATAGTATGTGTTGACAATGTCATACAACAAACTAAGGGAAAGATCTGAGCTGCATTAAATTTTGAAACCTGGTAATACTTTGGATTGGTGTAAAGGTACCATGTAGTAAAATCTTCACCAGGATAAATAGGCCTCACATATATAATATTTAAATTTTGCAATAATAGCTTACTCTTGGTCTGATATACCAATGAAACATCTCCCAATTTTAAAGGAATATCAAAATTTACAACTGTAATTATTTCTAATGGCTTAACTGCTTAGCAATCCTGATAGGACTAATGACCCTTTTCTACTTCACATCCTTATTCCCGATGTCTTCTTGCCTTGCTTTTTTTTCTAATTTATATCATTCATACATTTACTTGATTTTCTTTTTTGTCTTTTTTGTCTTTTTTGATTTTTTATTTAATATTTTCAGACTGTAGTTGAATAGTAATTGAGGTCTGAAAGTAAAATTTCAGATAATATAGATCCCTATAGTTTCCTATTTTCCTCTTAAAATTATTTTTATTGAGCAATATATTTTTATCTGCTCCCCATGCTTCCTGAACCTCCCCTTTACCCTCTTCCATGGTCCACATGCTCCCAATTTACTTAGGAGATCTTGTCTTTTTCTACTTCCCATATAGATTAAATCAATGTGTGTCTCTCTTAAGGTCCCCTTTATTGTGTAGATTTGTGGGATTGTGAATTGTAGCCTGGTTTTTCTTTGCTTTATGTCTAAAAGCCACTTATGAGTGAATGCATATGATATTTGTTTTTCTGGATCTTGGTTACCTCACTCAATATGATGTTCTCTAGATACATTTCAAGTTGTGATTATTTTTTCTGCTGTGCAGTACTCCATTGCACAAATGTACAACATTTTCCATATCCATTCTTTGATAAGGGGCATTTAGGTTGTTTCTAGATTCTGGTTATGACAAATAATTCTGCAGTGAACATACTTGAGCACATGTCCTTGTGGTACAATTGAGCAGCTTTTGGATATATTCCCAAAAGTGGTATTGCAGGGTCTTGAGGTAGGTTGTTTTCTAATTTTCTGAGAAACAACCATATTGATATCTAAAAGGGCTATACCAGCTTGTACTGCCACCAGCAATGGAGGAGTGTTCCCTTTCCTGCACATCCCCTCCAGCATAAGTTGTCATCAGTGTTTATGATCTTGGCTATTCTTATAGGTGTAAGACAGAATCTCAGAGAAGACTTGATTTCCATTTCCTTAAGTGTCTTTAAGCCATTTTAGATCCCTCTGTTGAGAGTTTTCTGTTTAGGTCTGTATTCCATTTTTTATTTTTGTTTTTTGGATTATTTGTTATTTTGATGACCAATTTCTTGAGATCTTTGTTTATTTTGGAGATCAGCCCTCTATCTAGGATTGGTGAAGATTTTTTTCCCATTTTGTAGGCTGCCATTTGTCTTGTTGACTGTGTCCTTTGCTTTACAGAAGCGTCTCAGTTTCAGGAGGTTTCCATTTATTATTTGTTTCTCTCAGTTTCTGTGCTACTGGGGTTATATTTAGAAAATGGTCTTTTGTGTCAATGCATTCAACCATACTTCTCACTTTCTCTTCTATGAGGTTCATTGTGGTTGGTTTTATGTTGAGGTCTTTGATCCATTTGGACTTCAGTCTTTTGCATGACAAATATGGATCTATTTTCTTTCTTCTACATGTTAATATCCAGTTATGCCAGCACCATTTGTTAAATATGCTTCCTTTTTTTTTTTTTTAAAAAATATGGAACGCTTCACGAATTTGCCTGTCCTCCTTGCGCAGGGGCCATGCTAATCTTCTCTGTATCGTTCCAATTTTAGTATATGTGCTGCCGAAGCGAGCACAAATATGCTTCCTTTTTTCCGTTTTTTTTTTTCTTTCTTGGCAAAAATCAGGTGTTTGTAGGTGTGTGGATTGATATCTGGCTCTTTGTTTCATTTCCTTTGGTCCTCCTGTCTGTTTTTATGCCAATACAAGACTGTTTTCAGTACTCTTGTTCTGTAGTAGCATTTGAAGTCAGGGACCATGATGCCTCCAGTAGTTCCTTGTTGACAGAGATTTCTGACCAGCCCTCTCCTGCAATCATTCAGTCCCAAAGAAACACACAGAGGCCTACATTAATTATAAACTGGTTGGCCTATTAGCTCAGGCTTCTTATTAACTAATTCTTACATCTTAAATTAACCCATCATTTTTGTCTGTTAGCACGTGGCTTGGTACATTTTATCAGCGAGGCATTCATCTTGTTTCCTCTGTGTCTGGATGATGACTTCAGACTGATTTTTACTCTTCCCAGAATTTGCCTGTTCTGCTTGCCCTGCCAACACTTCCTGCCTTGCTACTTGGCCAATCACTGTTTTATTAAAGCAATGAACCAAAAAAACCTTTATAGTATATGAGAACATTAGTCCAAAGCACTTCCCCCCTGTTTTTTCAAAACAAGAATTCTGAATCTAATCTCCTTTGTTTAGCTTTTTTTAGACCATTACCAAAACAACTTGTAACAAACACTCTAAACAAAGAAAAGCATGCATAATCTGTTTTTTTTCTTTTGAATGTGGGCATAGTTTTCTAGGTACTTCCTCCTGATTGAAGCACTGATCATCTTATGGGGACCTATAGAAAATTTTGAATTATAATCAAGTACTGACTGGAATATTATGTGAGGCTTGATTATCTCAGCCAGCAGTCTCGAGGCTGCTGAGTTCTTGATGTAGAACTCAGAGGAAACTTCCCAGGCACATCACTTCATATACACATATATATGTACATATTATATTCACAGATGCATGAATATGTACATATATGTATATAGAAAAATTTGTGTACAGAGGCCAATAGAACAGGTGGGACATGGAAGCAAATGTCCATGTCACAAGTTTTCTTTCCAATTAAATAAAATGTATTTACACTGAAATATTGCTAATCAAATGGACAAATAGCAGTTTTATGACGTGGGATGTCCTTTTTAAATGTTTTGTCTTTATCGGTTGATGAGTAAAGCTGTTTTGGTCAATGACTTAGCAGAGTAAAGTCAGGCAGGATATCCAAACAGAGATATATATAGAGAGAGTAGGCAGAGCCAAGGAGACGCGAAAGGAGACAAATGCCAAAACCTTGCCCAGTAAGCCACAGCCTATTAATACACAGATTAATAGATATGGGTTAATTAAAGATATAAGAGCTAGATAGAAATGTATCTAAGCTTTTGTCCAAACAGTGTTGTTTTTGATATATTTTCTGTGTAATTATTCATGTCTTGGCATCCAGGAATGAATGAACAGTCTCCTACAGTTTTATACTTGGAGAAAGGTACATGTATCTTGAATTACAAGCAGTGTGGCCAGGGTGATAAGTTTTCTTGGTTTCTTATCTTACTGGAATTATTGAAACTCGGTGCTGGATCTTATATATGAGAGCTACACAAAGAGAAGTCAGTATGTGTAGAGGCAAGTAGCTGATTGTGTGTGTGTGTGTGTGTGTGTGTGTGTGTGTGTGTGTGTGAGAGAGAGAGAGAGAGAGAGAGAGAGAGACAGAGAGACAGAGAGAGAAAGAGAGACAGACAGAGAGAGAGAGAGAGAGAGAGAGAGAGAGAGAGAGAGAGAATACAATGTCAGTATAACAATTTTTAGTAGTAAATACCAAAAAAAAAAATACTGAAGATATCACATTATCCTGAAACCTGAAGTTTCTAAGTACTAAAATAATTGACCACCGATGATGAAGAACTTAAGAAGCAAAAGTTTTCCCTTGGAAAATTGATAGAACAAGCTGCATGGGCTAATGCATCATTCCCTTTCCTCTACATAGCCTTTAACAGTTTTATGATTTAAAATTAAATTTCGACGTATATAGAATCCCCAAATATCGGCATATGAAGTGACAATTATCTGTGGCATCTGGTGTACGGATTATTGGAAAGGTATTATGAATAAAATAAAACTAAGACTTAAGGTGCTAGACTACTGTCTATGATAAAATGTGAAGTCAACAAGTAGATTTCAGTTAAAGAGATTCAATTTTCATGCATTAATTACTCATATATAAAGTTGCTTATGTAATGGAACATTTGGAACAGATAAAATTGCCATATCTGCTTATGACTGAAAAGTCAGAAGAAATTATTCATTAAGAATTTAGAAATTTCCTGTCTGTGGTGGTTCACTTATTGGGAGGCTGTGGCAGGTGGGTCTCTATGACTTCAAGGTCAACAAGGTCTACAGAGTGAGTTCCAGGACAGTCAAGACTACAGAGAAAAATGCTATGTGGAGAAACAAAACAACAAAACAAAACAAGAAGTTAGAGCTTAAAAGTCCTGAATCATAGGCAGATATTCCCAATCTTAATGTTTACAAACAAACAACTGGTACAGATTTTAAGCTTTAATATTTTAGATAATTTAAATGAAGAGAGTGGTGAGGTCAGGTTCACATTTATTTGATCCTTTTTTTACTTGCTTTTTTATTAAATGGTTTTCTCATTTTAATTATTTCTTTGAAATTACCTAAAAAGTATTATTTTTAATTTTATTTTACATTTCACCCAGAGTTCTGCATGCCCCCATGGTGGGATGCTAGGCTCAGCATTAATGCAGGAGAAAGGGGGTGGGTCCTGCCTCAACTTAATGCCACAGACTTTGTTGACTTCCCATGGAAGCTCTTACAATGTGTTTTCATCATATACTCCATCTTCTCTGACTCTTTCCTGATCCAATTCTGATTCCTTTTCCACCCAATGTTGTTTCTTGTTTGTACGTTTGATTTAAAAAAAATCAACAAACTACAGTTTGTACTGCCCTTATACTTGTGGACATGTGACCTTTGCTGAACCATAAACAACCTACCAGGGTCTGCATCTCTAAACAAAACTGCCTCTTCTTTCCCCAGCACCTACCAACTTCCCATAACTCTCTCTATATGGATAGGTATTTATTCCTTCCTCCTATTGCCATCCTAGAATTCTAACTCCCTCAATCTTGCAAAAGTCCCCTGAATATTTTCTCAACTACTGTTTAACTACCTTTGCAATTGTGCTATTGTTTCTGGAAAACACCCCCCCCCCTTTTTTTAGACAAGGTTTCTCTGTACCATTGGGGCCTGTCCTGGAACTAGCTCTTAAAGACCACACTGGCCGCAAACTCAAAGATATTCACCTGCCTCTGCCTAACAAGTACTGGGATTAAAGGCGTGCACCACCACCACCTGGTTTTGGATAACACTCTTTCTTTGAGTGTTCCACTACTTTGGCTTTTACCATCTTTCTTCCCTCTATTCTTCCATAATTCTTGAACCTTAGTAGGATGGATTTGATATAGTTGTCCCATTTAAGGCTTAGAATTCTTCACTATCTTATTCTTTGTACTTTTATTGGTTGTGGGTCTCTATGTTAAATCACGACTGATTGCAGAACAAACTTCCCTAATGAGAACTAACTGAACCACTAATCGTTTGGATCTAAGGTTAACTCTTTAGATATTAATTTAATACTATATCCAATCAACAGAAAAATAGCATTACATTCTTCCATTGTTCTCATGGACTGTCTTGTCACAGTTTTCTTGTTTCCTTAACCATGTGTCAAATATTAAATTTAACTTGAGTAACAGACCTTAAACAATCAGAAGTGATTGGTTTCTTCCATGCCCATCGTGCTAATTGCAGCACTGTATGTATAAATATACATATACACATACAACATATAGATCTTCCTAGATTTTCTCATGTTTTGGTTTTCATTTTTCACACATAAATGACTCATGATCTCTTTCCTCCTCTAGTAGCATACCTAGCACCTACGAAAGCTATGAGTAGAGAATGAGGTTCTTGTGTGACTCTCAGCTTCATTTTTTCATGTTCTTCTTCAAGTAGATGATATCTTCAGCACTAGAGACATACTGTAAAGTTCAGATTATATAAACTTCGCTTGCTAAGAACTCTTACAAAGGTAACCCAGTCCTAGTTCTTCTGTTTTCATTTGTTAGTCCATCGTATCTGATAAATAATGGTCAATTGTTATAGGGAAATTCAATTTAAGTGATTTATAACCATGTATGTATATATTTTAGGGATATTTTTGGTTTCCAATAATCTTGTGAAATGCCTATGATGTTTGTTACCTCTTCCAATATGGCTTATATATGCTGCCCTTTTATACCCATTTCCATTTAACTCATCTTCTATTATTCATGTGTAATGCTTTATATCACAGTGTCGTGTTTTCCTTCCCTTGAAGTATACTCACTACCATCATTTACTAATTTCCTGACGTCTGTATATATTTTAAACAAAAATTATATATCTAAAGATCCAAAATTAACATCAGAAAATTAAACAAAATACACGGTATTTGTTATTTCTGCTTCTGAATTCTCTTACCTAGAATTGCATCATTTCATATTTCTGAATTGATAAATAATACTCCACTGCGTAAATGCACTCTATTTTTATTATCCATTCTGCATACAGCTGACATCTAATATTTTCTAATTCCTATTTTTTATGAATAGAGGAGCAACGAGTATGAAGGAGCATATATCTCTAGAATAAGATATAAAGTTCTATGGGCACAGCCAAATCCTGTGAGAGACTCTTTTCTAGTTCTCTGAGAATCCTATACTCTAGATTTCTATAGTTGATTCATCTTTTCCACTGTCATCGTCTTGAATTAGCCTTTCCTTTCCATTTATCTACACCAGCATCTGTCTTTATTTTTATTTATTTATTTATTTGGTTTTTTTGAGACAGGGTTTCTCTGTGGTTTTGGAGCCTGTCCTCGAACTAGCTCTTGTAGACCAGGCTGGTCTCGAATTCACAGATATCCGCCTGCCTCTGCCTCCCAAGTGCTGGGATTAAAGGTGTGCGCCACCACCGCCCGGCTTCTGTCTTTATTTGTATCCTAGAATTTAGCCATTCTGATTGAGGTAAGATAAAATCATAAACTAATTTAATTTGAATTTCCTGATATATAAGAGTATTGGATATTTAAAAAAATGTTTCAGTTATTTGCATTTTGTCTTTTGAGAAATCTCTATTTAGCCCTGAGTCCCATACTTTAATTGGTTTTATTTCCCTCATGTTTATCTTTTGAGGTCTTTGCATATGCCAGATAAAGAGCTGGTAAGGTGTTTCCCCATTCTGCAGGTTGTTTCTTCCTCAGATAATTTGTGTCATTTTCTGTACAGAAGCATCTTAATTTCATAAGGTCTTGTTTAGTAACTGGGTTCTTAGGCCTATACTATAGAATTATAGCCCAGAATACCATTCCCTGAGCAAATAAATTTAAGTATATTTCCTAACTTCTCATATATCTGATTCAGAAGACAAAGTCTTATTCTGATGTATTTGATCCATTTGGAGCTAAGTTGTTTCGTTTTCTAAACTTTTTACTTCATGGATCTTATATCATGCACCCCAATTCCACTCATCTCCCCATGCACTCACTTCTGCCATCTACCTTTGCAACCCCCTCAAAACTAAACAAAGTTTAAAAACAAAACCAACACTTAAAAACATACAAACAAAGGAACCACAGCAAACTCTCAGAGTGAAAGCTATAGTGTGGCACAGTGAGTCACACAATATATGCTTTAGTTCATACATCTCGCTGCAATGAGTCATTGGTCTGTTTTGAGACATTTGGCAGGATAGCAGCCCCTGCTCCCTGCATTATATAACATGTGGTGGCATCCATGGGGAAAGCATGCCCTCCCTCACCTCTTGCCACCTGCCTCAGGTAGGAGAGCTAGCCTCAGAGGAATGAGAATGGAAGAGCTGACCCTCCCTGTCACCTACTGCAGCAATCTGGACAGTGGGTCTTACACCTTGCCTGAGCAAAAGAGTAGAGCTGTTTCTTGTTGTGAGTGTGCACCGGTGAGAGTAGGAGAACACATGCAGGTCCTTGCTCCCTGCTGCACTAGGTGAACTAGTCAGGACAGTACTGAAGAGTTCACCTGGGTGGTGGAAATGAATTAAAGTCGGCAGACTGACACACCCAGTTACCACCCAGGCCCAGAATCAAGTCGGTGAGGTAGCCCAACCCCAATATTCAGCTCATTTATGAATTTCTGGCATATGTGAAGGGGCTAGACCTGCAGCTGCCACACTTCAAGATCTCCACAACCCACACCAAATCAGGATGCCCAAGAGGAGTTCCAGTGAGCTGAGTTTTGTGCTGGATGATGAAGAAAAATTTAGTTTCATTATATTTGGAGTGATTGAAGTTGATCAACATCATTCATTTAATATGTCTTTTCTCCGTTGCCTATCATCTGCCTATTTAAAAACTCAATGTATTAGGTCCTCAATTCTATCTTATTAATGAATGAAACTCTTTTCCAGTACCTTGCTGTTTTTATTACATTAGCTCTAGTGCATAACTATAAATCTTGTGTCGTGAGAGATTCTCTTTGTTGTATAGTACTGGTGTAGTTATCCTGTGTTTTTTGTATTTACATATGAAATATAAGATTTTGTAAATTTCTGTGAAGAATTACATTTAAATTTTGATAGAGATGACATAGAATTTGCTTCTGGATGTATGAACACTTTCCTAATGTATTAACTATACCAATTAACATGGGAAGAGGTATTTCCATTTTCTTGTATCTTCTTCAGTTTTATTTTAAAGTGACATAATGCTTTCATTATACAAGGCTTTTACTTCCATAGTTTTACTTATTCCAAGATACTATTTAGTGCATTGTGATTGTGATTATTTTTCTGATTTCTCTCTTGACCATTGTCATTTGTATAAAAGATGACTATTGATATTTGCATGTTAATTTTATATCCTGATACTTTACCAAATGTGTTTATCTGATAAAAACTAATTTATTCTCTTTGGAAGTTTCAGAGATAGTAATATAAAGCTTGGGGATTGAGTAACAGACACATTTTAAAATATGATTTATTCATACAAATTGCATGAACTATGTCCCTTCACTGTCATCAGAAAAAATAGGATAAAGAAATATATATACCACAAGGCAAAAATCAAGAAGTACCAGTTCAAACAGAAAAGTTGATTTAGCAGTAAGTACCACTTTTACTCTTTTTACTCTTGCAGAGGACCTAGCTCACTCCCACTATTCACATAGTATCTTTTAAGCATCTCTGATTCCAGATCTAATGTCCTCTGACCTCTACAGGAACCAGGTATAGACACAGCACATATACATACACACAACACACACACTGAATAAATTATATTTTAAGAAACACATTCTTTTAAAATTGAAATATAAAAGAGAACAATCTGTGGTTCTGTTTTGAGTTATTATATAGATGTTATTGTCAATCATTAAGACAAAGAACAAGAGAGAAATTTTTTTCTAAATAATTAAAATTAGTTAATATGAATACTCCTTTTAAGATACCTAAAATTATATGGACAAAATATAAACAAAATTTTAGGAAACAGTTTCCTATAGTCACAGATTGAAGTTACTTTGAAGATGACTTTTCAGCCAACATTCTTCAGTGTTTGAGTACCTACTATATAGACAAATGTATGCACATGGGTAAAGAAATATACTGGGAGCACTACCCACACTGAGGGCAATGAACATAATTGATTGTGCACTGTCATAAAATGTGGTTATTTTAGACTGCATTTTAATAATTTTTACAAATTTCTTCCATGAACTCCTTAATAGTAAAAGTTCATGATATTTTTCTCCTTCTTAGTTATTGTTGTACACAGATAGCATTCCAAAACATGTGAAAAACAAATCACTTAATTTGAGGCATAGAGCTCCAGAAGCATTGAGTCTGTTACCATACTTGTGGGGAGCAAGGCAACAGATAGTTGTAAATCAGGAGCTGGAGCAGGGAGCTTGCTTGCATCTGATCCATAAATAATAGAGAGAGAGCTAACTGGAGTCAAAATATATCAAGTATCTGGTGAGCATTTCCATCTGCTTTTTATTCAAATTCAACCAAGCTCATTCAAAGATGCCAGGCTAAATTTCTTCTATTTCATTACACCTTGCTAGCATAAATATCTTTTTTGTATCTAGTTATTTATTAAATCGTATTTACTGAAGCATCAATAGTTTAGAATATTCATATCCTACTGATCGCACTATTTTAGGTTTACTCATATTTTTCTGTAAGGCTTTTCTAATGATAGTTAAGTTATTTAATATGTATTTTCTAATTGTTCTGATTTGCGGTTCATACATTTACCAAACTATGTATAATAATCAAAGCTGAGAGATACAGAACCAAAATTAGTCACACACACGGATCTCTCTCTCTCTCCCTCCCTCGTTTCCTCTCTCCATCTCTCTCCCCTCTTTCTCTTTTTTCAGCACACAGTCACTCCAAGAAGATGGGGAATCAACAGTGACCAGCTGTGTTTGAGAGTGGTGAACCCAGAAATTGCAAAGCTCAAGAAGCTAGAACCCTCAGAATAAAGGTTACAACAATGCTGTCTGAACCTGATGTTGGTTTTTCAATGCTTGCATACTTAGCATAATATCTTAACTATTTGACTCATGGCCGAATAAAATAACTCCACTGAGTGAATTAATAGTTCCTACATAGCATTTATGGCTGTGATTATTTTATCTTTCAAATATTGCACTTTGAGTGGACAAAATGGCACAAGATCCTTGCTACAGAGAGAATGCTTGTTCACTTTCCTTATTTGTATGTTGAATCTCCACCTCCATTCTTCAGGAGTTGGAGATAAGTCCTATTAGGAAATAAGTTTAATGAGGTCATAAGAGTGATAAATTTAGTGTCCCTGGTAGCAAGTAACACACATCTTGGAATAGATGTATAATAACAGAACAAGAGAGTGAGTTTACAAGTAAGGTAAGGGGCTCTAATCACATATAAGATTAATCTAAAACCTTAATAATAGACTTCAAGTTTCTACAGTTTAGAAAGAAAAATGTTTCATGTTTAAGTCACTCACCTTGTTTATTATTCTTTTATGACAACCCACATAATTAAGTAAAAACTTCCATCAGGTTGATTTTAGAATAGAAAATATCACTTATAACAATTTTTTCATAATAGAATGATTATCTACCATAATATATTCCCAAATACATTTTTTCTTGTCTACCTCCCACTCCAATGGGTAAAGTTTCAGTCTAATTTGCCAATATATTTTTTTTTAGCTATGATAAGGTCTTGTTGTGGTCTGTGAAGTGCAAAGATAATTCTGTTGCAGCTGGAACAGGAAATGCTAACTATCAAATGCCAAGCACATGATTATTCCTGCTGGCACAGTGCTCAAAAGAAACAGGATATGTGCAGAGATAACATCACAAAGCAGAATGTACTTGATCAGAATGATCCCAAACCTGGAGTCCTTCCTGCCATTTCCAAAGAACTGAAAGCCCATTTGGACTATGTGCTCTCTAATGCCCACGGTTATAAACATCCTTATGGTTTAATCAATTATCGCTCAGGTTGTCTATCACTAACCGCTAAAAGCATCCTAATAGAATCAAGCAGTAAATGAATTACTGCGGGGATCTATCATGTACCATCTAATAGTGTCTGCTCTTGTATGTGGTGGCTTAGGAATAGATTAGAATTTAAGTTTCATCGTCAGGGGTTGCTAGGGAATTAGATAGACATCAGCTACTTTCAGTCTCTGAGACTTTTAAACTTCGTATTTCTGTTGTCTTCAGAGACATCGCTTTCTTATGAGCCTTTTAAATTAGTTTGTCAGAAAACTCATCTCACAGAAGTGGATACTAATCTCCTTGTCAATAGGTACACAGAAAGATAAATGCAAATACACCACGCCTCTGTGTGTTCTGTCACTATTGTGCTGACTCTCAGAACAGAGTTTGGTTCTTAAGTTCCTAGTGGTTGTTTCTTTCTTTACCTGAGGAAAAAGGAAGATAAGAACAATTGTTAATCTAAATTACAATGGAAAATGCTGTAAGAAAGAGGGTGAGTTTTGCCTCCGTTTTAAGATCTAACTCAACACCCATGTAGGCAACTTCAGTTTAATAAAAGAGATGCTACTTTAAAAGAAAGAATAAAAGAATTCCACAAAATTCCCCAACACTTGAGAATTGCTGGTTTTAGCAGCCACTCTTTTGTACTCCTAGGTATGGAAATTCATAAGAAAGCTACAAAAAAATTCCCCCCCCTTGTCCTCTCATAAGTGTAGATTCAGCATACTTAGACACAACATAGAGCTGTTTATGTCTATTATTTTATGTCTATATATTTAACTATATACTCTGTAATCCTAAATCAGTAGGTCCATTATGTTATAGAATTTTTGCATAATTAATAATCATCTGGAAATAGCTAAGATTATTCCTTATGCTAAAAGCTATAATTTATTCAATGCTCATAATTGTTGGATGTCATATCTGCCTAACATAGATTAAGAAACTGAAATCTTAATACATATATTTTAAAGATAAAAGAGTTATCAAATAGTGGAAGTCAAGATTGATTTTATTGATTCATATTTGGCCAATTTGGGGTTATTAATTATTGTTTTTATTTATTCTTTGAGATTCTGATAAATATTTATTCCCCTCCAATAAATCTTCCCAAATCCACCTCTAGATCCCTTGCCACCCAGTTCATATCCTTGTTCACTCTTAAGAAAAGAAACAACAGTGAATCATAAAATCCATTAGTCCATTTTGTGTTGGCTGACAATTCCTAAGCATGAGGCTTGCTCTGGAGTGTGGTTGGTACACGCAGTAGTATTATAGTAAAATTTAAAAAAAAAAAAATGCTCTCTCCGAGCGGCGACAATTGTCAGTTCTCCTTGCCTAGGAGTGAGAACTCATTCCCTTTTGCCCTACTCTTGCAGAATTTCATCTAGTTTGAGCTTGCACGTGCCATTTCCATGATGTCATATACTTTGTGAGTTAGTATGTTCACGTTCCATTTGTGTCCTGAACACAGTTATTTCTTGAAATTTCCAGAACTTCTGCCTCTTACAATCTTTCAACTACCTCTTTTACATAAATCTCTGAGCATGAGGGTAGAGCTGTGATGTCTTCACCAAATTTATAACTTAGCAGTCCACAATCACTTATTCTCTGCACGTAAATCAGTTATGGGTTTCCTATTAAAAACAATTTACTGAAAGAAGCTTCTTTTATGAATGTTTAATGATTTATACGTACAACAATATGTCATTTGGAATCACTCCATTATTTTGTTCATTTTGAAAAATGATAGTAGCCCATGACCTATCTAGTCTCAGGTTCTCAGCCTCATTAACCCTGTCAAATATAGGTTCCATCTCTTGAAGTGAATCTTAAAACAATGAAATGTATTTGGTTACTCTCATAATATTTGTGCCACAATGGCACCCTTGGGCACATTTTTTTCTAAGCAGGTCATTACTTTAGCTTGAAGAGTTCATAGCTGGGTGAGACTGATGGTTACTTTCCACTTCCAATATCATATAGAGAATCTTCCAGAACTATGAATTGTAGCCAGTATTGGTAAAGCTTCAGCTCAATTCTAACTGGTTTTCAAGCCCAGCTTTTTATCAATTTTTGTCTACAATAGAGAGCCAAAGAAAGAAGTCTCTCATAGATAATTATATTCCATTTTTTCTCATGATGAAATTGATAAGAATCATGAGATTAGATATTAGGTTGGTTTTATCATATTTATGAGTATCTATTTACATATCCCATAAAACTTTTAAAAAATTAAACAATCTTTATAAAAATTAGACAAGGTCTATGTTTGGTGAGAAATCCCTATAAACTGAACACTCAGTAGACTGGACCAAATCGTGTATTGGAACAATCTGAGTCATACAACCAGTCCTATTTAGAAAATTAAACTCAAAAATGAGGTGCGGAATCTAAATACTAGTTTTAAGACTTAAATTTTTATTTTTCATTGGAATATATTTCTTTCACAGTAATTTTAAATTATAGTCATTCAAAATAAAATATTTTTTCACTTTAAATTGGAATCTATGAATTAAACTATTCACTTATGTGCATTGTAGTTAACTTACAAGTAGATTATCAAATAAAGTATATGGACACACTTACAAACATTATAAATATTTTAAAAATGAGGTGTCAATAGCTCATATATATTGGATGACCTTTTGACCTAAATTCAGCTTTTAGTATTATGGGCATTTTATATAATGCAATAGCCTTAAAGATGATGATATTCACAATGTTTAATTGGAATTGGCATGTCAGATTTATCAACGCATATGCTAAAATTTCACCTGCATACTAAAGACCCCTCTAGTCATATTTTCCTTTGCCTGATGAGCTTGTGTTCTTTCAATATCATACATTCTAAGCAAGACATCATAGTATGGTTTCCACACATTTGAGATCCTCATGTTATCAAGCATGCTACCCTTCATGACAAAGGCTTAGCTAAATTGTATGACAAAATTAAGTGAAAAGCATTTAGACAATCAGATTTTTATAAGAGAAAACCAAGGAGAGAAAAAAGAAGTGCATTGATTGCCCTAATAGTCACAAGCAAAGAAAATAACAGATAACTCCTACTTTAAATCTAAATCAATTTGCTGATACTTGTCCTGGATACAATTTGTTTAATTTTATCTTATATTACAAAGTTTAAATTTTATATTATATTACAAAGATAAATGATATACAGAAGGCAAATAACTTGTGTAAGTGATAAAAAACTTCACTGTGAATTACTGCTAATATCCACTTGGTACAGTGTAGAATACTAATAGTGGATGATGGCATTGGAATACAGGAAATGACACTGAGATGTCCATTAACATTCCTGAAGTAAAAAAGAACTGACCCAAGATGATTAATGATAAATTAGCTAATTAATTATTTCCATATAGTCAATTGAAACAACATGTCCACTAAGAAGAAAGCTTTGGGGACAAAAGCCTAGAAAGGTCAAATTATTCTGAAAGTAAGGAGCAAGGGCCTGTTTCTGACAATATTAGATATTTCAAAGCAGATGAATGTCAGGCTCACATCTTAAAATTCTTGCCTCAGGGTTCCGGCTGAATCTCAGGGTCTTTCTGAGGCTGAGCTGAAAGAAGCACTTCTGTCTCAGGGCCCTGGGGCTCAGGTGTCCAAAATATAAACAGACATTGTGAGAGCTGCTTAATTAGAAGCCAGTCAAATTTATAAACTTTTCAATCTTTTATGTGTTGCTCATGCACAGCACTGGGTCTCTTACAGCATCAGCTATGGTGACAATAGGGGTGCAGAACATACAGAAGAGAATAAATTCATTTTGAAACTCTGATCCCTTAAAACTTTGTGAATGAATTTTTTAATAAAATAATTTATGTTTTTATTCAATAAAGTTACTTCAAATTCTGCACTTCAAACTTTCTATATATTCTTGATTCTAATTATAGGGATGTCAGTGTAACTTTAATTAATTAATTAATTAATAATTAGAATCAAGAATATATAGAAAGTTTGATATGCAGAATTTGAAAAGTGAAGCTAAGAGTTAGTCCCAGAGGTAAACAGATGATTCCAGAGAACTGTAAAGTCAAAGTTTAAAAATTACTTTCAGAATCTGTATATATCACACATCTGGATAGCACATCTGGAATGAACACCTGGATTGCACATCTGGAGCGAACATCTGGATCGCACATCTGGAACGAACATCTGGATCGCACATCTGGATCGCACATCTGGGTATGAACATCTGGATCGCACATCTGGGAATGAATATCTGGACTGACTGTCTGGATTGCACATCTGGAATGGACATCTGTATCGCACATCTGGAATGAACATCTGGATCGCACATCTGAAAATTAAAGATACATTTTACTCAAAAAAAAAAACACTTTCAGATTGCATTTTGACAAAATTAGCCAAGAAAGGGTTGGAGACATCATCTGGATCAAGTTGACTTCATCAAAACCATTACCCTCAGCAGATTATTCACTAAGTGAATTACTGTTCTGGTTAAACAAAGCAAATCTAAAATTTCATTTGTTAAATTTTTTTGGAAGACCAAAATTTTCAGTCCTTACCTAGAAGTGTTGCCACAGAATTTGTAGGACTAAATAATTGGGGATCTTTCTATGTTTCTGTTTCTCATTGTACTTATCACATCAACATAGTGGATGGAAAGATAATGATACTGAGTATAAGTTAAGGTCCTCAAATTTGTTTAACAATGGCACAAAGGTCTACTAGAAATGAGATGTAATTGTTGCGGTTTTCAGATTGAAGATAGAACTGAGTACATTTCACAACTGTAGGTATTAGGTTTCTTTCATTAGCTATCCACAAAAATCCCTGGATCAATACCTAGAATGATTTTCTGGACAATGAGAAAAACTGAGAAATATTAAAGAGCTGTTCTGTGAATATCTACAGTAAAAGCAGGGGTTTATGGGATGTTTAGTAACAGGATGTCTTAATGAGATCCTAAATCTATGCTCTATTTTGTGTGGTTTGTCTCAAATTACTGAGAGAAATTACCTGAAGACATTCTTTGAAAATGGATTTACAGTCTACATTCTTAAGACCAGTATTGAAAAATAGTCAAGTTGAAGTTACTGATGACATTTTTCATATTAAACAATAGGAAATTAAAAAAAAAGTACTTCAATAACCTCTCCTTTCAAAGAAAACTCCAAGTACAGGGGTATACATTTCTGGCTCATTCATATTTAAATGTTTTATTTGACTGGTAACATACTGAGAAGTCCCAGAAAGTAGTGGAATGTTTGAAATTTAGTTAAGCAATACTTCCGTCCATATTCATTCCATTTTTCATATAATTGCCTTGCTGAAATAAAGTAATGAAGCTGCTCTTTGTTGGTATTCACCTCAAAATTGTTACCTTTACCCAATTTATATGTACCTTAAAATATGTATATATGTAGAAACAAAGATTTCATGAGAAAAAAGATAGAGTAAAGCTGAGGTTGATCAACATTGCACTTCAGGAGAGTAAGTGAGTTCCAGGGAAGGCATGTGGAGAAGATTACAAAGAGTGAAAAGCTGGTCATTTTTGTTATGCTACAACTTGATGTTTAGAAAGCTTATGTTTATAAATCCTTAAGCTTCCCTTACAATGCACATTTACCAAGTCTAGTAAGGGGCCATGAAATTTGAATGGGTCCCAGACCACATGTAAGCAATGCTCGACAATGCCTTGAAACTCATTTGAAGACAATCATACCCAGAAAAGTGCAATGATTCTCTGAAGTGTCTGCAGCACAGATGGAGCCTTGGAAAGTGTCATTCTCAGCCATTGAAGAGTAGCATCCCAAATCTTGTAGAACCCCCATTCCATTGGTATTCTTCCTCAGAAGAGTCTTTTCTGATATGTGGTGGACTACTGTGACTGTTTAACTAACAACTGTGTGGGTTTAGATATCATTTTAAACATCTCTTAGTTTAAGACATTGTTAAGAATGATATGCTTGCTGGGCAGTTGTGGCACATGACTTTAATTACAGCAGTTTGGAGGCAGAGGCAGGCAGATCTCTGTGAAATGTTGGTGAAAAACACATTCTCTATTCTCCCTAAAACAAATCTCATCTTTGTTGCTTTATGTTCATCTTCCACAAAGACATACAAAAGGATTTCTATTACATCAGAGGTTGAGAACATGTTGAGATATTTTACATCAGATTAACAAACAAAAATAATTCTAATCATTGAAAATGTACCTTCTGTTAGTACAGACAGAACAGAGGAAAACATTATTGAAAAACCATGCCCTCAAAATGTAAACATAAGATACATTTATACAAACTGGGTACGTTATATTTATAAATATATACATCTATATAAAAACATAAACATATGTAATAGTAATTAAAGAAAATGGGCCATAAATTTGAAAATGAACAAGTAAGGTTTTATGGGAGATTTTAAAGAGGAAAAGGAAAGGGAGAAATGCAATTATTTTGGCTCACAAGAAGATAGAACAATGGAGAAATAGCTCAGAGACACACATCTTGACTCAAAAGAGAAAACAAGAACTGAGGTGTCTCACTGGGTGTAGCTCGAGATATTATGAGACATCAAAGCTCACCTCCACAGTTGTTGTGGGAGGTCCTCCCACTCCTCCAGCCAATAGCCGCTGAGATACCAGCCCATTGGGGCGTGGTCTCTCTCCCTTTAAAAAAGCAGCCACTTCCCTCTCCTCTCTCTCTTCACTTCCTGCTCCGCCAGCGACTAGACTCCTGGTTGCGTTGCGTAGAGGGCTGTTGCCTGGGACAGTGATCTGTAAGTTTTTTCCCCTTTAAATAAATATCACCCTATTAATCATAAACCCAAATTGGTGTGGCATTGTTTGTGACTTACGCCTTCATTTTGGCACCCAACGTTTGGTTTTAGAACCTCTCCCGGCTCGCAGCCGTGAGTTCAGCTTGGCGGACAGAAGTTCGGCATGGCGGCGGCAATTTCAGCTTGGCGGGGCGCTAGTTCGGCTTGGCGGGAGCCCTTGCTTCCTCAGCCGCTGCCTGTGTTCTTCTCTACCCCTGGATTCTGGGTTTCTGGTTCCGTCTCTGGAATTGATTTAATTACATTTACTTTGTTGAGAAACTTGCGTTTTCCAGTTTTTAACATCTACTAAGGCACTGAAACAGGACCATGTTTTCATCGCGACTCTGCAACAGCGCCACCTGCTGGGTAATAGGTAATATGGCAATTTTCGTTTCTAATGCAAATTTTATTGCTTTGTTTTCACTAATACAATGGATTAGTAATTTTATATTTACTAATACAATGAATTACATCATACAAGGTTTATATGATTATGGGAATACCTTAATTTGCTTGTTACTAGGCTTCAGTTTTCTTTTCCATATTCTATCATTAAGGAAGAATATGGCACTCCTAAGAATGATAGAATCTTTACGAACTAATAATGAACAACTAATTGACAGGATTAAAATTATTGAAAATCAGAGGTTATCTGAACAAGTGGATACTATGACAGACAAAATTGATTCCATATCCAAGGGTATTAGAAAGTTACCTGAAAGGGTTCAGGCTGTTGAATTTGACGTCAAGACTTTATCACAAAGTTTTGATAAGGTAACAGACAGAATGTACCTCCAAGATGGAAATCTACATGATATACAAGAAAAGTTTAAGGAGGACATGTTATCTTTGAAGGAAAAAATTAAAGCTTTGGAATCACAGGTGCAGAATGGGGACCAAAAAATTGATACCTCAGTGAAATCACTGGAAATATATACAGGTCAGGAGATTCAGGATTTAAGAGAGACAATGATAAAAAGGTTTGAAAAGATTGGAGAAATTATTGCAGCTGTTGAACAGAGTAAGGAGGCACAAGGACAGGATACAGTGCCTCCACCAGCTATTAGAATTGGCTTACCCAGGGTTCTAGCGACATACCCTATACTTGATTCTGACAAAGCGTCAACTTCTAAAGGCTCAAAGGGAGTCAGAGAAGCTAGATGGACACTAATAGCAATGAATGATCTGAAAGAAATTAAGCAAGTTGTTGTTAATTTTGGCTTGCACAATGCATATGTAAAGGAAATGATAAAGACTTGGGCTTCTAATGCTAGAGCTACCCCCCATGATTTCCATCAGTTAGTGTCTGCAGTTTTAGATAATGGACCTTCCTTGCTGTTTGGAATTTATTTCAGAGAAGAATCCAAACATATGGAACAGCAAGGAAGAGCAAAAGGTATTGAGGTTTCCCAAGATCAAATTCTTGGTGCAGGAGAATATGCTGATCCACAGGTCCAAGCTCTTTATGACGATGAAGTAATGTGTCTATGTCACCAAGCAGCTTTAAATGCTTGGAATAGGATACAAGATCCAGCAAAAAGGGTTGAATCATATACCAGAATTAGGCAGGGACAGAGAGAACACTTTATTGACTTTTTGCAAAGATTGATTAAGGCTCTGGACATAGGGGTAACAGACCCAGAATCTAGATGAATACTTCTTGACTCTCTAGCTTTTGAGAATGCAAACATAGAATGCAAAAAGATAATTGGGCCTTTAAAGTCTAGATCAGCACCTATGGATGAATGGATTCAGCATATGATGAATGTTGAGACGTTTAGCTATAATGATGAATCTTGGGTAGGAGAAGTGATTTACAAAGCAATGAGGAGACATCAAACTGCCAGGTGTTTTAATTGTGGTAAATTAGGACATTTACAAAGGGATTGCAGTCAAAGAATTTCTAGGAATAATATCTCTTCTGGGAATGACAAAAATAGGAGACCTCAGCCTTCAGGTATATGTAGGAGATGCGGTAAAGGCAGGCATTGGTCCAACGAATGTAGGTCAACAACAGATAGACGGGGCAATCCGATATCATCGGGAAACTCCTTGGGGGGCCTCTCGCAGGCCCCCATGCCAACAATGGCCCAGTCATTCCCAGTCACAGTGGAGATCGTGCCTCACCAAGAAAATTAAAAGCTCCAATTTCTGCTGTAAAAAGTAATACTGGTCTAAATGATGAATTACGTGTGGAGGATGAGTCAAAAAACCCAGTAGGACAGAGTAAACGTATATTTTGGCAGACTTCTATTAATGATCAAAGACCAAAGCTAAGAGTCTGTATAAATGGCACTTTTATTGAAGGCTTATTAGACACAGGTGCGGATGTAAGTATCATTACCCCAGAATCTTGGCATCCGAATTGGCCTCTTCAAGAGGTAGATGTTCAGTTCCTAGGAATTGGAACCCTATCTCGTGTAAAACAAAGCACAAGATGGGTTGAATGCATAGGGCCCGAAGGGCAAATAGGAAGACTAAGGCCATATATAGCCAATATTGCCATAAATTTATGGGGCCGTGACCTGCTACAGCAATGGAATACCCAGATTAACATTCCTGTATTTCCAGGAATTCATAATTCTGGGAAGGATATGATGAGGTATTATGGAAAAAGGTCACCAGCCATTCAGGCTGTACAAGAACATACAGCAAATACCAAACCTTTAGAGGTACCAACAGCCCTACCTTTAAAATGGCTAACTGAGAAGCCAATATGGATCAAACAGTGGCCTCTAGCTGAAGATAAACTACAGGCATTGGAACAGCTGGTGCAGGAGCAACGAGATGCTCACCACATTGAAGAATCAACCAGCCCTTGGAATTCTCCTGTGTTTGTTGTAAAAAAAGAAATCTGGTAAATGGAGAATGGTGACAGATCTAAGAGCTGTCAACAAAGTAATTCAACCTATGGGCCCACTACAATCTGGAATTCCTTTGCCTTCTCTGTTACCAAAAGGATGGCCTCTTATAGTTATTGATTTGAAAGACTGTTTTTTCACTATACCGTTACAAGAAAAGGATAGAGAAAAATTTGCCTTCACAGTGCCTACTTATAATAATTCTCAGCCTAATAAGAGATATCAGTGGACTGTCCTCCTACAGGGTATGCTCAATAGTCCTACACTGTGCCAATATTTTGTAAGTAAGCCATTGGAAATAATTCGTAAACAATTCCCCAAGTCCATCATTTATCATTACATGGATGACATCTTGTTATCTGATTCAAATAAAGATACTTTAGAAAGGATGTTTGAAGAAGTAAAGAAAGTCTTGCCTAGGTGGGGATTACAAATTGCCCCTGAAAAGATTCAAAGAGGAAACTCTATTAATTACCTAGGTTACAGAATAGGGTTAGAGAAAATTAAAACGTAAAAGGCACAAATTAGGAGAGACCGCTTAGAGACTCTTAATGACTTCCAAAGATTGTTAGGAGACATTTCCAGTCTACGACCAGCTGTTGGGATAACACCTGATCTAACAGTTCATTTAAACAAAACCTTAGATGGTGATAAAGACTTGAATAGTCCAAGAAAACTGACAGCTGAAGCAGAAAAGGAACTGACAATGATTGAGGAAAAATTACAGGAGGCACATGTGGATGGGGTGAACCCAAATCTTAGCTGCATCCTAGTCATATTGCCTTCCAGAATTTCTCCTACAGGGATTCTAATGCAGAGGGAAGATATTATTTTAGAGTGGATATTTATACCTAATAAACCAAGTAAAAAATTAAAAACTTATGTGGAAAAAGTCTCTGAATTAATTATAAAAGGTAAGCTGAGACTTCGTCAACTAGCAGGTATAGACCCAGCAGAAATTATAGTGCCTTTTACTACAGAAGAAATAAAAAAGTTATGGGAAGACAATGAACCGTGGCAAAGAGCTTGTGCTAATTTTTTGGGAGAAATTAATAGCAACTATTCCAAAAGTGGTAGACTTAACCTCATAAAAAGAACTTCTTGGATTCTTCCTAGAATTGTACGTGACGTTCCAGTAACTGGAGCCCGTACGTTCTATACTGATGCAAATAAATCAGGGAAAGCAGGTTACAAGTCAGATGAATTAAGGTGGAACAAAGCCCTTATAATTCTGTCCAGAAGGCAGAATTATATGCCATTCTTATGGTGCTAAGGGATTTTAAAGAACCTCTTAATATAGTTACAGATTCACAATATGCAGAAAGAGTTATCTTGCATATTGAGACAGCTGAATTTATACCAGATGACACAGAGTTGACTTCATTGTTTATCCAGGTACAAGACATAATCATGAACAGGCTTTGTCCGATGTACATAACACACATCCGGTCCCATACAGGTCTGTCTGGTCCTCTAGCCCAAGGCAATGCTGAGATTGATCAATTATTGATTGGAAGTGTGTTGCAGGCCTCAGAATTTCATAAGAAGCATCATGTCAACAGTAAAGGCCTAAAGAAAGAATTTTCCATTACTTGGCAACAAGCTAAGGACATTATAAAGAGATGTCCTACTTGTTCTTTCTATAATCAAACACCGTTGCCTGCAGGGAGTAACCCAAAGGGTACTAAGAGAAATGAAATCTGGCAGATGGATGTGTTCCACTTTATGGAATTTGGTAAATTAAAATATGTACACCACACCATAGACACGTATTCAGGTTTTCAATGGGCTACTGCCCTGAGCTCAGAAAAGGCTGATTCAGTAATCACACATTTATTGGAAGTTATGGCCATCATGGGTATACCTGCACAAATAAAGACAGATAATGGTCCAGCATATGTATCTAAGAAAATGAAATGCTTTTTTGATTATTATAATATAAAACACATTACAGGTATACCAAATAATCCTACAGGTCAGGCAGTTATAGAAAGATCAAATCGTACTATAAAGGATATGCTGAACAAACAGAAAGGGACCGAAAATACCCCCAGAAATAGATTACATAATGCTTTATTAACCTTGAATTTTCTTAACGCTAATGAGAAAGGAACGACAGCAGCAGAGAGACATTGGATAATGGAAAAGTCTGCTGAACTAAATCAACCGATTTATTTCAAAGATGTGCTGACCTCTCAGTGGAAGCCAGGAGATGTGCTACGTTGGGGAAGGGGTTTTGCTCTTGTTTCCACAGGAGAAGAAAAATTGTGGATACCATCAAAATTAATAAAGTTTCGATTTGAAGAGGAGAAACCTCTTGGAAAGGAGAAATGACAACTTATCTACAATGATGATATTCATACGGGTGGTAAGAAAAACATATAGAATGGGGGCAGGGTTCTGTTCTTATCTCCACAGGAAAACACTCATCTTTGAAAAATTCAAGGGACCCTGGATATTTGGATACTGACAGATGGAAAAATACCTGCCCAATAGGAAATATCAAGAAAACTGAAAGGGTTGTGTAAGTAATATTAAACCATATTTCTAAATTTATAAAGCTGGTTTTGAAGTTGGACTCTGGCTCAGTCCCTCTCCAATTCCAAGGCTGTTAGTAAGAGAAAACCCAGAGTTTCTGGAGTTTCTGTCTCATGTCAAGAGCCATGATATGGGACAGAAAGAAATATGAGTTTAGAAAACATCTTTGCTTTTCTTCATATCTATCATACTTTTCATTGAACATATCTATCATGCCTTTCAGTGAATATGTCTATATATGTCTATATGATTAATGTTTAAGTTTTTCACAATGAACAATGAGTTTTTCCTGAAGTGACATTTGAAGTTTCCAGGAAGAAGATGGGGCCCCATAACAACAACTCCACCTGGTTGATATGACGTCATGATATTGATAGCGCTAGTACAAGACCTGCTTTGGGTACCAGCTGCACAAGACAGTTCCAACTTGGTTAGCCGAAATGGTGCACATCTTATACAACATTTTGGCCGGACCTGCACAAAATATTCAGAGAGTATTGGCAATTTTAAAAGACATTGATCTTGAAATTTAACCATCATTTTACTTTCAGAGGATCCCCCAGAAAGAACGTCGCCCCTATGACAGCTGGATGTAATTTTAGAGGACGACGTCCCCTCTCCCAGTAAAGTTTGCCCTTGGGTTTAGGGACATCATTTAGGGGTTGATTATAATTAGTATACGATTGAGGGTTGGGGGAGGAATTTTATAAGCTCAGGGATCTTTTTGAAAAAAAAAAGAGGGATGATGGGATAATAGATTTGTAATTGTGAGTTACTGTTTTTAGATAAATATATTGATATAGATTCTTGTATATTGATACAAAGTTAAATTATATTGACTATTGTATTCATTCATGTTTCTACCTCTGTTTAAAACATTTTTTATGTATTGACATATATTGTATTGATATATATATATATATATATATATATATATATATATATATTGTATATATTTACCATATTGCAGCGTACATTTCTACCTCTGATTAAGATACTTATATAATGTTCGTGTATTGATATATATTTACCCACTGCAATGTATATTTGTACATTGTTTATATTTGGAGGTCATTGTCCTCATTTGTTTCACAGTAGTTTATTTTCTTAGTCTTTAAGTCAGATAGATATTGAGAATTATATAGATTAATAGTCATCTAAGTTTGTCATTTATAATTAGACTAATCAGGTTCTCTAGATATATAGAGATTATACTCAGCATAGATAGATAATCTTCAACTTCTTCAAAGAGCTGTAGAAAATGGCCTTTAATCTAACTCAGAGTTTTGTGGTAGTGAGACACAATTGCTCCTGGCAACACCACTCTATTCCCGAGAGAATGTTGAGCACCAAAGACACTCCACCTGGAGCCTTTCTTTTTGGCAGAACCGGCCTTTGGGCAAAGAAATGCCCATACCTCAACCACTGACAGAGATACAGAGCATGCATCAATGGATAAAACAGGACTGTCATATCCTGCCAAGACAGGGTAAGATAGTTTTGAAAAGTTGCTTGCCTTTGAAAATGGTATGTCAGTTATGTTAGGCCTTAGCCAAAGTTGGTTGCTTCAACGCTGCTAATGTGACTTTGGGTGATTGCCTAGGTAGCTAGTTGTCTCTGTGATTTGTTGCATGTTTTGGAAGTTGTTTTACTGAACTTCTTAATTACCCAGGTAACATTATTTCCCTTCTCAGATCTTTGATGGGGTTGAAGACTATATAAATGTAGTTACTTTCTCTCATGACTTGGCCAAGTTATTTATTATACAAGACATAAGCTAGTTAGAATAGGATATTTGTACTTATTGTATATAATTTCATAGTAGGTTTAGAACTCTCTTATTTAAACAGAAGGGGGAGGTGTTGCGGGAGGTCCTCCCACTCCTCCAGCCAATAGCCGCTGAGATACCAGCCCATTGGGGCGTGGTCTCTCTCCCTTTAAAAAAGCAGCCACTTCCCTCTCCTCTCTCTCTTCACTTCCTGCTCTGCCAGCGACTATACTCTTGGTTGCGTTGCGTAGAGGGCTGTTGCCTGGGACAGTGATCTGTAAGTTTTTTCCCCTTTAAATAAATATCACCCTATTAATCATAATCCCAAATTGGTGTGGCATTGTTTGTGACTTACGCCTTCACACAGTCACACACTTCCCCCAACAAAGCCACATCTCCTAATAGTGTCACTCCCAAAGGGCTTATAGTGGCCAATACATTTCAACTACCACAAAAGTTAATCTTTCAATCCACCATATTAAATAGCTAACCAAAATAGAGTCTCTTATCTGACATAAACTTTGTGAGAATACAAAGATATAGAATACTTAAATCAGACTTATTCATATGGAAACAGACTGAAGAGTTCATGGGTTCCTTAGCCTGTTGTTTCCTGATTTTTCTTATATTTTATCATATTTATCTTTAGTTGACTCTGTCTGTAGTTCCTTTGATATACAAAGTCATTTACTTTCTTATTGAAATGTTTGCTCTTTTTACAATGCAACCAGGTTCAGCTTATATATGAATTCTGTCCTCAATGAAATAAAGTAGATGGTTTATCCATACAGTTAACTAACAATTTCTATTTATTTGGGTTTGGCATCTTAAAATTTAGTGTCTGTGATAGTTAATATTTGTTGACAATGTGATAGGAAGAGGGAACATCAATTGAAGAATTCTCTTGATTAGATCAACCTGTGGACAAGTATGTGGATTATTTTCCTGATTCCTAATTGATATAAGAGGGCCAGGCCAACAGTGTGCATTACCAACCCAGGGTACATAGGCATGTACATTGTCACTTTAATGTGTTCCATGGTGATATGGTAATTTTCATAGGAAATAAAAATAAATCACATTCAATATAATTGAAGCTGTTGCAAATCCATTGGTGTAGCTATAAGTGAGAGTTAAATCATGCTTCTATTTATGCTAGAGAATAATATCTTAATTTGTACATATCGTCCAGTTAACATGACAAAGTTATGGAAGAATTCAAGTACAGACAAGGAATCAAAATGTTTTGATTGACTGGTACATTATAACTTTGATTACATACTGTGGACCCAGGATGTTATAATAATTGGCCTGTCAAGTCAATTGCTACTCTTCATTAAAAATGAATTTGTAGGAGTAATTAAGCTCACAACTTTAGTTTCATTATAAAATTCTGGGATTTTTGTAGTTAGTATCAGTTCAGTGTCTCAATCTAAACAATGTGTTGAAAGTTTCTTCATTATTTTGGGTTTTTTTTATTTAAGCAGAAAAAGGTAAGCTTATATAAGATGTATTTAAAATACTGAGTTATTTCTAATTTCTCTTTTGAAATTGGTTACATATCCAAAAATTCTTTCTTTGTTCTGTTTCTTTTACAAGGTGTAGACTCGGAATGTTAAATGCCTTCAACATAAATCATGTTTCTAAAAATGCTAATCATCACAAAAATCATCTGAACTCAGTTTTTCTAACATAACCTTTAAAACTGTTGAAAAAATCTGAACCCTGAGGGGTTTTTTTTGTTGTTGTTTTTACATTGGCAACTCAGATAGTGTAGTAGTTTGAATGGAATTAACTCCCTAAACTCATAGGGAGTGCCACAATTAGGAGTCATGCCCTTGTTAGAGGAAGTATGTCACTATGGGAGTGGATTTGAGTTCTCATATATGCCCAGATCATACTCAGTGCTTCAGTCCGTTTTTAATTCTTTCTGATTACGATGAGGTCAGTACCATGTCTGCCTGCATACACACAGCCATGCTGCCTAACATAATGTTAATGGACTGAACCTCTGAAATTATAATCTGCCACTTGAATTCAATGTTTTCCTTTGTAAGAGTTGTCAAGGTCACTAATTCTCTCCACAGCAAGGAAACCCTAACTAATACACTGAGATAGGACTGGCCATAATTTTGTTTGAAAGATTATAAACCTTGTGACTGTGGATTAGAAAAGCGGTTGGAAAGTGCTACTTAATGGACCAGACTAATTGAATCCTGGGAGACAGTGGAGTTAAGAAGTATTTAAACTGGGTGAGCTGCCTCAAGAGTTTTCAGGGGAAAGAATTTTAGTATGTAGCCTTGAAATCATTCTTGTGATATTTTGGTGAAGAATGTGGCTGTTTTCCCCCTTGTCTGAAAACTTTGCCTAAAGCTAAAATGAAGTGTTTTGGATTAAATCTCTTGGCAAAGAAAATAGTAAAACAGCCTTGTTTAGACTCTGTTGAGTTGTTACTAGTGTTAACTCTACCGAAGATTTAAAATGAAAAGGAGCAAACTGCAAAAGAACAAAATTGTGGAGGAAAGGGGCACTAGAAAGTAGAATATAGCTAAATTCTGTGTTCAAGGAGATAAATGGATTAAGAGATGGAAAAAAAGAGACTGAGACTTACCCAGGTAAATTTCCAACTTGTGAAAAGAAATTAAAGAAAGGCTTAGAGCTGGGTATGGTAGTGCACACTCTTAATCCAAGCACTAGGAAAGCAGAGGCATGATGTTCTCTGACTTTAAGGCCAGCCTGGTCTACAGAGCAAGTTCAAGGACAGTCAAGTGTAGGTAGCAAAATTAACAATTAAAATCAGAAAACTGGTGAAGGTGTAATTGAATAAGGGGGGCATGTTCCACCCCTAACTAGCAGCAGAACCTGAAGCTTCAACCATGAGGTTCAAGCCTTAGAGTTAAGGATAGAAGAAACATGTTATAAAATTTGCCTCTGCACCTAAGGAAAGATGCCAAGGCAGGTCATATGTCAGGATTATCCAGGGATGGATGCCTAGAGAGGCCACTTTGTGCAGTTGGGAAGTTGAAGGCTGGATTGACTTGAAGAATCCAATATGGTAGAAATGTAGGTCATAGGATATTTGAAGAGAAAAGCTGCTAACAGGGAGTGGTACCAGCCCCACAAAAAAAAAAAAAAAAGAAGTGTGTTGTAGTCAACAAAGCCAACCATCAGATCTGGAGATGCAAAGTTTTGAGTTTGCCTAGCTGACTTTCAGTCTTGCTTTGGTCTAGTATTTCCTCACTGTGCTTTCTTTTGTAAATTTTGGAATAGTAATGTATACCCAGTAGCATTATATGTTGGAAGTGTGTTATCTGTGTTTTTATTTTTATTTTTATTTAATAGGGATTAAAGAATTACATTGCTTGAATCTCAGAAGAGACTTTAAAACATTGTTGAGACCTTGAGAGAATATGGGGACATTTGAAGTTTAACTAAATGTATTTTGCATTATGATATTGCTACAAGCTTTTGGAGGCCAAAAAGTGGAATACCATAGTTTGATTGCAATTGTTCCCCATAAACTCATAGGAAATGGCACTATTAGGAGGTGTAGCTTTGTTGGTGTAAGCATAACCATGTTGGAGGTAGTATGTCACTATGGGATTGGGCTTTGAGGTCTCATATATGCTCAATGTCTCAGTCAATTTTCAGTTGCCTTCTGATCAAGATGTAGTCAGCACCATGTTTGTCTGTACACTGCCATGCAATCAACCATGATGATAATGGACTGAACCTCTTAAATTGTAACCCACCACTTCAATTAAATGTTTTTCTTTATAAGAGCTGTTGTGGCCATGGTATCTCCTCACAGAAAACTCTAAGTGAAACAGGAAGAAACACTGATCTGGTCATAATCTCTTACCATCTTGCAGCATATACTAACCAACTACATTATAATGGAGACTGAAAGCCAGCAAGTGAAAGGTAGAACTCAAATCATACCAGAAGTGTTAGTTTCCTTTTCTACCTTTCATTGATATAAACACAAAATATGGTAACATTTAAAAGGCAAGTCCTGCTTTTCACTGACAAATAATGTCATGAATTGTAATTAAGGATAAAAAGAAGTGAGTTTTAATCCTGTAACACAAGATTATAACCTGAAAGGTAGAAGATTTACCAATCCATTCACCTTTATTCAAGTCAAAATATAAAACTCTATTGAGGAAATAGCAGCGTTTTCTTGAGAATAGGGTAAAACATTTAATATTATTTTGAAAATTTTGAGGTAATAGCAATTGCTCGATACAAGTGTGCATGAGAGCCATACCTGTGAAGATTATTTGAAAGCAAAACAGAATCAGAGAGCAGAATATATCTTACCCACAGTCCATGGGCTCAGAAGCAGAATTATGACACTATGCATAATTCAAACTACCAGCTTTGGTTTCAAATATTTGAGTGGTCAATCTCTGATTTTGCACATGCAATTAAGTGTGAAACCGGTAGAATTTAATCATTCTTCCCAAGTTCATGCTGATAAAGAATAGTTGATAAAAATTGTGCACATTAGTGGTTTACATTTTCTAAGATACATTTATTTTTTTATCAAAGACTATAGAAAATGGGATGTCAGTTAAAGTAATTTCAGTGAAAGCGAATGAAAGTTTCTTAACACATAATCACATTTATGTAATCTTAAAAGTTAAATGACAGTGAGATGTGTGATCATCTTGATTGTTATTCATTATACATTCATGGCACATATTTTCACTTTTGAAAAGTTCACAGAGAAATATTCAGCTAAAAGTTACAAATAGCTCTATATAGGATCATTACAATTTTACCACACAGTGCTATAACCCCTCACCTTTCAAGAAGCATGAATACTCGTGGTTCTGAAACTTTTATCTCTGAAATAAAATAATGGTTTTACTAATAATATGAATAAGAGCTATTTCCTCCTCCATTTCAGCGATGTCTGTTATCTTATTTCTGGCACAGCAGCTGCACCTGGATATATTGTTTTTTTACCAGTAATGTCAGCTCTGCAGTTACTGGTCTGTTTAACTGGTAGCAGTTTGATGGGACATTTAGGTCCCACAGGATCCATCTCCTGCCCCTGCCACTAAAAACAGTTTTAACCAAATATAATTCTATTTCTCAATAAGACACAGGAATCAGAGGCTGGGGTGAAAACTTACTAACTCAGGGAGGTTGAGGAGCAACTATCTGAGAAAAAGAGCTTCCTTCCACTCTGCCAAAACAAAAACCCACTACACTCAAAGACCCTCTAAATACTTCCTGCATGTCCCTCTCTATTCATCCTCCAGATGCCCTCTGACTCTCTGCGATTACCTTCGGTCAATTAGAGGCTAATGCCACCTCCTGAGCCAAGGTTGATTTCAAGTAATTAATTCAAACACAATTTCCAGGTTCACAGTGTTATGTACTCGGCAACAGATGCCTGTTCTTTCCACGCTAGAGGCTGTTCCTGTTTCCTCTTATATCTGTAAATTTAAATATTATAAATTGAACTATAATCAACAGCATATTCAAATAGTCCATACTTTCCTTATATAGTTTGAATATTTAACACATAATGAAGTAAAATTTGTACCATGCTTTTTTCTTTCCCCACAAGTGTTTTAGGTTTTTAGAAAAGTGTAGTAGGAGCTGCGGGCTGTGTTCCTGCCACCCTGCTCCCAGCCGCCTGGCTAGCTTATACCCTGAAATAACAACACACAAATTGTATTCTTTTAAACACTGCTTGGTCCATTTCTATTAATGTGTGTAGCACCCCAAGGTTCGCTTACGGGGAAGATTCTAGCCTACGTCCATCCTGGGTAGGAGCTTCATGGGAGAGGGGAGCATGGCGTCTGTCTGAGGCATCTTACCTCACTTCCTCTTCCTCCCAGCACTCTGTTCTGTTTACTCCACCCACCTATGTTCTAACCTATGAGGGCCAAGCAGTTTGTTTATTTTTTAATCAATGACCTTCCTCCATCAGAAAAGCTTTTGTTTTCCCCCAATGTTCAGTTTCCTTTAATTACCCCCGTCTCTCTTGAAGGGTAGGTGCAGGCAGCTAGCCTATAGCAGGACTTATTCACTTGAACGTTTTGCCCACATGCTGAAAGGCCGCCTCCCAGGAAAAGCGCACTTGAACCAGTGTCTGAGTCTCCTCCCTTTGAGGATACGTTTCTGCCATGTATATGACTCATAGTTCACCTGAGAATCTGGACACAGCAGAAAGGTTAAGTTCTAGGCCGTGGAAGACCCAAACGCCAGAAATGGAGCTGCTTTGTTGTTTCCAAAGACGATGACACTTGCTTAGCTTGGGGCTTCTATTTCTCTTCTTTTTAACCAGTGTCTTTCCTTAGACTGTCTTTTATGGTTGGCTATCTGAGAGTTTCTTAGCCTCAATTTCAGCTTCCCCTCCGGCAAAATTTTCCTAAACTGGGCCAGGCAAATGAAGGAGAGATGCCATCAGTTGGTATTGGGAAAAGCCTGGCAAAAAGAATGCTCTAAGGCCTGTTTGTAAAGTTACAGAAGAGTACAGACAACAGCTGTGATATCCAGTGCCATTTGCTTAACTGCCAAACATATCCTTTTCTTCAAATGACTGTCTAGCAGCTCCAGAATTTCCCTCATCTCCTTTTTGTTTGTTTGTTTTTTGTTTTGTTTTTCATGTTTAGTGGCCAGTTTGTTTGTTGCATGATGCCCAAGGTAATGAATACCCAGGTGCTGGCTGCAGGAACGATGTCACTGTTAAGAATGTTCACCCACCAACACCACCAGGGTTACTACCGCTGCTGAAGTATTTACCAGCAGGTCCTTGTTGCTTACAAATCAGGCGACGGCATTGTTCTCAAACACACAGAATCCATCATCACCCTCATATAGGAACCCTGCCAGAAGGAAATTTTCTGAGAAATTCAAGGGTGCAGTTGGTTTGTCCAAAGTGGAAGTGGGGTGTTGCGGAGAGCTTACAGACCTGAGCACCTCTGTATTGAGCACCAATGAAGACCTTGAAGACTCTCCAGTTTTCGGGACGTGTCCAGGGTCCCAGAATTTACGGGGTGGGAACTTTGTTGTTGATTAGAAAAGGTTTCAAAAATTGTTCCTTTAAATTTCTGAGATGATGATAAAATTGCATTTTTAATGATTGTTTTATTTATCAAAATATTGTTGCTGAGTATTCAAATTCCCAAGTTCAATTGGTCTTGCCATTTTATAGGAGCATCTGATAATCCCTAAGAGAAAAAGAAAAACCATTAAACATCCCCTGTTAGATATCTCCAGGTCTATAAGGAATTTTGTGTATTTATGAAAGTGATTCATTTATTATGCTTTCTAAGTTGCATTTAAGAGTAGTGTGAGTAAAAGATTTGGTGTTAAATGTTTCTTGGTTACAGCTACTGTGATGGGTTCTGTTATCATATCTTGCAGTTTAATGCTAGATTGGCTTCCTATGAAGACATCCATATCAACTTCTCACAAAAATTGGCATCTTTCTATCCAGTTGATTGATCTTACCATATTCTGATCTCAAAGCCACTTTGTAAAAGCAAGAGTACTTCTTTAGCAGACTCATGACTTTGATTGCAAACACTTTTCCACAGACACGTATTTACTCTTATGCGAAACATGGGTTTTCTGCTTAATATTATGTGATAAATGTGGGAATTGATTGCATTTATATGTATCAGCATATAAGCAATTATACCTGTCAAAAATTACAAAAATAAAAATACAGACATGTAAAATCTAAAGAATTATATGCATAGCTAATGAGTCTATGATCTTTCTTTTCTAGTAATTTCTTTAACAAAAGTTGTATCCTTTCTAGTCTTACTCAGATGGGAGTTTCAAGAGGTTATTGCACCACATTTAAGCCTGGTGTGGAGGCCCACACAGTTAATCCCACCACTCAGGAGGCAGGGGCAGGCAGGTTTCTATGAGTTAAAGGCCAGCCTGGTCTACGAAGTGAATTCCAGGACAACCAGAGCTGTTACACAGAGAAACTGTGTTTTACAGAACAAGCAAGCAAATAAAGAAAAGATATAAAACACCATATTTTCCTTCAATCAACAGCCAGTTATCAAGGAAGTGGTCTTTGAATTCAAAGTCTATTAGCTTCAAAGATTTTTAAATTACCTGATATGTTATCATATGCATAGCTATGTAGATTCCCAATTTGTACTCACCACCAAATTTGTACATCATCTCCAAATAATACACTTCTTCTCATGAAGCAGAATTAATTTATAAGTTTTGTAATAGTTTAACAACAGAAGATAACCTTGACAGGTTGGAGACAAGAGGCACCACAAAGTCATGTCAGGCAGCAGAGCTAAAAGGAAGTTTATTGTGGGGGGGTGTTAGTGGCTGCTTCTGAGTGAGAGCAGAAGGAAAAAAGAGAGGGGGGAAGAATGCTCACTTTTTTATAGGTGATATAGCACATGTGCTTAAGGACATTGCTCGACTCTGTGGTTGCCATAATCACAGCATTATGCTTATGCTGCTGCTGCTGCTGCTGCTCTTGTGTTCTGCTGGGTCCCTGAGGTCAGGCCATGGGTAAATTACTGAATGTTAATCTGTTATCAAAAAAAGGATGTGATAAGAATGGGCTAAAAAATAAGGTAATATCTAAAGAAAATAGAGTATTTTACATTATCTCCTGAGAAGAGGTATTGAAATTGCTTTGTGTTTGGTGTCTGGTTCTTGGTCATCCAAAGAGGGTCAATCTCATAGAGCAGGTCTTAAGTCAATCCACAGATTTGTACCACCATGCGGTCTAAGATAAAACCAAATACTCGTACAGATAGATAGATAGATAAATAGATAGATAGATAGATAGATAGATAGATAGATAGATAGATAGATAGATAGATAGCAATTACTGACTCTTAAAGGTGTTTGGCTATACTCAAAATATTATTCAGCCATCATCAGAGAAGTTTTCCTCTGCTGGTTTCACTTGGGTCAACATCAGTGTGATGTTTTTTTTGTTTACCTTGCTATAATTTAGTTTCTTAGGAAAATTTCTAAGAATATAAAATAAAATATTTTTTTGAAAAAAGAAATTGCTCTCTATTTATTATAAATCAGGTAAGATAGGGAAGTATCAGTACCTGGTGTCATGACAGGAGAGTATAAGGGACGAACTGACCAGATACTTGCTCACCTGAACAAAGATGCCAACCTCCCACAAATATCTTGAATTAGTAGTCCAGAGATTCACAAAGGAATGCAGAATCATACCACACTAATGGATACATATATATAACCCAGACATCAGAACAACATGATAAAATTCAAGACTTGGTGGAATCTGGGACAAAATAGATGACAAGATAGAAATTCTATCATAGTTACTAGACATGTGGCTGTGAACAAAAATAAAAACAGATAGTTCCTACTGGAGGAATGGCCTAAGAATTCAAAGTTACTTGGATACTATACTGCTTTCAGCCCTTATCAGAATATTTGTATATTCTTGGTAACTTTTGGGTTAAATGACATCGTCATTGTTTCTGATTTTGTGAATCCTGTTTAACCTCAGAAAAGAAGTGATGCTGTGCCTTCAGAAAAAAAAATCTGTAGAACTTAGTTTGAGGAAACTGGTGTGATGGTATGGGCCTACGGTTAAAGTGTCAGAAGCTATGCTTCTGGGAAAAGATTTGTTCAATTTAAAAACTTTGGCAGGGTGTGTGAGGCCTCTATATCTCTATACCTACTCACTAGATAAACATTCTTGAAATATTTGTGAGTGTGACATAAATGTCATACATGTTCAGTTGTGTTTTCTACAGCAGATTATATTTGATACAGAACACAGCAAAAAAATGCTTCAATATTGCATTTTCAGACATTGTTTTGTGTGACTTCATATTTTGTGCATATATATTAATATTTATTTGACGAGGAATATAATGTGTTGTTGTTTCAGTGCTTCCTTAAATATTATTCCTCTTGCTTACTAATTTATTATTGTTGTTAAAATAGGCTAATAGAATAAACAAATATTTTTCAGAGTCACAAGATTTTTTTTAGATTTACTTACTTATTATGTATAAAATGTTCTTCCTGCCTGTCTACCTGCAAGCCAGAAAAGTGCACCAGGTCTCATTACAGATGGTTGTGAGTCACTCTATGGTTGCTGGTAATTGAACTTAGGACCTCTGGAAGAGCAGCCAGTATTCTTAACTACTAGGCCATTTCTCCAACACATAACCAGGTTTGTTATTCTTCTTACTTTGCCAATAGAATTCTGAAGCAGTTATTCAATTAGCTATATTGCTAGTATATTGCAGCAATTAAAACCAGATTGGAAAGAAGCTTTATAGATTCAATGCTCCAATGTTTCATAAGGGATTATAAGATTATTTTTACAGTCCCTGGATCTTATATTCTTCAGCATCCTAACAACATTTTTCATAATAGAAAATAAAATAATATAGAATAGGCAATTATAAGACAACCCAGTTCTGAGAAACATTGTAGAGTAATTTCATGACCATTATCTCATGCCAGTTGCTTTGTAATATACATTTGCTGTTCCAAGATTTCACTTTGATCACACTTCTGGAAAGAAGTAAATTACATATACCTCTTACAGTATGTCTGAAAATTATATTGATAACTCTAAAAAATAATAAACCAAAAATATTATATCATATTAGAATAGCATATTTCTTATCACTTTGTAATAAAGCAACTATAAGTTTAGTGGTTCAATATAGATGTTTAAATAAAAATTTCATAAAAGATTGATCCAAATGTTATATGATTTCAATTGAAAATATTTGAAGATGTTAACCAGTATATGCTTATCTTTCCCCTAATTTCCATTTTCCTAAACTTATCTCTTGAATTAATCAAACATGAATTGATAATCATTGGAATAAGTTCAGTTTGAGAATCCAAAGGGAAAACATTGTAGCTTTGTTTAAAAACCTCTATGGGCTTCCCAACCAGAAAAAGCCCAGGGCTGGATGGTTTGAGTGCAGAATTCTACTAGAACTTCAAAGAAGAGCTAATACATATACTCCTCAAATTGTTCCACATAGTAGAAACAGAAGGAACGTTGACAATGTTTTTTATGAGGCTACTGTTACCCTGAAACCAAAACCACACAAAGACTCAACCAAGAAAGAGAATTACAGAGCAGTTTTACTAATGAACATTGATGCAAAAATACTCAATTAAATACTGGCAAACAGAATTCAAGAACATGTGAAAAAAATCATCTGCCATGATCAACTCAGCTTCATCCCAGTGATGCAGGGATGGTTCAACATATAAAATTCTATCAATGTAAGCCATGATATAAATGAACTAAAAAAGCAAAACCATATGATCATCTCATTAGATGCTGAAAAAGCATTCTACAAAATTCAACACCCTTCATAATAAAGGTCTTTTAGAGATTGGGGATAAAAAAAAGCATATCAAAACATAATAAAAAGAATATACAGCAAACCAACAGCCACATCGAATTAAATGGAGAGAATCTTAAAGAGATTCCACTAAAATAATGAACAAAAAAAGTATTTGCGCTCTCTCCATATCTTTTCAACATAGTTCGTGAAGTTCTAGCTAGAGTAATAAGATAACAAAAGGAAATCAAGGGGATACAAATTGGAAAGAGGTCAAACTTGCCATATTTGCAGATGGTATAATAGTATAAATAAGTGACCCAAAAAATTCTATCAGAGAACTCCTACAGCTGATAAATACCTTCACCAATATGGCAGAATACAAGATCAACTCAAAAAAAAAATCAGTAGCCCTTCTATATACAAATGATAAGGAAGCTGAGAAAGAAATCAGAGAAATAGCACTCTTCACAATAGCCACAAATGACATAAAATATCTTAGAATAACACTCAACAAAGAAGTTAAAGACCTGTTTAAAAAGAACTATAAGTCTTTGAAGAAAGAAATTGAAGAAGATACCAGAAAATGGAAAGATCTCCCATGCTGTTGGATAAGTAGGATCAACATAATGAAAATGGCAATTCTACCAAAAACAATCTGCAGATTCAGAGCCATCCCCATCAAAATACCAACACAATTCTTCACAGGTCTTGCAAGAACAATACTCTACTTTATATGGAAAAAATCCAAGGATAGCCAAAAGAGTACTGTATAATAATGAAACTTCTGGAGGCATCACCGTTCCTGACATTAAGCTCTATTATGGAGCTACAGTAATGAAACAGCATAGTATTGGCATAAAAACACATTGGTTAACAGCCCGCCTACACTTCCTGATCAACCTACAGGGCTACACTGCCCGGTACCTCCTCTCTCTTCCTATCCCATCCAGCTTACATCCAGATCCCCCCACCCTCTGTTTCTCTTCCCCCTCCCTGCCCTGGTGGCAGAGAGCCTCCCTGCTCTGCCTGCTTGGGCGCTGGGTCCTAACCCCAAGCGTAGGGTAAAGGGGAGCTCGGGGGCTTCTTTGTCCCCATAGCCCGCCTGCAGCAAGCAGGGTGGGCCCTTTGTCTGCAAGCGAACCAAGCAGCACGGAGTTTCGATCAGGGCACCTAGTGAGACATCATTGTGGTGAGTGAGTGCTGAGGCACCCGGGAACAGCCCGCCTACACTTCCTGATCAACCTACAGGGCTACACTGCCCGGTACCTCCTCTCTCTTCCTATCCCATCCAGCTTACATCCAGATCCCCCCACCCTCTGTTTCTCTTCCCCCTCCCTGCCCTGGTGGCAGAGAGCCTCCCTGCTCTGCCTGCTTGGGCGCTGGGTCCTAACCCCAAGCGTAGGGTAAAGGGGAGCTCGGGGGCTTCTTTGTCCCCATAGCCCGCCTGCAGCAAGCAGGGTGGGCCCTTTGTCTGCGAACGAACCAAGCAGCACGGAGTTTCGATCAGGGCACCTAGTGAGACATCATTGTGGTGAGTGAGTGCTGAGGCACCCGGGAACAGCCCGCCTACACTTCCTGATCAACCTACAGGGCTACACTGCCCGGTACCTCCTCTCTCTTCCTATCTCATCCAGCTTACATCCAGATCCCCCCACCCTCTGTTTCTCTTCCCCCTCCCTGCCCTGGTGGCAGAGAGCCTCCCTGCTCTGCCTGCTTGGGCTCTGGGTCCTAACCCCAAGCGTAGGGTAAAGGGGAGCTCGGGGGCTTCTTTGTCCCCATAGCCCGCCTGCAGCAAGCAGGGTGGGCCCTTTGTCTGCGAGCGAACCAAGCAGCATGGAGTTTCGATCAGGGCACCTAGTGAGACATCATTGTGGTGAGTGAGTGCTGCGGCACCCGGGAACAGCCCGCCTACACTTCCTGATCAACCTACAGGGCTACACTGCCCGGTACCTCCTCTCTCTTCCTATCCCATCCAGCTTACATCCAGATCCCCCCACCCTCTGTTTCTCTTCCCCCTCCCTGCCCTGGTGGCAGAGAGCCTCCCTGCTCTGCCTGCTTGGGCGCTGGGTCCTAACCCCAAGCGTAGGGTAAAGGGGAGCTCGGGGGCTTCTTTGTCCCCATAGCCCGCCTGCAGCAAGCAGGGTGGGCCCTTTGTCTGCAAGCGAACCAAGCAGCACGGAGTTTCGATCAGGGCACCTAGTGAGACATCATTGTGGTGAGTGAGTGCTGAGGCACCCGGGAACAGCCCGCCTACACTTCCTGATCAACCTACAGGGCTACACTGCCCGGTACCTCCTCTCTCTTCCTATCCCATCCAGCTTACATCCAGATCCCCCTACCCCCTGTCTCCCTCCATCCCTCCGTTCTTGGAGCAGAGTGCCTCCCTGTTCAGCCTGCCTGGGCGCTGGGACTGAACCCGAAGGTGAGTGCAAAGGGGAAGGTGGTAGCTCCTTTGTCTCCATAACCTGCCTGCAGCAAGCAGGGTGGGCCTTTGTTTGGAAGCTAACCAAGCAGCAAGGAGATCGGAACTGGACTCCAGGAGAAACAGCACGGGGGAGTGACATCACTTGGAAGGTACATCAGTTGGCAAGAAGACCTGATCCTGTAAAAGAAGATCCATAGGAGAATATTGGAAGGAAGAGATGGGGAGACGCCAATGCAAGAATTCCCCCAACAATCTGAAGAACAACACGAAACCACCAGAAGCCAGCGACCTCACAACAGGAGGACATGAACACCTGAATCATGAAGAAGGAGAAAAAACTGACTTCATGACAGTGATTGACACCCTTAAACAGCATATAAAAAATGCCCTTAGAGAAATGGAGGAGAAGTATAACAGAAAGTTCGAGGAATTGAGTAAATCAGTGAATGATACCCTAGGAAAGCAAGGAAAAACAATCAAGCAGATAATGGAAACAGTTCATGATTTGAAAAATGAAATGGAGGCAAAGAAGAAAACACAAACAGAGGGCCGGCTGGACATGGAAAATCTAGGTAAACGAATAGAGACTACAGAAACAAGCATAACCAGCAGAATACAAGAGATAGAAGAAAGAATCTCAGAGTCTGAGGATAACATAGAGAAAATAAACGCACTGATCAAAGAAAACAGCAAGTCCAACAAACTCTCATCACAAAACATTCAGGAAATATGGGACACAATAAAAAGACCAAACCTAAGAATAATTGGAGTAGAAGAAGGAGAAGAAGTGCAGCTCAACGGTCCAGAAAATATACTTAACAAAATTATAGAAGAAAACTTTCCCAACCTGAAGAAGGATGTACCTATGAAGGTTCAAGAGGCATACAGAACCCCAAATAGGCTGGATCAAAAAAAAAACATCCCCTCGTCATATAATAATCAAAACACAAAATATACAGAATAAAGAAAGAATATTAAGAGCCGCAAAGGAAAAAGGCCAACTTACTTATAAAGGTAAACCTATCAGACTTACACCTGAGTTCTCTATGGAAACCATGAAAGCCAGAAGGTCCTGGATAGATGTACTGCAAAAACTAAGAGACCATGGATGCAAGCCCAGACTACTATATCCAGCCAAGCTTTCGTTCACCATAAATGGAGAAAACAAAATTTTCCAGGATAAAAACAAATTTAAGCAATACGTAGCCACAAATCCAGCCTTACAGAAAATAATAGAAGGAAAATCACTAACCAAGGAGTCCAACAAAGACCTCAATAACTCAGACATCTAGAGACCCTTCACCAGCGCAACTCAAAGAAGGGAAACACACAAACCCTACTACTTAAAAAGTGACCGGAGTTAACAACCACTGGTCATTAATATCACTTAATGTCAATGGACTCAACTCACCTATAAAAAGGCACAGGCTAAGAGACTGGATACGAAAACAGGACCCAACATTCTGCTGTCTACAAGAAACACACCTCAACCACAAAGACAGGCACCTACTCAGAGTAAAGGGCTGGGAAAAGGCTTATCAAGCAAATGGACCTAAGAAACAAGCAGGTGTGGCCATACTAATTTCTAACAAAGTTGACTTCAAACTTAAATCAATCAAAAGAGATGGAGAGGGACATTTTATACTCATAACAGGAAAAATTCATCAGGAAGAAATCTCAATCCTGAATATCTATGCCCCTAATATAAAAGCACCCACGTATGTAAAAGAAACATTGCTAAAATTCAAGGCAGCCATCAAACCGCACACACTAATAGTAGGAGACTTCAACACTCCTCTTTCACCAATGGACAGGTCAATCAGACAGAAACCTAACAGAGAAATTAGAGAATTAATGGAGGTAATGAAGCAAATGGACTTAACAGACATCTATAGAATATTCCACCCAAATAGGAAAGAATATACCTTTTTCTCTGCAGCTCATGGAACCTTCTCGAAAATTGACCACATACTTGGTAACAAAGCTAACTTACACAGCTACAAAAAAATATTACTAACCACCTGTGTCTTATCAGACCACCATGGATTAAAGTTAGAATTCAACAACAATGCTACCCCCAGAAAGCCTACAAACTCATGGAAACTGAACAGTCAACTACTGAACCATACCTGGATTAAGGAGGAAATAAAGAAAGAAATTAAAGTCTTCCTTGAATTCAATGAAAATAAAGAAACAACATACTCGAACTTATGGGACACTATGAAAGCAGTCCTGAGAGGAAAGTTCATAGCACTAAGTGCCCACTTAAAGAAAACAGAGAAAGCACATATTGGAGACTTAACAGCCCACCTGAAAGCTCTAGAAAAAAAAGAAGCAGACTCACCTAGGAGGAGTAGAAGACTGGAAATAATCAAACTGAGGGCTGAAATCAACAAAATAGAAACACAAAAAACAATCCAAAGAATCAATGAATCAAGAAGCTGGTTCCTGGAAAAAATCAACAAGATTGACAAACCCCTATCCAAACTAATCAAACGGCAGAGAGAAAATTTGCAAATTAATAAGATCAGAAATGAAAAGGGGGACATAACCACAAACACAGAGGAAATTCAGAGAGTCATTAGATCTTACTACAAAAGCTTGTATGCCACTAAACTGGAAAATGTAAAAGAAATGGACACTTTCTTAGATAAATACGATTTACCAAAATTAAATCAGGACCAGGTGAACAAGCTAAACAGACCTGTCAGTCGCGAAGAACTAGAAGCTGTTATCAAAAACCTCCCTACCAAAAAAAGCCCAGGGCCAGATGGTTTCAATGCGGAATTCTACCAGAACTTCCAAGAAGACCTAATACCTATACTCCTCAATGTATTCCACAATATAGAAACAGAAGGGTCATTACCAAATTCCTTTTATGAAGCTACAGTTACTCTGATACCAAAACCACACAAAGACTCAACCAGGAAAGAGAATTACAGGCCGATCTCACTCATGAATATCGACGCAAAAATCCTCAACAAAATACTGGCAAACCGAATCCAAGAACACATTCGAAAAATTATACATTATGATCAAGTAGGCTTCATTCCTGAGATGCAGGGCTGGTTCAACATACGAAAATCTATCAATGTAATCCATCATATAAATAAACTGAAAGAAAAAAACCATATGATCATTTCATTAGATGCTGAAAAAGCATTTGACAAAATTCAACACCCATTTATGTTAAAAGTCTTGGAGAGATTAGGGATACAAGGGTCATACCTAAATATAATAAAAGCTATATACAGCAAGCCGACAGCTAACATCAAATTAAATGGAGAGAAACTCAAAGCCATCCCGCTTAACTCAGGAACACGACAAGGCTGCCCACTTTCGCCATACCTCTTCAATATAGTGCTGGAAGTTCTAGCAATAGCAATAAGACAGCATAATGGGATCAAGGGGATTCGAATTGGAAATGAAGAAGTTAAACTTTCGTTATTCGCAGATGATATGATAGTGTACATAAGCGACCCCCAAAATTCCACCAAAGAACTTTTACAGCTGATAAACAGCTTTAGTAATGTGGCAGGATACAAGATCAACTCCAAAAAATCAGTCGCCCTCCTATACTCAAAGGATATGGAAGCAGAGAGGGAAATCAGAGAAGCTTCTCCATTCACGATAGCCACAAACAGCATAAAATATCTTGGGGTAAATCTAACCAAGGAAGTGAAAGATCTATTTGACAAGAACTTTAAGGCATTGAAGAAAGAAATTGAAGAGGATACCAAAAAATGGATGGACATCCCTTGCTCTTGGATTGGGAGGATCAACATAGTAAAAATGGCAATTCTACCAAAGGCAATTTATAGATTCAATGCAATCCCCATCAAGATCCCATCAAAATTCTTCACAGATCTGGAGAGGACAATAATCAACTTTATATGGAAAAACAAAAAACCCAGGATAGCCAAAACAATCCTATACAATAAAGGATCTTCTGGAGGCATTACCATCCCTGACTTCAAACTCTATTACAGAGCTACAGTAATGAAAACAGGGTGGTACTGGCATAAAAACAGAGAAGTCGACCAATGGAATCGTATAGAAGACCCGGACTTTATCCCACAAACCTATGAACACCTCATTTTCGATAAAGGAGCTAAAAGTTTACATTGGAAGAAAGAAAGCATCTTCAACAAATGGTGCTGGCACAACTGGATGTCAACCTGTAGAAGAATGAAAATAGACCCATATCTATCACCGTGCACAAAACTCAAGTCCAAATGGATTAAAGACCTCAATATCAGCCCGAAAACACTGAACCTGATAGAAGAGAAAGTGGGCAATACCCTACAACAGATGGGCACAGGCGATCGCTTCTTAGGTATAACCCCAGAAGCACAGACATTAAGGGCAACATTGAATAAATGGGACCTACTAAAACTGAGAAGCTTCTGTAAAGCAAAGGACACTGTCACTAAGACACAAAGGCAACCTACTGACTGGGAGAAGATCTTCACCAACCCCGCAACAGACAAAGGTCTGATCTCCAAAATATATAGAGAACTCAAGAAACTAGACTTTAAAATGCTAATTAACCCAATTAAAAAATGGGGCGCTGAACTGAACAGAGAATTCTCAACAGAAGAAGTTCAAATGACCAAAAGACACTTAAGGTCATGCTCAACCTCCTTAGCGATCAGGGAAATGCAAATCAAAACAACTTTGAGATATCATCTTACACCTGTAAGATTGGCTAAAGTCAAAAACACCAAGGATAGCCTTTGCTGGAGAGGCTGTGGAGGAAGGGGTACCCTCATCCATTGCTGGTGGGAATGCAATCTTGTGCAACCACTGTGGAAGTCAGTGTTTCGGTTTCTCCGGAAATTCGGGATCAACCTACCCCTGGACCCAGCAATACCACTCTTGGGAATTTACCCAAGAGATGCTCTATCACATGTCAAAAGCATTTGTTCAACTATGTTCATAGCAGTATTATTTGTAATAGCCAGAACCTGGAAACAACCTAGATGCCCTTCAATGGAAGAATGGATGAAGAAAGTATGGAATATATACACACTAGAGTACTACGCTGCGGTAAAAAACAATGACTTCTCGAATTTTGCATGCAAATGGATGGAAATAGAAAACACTATCCTGAGTGAGGTATCCCAGGCCCAAAAAGACGAACATGGGATGTACTCACTCATAATTGGTTTCTAGCCATAAATAGGGTTCACAGAGTCTACAATAGGCGAATCTAAAGAAGCTAAGTAAGAAGGTGAACCCAAGGAAAAACATATAGTTATCCTCTTGGATAAGGGAAGTAGACAAAATTGCCGGGGGGAAAAGTGGGATCTTGGGGGTGGGGTGGGATGGGGGTTAGGGGAGATGGGGAGAGAAAAGGTAGAAGGGAAGGAGGGTGGACTTGGGGAAACAGGAGGATCGGGATAAAGGAAGGTTGGATAGGGGAGCACGGAACCACAATTCTTAGTTAAGGGACCCACTTTAGGGTGGGCAGGAGACTTGACCCTAGAGGGGCTCCCAGGTGCCCAAGCTGAGGTCCCCAGTTAGTTCCCTGGGCAGCTGAGGATAGGGAATCTGAAATGACCCTACCCTAGAGCAATACTGACGAATATATTGCATACCATCCTAGAACTTGCATCTGGCGATGGATGGAGATAGAGACAGAGACCCACACTGGAGCACTGGACTGAGCTCCCAAGGTCCCAATGAGGAGCAGAAGGAGTGAGAACATGAGCAAAGATGTCGGGACCACGAGGAGTGCACCCACCCACTGAGACAGTGGAGATGATCTACTGCGAGCTCACCAAGGCCAGCTGGACTGAGACTGAAAAAGCATGGGATAAAACTAGACTCTCGGAACATGGCGAACAATGAGGGCTGATGAGACGCCAAGGACAATGGCACGCGGTTTTGATCCTATGCAATGTGCCGGCTTGGTGGGAGCCTAGCCAGTCTGGATGTTCACCTTCCTAGATATGGATGGAGGGGGGAGGACCTAGGACGTACCACAGGGCAGGGAACCCTGACAGCTCTTTGGACTGGAAAGGGAGGGGGAGAGGAGTGGGGGGGAAGGGGAGAGGGGTGGGAGGAGGGGGAGAAGAGTGGGAGGAGGGGGAGGGAAATGGGAGGCTGGTGGGAGGAGGTGGAAATTTGTTTTTTTTTTCTTTTCTTTATCCTCCTTTTATCAATAAAAAAATTAAAAAAAAAAAAACACATTGGTTGACCAAAGGAATCACATCAAAGACATAGATTTTTATCCACATACCTACAAACATCTGATTTTTGGCAAAGAAGCTAAAATCATATAATGGAACAAAAATATCTTCAACAAATTGTGCGGGCATAAATGGTTGTCAATACATGAAAGAATGAATATAGATCCATATCTATCCCCATGCACAAAACTCAAGTCCATATGGATTAAAGACCTCAATAAATCTGACCACCATAAACCTGATAGAAGAGAAAGTGGGCATGGGCACAAGTCCATTTCATAAATATAACACCAGTAGCACAGACACTGAGAGCAGCAATAAATAAATGAGACTTTCTGAAACTGAGATTTTGTAAAGCAAAGGACACAGCAAAAAAAACAAAAGCAATCTACCAAATGGGAAAAGATCTTCATCAATCCTACATTAGACAGAGAATTGATCTCCAATAAATATAAAGAACTCAAGAAATTAGATATCAATGAAAAGATGGGGTAGAGAACTAAACACGGAATTCTCAAGAGAAGAATCTCAAATGCCAGAAAGACATTGAAGGAAATGTTCAATATCCTTTGCCATCAGGGAAATGCAAATCAAATCTGAGATACCATATTACACCTGTGAAAATGCTTAAGATCAAAAACACCAATGATAGCTTATGCTGGAGAGGAAGTGGAGTAAGGGGAACACTCCTCCATTCCTGGTGGAAATACAAACTTGTACAACCACTCTCAAAATCAGTATGGCAGTTTCTCAGAAAATTGAGAAACAACCTACTTCAGGACCCAACAATACCACTCTTGGGCTAGTGTGGGAGAATGGTCTATATTCTGTCAATTATATTTTAAATAAACACAGGAAGTATAGCCAGAACAATCAGACAGGAAGTAGAGACGGGTCAATAAGAACAGAAGAATTCTGGGAAGAGAAAAGCCCGTTCCTCTGCAGTTGTGAGCCTGCCACAGAAAAAGCAAGATGTGACTGATGTACTGAACCCTTTTTCAGATAAGAATAATGGGCTAGTATGAGTTAAAAGAGTTAATAGGAAGCCTGAGTTACTAGGCCAATTAGTTAATAACTAATGTAGACTTCTGTGTGATATCTTTGGGACTTAATGATTGCGGGAACCGGGAAGGACAGAAAACTTAGACAACATTGGGCATATACCTAATATATGCTTAACATACTATATGGACATTTGTTCAACTACATTCATAGCAGATTATGTGTAATAGCCAGAACTTGGAAACAACCTATATGTCCCTCAACCAAGAATGGATAAAGAAAATTGTGATACATTTACACAACGGAGTACTACTCAGGAGGAAAAAACAATGACATCTTGAAATTAGCATGCAAATGGATAGAAATAACAAAAATTATCCTGAGTTAGATAACCAAAATGCAGAAAGATGAACATTGTATGTTCTCACTCATAAGTGGATGCTAGCTGTAAAGCAAAGGATAATGAGTCTATGGTCCATGAATCCAGAGAAGCTAAGTAAAAGATGAATCCTAAGAGAAATATATAGAGATTCCTCTGGAAGAGGAAATAGACCAGATCTCTTGAGAAAATTGGGAGCATGGGGGGACAGGGCAAATAAGAAGGAGGAGGAGGAGAGAATGGGAGGAGGGAAGAGAACTCGAGGGAACAGGATAGTCGAGAAGGGGGAAGGACAGAGATCAAGAGCAACTAAAGAGATATCTTGATTGAGGGACCCATTAAAGGGCTAGTGAGAAAACTGGCCCTAAAGAAATTACCAGGAATCTGCAAGGATAACCCTATCTAAGATCTAAGCAATAGTGAAGAGGGTACCAGATCTGACCTTGTCCTGTAGTCAGATTGATCACTATCTTAAATGTCACCATAGAAACTTCATCTAACAACTGATGGAAGTAGAGGCAGAGAACCACAGCAGATCACTGGGCTGAGCTCCCTAAGTCTAGTCAAAGAGTGAGAGGAGTAAGAATATTAGCACAAAGGTCAAGACCATGATGTGGATTCCCACTGAATCAGCTTATCTGAGTTAATGGGAACTTGCCATATGTGACCGGATAGGGAAGGAACAAGCATAGGTCCAAACTAAGGCCTTGGAATGTGAGTGACAGTTGTATGGCTGAGACAGACTGAGGGGCCACTGCCAGTGGCACCAGGATTTATCTCTACCGCTAGTACTGGCATTTTGGAACCTATTCTCTTGCTCAGCCCAGATATAGTAAGGAGGGCCTTGGACCTTCCCCAAAGCAATGTACTTTACCGTCTCTGAGGAGTGGATTAGGGGTGGGAGACAATGTAAGGAATGGGAGGATGGGAGGGTGTGGGTATTGGGATTGGTATGTAAAATGAAAAGAGATAGTTTTTAAATCTAAAATTTTAAAAATAAGAAAGAAAAAATATCTGTGATTTCTTTTTAAAATTTACTTGGCTTATATTTATCTCTATTCATTTTTATCACATTTGGCATTTTCTCTTTGTGTATTAATGTTGATACTCTTTGATATTATAAGGCTGAAATAAATACAGAACCAGTTCTCCAAAAACATTTAAGCAGAGATTAAATCTTTCATAGTTCACAGCAGGTGCTCTGAGAAAAGACAATACCAAATTAGCTGTTTCACCATGAAGAAAAAAAAAACAAAAGAACAAACTGAAGCCAGTGACAATGTAGAAGAAACCCCCAAAGTCTACAGACTTGAGCAAATCTGTCATTTATAACAATATGTCTGTATTATACAAAGTCTGCAAATTTTTATGACTTAATTGCCTTCCTCTCTTTGCATTTATAACACCAATCTACTTCCTGTCTTTCAATGTGTGTCCCAGAGAAAGGAAATAGAAATACGACACATTATTCAATAGGATTTCATTGTGCACTGAGGGGGAAAAAACAGGCACATATAAATGGAAATACATTTGAAAGCCTTCCCCACTGAAACCTGAAGGGAGGCAAAGCAGTTTATTAGGATTTGTAATGTCGATAGCAAACTACTTCACACAAAGTGCTACATTTGCGAATAAGGCACCAAATTGACTGTCAAGGAGATGTAAGACCTTCACAGAGCCCAATCTGTTTTACACCGAGTGCCCTGTGGTAACGCTGAACCTCTGTAACTCTAAGATTTAGATTTCATAAACTGTTGAAAGAGATTGACCACTGAATCTTCATTAGGCGCTGGAATAAAGTTTCATGATAATGACATCGGAGGATGTGCTCAGCTGATATCAGGAAGCCAGTGTGAACTTTCCTAATACATTCTGAAAATTACTCGCAAAGGGGAATCAGTACACCCTTAATTTCAAATGGTTAACATGACATGACTTAATCTTATAATGGCTGTAATTGTATATCACATGTCCACTGATTCAGTGGGAATATTGTTAGAAATGGTACCAAGGTTGCTTTCCTGTATTCAGGATCACACATAAATAAAATAAATCATCTGATCTTCCACTCACAGTGACGTTCATTATTGAAAAGTGTTAGCTAGTTATAAATATATAAGTTGCTGAGTAATAGACATTGGGCTTCTTAGGACTTCTTTAACAAATCCTCTGATATAGTACTTTCATCTCCTTCTTATCTCGTTGTGCCAGACCACTATCTTCTCCTTTGTTTTAATATTTTGTTACAGGTAAAAATGAAAATCTTCAATAACAAACCCATTCTTCATTCTTTTGATAAATATCACTTATAATTTAACAGTCCTGGTATATGAAATGCCCTTTGGAATTCTTCAGTGATGTAGTTGAAATAAGATTTTTTTTTCATATTCCTCAGTTTCTCTCATGGCTCATTAAGAGAAATATGTGAATTGACATGTGGGCATTTTAGTCTGAGCTTTTAAGACAGAATGATGTAATTACAGTTCTTACAGGTGGCCTGGTTCTTGGTTGGCATCATCTTCTTGACTGATATGTTTTGACCTCCACATTATGAAAGCATGAGGTCCAGAAGGATGATGCTACTTGATTGTTCTACATTCAAAAGTGTAAAAGTGTCTATGGTCCAGCTGTCTTCAATTCTAAGAATGCAAGCATTAATAGACAGAATAGTTAAGTCAGTGTGTTATTATATTTATGAAAATGGATGAATTTAAAAGATTTAAGTTAAGATACTTCATAACAAGTTACTTGTAGATATCACTTTACAACAGGATTTATGGTTTTTAATTATTCCCATAGAATAAAATCACCTTGGTCACTTGTTTAAAAAATGGCCCAGAATCAGGTAGATGACAGAAAATTTGGGCTTTCTAGATTTAGATATGCCCAAAATGCCTCTTATGGTAGAACAAACAGGAAATCATTGAATTCTGCTTAAAGAGAACATTGTAAATGTTACACAATAGGAATCAGTTGTTAAAGCATTCAGGATATGAGGAAAAGATCAATCTCATGGTGAGAAACTGCTTGTAGCTACTGGCCTGAGCAGCACACCTCTTCATGCCAGAGTTTAGAACAGAGAAGGTAAGAGTACTAGAATGTTCTGCAAGTCACTGCTATGAAAGTGGGTAAACAGCCTAGGGAAATAACATTGGTCCTCCCTATTTATTTCATTGTCCTTCAGGTCACTTTCAAATGACAAGGTGAGACTACTAGAGAGAGGGTGAAGGGGGAAGATGTTTGGGGGAATCAGAAGAACTGGCATCTAGGAGGAAAAGCTTGGTTTGTTTCTTTTTTTTTTTTTTTAAATTTTTTTATTGATAAAAGGAGGATAAAGAAAAGAAAAAAAAAACAAATTTCCACCTCCTCCCACCAGCCTCCCATTTCCCTCCCCCTCCTCCCACTCTTCTCCTCCTCCTCCCACTCTTCTCCCCCTCCTCCCACCCCTCTCCCCTTCCCCCCACTCCTCTCCCCCTCCCTTTCCAGTCCAAAGAGCTGTCAGGGTTCCCTGCCCTGTGGTATGTCCTAGGTCCTCCCCCCTCCATCCATATCTAGGAAGGTGAACATCCAGACTGGCTAGGCTCCCACCAAGCCAGCACATTGCGTAGGATCAAAACCGCGTGCCATTGTCCTTGGCGTCTCATCAGCCCTCATTGTTCGCCATGTTCCGAGAGTCCAGTTTTATCCCATGCTTTTTCAGTCTCAGTCCAGCTGGCCTTGGTGAGCTCCCAGTAGATCATCTCCACTGTCTAAGTGGGTGGGTGCACCCCTCGTGGTCCCGACATCTTTGCTCATGTTCTCACTCCTTCTGCTCCTCATTGGGACCTTGGGAGCTCAGTCCAGTGCTCCAGTGTGGGTCTCTGTCTCTATCTCCATCCCTCGCCAGATGCAAGTTCTAGGATGATATGCAATATATTCGTCAGTATTGCTCTAGGGTAGGGTCATTTCAGGTTCCCTATCCTCAGCTGCCCAAGGAACTAACTGGGGACCTCAGCTTGGGCACCTGGGAGCCCCTCTAGGGTCAAGTCTCCTGCCCACCCTAAAGTGGGTCCCTTAACTAAGAATTGTGGTTCCGTGCTCCCCTATCCAACCTTCCTTTATCCCGATCCTCCTGTTTCCCCAAGTCCACCCTCCTTCCCTTCTACCTTTTCTCTCCCCATCTCCCCTAACCCCCATCCCACCCCACCCCCAAGATCCCACTTTTCCCCCCAGCAATTTTGTCTACTTCCCTTATCCAAGAGGATAACTATATGTTTTTCCTTGGGTTCACCGTCTTACTTAGCTTCTTTAGATTCGCCTATTGTAGACTCCGTGAACCCTATTTATGGCTAGAAACCAATTATGAGTGAGTACATCCCATGTTCGTCTTTTTGGGCCTGGGATACCTCACTCAGGATAGTGTTTTCTATTTCCATCCATTTGCATGCAAAATTCGAGAAGTCATTGTTTTTTACCGCAGCGTAGTACTCTAGTGTGTATATATGCCATACTTTCTTCATCCATTCTTCCATTGAAGGGCATCTAGGTTGTTTCCAGGTTCTGGCTATTACAAATAATACTGCTATGAACATAGTTGAACAAATGCTTTTGACATGTGATAGAGCATCTCTTGGGTAAATTCCCAAGAGTGGTATTGCTGGGTCCAGGGGTAGGTTGATCCCGAATTTCCGGAGAAACCGAAACACTGACTTCCACAGTGGTTGCACAAGATTGCATTCCCACCAGCAATGGATGAGGGTACCCCTTCCTCCACAGCCTCTCCAGCAAAGGCTATCCTTGGTGTTTTTGACTTTAGCCAATCTTACAGGTGTAAGATGATATCTCAAAGTTGTTTTGATTTGCATTTCCCTGATCGCTAAGGAGGTTGAGCATGACCTTAAGTGTCTTTTGGCCATTTGAACTTCTTCTGTTGAGAATTCTCTGTTCAGTTCAGCGCCCCATTTTTTAATTGGGTTAATTAGCATTTTAAAGTCTAGTTTCTTGAGTTCTCTATATATTTTGGAGATCAGACCTTTGTCTGTTGCGGGGTTGGTGAAGATCTTCTCCCAGTCAGTAGGTTGCCTTTGTGTCTTAGTGACAGCGTCCTTTGCTTTACAGAAGCTTCTCAGTTTTAGTAGGTCCCATTTATTCAATGTTGCCCTTAATGTCTGTGCTTCTGGGGTTATACCTAAGAAGCGATCGCCTGTGCCCATCTGTTGTAGGGTATTGCCCACTTTCTCTTCTATCAGATTCAGTGTTTTCGGGCTGATATTGAGGTCTTTAATCCATTTGGACTTGAGTTTTGTGCACGGTGATAGATATGGGTCTATTTTCATTCTTCTACAGGTTGACATCCAGTTGTGCCAGCACCATTTGTTGAAGATGCTTTCTTTCTTCCAATGTAAACTTTTAGCTCCTTTATCGAAAATGAGGTGTTCATAGGTTTGTGGGATAAAGTCCGGGTCTTCTATACGATTCCATTGGTCGACTTCTCTGTTTTCATGCCAGTACCACCCTGTTTTCATTACTGTAGCTCGGTAATAGAGTTTGAAGTCAGGGATGGTAATGCCTCCAGAAGATCCTTTATTGTATAGGATTGTTTTGGCTATCCTGGTTTTTTTGTTTTTCCATATAAAGTTGATTATTGTCCTCTCCAGATCTGTGAAGAATTTTGATGGGATCTTGATGGGGATTGCATTGAATCTATAAATTGCCTTTGGTAGAATTGCCATTTTTACTATGTTGATCCTCCCAATCCAAGAGCAAGGGATGTCCATCCATTTATTGGTATCCTCTTCAATTTCTTTCTTCAATGCCTTAAAGTTCTTGTCAAATAGATCTTTCACTTCCTTGGTTAGATTTACCCCAAGATATTTTATGCTGTTTGTGGCTATCGTGAATGGAGAAGCTTCTCTGATTTCCCTCTCTGCTTCCATATCCTTTGAGTATAGGAGGGCGACTGATTTTTTGGAGTTGATCTTGTATCCTGCCACATTACTAAAGCTGTTTATCAGCTGTAAAAGTTCTTTGGTGGAATTTTGGGGGTCGCTTATGTACACTATCATATCATCTGCGAATAACGAAAGTTTAACTTCTTCATTTCCAATTCGAATCCCCTTGATCCCATTATGCTGTCTTATTGCTATTGCTAGAACTTCCAGCACTATATTGAAGAGGTATGGCGAAAGTGGGCAGCCTTGTCGTGTTCCTGAGTTAAGCGGGATGGCTTTGAGTTTCTCTCCATTTAATTTGATGTTAGCTGTCGGCTTGCTGTATATAGCTTTTATTATATTTAGGTATGACCCTTGTATCCCTAATCTCTCCAAGACTTTTAACATAAATGGATGTTGAATTTTGTCAAATGCTTTTTCAGCATCTAATGAAATGATCATATGGTTTTTTTCTTTCAGTTTATTTATATGATGGATTACATTGATAGATTTTCGTATGTTGAACCAGCCCTGCATCTCAGGAATGAAGCCTACTTGATCATAATGTATAATTTTTCGGATGTGTTCTTGGATTCGGTTTGCCAGTATTTTGTTGAGGATTTTTGCGTCGATATTCATGAGTGAGATCGGCCTGTAATTCTCTTTCCTGGTTGAGTCTTTGTGTGGTTTTGGTATCAGAGTAACTGTAGCTTCATAAAAGGAATCTGGTAATGACCCTTCTGTTTCTATATAGTGGAATACATTGAGGAGTATAGGTATTAGGTCTTCTTGGAAGTTCTGGTAGAATTCCGCATTGAAACCATCTGGCCCTGGGCTTTTTTTGGTAGGGAGGTTTTTGATAACAGCTTCTAGTTCTTCGCGACTGACAGGTCTGTTTAGATTGTTCACCTGGTCCTGATTTATTTTTGGTAAATCGTATTTATCTAAGAAAGTGTCCATTTCTTTTACATTTTCCAGTTTAGTGGCATACAAGCTTTTGAAGTAAGATCTAATGACTCTCTGAATTTCCTCTGTGTTTGTGGTTATGTCCCCCTTTTCATTTCTGATCTTATTAATTTGCAAATTTTCTCTTTGCCGTTTGATTAGTTTGGATAGGGGTTTGTCAATCTTGTTGATTTTTTCCAGGAACCAGCTTCTTGATTCATTGATTCTTTGGATTGTTTTTTGTGTTTCTATTTTGTTGATTTCAGCCCTCAGTTTGATTATTTCCAGTCTTCTACTCCTCCTAGGTGAGTCTGCTTCTTTTTTTTCTAGAGCTTTCAGGTGGGCTGTTAAGTCTCCAATATGTGCTTTCTCTGTTTTCTTTAAGTGGGCACTTAGTGCTATGAACTTTCCTCTCAGGACTGCTTTCATAGTGTCCCATAAGTTCGAGTATGTTGTTTCTTTATTTTCATTGAATTCAAGGAAGACTTTAATTTCTTTCTTTATTTCCTCCTTAATCCAGGTATGGTTCAGTAGTTGACTGTTCAGTTTCCATGAGTTTGTAGGCTTTCTGGGGGTAGCATTGTTGTTGAATTCTAACTTTAATCCATGGTGGTCTGATAAGACACAGGTGGTTAGTAATATTTTTTTGTAGCTGTGTAAGTTAGCTTTGTTACCAAGTATGTGGTCAATTTTCGAGAAGGTTCCATGAGCTGCAGAGAAAAAGGTATATTCTTTCCTATTTGGGTGGAATAGTCTATAGATGTCTGTTAGGTCCATTTGCTTCATTACCTCCATTAATTCTCTAATTTCTCTGTTAGGTTTCTGTCTGATTGACCTGTCCATTGGTGAAAGAGGAGTGTTGAAGTCTCCTACTATTAGTGTGTGCGGTTTGATGGCTGCCTTGAATTTTAGCAATGTTTCTTTTACATACGTGGGTGCTTTTATATTAGGGGCATAGATATTCAGGATTGAGATTTCTTCCTGATGAATTTTTCCTGTTATGAGTATAAAATGTCCCTCTCCATCTCTTTTGATTGATTTAAGTTTGAAGTCAACTTTGTTAGAAATTAGTATGGCCACACCTGCTTGTTTCTTAGGTCCATTTGCTTGATAAGCCTTTTCCCAGCCCTTTACTCTGAGTAGGTGCCTGTCTTTGTGGTTGAGGTGTGTTTCTTGTAGACAGCAGAATGTTGGATCCTGTTTTCGTATCCAGTCTCTTAGCCTGTGCCTTTTTATAGGTGAGTTGAGTCCATTGACATTAAGTGATATTAATGACCAGTGGTTATTAACTCCGGTCACTTTTTAAGTAGTAGGGTTTGTGTGTTTCCCTTCTTTGAGTTGCGCTGGTGAAGGGTCTCTAGATGTCTGAGTTATTGAGGTCTTTGTTGGACTCCTTGGTTAGTGATTTTCCTTCTATTATTTTCTGTAAGGCTGGATTTGTGGCTACGTATTGCTTAAATTTGTTTTTATCCTGGAAAATTTTGTTTTCTCCATTTATGGTGAACGAAAGCTTGGCTGGATATAGTAGTCTGGGCTTGCATCCATGGTCTCTTAGTTTTTGTAGTACTTCTATCCAGGACCTTCTGGCTTTCATGGTTTCCATAGAGAAGTCAGGTGTAAGTCTGATAGGTTTACCTTTATAAGTAAGTTGGCCTTTTTCCTTTGCGGCTCTTAATATTCTTTCTTTATTCTGTATATTTTGTGTTTTGATTATTATATGGCGAGGGGATGTTTTTTTTTTTGATCCAGCCTATTTGGGGTTCTGTATGCCTCTTGAACCTTCATAGGTACATCCTTCTTCAGGTTGGGAAAGTTTTCTTCTATAATTTTGTTAAGTATATTTTCTGGACCGTTGAGCTGCACTTCTTCTCCTTCTTCTACTCCAATTATTCTTAGGTTTGGTCTTTTTATTGTGTCCCATATTTCCTGAATGTTTTGTGATGAGAGTTTGTTGGACTTGCTGTTTTCTTTGATCAGTGCGTTTACTTTCTCTATGTTATCCTCAGACTCTGAGATTCTTTCTTCTATCTCTTGTATTCTGCTGGTTATGCTTGTTTCTGTAGTCTCTATTCGTTTACCTAGATTTTCCATGTCCAGCCGGCCCTCTGTTTGTGTTTTCTTCTTTGCCTCCATTTCATTTTTCAAATCATGAACTGTTTCCATTATCTGCTTGATTGTTTTTCCTTGCTTTCCTAGGGTATCATTCACTGATTTACTCAATTCCTCGAACTTTCTGTTATACTTCTCATCCATTTCTATAAGGGCGTTTTTTATATGCTGTTTAAGGGTGTCAATCACTGTCATGAAGTCAGTTTTTTCTCCTTTTTCATGATTAAGGTGTTCATGTCCTCCTGTTGTGAGGTCGCTGGCTTCTGGTGGTTTCGTGTTGTTTTTCAGATTGTTGGGTGAATTCTTGCATTGGCGTCTCCCCATCTCTTCCTTCCAATATTCTCCTATGGATCTTCTTTTACAGGATCAGGTCTTCTTGCCAACTGATGTACCTTCCAAGTGATGTCACTCCCCCGTGATGTTTCTCCTGGAGTCCAGTTCCGATCTCCTTGCTGCTTGGTTAGCTTGCAAACAAAGGCCCACCCTGCTTGCTGCAGGCAGGTTATGGAGACAAAGGAGCTACCACCTTCCCCTTTGCACTCACCTTCGGGTTCAGTCCCAGCGCCCAGGCAGGCTGAACAGGGAGGCACTCTGCCCCAAGAAGGGAGGGATGGAGGGAGACAGGGGGTAGGGGGATCTGGATGTAAGCTGGATGGGATAGGAAGAGAGAGGAGGTACCGGGCAGTGTAGCCCTGTAGGTTGATCAGGAAGTGTAGGCGGGCTGTTCCCGGGTGCCTCAGCACTCACTCACCACAATGATGTCTCACTAGGTGCCCTGATCGAAACTCCGTGCTGCTTGGTTCGCTCGCAGACAAAGGGCCCACCCTGCTTGCTGCAGGCGGGCTATGGGGACAAAGAAGCCCCCGAGCTCCCCTTTACCCTATGCTTGGGGTTAGGACCCAGCGCCCAAGCAGGCAGAGCAGGGAGGCTCTCTGCCACCAGGGAAGCGAGGGGGGAGAGAAACAGAGGGTGGGGGGATCTGGATGTAAGCTGGATGGGATAGGAAGAGAGAGGAGGTACCGGGCAGTGTCGCTTGGTTTGTTTCTTAAGACAAGCTTCAGAATAAGAATGATAGCATTATTTTACACAAAACAATATATTTATAAAGCTTATGTGTTTTAACTTTACTTTTTTACTTCTCTCCTTTGAGAATTCCTAAGGTATATACTTTCCCTTTCCCCATTTGTTTATCTTACTTAGTATTTCTCTCATACATGAAAAATATTCTCTTCACTTTTTTCTTTCTTCTGCATTGTTAAGTTAGATAATGGTTGGTCCTTAATAGAGAAATTGTTAAAAATGGTATATTGATAATGATATCAAAACACATAGGAAGAGAATCTTTTTCTCTTCATATTTTCCTATTTCAGAATCAATAAGAAATTATGATCTGAATTCATAGGTGCAACTGGCCTGTCTTGTCCATAAGACACTGTGTCCATATGATACTTGACAAGCTCTGAGTCTTAAAATCACTTGCCACCTCTTCCAAAGATGGTCTTTCAGCCTTTGGAGAAGAGGTGTAAAACTGAGAGCCCATTGTGCCTGAACATTCCATTCACAGATGAAACATTTAAAGAAATATTTTTTAATGATATCTCTGTGTTGCAAAACCATGGTTTTTCTAAACATTATGTAGCTGTTAGGAGAAGAAGAGCGTCATGTCTGGTGCTAAGGCTGCTAAGGCAGTGATGAAGAAGGAGCAGTGCCTCTTCAGGGCCTATTCAGTCAAATAGGCAAAAATTCATAAAATTATGAATTCTTTTGAAGAAAAACAAAGGTAAAGCACAAAGAACCCCATTCCCAATGTTGGGTTTCCTCACTCAACGTGTGTGTAGAGGTAGGAGTTTGGCCCTGCCTTAAGTTGATGTGTTGTGCTTTGTTGACTCCCAAAGAGGTCTGTCCCTTTCTGAATGAAGACAGAGGAGGCTAGACAGGAGGCGGGGAGAGGAAACAGGGAACAAAGGAGAGGAGGGAGGGATAAACAGTATTTGGTATGTAAATATGTAAAATAAATGATAAAGTAAATAAATAAATTTTAAAAGAGAATAAATTTTGATAGACATCAGAAACTATTTCAGAGATTACCTCAGCTAATGTTATTTTTGCACGAGAGCAGTGTTTTGAAGATCTATTTTGTGTCCTATGAGACAGGAAGTACATGTTTTGTCTGTCATCTAATATCTTATCTCATTAGTTTTTGGAATAATCACTGACATCCTTACTCACTCAATTCCTCTTATCTTGAAATTTTCTTTCATGAATATCAAAGGACTTTACACATGCCTTTAAAAAACACACATTCTGAATTTAACACAATTCATCAAATTATATACAGTTTTTGAACATGCAAAAAATTAAATATCAGTGACAATTAGTCTAATAGGTCTAAAAGTTATGCCTAGGTCAATTTTTCTGAACATTATCTTAATACATTATTTGCATGGATGAAATTCTCAAATAATCAATATAAATATTATATTTAAACAAACACCTTAAGTTTTGATTTGACAATGAGAGAGGCTGTCAAGTAGGCAGAATGGTTATAAAAAGAAACATTTGCATTCATTTCCTCCATAGGAAACATTAACACTATGTAAACACAAAAGCCGTCAGTCTTCATGACACAGAGGTCATGGCAGGTAATAGGTAATCTCTTATTTGTCCTGATAGAGAAGTGTCTTCCTCCTGTGAGGTATGCCCTTTGCAACATTTGACTCACAGTATGCTTATGTACATTCTCTGACACACACAAAAAAGTGATTGATGCTTGGAACTGTCTTTAGAAAACCAATCTAGAGTCAATTACACACTTTTGATGCAGAAAACATGCAGACAAGGCCTTAGACCTTACCTGTTAAATAGTGGTTTAAACCTAAAGTAAAGCACATTACTGCTGAAAAGGGAGAGGAACAGGATGCACCAAAGAACATAATAAAATATCATAGAGTCTTCATCCAATAACTAATGGAAGCAGTTTCTGGGAGTGTATATGGGGGGCGGGTTCTAGCTTCTCTGGGGTTGTTAATTGGAGGCTGATTTCCTTTGCTTTATGTCTGATATTCACTTATGAATGAGTGCATTTTTGTCTTTCTGGATCTGGGTTACCTCACTCAAGATGGCTTTTTCTAGTTCTGTTCATTTGCCTGCAAATTTCAAGATGACTTGATTTTTACCACTGAATAGTACTCCATTGTGTAAATGTACTAAATTTTCTTTATCCATTCTTCAGTTGAGGGGCATCTAGGTTGTTTCCAGGTTCTAGCTATTATGAGTAATGCTGCCATGAATATAATTGAGCAAATGTCCTTGTGATGTGTGTGTGTGTGCCTCTTTGGGGTATATGCCCAAAGGTGGTATTGCTGGGTCTTGAGGTAGATTGATTTCTAATTATCTGGGATCTGAGGAATTGAAATATTGATTTCCAAAGTGGCTGTACAAGTTTCTATTCTCACCATTAATGGAGGAGTGTTCCCCTTTCTCCACATTCTCTTGCATGCATTACAGTTTCTAAAGAAAGAATGTTTAAGGACATGTTGGCTATAGTCTGCTCAGCTATTTACCAGGCTGAAAACAAGGTGATAATGAATGTTTGATGACCAGGGTCAATTTCCATACTTATATGGCTATTATTAGAATTTGATTTCTTGTATTTAAAGGGAAAATATTCCTTTTTTTTTCTCTTTGTTTAGACCCAGGGCCACTGTCTTCCACTACATCTTTCAGATCTTAACTACATGCCTCCGCCAGGCAGTGGTGGCGCACGCCTTTAATCCCAGCACTCGGGAGGCAGAAGCAGGTGGATCTCTGTGAGTTCTAGGCCAGCCTGGTCTACAAGAGCTAGTGCCAGGACAGGCTCCAAAGCTACAGAGAAACCCTGTCTCGAAAAACTAAAAAAAAAAAAAAAAGCCTCTTTCCCTAAGCAAGCTGAAGCTGAAACTTCAACATCTTTAGTCCCTTGTTTTCAGGCCATAAGAAAATTCCTCTTTTTAAATCTAACCTGATAGGTTCACCTACAACAATGATAATATCTTACAAGGATAATAGATTAGAAATTTAATCTCCAAGTAAAATTTTCTCAATGTTTCATTATAAGGTTTTCTTATCGAAAGAATTTTATTTTACCATATTCACAGGTTCTCTCTCTCTCTCTCTCTCTCTCTCTCTCTCTCTCTCTCTCTCTCTCTCTTTTGTGTGTGTGTGTGTGTGTGTGAGAGAGAGAGAGAGAGAGAGAGAGAGAGAGAGAGAGAAGAGAGAGAGAGAGAGAGAGAGAGAGAGAGAGAGAGAGAGAAAGGGAGAGAGACTCTTTGTGTGGTTTTGGAAGGATTCATGTCTTACCCAGATGGAAATCATATACAGTCTCTCCCAAATTCTTGTGCTTCATTTTAGATTAAAATCCCAAATCTAAAATATATTTCAAAACACCATTATCTTTTCAACTAAAAGACCAAAATCAAATTTAAATATCAACTGAGAATCAAAAATCTCTCTGTGAAGTTTCTTCTGGAAAATTATGGGAGCAAATGCAGAAACCCATAGTCAAACATTAGGCAAAGAGAGTCCAAATTGGAGATCTACGTCAGATCAATTCCTTTGGTGCTCAAGAAATCCTGAGTAAGAGGGTTAGGAATGATTGTAGGAGCCAGAAGGGAGGAGGACGCTAGGGAAATAAGGGTAACAGACATTTTTTAACTAAATAAGGTTCATACAGAGACCCAAGTGTCAGTCACAGAGACTGCATTGGTATGCACCAAATTCTCTGCACATATGTCATATTAGTAAGCTTGGTGATTTGTGGGACTCCTAAACAGTGAGAATAAGGGTGTCTCTGACTCTTGGGACTCTCTTCCTCCTACTCATTTGCCTCATCTATCCTTGATATGATGGTTTGTGCCTAGTTTTATTCTATCTTGTTATGCAATGCTAGGTAGATTTTCCTGTGAGACTTGTTCTTTTCTGAAGGGAGAATGAGTAGGGTAGATATTAAAAAGAGAGTAGATAGGGGTGTGGGACTTAGAGGAGTGGAGGGAGGAGAAACTAAGGTTAGGAACTATTGAAAAAAATAACTAGGTAAAGAAAGAATAAAGAAAAGAAAAAAATTCTCTCTGCAATTATGTCATTTTTATTTATGGATTTGTGGATGACATGTGAAAGATTTCCTGGTAGTTCATTCAGAAGACAACTTGCTTCAGTTTTAAGGATAGCTCAAAGATGTCTATACACTGTGTTAAATCCTCTGTCTTGTCATGTTAGGCCCATCACAATATTGGGTTGAGTTAGAATTGTTGTATCATGGATCTCAGTGACATATGATATTTTTCCCAGGTGATATAATAGTGAATGTGATAGCCATATTTACTGTACATCCTTTAGTCAAAAGAAGAAGATTCTGCCAGGATGCATCTCAGGAGGTAAGATTTTGGAGGTCTACAGGCTGCTATAAAAAATTCCATAATTTACCTGAGATTACCTATATTTGAAGCAAAGTAGGCAGAGGAGACGAACGTATTTCTTATTTTTAGGCTGTTCATATTTCAAATGATGTCAATAATGATTGAGAATTATATGACAGAGACTGAGAAGGATGAGGTTACATCAAATATATAATGAGAGAAATTAGAGCCTCATATACCCTCAAAACACATATGCATAGGAAATATCGAAGAGGCAATGAACAGTGACAGCCTAAACTAACTATTTCACTCAATACTTGGACAAAAATTGGGTGTTTATTACAAATATATAGGAAGGATTAATAGTACTTAAAGTATCAATTTATTCTTTGTGATTTGCTTGAATTTCTCTAAAACATGAGAGCAAGATATTTTGTAGGTGAAATTTACCACACAACCCAAGTCTTTGTACAGACAAAAAATTTGAAGTCTAGTGGAGCATTAATATGAAGAAAGCTTGGTACTAACTTTTCACTTACACGGTGTCAGAGTGAATGGTCCCAGCTTCATTCTTGGCAAGTTTGATACTTCCATGCAGACAGCAGCTGGGATACTCTTTACAAATCCTCTGTTACTTTTTTATGGTAAAGATTCCAGAGAACTGAGGGCATCAACTAAAAGCTGACACTAATGCTTGGAGGCTTTTAAGGTATCTCACAGTGGACTTTTTCTTATTTCCAAACAAGAAATGAATTAAAAGTCACAACAAAACTCAGATATAGATTCACTATCAACAATATTCTTACCTGCTAGTATATCTATTTACATTTTGGTGTAAACACAATATATTTTAAGACAATGCTGTCATAGTAGGTTTTGTGTAAGGGTGTACTTGAAAGAACAAACTTCTGTCTAATTTTGATTATTGAATCTAATTTATAGGATAAACTGCCAAGGGTTTGCTTTCCTATTTGATTCTTTTTGCATAGAGCAGAGCACCTAGTCTAGAAGTAAAATCATACAAGCTAAAACAAACAAAACGTGAGTATTTTCCAAAAAAAATATTGTAAGCTTTGAACAGTGAAAAATAATATGGATATTTTCCAGTGCATGAAATTCCTGTGATATTCAGACTTAAATGTACTCTGGAGTGTTAATGGCAGACATCTTTTGATATTCTTGAGCTGACGGTGAAACTGAAAATGATATTGACACTAAATGGACACCGAAGTCTAAAATATTTCTTTGGTGAATCTTAATGGATCCAAAAGAAATACTTCCCTTTGCTCTAGCCTAGAGAATGGACCATCCATCATGTGTTTCAAGTTGTCACACCTCAATCCTTTTTAAATCCTATTTTCTGAAAGGTTTCTTTAATGACATAAAAATTTTCAATCCCTTCCAATTAAGGGCCTTCTTTTAGAGCGAATAGTCGGCTTTCATTGCTGGCAACAGAAAGCACATTAACTATTATAATTATCTAATGATTTAGTCCAAGATATCCATTAGCCTTGTATAATTACAGAAGTGAATTGACCATTTCAAGTAAACATACCAGTGATTTGTAAAACCACACAAACTAAAGTTTAAAGACGTCTAACACAGTGAAAGATAGAAATTATGCTGCGATTTGTCTCAAGGATAACTGAAGTTGTTAATGGAGAAGAGATCAGGAACTACTTCCATCTGTATAAAATTGATGGCTTCTGGGCATTTCACGTGGGAAGTTCCTCTGTGACTGACTCCTGACTGAGCCGCAGAGAGGATTATGTGCACATGGCATAGACCCCTGTTCTAGAAGTTGAGTAATGTAGAAAAGTTACTGCTTTCAGATTTGCTATATTTACCAGGTATATATTATCAGGGCTCCCCCCTCCTCTCTGGTTTTACTTTTTTACCGTTAACTTGTAATCAGGGCTACCACTGACTTAGATTCATGTCTACAGCCTTCAGTATAATTGTTAATTGCGGTTATTAATTATAAGACCCATCAGCCAGTTTCAAAGACTGATACTGTTCAAAAGAAACAAGCTGACTTTATATATAAACAATATTATATTCATTTGACCAAATGTCAAGTAAAGAATATGTCAAAATAAATTTTGCAGCTTCTCAATTCCATATATTAAAGTCAGTCAGGAGTTTGTTTACATTTAGAGTTTAAAGACATTAGTGGGGAATCATTTTAGTATTTTCAGGCATAAAATATTTGGTTATAAAATTTATTGTTCACATTTCTGTTTAGAATATATGGGAATTATTTCACATACTGAAGAAATCCTTGGCATTAATGATTTATTCAGGCAGGCATTGACAAGAGCTACCATTAGAAGAGAAATGATCGTACTCGTGTGATAATTAACCCCATTTCAATGTGTGAGTGCAGAAAATCTGAATTTCTCATTTCTTGTTATATTTCTTCTTTCCATCTGAGATGTGTGCACAGAGAAAAACGATGTCTTTATAGTGTACAATTCACTTGAAATTGGGTTGGCGACATGCTACTTGCACTTATATTAATCCTTTTCCTGTTTCTGATAAGTACATGGATCCTTTTAGATTGCTGCTATTTGTGACAGTCTTGGGCTAAAGTCGAAAATTTACTGCAAAGTAAGGAATGGATACCCATGAGTAAAGTCAGGAAATCGAGAGAGGAGATTTGTGGTGGCTCAGACATGCTCCATGCTGCCGCATTCATTTCTTTGAGCCCAAGGTGAAACTAAGAACTTTGAAAGCAGTTTAGAATAATTTGTCATTACAGAATGGGAATACACTAATAGTGCAGATTTTTATTGTGTTTAGTTAGTTAGAAAATTAATCTGTTTGGAATTTAAATTTAATGACAAAATATCAAAAACTAATGTTGACATTGTTTCTATACCTAATCAACTTAATTCGTATACATTTTAAACTATGTCCAATGAAGTAATAGAATATTCAACTAGAGATGTGCATGTTTTTATCTGTGTGAGTATACTATTGAAATAATTTTAGGTCTTATATCTCTTGTTAAGATTTCACTAAATATTGGCCACTGTACCCATGATGGGACTTCTCACATTAATATCTGATTAGCTTGAGAACTGATGAACTCAGAACAATTAATCAGTTTATAGACTATAAGCTAAGCCATTAAATACTAAGTAGATATTCACTGCCAATTATGATTTTGTCTTTTGATTCCCTTGACCTTTAAGTTGCAAAATGACAGACTTGTTCTGACTAATGTTGAAATATAGATCCACATTAAAATTTTGGCACTACACCGGACTGTAGCTATTTCTGATCTTCTTTTATGATTAATTCTGTTTTTAAAGCTTTTGCTTTCTCTTAAATTCATAGTATTTTCGTCAATCTTAATGAGTTCTTCTGTAAGCCCACATTCATTTGATGAATATATATGCACATTTTGTTGTCAGCTGGAGACTTGTGAAGGCGAACCGGTGGCATCTCAGCCAACAGCACATAAAGAAAAGCACACCTTCTTCTTTAGTTAACGTTCATCTTATCTCATCTTGCAGTGCTATGGTAGCATTTATTTAACCCAAATGCACTTATTTCCCTTTCCTTAACTTATTTTTCAAATGATCCCATTAAAGTCTCTTAAAATTAAATTTCATAAACAGTAAGATATTTTTTAAATGATGACTCAGCTTTCATTTCAGTGAGTGTATTTGAAAAATACATCATTTGATACCCAAACTCAATTGAAATGCTTAAATTTTTGCTTCACATTATCTTTTCTAGAAATATATTGTTCTTTTATACCTTAAATTACATAAGGCAATGAAGGATAACCAATTCTGATAGTAGGCATCAAGTAGCAAATTTCAATTATCTAGAAATTTGCTCTGTGTCCCTGCTCCATCTGCTAAGGTTTGTCGCCAATATGGTACGCTTCATCAATTGTTTTTGTACCCTATAGGTATACTCTGTCATTTGCTTGGTTTGTTACCTGTATGCGTATTCCATCTGCTGGTTTGTATGTCAGCCCACCTATATCCACAATCTAAGGTAAAGTACCCTATGTTTTTTAAACAACTTCTCATCGTGTATTCTTTTAATGGACGTGCATATCAGTTATATTTACCTTTAAATAAAAAGCCAAAAGAAAATAGATTCTGATTTCCCCAATCTCAGGAGGGAAAAAACGGGCATTAGAACAATCTCAATCAATTGTATTCTCTACCTCAAACTTAAACTTTGATTCAAGAGCAAAAGCCAAAGCAGAGAATCATTCACAGCAACTGTGACATCCAGGCAAACCAAACCTTCAAATCATCACTTTCCTTTTTAGACCTCCAGTGCTTCATTGAAGGGAACTTCTTAGCTCAACTTTCCAAGTCTCACATCAGTCTCAAGTCAATTTTTATTACAAGTTTGTACTTTGCTGAGTTGAGTTGAGTCAGTTTCGTCTGCTTTCAAGCTAAGAACACATTTAATCTGCCTCTTCAATTAGCTTTTTTCACAGTAACATGATCTTTAAAACATAGAACTTAGCAACTAGTAGTTTATAACGATAATGGGAGCAAAGTTAAGGGTGTTTCCTGTTGATTTCCTTCTGTGTTACTGAGAGATTCTAAGCAGTAAATTATTTCCCTCAACCTAATCATTTGAATCATTTGCTTTCTCCATCAAAAAAAATAAAGAAAATTTTAAATATAAAGTTTGGTTACTTGCGTAACACCCTAGTAAATTCCAAACCAAAAGGTTCTCTGGTTGCAGGAATCTTATTTGCTACAATTCGTGCCATATGTCATGTGCCTGTACAGGCTTGCCTTTATGTCATAGTCACAAAACAAATATGTTTTGAGAAATTAAGGATTACTAAATATAATCACTAAATATTCCCCAACATAAATCACATTGTTCTTCATTTAGAATAAAGCCACAATTATGCTGAACTCACCATATCTCATAAAGTATTGGTTATGTTAATGGCATACCAAATTTTCCTAAAATTCAATGACAGCTAACTAATATCTAGTCTTCATATCTCAACTGTTTGTCAAAAATACTTGTCCAGTTATTATTTGTTCTAATGGAATAGGAGATAGTTTAGTCCGGGGCCATTATATGAGTTCATAGTCCAGAAACACGGATTCAGGTAGTATTCTCTTCTGTGTTTCAGAGTGAAAGCAGCTTTATGAGGTTTTTATAGTTTTGCAGAACGAAGAGAACAATAAACCTAAGCGAATTTAAAATACATTAGCATGCACATCAGATGGAGTTACAGTGTGATAGCTGAAACATTTTATAGGCCAAAGATGCTATCCAATGATATTCTTAGGTTTGGGGTTGGTGGGAAATAGTGGTTTGCTAAGTTAAGAGATTCAAAATGTTTCTAATATATTAATCACAAGATGCGAGTTCCAGCACAAAGGTGGACAAGGAATGCCTGTTCTGGGTTTCTGGAAGTACCTCAAGATAAGATAATTATGTGGACCTGCAACAGTCCACTTCCCCACAGTTCTGCCCATTCAAGTGTTGGCATACAGGGCTTCTTCCCAGCAGCTCTCGTTCACAGTGTGGGTCAAGCATCTCATTCTGTGCATTCCAGGGTCGTATATTATTTAGAAAGTATTATAGGTTCCTTTGTAGCTAGGATGGTCTGTTCTAAGAACTAATGGAGATGAAGAGGCAGGAAAACAGAGTGGATTTAAATAATTTAGAACATTTTAGTTAAAAAGATATAATTCTTTATTCATGGAAAAATGAAAAGAAAAAATATTGATTGGGGAATTTGGGTAGTAAAAGGAATGAATATCAAATAAAAAACTTTGTCATTCTCATGTCTAAGAATGATATATTTACGTGGGAATTTGGGTGGGCAATGCAGTAAGAATTTTACTGGGCATCTATTGGGAAATCAGAATCACTGTTTTTCAGTTGTTGTCTATGCTGCTGGCCCACTTTTCTCACACAACTACAGTCGGCTCTTCAGTTCATTCTGACCCTCACACAGATGAAGCAGGGTTGAGCCATAGACTGTTTATAGCTTAGTGGACTCCATGCTTCCCCTTAGCCGCTTTCCAGGGCATAAAATCCTTTCCTGTACCCAACATGTTTGTCACGAGACTATCTACAATGAGGAGTGAGAATCACTTTAGTCTCACTTTGAGGGATGAATATGTGGCAAGATGAAACAATAGCCAATAACAGCAAAATAAAAAGACAAAAAACGCCTTTGAAAACTAGCATAAAATGTCAGTTTCAAAACTGTCATTATTCTCATTCCCTCCAAAATCCATTCTCTTCCACTTGAAATAAAATATATACCTGGTGTCATATTATATCTGCCAAGTGATGGTATGAAAATGGAGGGTTCTTTTTTAAAATATTGTTTATTATATTGTGCCTAATGCCTACAGTGGTGTTTGAGACATTTCAAAAAACATTCAACTAAGAAGTGCAAAGCAGGAAAAATAGTCTGACCAGAGAAAAGCTCAACAATTCAGTATCTAAAACTAAATCAACTGCACTGAAAAGATACAGACAGTAACAGTTTGCAGACTGAGGTTACAGTGAGGACTAGATAAGTATGTACTTGTATATACTAAATATTAACAACTAATTAGAAAGAGGCCATGAATCCAAAAGAGAATAAAGAGGTATATATGGGAGCTTCGGAGAGAAGAAAGGAAAGGGGGAAATGATGTAATTATATTATTAACTCAAACGTTTATAAATAGTTTTAAAAAGAATTATTCAAAAAGACATACAGGTAAAAATGGAGCAAGTGTTTTGTGTTTAAAATATTTTGGAAATAATCTCTCCTATGTCATAAATAAACAAAATTCAACCCAATTCTTTGTTCATTGTTCAGAAAATGTTACAGCTAAGGTAATATAAATATATCCCCACAAGAAATATTCTGAAAGCATGGTTCTCTAATGACTGTTGTAAAGTATTGCATTTTGATGTGTTTTCACAGGTACAAACTGATACCTAGTATTTGCATTTAGTATAACCCATTTAGTGCTAAGTTAGACCTCTCTTTTACTCTCAGACCTTTCAATATATCCCTAAAATAGTTAAGGCCTAAAAACATCAATTTTGGTAATACTTTACAAGTATTATCAAGTAATAAAAATACAATTAAAATTTTAAATTATTTCTTTCATAGTTTGCAATTATAACGAAAGCAAATCCTTTGCTCCAGCTGTCCCTATATACCACTCTTGGCTATACTTTATGGATGGGTGGAAAGCAAAGAGGCCACAGTGCTACACAAAGCAGCTAAGGAATGCTGAGAGCTGGAAAAATGTCTTACTGAGGGAAGATAACCCCAAGTGATCATCAACTAATAATATTTTTAAAGTTAAACTCTATCTTTAGTTGTATTTCAATCTTAAATTGTTTCATCGTTGAATTTTTTTGAGTTGGCAGAAATTTAAAAAATCGTATTGTGCATTCTAATTTTCACAATTTACCTAATCTTCTTCAGGAAACTTTTCATAATTTTATTATTAAAATGAAGATGGCTTAAAGATGTAACTGTTTTTAGCTAAAACTCATAGAAAAAGAAATACATTGTTTTAGATGTGAATAAATTGATGGAAATAGCAGTTCTGCTTGCTAACTCTGCTGAGAATTTAATTCTGACCCAAATTAGATATTCTGGAAGAATTATTTGGAAAACCTTTGAGTTAAATGAGAAGTTTCATTCTATTTTCTCCTAAATTAGGACCACACTTGTTCATAAGTGTGGCATAGCAAGTTACGGATTTATTCAATTTCAAAAGTTAGAATTTAGAAAATGTTAATCAAATTGTACCATGAATTTCAATATTAATTCAGGCTTTTGCCATATTTATTTTAAACACTGTTTTTTACATTTCAAACTCTGTATAATTATATGTTTTATGATAAAAAAGTTCCTAGTTTAATTAATTAATTAATTTAGGTATGAATCCATTTGCCCATTTCTTTCATTTTTAAATTTCTTTTATTTTACATCCCAACCACAGTTCCTCCTGCCTTCTTTTCACCTAGTCCCTCCCCCCACCTCTTCCACTCCCTAAATCCACCTCTCCTCTATTTCTGTTTGAAAGGGACAGATCTCCCTTGGGCATCAACCTATCATGGCATATCAAGTTACAGTAAAACTGAACACTTCACCTTGCATCAAGGCTGAGCAAAGCAATCCAGTATAAGGAAAAGTTTCCCAAGAGCCATCCAGGGCATAGGGTCAGCCCATGATCCCATTGTCAAAAGTCTCAAATCAGACCAGGCTACACAACTGTCACATATATGTAGAGATCCTGGGTTGGTTCCATGTCTGCTCCTTAGTTGCTGGTTCAGGCTCTGTGAGTTCCTATGAGCCTCATTAGTGGATTCTGTGGGTTATCTTGAGATGCCTTTGACCCCTCTAACTCCTACAAACCTTCCTTCAGCAGGATTTACCAAACTTGGCCTAATGTTTGACTGTGGGTCTCTGCATATGTTTCAGTCAGTTACTGGGTGAAGGCTCTCCGGTGACAATTGTAATCAGCAATCTGATCACAGATGGCCAATTCCGGCTTCTAATCCACTACTGCGACGAATCCTAGCTGGCATCCTGACCGCTGTGGGAGTTTTCCTTGCATCGGGTATCTACATGGCACTGAAACCTGACTGCCCTCTCTAGTCATCTCTTTCCAGTGCTCTGCCCCTTTATCCACCCCAACCCCAGCATTCATGAGGCGGAGGAAGGTGACTCTCTGAGTTTGAGGCCAGTCTGGTTTTCAAAGCAGGTCCCAGAAGAGCCAGGACTGTTACACCAAGAAAACCTGTCTTGAATCCCTGCTCCCCCTCAAAAAAAATCTTCAAAATTGTATATAAATATGGAACAAGTAACTTGGAAAATAGATATATTCTTATAGTGTGTGTGAATGTTTCCATAGAAGCATATTTCTCTGAGTTCATGAACAATCGTTGCAAAGTGTGCAGTTTCTGTAGGCAGAAAATACTCATCGAACATTGTTTTATATTGAATATTTTATTCAATAACATTGCTCACTTTAAAATTAGCTCATCATTTCTTTCATCTTCTCAAGGAAAATGTTACAGTGCACAACTGTTTTTTTTTCTTGAATAAAATATTCCTAACATGGTACCAGACAGCCTGTCTGGGACCATTGTCTGAGAGTGAGTGCTTTAGATAACAGTGTGGGCAAGGAATGACAATCACAGGTGGATAATTACTGGAGGCAAAATATACATGATGTTTGATGATATTAGTGATGATTTACAAGCAGCGTAATGATAAATAGAAACAAAAGGATATACTGTAACAAATGCTCTCATGATGCCGTTGGGTGGGATCGTAAGAGGGAAGTTTGGAATGGCCCAGCATTCCAGTCTGTACTATACACAGTAAAGCAGAAAGCAGTTCTGAAAGAGTATTTGCGATCATTGCAACACATTTTCACATCACCAAACTCCCTTGGTTTCCTACATGAAGAGTAAATTCACGTATCACCCACTTAGTAGTGGGCCCCACATGTCAGTATTATACCAGCCCACCCACAGGGAATCATACTGCACGATTGCTTACCTTTGATTTGATTCATGAACTATTTATTTCTTCTCCAATTAAACTATTAGAAGAATGTAGTGGTTTTAAAAAAATTATCTGTGTGGTTGATCATATTCCGAAGGAAAGAAGATCATAAATGTATACAATATTGACATATTTAACACAATTTTAAATAAATGTATTGTCTGTTATGAATACTGTGTTTTCCTGAATGATTTAGATCTCTTTCTCTATACAGTTATTATTGACATAGCTGAATATGATTTCAGGTAATATTCCAGTTTTGGTTTTGTGGTGTATTCTATACTGGTTAGCATATATACCAAATGACAAAAAGAAAAGATAAAGAAAATATGTTAATAATTCGTACTTGAGTTGTATTCACTTTTGAGAAATAAAAAAAATATGTCATTAATGAGAAATGAAACTATATAAAATTGGAAATCATCATGCTGGGCAAAGTATATCAGACATTTTCTGATATGATAAATTTGCTTTCAAATCAGGGTCTCCTAATTTAAACATTTGAAGAATCTCCTCACCTACTCTGACAACTGCTTTGACCCATGGTTATGAGTTTCAATTGTTATTTAATCTTTATTTTGTGGTGATGCATTTAAAAGTGTCTGGATAATGTCTTCTTAATCTATTTAGTTGATTAAACTAGTGGCTTCATTACCAAGGAATGCTTTTGTCTTCCTAGTTGGCTTCAATTCTTTGTCATAGAAATAGTGTCAGGGTTCAGGGCTCATTTATTAGGGGTGGCCATTGTTTTCAGTTTTGCAGCATACTGCTAGGGTCACCTACATCTGGATGCTTAATTTAATGTGCTGACAATACAGCGAGGACATGTCACTTCTGCCAAACCTGTACACCAGTGACTTTATAATGCATCCGTCATTTCACAGCCCAGCAGGCAAAATGCATTATACATCTTAGATTGTTTTGCCTGCACACTTGCAATACAGCCTTCAGAGTAGTGATTGTGGTGAGTTCTCCCATGATTTCTAAACACTGTCCTGATCTTCTCTGCATTGTCACCTCCAGCAATTCTTTCACGTTAATCTGCCTTCTTATCTCCCTACCTCAGACATGCAAGTCCATGAAGAGGTTAAAATAATTCTCATGCGTCACAAATTCTGATGTTTTTAAAATAATTGTTATTTTTGTCTAAGTTGCATTGCCTAAACAGAGTTGTCCCATATATTTAGTCGAGTACACTATTTTCTGACACTTTTGAGATATCACATCTACCGCCTGTCACTATGTCACTCCTAGAAGCCGAAAACTTCACGTGTACTGCTCTAAAATGTATGCATCAGTTGCACAAAATTGAAACATTTTGCATAACTTTTCATCAGAAAATAAGCTTTGACTCCACCAGAATTCCCTAGTAAACAGCTTTAGCCCATTAACATCTGATTTGTATGTTTTGAACTAAATGAATTATTCATAGCTATTTATTACTACTGTTTTTCAAACTTTATCAACACTACATTCTTAAGTTAGTTGAATATGAAAAGCATAGCCTAAAGGACAAGAATAATAATTTGTTTACATTGGAGGACCTAATGGTCCTTCTCTAAATGTAGTTCATTAAAAATTAAAAAGCGGGGCTGGAGAGAAGGCTCTGCAGTCAGGAACACTAGGTGCTCTGACAGAGAACCAGGTTAGATTCCCAGCACCCATAGGGTTGCTTACAACCATTTGAAAATCCGTATTCTCCTAGGGCTTCCCCAGGCAACAGGCAGGCATGTGATACATAGCTACCCATGCACGCTAATATGAACAAGCATTAAAAGAAACAAAAAGGAAGCATAATTTAGAGTAATAAGAAAGAAGTGGTAACTGGAGAGTTGGCTTAGCAGATAAGAACACATACTGCTGTTTTAGGGACTGACTGTTCACAACAGCCCATACTTCCAATGCAGGGGGATCCAATACCTTGAGCCTCTACAGGCACCTGATTTCTTATGCATTTGCCTCACTAACAAACACAGATAAGCAAGATTTAACAAAATTAAAATTGGTTTAAAAGCAAAAAGGAAAAGGGTGTTCTTTTATTCTGTTTTGTTTCAAGAAAGTTTTCTGAAAAGAATTAATGGGTGGAACCACCATTTGACTGTCTTCATGTAAACCACATGATCAAATTGAACTGGATTTTAAAAAATCAATTTAAGATGTTCTTTAAAAATCATTGTGAAGAAAGATTCAACTTTGTTTTATGCCCTTTGCATTTACTGAATCAGTACTTCAGGTAATTTCAGATAACGTCCTATTCAAACCACCCTGACAACAAACTTTATGTTCACTTCTACATTTACAGCAATGCTGAGAGAAGTGTCTATACTGTGGGAATCCAGCCTTGGTGTTCTGCCTGGATCCATTTGGATGAACTACCTTATGACTTTTCTGCTCCAAAAGTCTCATGATGTAGAACATTTCCTAACAGTAAATCTCTTCACTTACATGACCAAAATTCCCTCTTTTGGTGAATTACAGCTGATAAATTTTTGGTACATGGAAAAGGATTGTTTATAGGACAACTTCTACAAATTTTTAAGTGACTTTGAAATCAGACAAAAGAGTTGAAAATTTTGTTGTGTAAATGTGTTTCTTATACCTTTTCTTTGGCTCCTTTTCTTCTGTTTGTTTGGCTTTATGCTGTTGTTTTTGCTTGTAATCCTACTCTAGTTAGGTTGTTTTTTGTTTTATTTTATCATGATTTTAGAAATTTAGGTGCGTGGTTGTTTTCTAAGGAGAGGGGGAAATGGGTGGGTTATATGTAATTTTACTATGTTAAAGTTAAAACCTTCCTTTTTATTTAGAAATAAAAGGAGAGATGATGCGGGATTCTTCTCTGTATGCTGTGAAAATATTTATTGCCATTACTTAACAAAGAAGCTACTTTGGCCTATGGCAGGGCAGAATAGAGATAAGTGAGAAAATTAAACTGAAAGCAGGAAAAAGGTAGTGTCAGGAAGACACCATGTAGCTACCAAAAGAGAAAGACTCCAGAACCTTACAGGTAAACAACAGACTCATGGAAATAACAAATTAATAGAAATTGGTTAATTTAGTATATAAGAGCTAACTAGAAATACCCCTGAACCATTGGCCAAACAGGGTTGTAATGAATATAGTTTCTGTGTGATTATTTGGGTCATGGTGACCGAGAAATGAAAACACAGTCACTATCAACAAACATCTTCTTAAATACTTGAGAAATTTATCTAACTTCATTACCAACTCAACTCATTAAGTCATTAAATTATTTCGTCCTTTTCAGTAAGTTTGAGTAGTTGGTATGATTTTTTTTGCCATATAATTGTTAAAATATGGAATGCTTCACAAATTTGCATGTTTTTAAATAAAAAATTTAGTGTATTATACATATTTTGAATACTCATATATCCATTTATAGAATGCCTTCTTAAGTTCTTAAATTTATTTTCTCATGTCATCAATAAAGTACTCAAAATTATGGTACTTAAAATTCCATCCATCCTCTAATCTGCCTACCTTTCCTCCTCTTTCCCTTCCCCTTTACTCTTCCCTTTCCCACAATACATCATATTTTTTTTTCATTTTTACTCCATCCAGCATTCCTCTATCCCATTCTTGCATCCTGTGATCAATTTGGCAAAATGTTGTTCCTAAGAAAAAAATTAAAAAGAAGAAAAAGAAACTGAAAAACATGCCCTCTATTGTTTTCTTTTGTCACTTTTATTTTTTAATTTTTTTTTAAAATTTTTTTCGAGACAGGGTTTCTCCGTAGCTTTTTTTTTTTTTTGGTTCCTGTCCTGGAACTAACTCTTCTAGACCAGGCTGGCCTCGAACTCACAGAGATCCGCCTGACTCTGCCTCCCGAGTGCTGGGATTAAAGGCGTGCGCCACCACTGCCCGGCTTCTTTTGTCACTTTTTAAAAAGTATTTATTTCTTAATTTTATTTATATGTGTACTTGAATAAGTTATAATCACAATTTGCATGTAAGTACCCAAGGAGAATATAGGATACTTGGATCCCTGGAACTGAAGATACTCATACTCATGGTTGTGAGTCACCCAGTATAGTTATAAGCTTTTTTCTGTCTTCCTAGTTCCACTGGACTCGTTTCTCTGCTGCCCAAAGTTCCTCAAAGCTACTTATTAAATAATCTTTATGAGTCTGAATATTAATTATAATTGCTGAGATTATTAGAAATGGGTTAATCTCTTTATCACCATGTGCCCTGTGATTTACTGGTCATACTCTGACATCTTACTCCTCTGGAGGCTACTTATATCCCTCTGATTCTGCCTTCTTTCTCCCTCTCTCTCTGCTTAGATTTTCTGTTTAGCTATATTCTGTCCCACGGTAGGTCAAAGAAGGTGTTTTTTTTTTTAAATGAACCAATGGTAGTAAAACATATCCACAGCATATAAAGCGGCCTCCACATCAACGGCTGTTGGTGCTCTGCAAGAGCAGGTGTCTTAACTAATGAGCTCTTTTTACAGTCCTTTTGACTTTTAGTAAAGCCTAAAATTTATGAGCTTTCTTCAATCTATGCTTCTTCACTCTGGAATCAACTTAAAAGGATTTGAATTAATATTCAGCACTTCACTGTGGATCCAGTATTCATTGTCAGATAGATTATACAGTTGAAAAGGTATATTCTTTTGTTTGTTTTGTTTGATCATTAGGAACTTTAATTTTTATGGAGTTAAAAATTCCTGACTTGGCCAGGGAAGGAATGAAGGAAAGAAACAGATGGACACCGGGGCAGAAAGCTGGGATCTTGTGGCCTAGGCTCACAAGAGAAAAAGTTTCAGCACTTTGGAAGGTCAGCAAGTTGAACAGAGAGGCAGGGTTGGTATATAGAGCTGAATAATAAGGTAGGTTTAATACAAACAATACAAAAAAAAAGAGGCAGGATTTGTAGTATTGTTAAAGAGGAAAGTTTAGCTAATGTAGGTAGGAGAAGTGTTAGTATGGGAACAATCTTCAGGCCTTAAAATTTCATAAGAAATATTACGGTAGCTTTCCATACATTGGTGGATGAATCTAATCAAAAACTGGCTGGTTATTTCCATAACATTCATGGCACTACTATATACTAGGCATGTCTTGCCCAGGTAGTCATACTTCTAGCATGTCACCTTTACATATGGAAATGATTGTTGAAAATGTGTCTTCTCCACTAGCAAAAATATTACTATCAAACACTAGAAAATCTATTGATGAAACTTCTAGATCAGTATCAGCTTGACTTCTTCATGGCTTGTTACTCTAGGTTGCAGTTATGTAGTACCTCCAACATTTAGGGCCTGACCAAATATTCTGGTGGAAAACTAAGAGCAACAGCAGTAACTATTAATGGTTGGGACCTCAATGACCAGAAACTTGGAAAGAGTTTACCCATGCTAGGCATTGGGCTTTAATTTTATCACCCAGGAAGACTAGAGGATGCATCAGTACCCTACCATTAGAGAATAAATCTGCTTAAACATCTTTTATTATGTTTAATTTAGAAAGCTTCCATAGTAGTAGGCTTCCATTTTCAAAGGCCATTAGTATTTGCTAGACACACACACGAAGTGATTCTCTCTCTCTCTCTCTCCCCTCTCTCCTTCCCTCCCTCCCTCCCTCCCTCCCTCCCTCCCTCCCTCCCTCCCTCCCTCCCTCCTTCCCTCACTCCCTGTTCTAGCCTTTCCTTCTGTTCCTCCCTTAATACTTTCATATTCTACTTTTCTCCGTTACCTGGTTTTATATTGCCTAGAGAAATGGAGAAAAATTGAAGGTGTTTGTCTTTAATTTCCCTTTTTCAAATAATTTTACAAAATCAAGCCTGAAACTACTTGCCTACTGTGGTAACATAATTTGAAACAATTGTCCAGGGAATACTTAGAAACCATTAATTTTTGACCCAGAGCTCATTTTCCAGCTTGCAGATAAATTTCTCCATTATCTGCTTGGCCATGGTTTCATTTCCTTATTGACATTTATATTCTTATTAAGCTATTTAATAAGACAAATACTTGTATTAAAGGAAAATGAAAAAGAATGAATGACTCTAATTAAATTTACTGAAGTTTTTTTTTTCCTTTTCTTTTTCCAATCACATGAACCACTTCAGCTTTGCACTATTTTGGAATAAAGTGGGAAATAACTCATTATATCATTACATTGACTCAAATTTATTCTTAAGAATAAATTTCATCATGAAAAACCTATTATTCTGCTGATTTATTAGGTCATGAATAAGTCAAGGATCCTTTACTTTTTAAGAGGGGTGAAATAGGTCTGTATTTGAAGTTTGCTAAAAAATACCAAATTCTTGAAATCTTATGATTTAGTAGCTGTGGACTCTGAACAAATAAGTTCTTTATATAAACTTCCTCAGCATAATATATCAAGCTAGCCTAGGTCAGAACCTTGATTAAATCAATACTTTTGTTTTCTATCAAAGCTCAGAAAAATCTTAGGTTTCTTTCAGACAACAAAAGCAAATGCCTCTACCAAATATGTCCATTTTAGAAAAAATGTATTTAAAGTCTCTTAAATTCCTAAAGCTTCAAAGAGAGAGGATATGATAAAAAAGACTAAGAATAAAAATTAATATTAATGTCAATACTGCAAAAATAAGCACTACCAGCTCTTAAAATGTTTGCCCACACACATTTCTTATATTTGATAAGAGATATGTAATAATATATAATATTATATATAGATATATAAAAATCTACTAAGTGCTTTTTAAAGTTAACAGATAGGAATTGGCTTGTTAATACCTAACAATACTTGATGATTTTCCCTTTAATTTCTGACTTTCCTTCTTACATAATCTCTACCCCCTTTGAAGACAGTTAGCTACATTTCTACTTACACAGTACTATGATTTATTTGATGTGATTATAGCAACATTGATGTAGATAGCCATTGTCATTAGGCAGAGAAACAAAAGAATTCAACTGTTCACTAAATCAAATAAATGAAGCAATCATCTAAAGAATGTTCCACTCCTTACACATTAAATTCATTTTTTCTCAGCAGCACATACAATATTTTATGAGGTAGATAATTTGCATATCCAAAAGGCTTCAATACTTTCGAAAACTGAAATCATATTGAGAGTCTTTCTTACTTACACACAATAAAACTACACATTGTAAACAGATACTTTGCAATATATATATATATATATATATATAAATTCTCATATATATATATATATATATATATATATATATATATATATATATATATGGGAATTAAACTACTTACATGTGGACAATCACTGAAACAATGGAGAAAATAAGAAATTTTTAATGATATGAGAGAAAATAAAATATAGTCCGGCTTATTATGAAGTGACAAAATAAGCACTAAGAGGCAAACATCTAGCAACTAATTAGTACATTAATAAACAAAAAATACCTGAAACTCACACCGTAACCTTGTACCTAAGCAACAATAATTAATAAAAAACAAACAAAAACATTTTCAAAACTGACAGAAAAAACAACAAGGGAAATTTAGCAGAAATTTACAGGTGAGAATTGTGCAGGATTGTAAGTATGGATCTATTTGAATCCTTCTACATGCAATCAGGCAGTTTAAGCAACACAATTTATTGAAGATGCTGCATTTTTCCAATGTGTATCTGGCTTTTTGAAAATTAAATAGCTGGTGCTCAATTATGTGTGGATTTATGTCTAGGTTTTCAGTAATCTATTAATCAATAAGTCTATATTTGCGCCAATAATGTGTTTTTTATTACTAGAACTCTGTAGTATAACTATGGTCTCATATATGTTCCTTTTGTTTCTACCTTACAGTTCAATTTGAGGAGTATTGACTTTAACTCTTTGAGATTCTGGTAGAGTTCTGTACTAAAACCCTCTGGCCATGGGCTTTTCTTTGATTGGAAGACTCTTAATAAAAGCTTATTTTTCACTGAGGCTTAAAGAATCTGTTTTAATTATTGATCTGATCTCGATTTGACATTGGTAAGTGGTACCTTTCGACAAAATTATGTATTTCTTTTAGATTTTCAAATTTGGTGGAGTACAGGATTTTAATACCTTTATGCTGCTTTGACTTTCCTTTGTGTTTGTTGTTTTGTCCCTATCTTCTCTAGTTTTCATAATTTGGATATTTTCTCTCTACTTTTTAGTTAACTTGGATAAATGTTTGTAAGTCTTACTTATTTTTTTTCAAAATACCAACTCCTTGTTTCATTGTTCCTTTGTATTTTGTTTTTGTGTGTGTGTTTCTTTTTTTTTTTTTTTTACTGATTTTTAACCCTAAGTTTGATTACATTTTGTGATCTATTCATTTTAGGTGTTGTTTCTTTTCATTCTAGAGCTTTTCAGGTATACTGTTAATTCACTAGCAAGACATCTCCCTAATTTCTTTAGTATAGGCACTTAGTGCTATGAACTTGTCTAGTAACTGCCTTCATTATGTCTCATAGGCTTGGTAGATTTTGTATTAATTTACATTAAATCTTTTGTAATTTCTGTCTTGATGTACTTTTTATTCAGTAGAATTATTTTCAGTTTCCATATGCTTTAAGATTTCTGTTATTGACAACAAGTTTAATTGTGTTGGTTAAATAGAATGCAGTGTGCTATTTCAATTTTCTTGTTCCTGTGGCTATTGCTTTGTTTCCAAGTATGTGGTCATATTTCAGTTTTGGAGAAATTTTAGGAGATTGCTAAAAGGAATGTATATTCTTTAATTTGGGTGAAAGTTTATGTAAACATTTGTTAAATTCATTTTGTTTATGATGTCAATTATATCTAGGATTTCTCTTTTTTTGTTTATCTCTGGATAACCCATCTATTGGAAAGAGTAGAGTATTAAATTCCCTATCAGTGTGTGGGCGTCAATATATGATTTAAGCTGTAATAGTGGGTTTTTTGTTATTGTTGAACTGGGGTGCCATTATTTTTGTGCATAGCTATTAAAATTGTATTGTCTTTGATGGATTTTTTTAATGTGTATCAAGTGTCCCTCTCTATCCATTCTAAATAGTTTTAGTTTGATGCCTATTTTTGTCAGACATTAAAATGACTACACAAAAGAGCTTTATAGTTCTATTTCCTTACATTACCTTTTCCATCCTTTTAATGGGGGATGTTGTCTATTCTTGATGTTAAGGTATGTTTTCTTGAACGCAACAAAAACATCATTTTTTCATCCATTCTGTTTTTCTGTATCCTTTTAAGTATTGGATCCATGATGTTGAGAGAGATAAAAGAGCTGTGTTTGTTGATTCCAATTATTTTGCTTTTGTGGTGGTAATGGGGTTGTGTATATTCCTGTTTCTCCTATTTGGATTTGCTGTTCTTGGATTATTTATTCACAGTTTGTTCTTCCCTGTGGTTAATCTCTTCAGGTTAGAGTTAGGTCAAAGTCCTTATGAATCCCTATGTTCTAAGGAGATATATGGCTTCATTTTGTCCCACCACTGAAGAATTTCTGCCTCCTTCACAAGTACCAACTGTACCTTGATAATATGGAAATCAGACAAAATTAAAAAGGGTTTGCTCTTATTGAAGCTATCAATTTGGACTGACATGCCTTTTGAAAATATACTATTATTTAATGTTTTTATGCATGTGAATGCCTGCACGTATTAATGTGCACTACCTGTGTGGAAAAGCCCACAGAAGTCAGAAGAGGGTATAAAAGGATGGAGTTACAGGTGATTGTGAACTACCACTTGCAACTCTTAATTGCTGAGTCATCTTTCTAGATCCTCATTTGGCTCCGTATAACCTTGAAAAATGAGAGTTATATCATAAAATGTATCAATTATAATATAGGTCTTTCTCCAACAAGCACTTCTTCCTATTATCTTCGTGCAAGCGTCAGCTAAAGAAGTGTTCCATAGATGTATTCTTTGAATTTGGTCCGTTTAGGACCAAAATATCATTCTATTATTATTTTATTATTTATTCATTATACAATGCACTGTGCATCTTTGATTTTGCCTAATAAATGCTAAAAAATAAAAAATAAGATACACAGAAGGAAAGTAATTCTTGTTTTGTTGCATCTTCTCTCTGGAGAGTTTATTAATAATTACTTAATATTAATTAATAATTAATAAATTCAAGGTACAAGGCACAGTTCATTTTAATGTTCCTGTAAATATGTATTGTCTTTTTAATATTTAAAAAGACATTTACCTTTGCAAAACCACCTTATTTTCAACATAAAAACCAACCAAAAGAGAAATAGAAGATGATGTAGTAAACAATGCAAGGTTTTTACAATGATGAGATTGTTACATGATGATTTCCACTCTTTCAAAACTCTAATGAAAACTTAAATTTTATGAATGCATAAAAGTTTTATTTATGTTTGCACTAAAGTTTTTGAAGTACTCAAAAAATTCCTTGATAAAAGGAATGACTTACCAAAAGAATGCCAACCCCAGTGTCAACTCTCTGGGGGCATCACAAGTCACACACACCAACATGGTTCCCAGAAGCAGCACAGCATAGCATAGCCCACAGATATCAACGTGGCTTTCAATGTCAACTACCTACATCTGGAAATAACGAGAACATAAATGTCTGGACACACCTGTAAGAGATTTTTCTCACTTATGTTATTTAAAATGGAAAGAACCGCTTCTGATCTGGAACCTCTGAGTAGAGAAGATCCACCTTTATCTGGGCATATCTTCTACTCCCAGTCTATATAAAAGTAGTGAAAAAAAAGAAATTTGTACTCTTTTCCTGATTTCTCTTGCTCTCACTGCCAAATCCATTCCTTCACTGGAATTTGCGTCTATTTCTTTGATATTCTGGCATACACTGAAGATCAGCTGTTTCATACAGCTACATGGACTGAACTACTACTGGATTCCCGTACCCTACAGGGATAGACTGTTATAGCTAGCTAGCTAGTTGTACAAACGGGACCACAGATTATTAGCCATTCTTATAAATTTCATAATTTATGTCTTTCTAGAGAACCATAAATAATAAAGATTTTGGCAGCAGTTGTAAGCTCTAACGCAAGCCAGTAAACAACTCTCCATCACAGCCTCTGAATTGGCTACTGACTCCAGGTTCCTGCCCTATTTGAGTTTATGTCTAGACTCCCTTCAGTGATAAATACTAATGTGGAAGTGTAAGCCAAATAATCTCTTTCATCTCTGTGATGGTTTGAATGTAACTGGCCCCCATAAGCTCAGAGAGTGGCACTTTTATGAGGTGTGACTTAAGCTGGAGTAGGTATGGCCTTGCAGGAAGTCTGTCACTGTGGGGGCGAGCTTTGATGTCTTATATATGCCAGAGTCATGCCCAGTGAGAGAATCTACCTCCTGCTGCCTGCATTTCAACATGTAACAGCTCCTTCTCCAGCACAACATCTGCTTGTATGCCACCATCCTCCCTGCAGTGATGATAATGAACTAAACCTAAAACTGTATATCATAACCTCAATTAAAAATTTTGCTTTATAAGACTTGATACGGTGATGGTGTCTCTTCACAGCCATATAAACCTTAAGTAAGATACTCTCCTAGTTGCTTTTGGTCATGGTGTTTCACCATATATGACAGGTAATAATAAGAAATAGTCCCTAGTAACTGCTTATATAATTAAATAATATAATATTTAAAAGATCTATGGGAATTTTAGATAATAAGCCAAAAATGCATTTAATATCTCAGATAATATTGCTGTTTTTTATGACATTGCTAGTGCATAGCTGTTCTGTCCAGTGGGAATAGCTTTGTTTGTGATACATGCCGTGTTGTCTGTATATCCTGACATGAGCTATCACCTTTGTTGTTGTTGTTGAGTAACTCTCTTCTTTCTTTGTACAAGTCTGAAGGTGTATGTCAGAACTTACTCTCAAGTCAACTCCTGCACATAGCGATATACACAATGGTTTCTATTTTTAAGTCCAAGAACATCATGACTCCAGTTAATTCATTTAACTTGACATATATTTCTTTATCTTCTTTCTCTAAAAGTGAAAGTCTAGAAACATGACCACATGTGGTAATGAATTAAATGGATTCATTTCAAGAGCTATTGTTTTATTAAAGAGAACTATATTCCCCTGTCAGTGCTAAAAGACAGCCAAAGGTGCAAACCAATCCTTATGTAATTTCTCTCATGACCAATAATAACTAGGCAGCAGATGACATGACACTCGAGTAATGGAAGCAGAGATGGAAAATTGACTCCAGCACAATACACCGCATGTGCTGGTGGCACTCCCATGATGAGCTTAACACATCCAATATATACTCACGTATAGTCTCTTATATCCTGTTTGTTTGATGTTCCATAAATATATACAGAAATAAATATTTTAAGTATGATGTCATTGAGCACCAAAGAAGGAAAGTGTGCTGGATAGTTTTATATCAATATGATGTACAAACTAGGTATTTGAAAGGAGGGAACCTCAACTGAGAAAAATACCTCCATGGGATACAGCTGTAAGGCATTTTCATAATTACTGGCTGATGGGTGATGGCCCAGCCTGCTGTTGGTGGGCTGTCTCCTAGGCTAGTATCCCTGAATTCCATAGGAAAGCATGCTGAGCAGGTCAAGGGGATCAGCCAGTCAGCAGCACCCTTCCAAGGGGTGCTGCGCATCAGCTTCTGCCTACAGGTTCTTGCCCTGTTTTAATTTCTATCCTGACTTCCTTTGATGATCAACAGTGATGTGGTGTAAGCCAAATAAACTGTTTCCTCCCCAACTAGCATTTTGGCTATGGTGTTTTCTCACACCAGTAGAAATCCTAAGACAGGAAGTAATACCTGAGAGCCAACAAACACTCATTCTTCAATGTGAAGGAGAAAAAAACAATTGAAAACCTACTTCCTTCTACTATATTTCCTTGCTTCTTTTGTTTTCAGATGTGCAAATAAACTGGCAAATGTTCTTGGCAATGGGATGTAAATAAATGTAATGGGTGCCTGTTTTGTGTCATGGAAGCAACTTTACAATAATGGACTCACACATTACTTTGCATTATTTCCCCCTCTCAAGAGGGAAGGCAGAGAAATGTGTAGGTTGAGATTTGGCTTTATAGACAAGAGCAACGGCTTGAGGAAAGAAAAAAATGAAGAAAGATAAGAGATGAAATGGTTTTGAAGAGCTAGATCAAAAACCCACTGGCCACTAATGTTGATCAAGATTTTCACGGAAGTGTGGGTACATATACATAAAATGAAATAACATGATGACTGATGGTGAAGATAGACTTAAAGACAAAGATAGAAAAGTAGGTGATAGGTTGATTAGATCAGTAAATAGTTAAATCAACCTTGTATGTTTTCTTCATAACAAAATACTTAAGTCATCTTATAATAGTTTATTTTGGCTCATATTTTTAAAATTTTGTCTAAAAATATATTTTTTATTGGTTTTAGTCCTAGAGTAATGTTGAGCACCATGGCATGAATGCACAGCGGGGCAATTGTTTACCCCATCATTTGGATTCAGAAACAAGAAATGAAAAGTGTCCCAGGGTCTTACATTTCATGTCACCTTCAGTGAAATCTAAATATGCCTTTATTTATTTATTTGCTCATTTATTAAACTTTTATTAAAATATAATTTTATTACTTTCCCTCTTCCATTTCCTCCCTTCAGCCAATCCCAATGTCTCAAATTAATTTTGTTTCCAGAACTATATCATTAATTACTTTTTTCTTTGATTATTGTTAAGTTCACATATGGATATGAAACCTATTTAGTCTATTATTGTTTGTGTTTATTGTTTTTATAGATGACATGTTTGTGTTAGAAGCAGATTCAACAATAATAAAAAAGGTAATTCTCCCATTTTTAGCTCTCATTGGTTGCTTATAGTTTTTTGTCCAGTCTTGGGACTCATGAACATTTTTCCTTTCAATATTACCATGTCTCCTGATAGTACCCTAATCCAAGTCTCGTTTTTTTAGGAATTTATAAGAGAGATTTTAACAAAGCAGTCTTCTTAGTTTCTGGCTCTTAAATATTTTTCTGTTCCCTCTTCTGTGGTTTTAGCTGAGACCTAGATGCAGGGGTTAAATCACAAATGTATCTTTTGGGACTGGAATCCTCAGTGATCTCTTTATTGTGTCCACTTGTGTTTTATCATGGTGGTCCCTGCTATCTGTAAATATGAACTTCTCTGAGGAGGGGTGATTGTTACATTTAACTGTGGGTAAAAGAATAATATTTAGAGTGCATTTAAGAAGTATATTGTTCGAGCAAAGGAGTGGTAGTTTTCTTCTAAGGTCCATGACCTTGCCGGGCGGTGGTGTGAGTGTTCCTACCTCTATTTTTGTACAAGAGTATGCTTATATTGTATGGATACATCTATCATATCACAATGTACATTTCTACCTCTGGTACTATTTATGTAATAACATTGTTTACATTTGATATGTAATGACATTGTTTACAGGTGAAGATCATTGTCTTCATATTTTGCACAGTTGTTTATTCTCTTAGTTTTCAAATTATATAGGTATTGAGAATTATATGTTTGTCATATTTATTTTTAGGTTAATCAGGTCTTTTAGATACATAGAGATTATTTTTAGTATAGATAGTATAATCTTCAGCCTCTTTGAAGAGCTGTAGAAATTGGCCTTTAATCTAACCTAGAATTCTGTGCCATCGAGACACAATTACTCCTGGCAACACCACTCTACTCCCGAGAGAACGTTGAGCACCAAAGACACTCCACTGGGAGCTTGTCTTCTTGGCAGAACTGGCCTTTGGGTTAAGAAAAGCCCATACCTCAACTACTGACTAAGATATGTAACAGGATTGTCTTATCTTGGCAGGACAAGGAACTAAGAAAGTTCCTTGCATTTGATGTTAGGCCTTAGCCAAAGTTGGTTGACTCAACATTGCAAACGAGACTTTGGGTGATTGCCCAGGTAGTCAGTTGTCTCTGTCATTTGTTGCACATTTTGGATATCTCTCATTTGTTAAGTAATATTTATTCCCTTCTCAGATCTTTGATGGAGTTGAAGATTATTTAATTGTAGTTACTCTCTACATTATTTAGACTCCTTGAGATAGAATGAATGTCTAGCAAAACTTTTGTTCTCAATATTGCTTGTTATATTTATCATTTGTTTTTATTGTTTATTATTTATATTTGGTTTAGTTTTGTCTTATTTAGACAAAAGGGGGAGATGTAGGGTTAAGCCAGCCCCTTTAGGGGGCGGGTTTGCCTCGGGTGAATGCATACCGATAAATGGGCCCAAAGTAGGCGACTCCTTCCTTTCTTTCCTACCTCCTGTGCTACACGGGAACCTCGGTTCTGTAAGTTTTATTTAATCATTAAATTTGTATATATTCTTTAATATTTGCCTGCGTTTATTCACGCTGATACATTTGGCTTTAATCCCAGCACTTGGGAAGCAGAGGCAGGCAGATGTCTGTGAGTTCGAGACCAGCCTGGTCTACAAGAGCTAGTTCCAGGACAGGCTCCAAAACCACAGAGAAACCCTGTTTTGAAAAAGCAATCTGTAAATAAATGAAAATAGATCCATATCTATCACCATGCACAAAAATCAAGTCCAAATGGATTAAAGACCTCAATATCAGTCCGAACACACTGAACCTGATAGAAGAGGAAGTGGGAAGTACTCTACAGCACATGGGCACAGGAGACCACTTCCTACGTATAACCCCAGCAGCACAGACACTAAGGGCATCATTGAATAAATGGGACCTCCTGAGGCTGAGAAGCTTCTGTAAAGCAAAGGACACTGTCACTAAGACAAAAAGGCAACCCACTTACTGGGAGAAGATTTTCACCAACCCCGCAACTGACAAAGGTCTGATCTCCAAAATATATAAAGAAATCAAGAAACTAGACCGTAAAAGGCTAATCAATCCAATTATAAAATGGGTCACTGAGCTGAACAGAGAATTCTCAACAGAAGAACTTCAAATGGCCAAAAGACACTTAAGGTCATGCTCAACTTCCCTAGCGATCAGAGAAATGCAAATCAAGACAACTTTAAGATACCATCTTACACCTGTCAGAATGGCTAAAATAAAAAACACCAATGATAGCCTTTGCTGGAGAGGTTGTGGAGAAAGGGGTACACTCACCCATTGCTGGTGGGAATGCAAACTTGTGCAACCACTCTGGAAAGCAGTGTTTCGGTTTCTCAGGAAATTCGGGATCAACCTACCCCTGGATCCAGCAATACCACTCTTGGGAATATACTCAAGAGAGGCCCTATCATACAACAAAAGTATATGCTCACCTATGTTCATGGCAGCATTGTTTGTAATAGCCAGAACCTGGAAACAACCTAGATGCCCTTCAACGGAAGAATGGATGAAGAAAGTATGGAATATATACATATTAGAGTATTACTCAGCAGTAAAAAACAAGGACTTCTTGAATTTTGCATACAAATGGATGGAAATAGAAAACACTATCCTGAGTGAGGTAAGCCAGACCCAAAAAGAGGAACATGGGATGTACTCACTCATATTTGGTTTCTAGCCATAAATAAAGGACATTGGGCTTATAATGCATGTTCCTAGAGAAGCTAAGTAAGAAGGTGAACCCAAAGACAAACACATAGGCATCCTCATGAATATTAACCTTCATCAGGCGATGAAAGGAGACAGAGACAGAGGAGCACGGGACAGAAATCTCAAGGTCCAAATCAGGAGCAGAAGGAGACGGAGCACGAGCAAGGAACTCAGGACCGCGAGGGGCGCACCCACACACTGAGACAATGGGGATGTTCTATGGGGAACTCACCAAGGCCAGCTGGCCTGGGTCTGAAAAAGCATGGGATAAATCCGGACTCTCTGAACATAGAGGACAATGAGGAATACTGAGAACTCAAGAACAATCGCAGTGGGTTTTTGATCCTACTGCACGTACTGGCTTTGGGGGAGCCTAGGCAGTTTGGATGCTCACCTTAGGAGACCTGGATAGAGGTGGGCGGTCCTTGGGCTTCCCACAGGTCAGGGAACCCTGATTGCTCTTCGAGCAGATGAGGGAGGGTGACTTGATCGGGGGAGGGGGAGGGAAATGGGAGGCGGTTGCGGGGAGGAGGCAGAAATCTTTAATAAATAAATAAATTTAAAAAAAAAGAAAGAAAAAAAAGCTTTTGATGAGATAAATTCTTTTGATAAGACCAGGTAGATTTTTAAACTGTCTTAAGTAACTAACTAACTCATAACTCAAACAACTTAAACTTAGGAATCATCATACCGTATACACAAACACACAGCAGGCCAGCTTCTAGATGTGATGTCTCTAGGCTGCTCAGTGATGGAGAACAGAGCCACATCCCGAGTAAATAATGTACCAACTGGTCTAAGTGAGAAACAGATTCATATAAGTACAATAGTCTGAATTTTTTGACAAAGAATTAATAATGTTTTTATTATTAAAGTTATTATTATTAAAAGTTTTGGAAAATAAGTATCCTTGGTTATCAGAATAAAAAAATGAAAGCTGTTAAAAAAAATTCATGGCCTTGTTATCCCCCAAAAAGGTATTTAGGTTTCTTTTCTTTCTTTTTTTTAATTGAGAAAAGGAGAAAAAAAAACAAGTTTCCACCTCCTCCCAGCCTCCCATTTCCCTCCCCCTCCTCCCACCCTTCTCCCCCTCCTCCCACCCTTCCCCCCTCCCCCCACTCCTCTCCCCCTCCCTCTCCAGGCCAAAGAGTAGTCAGGGTTCCCTGCCCTGTGGTAAGTCCTAGGTCCTCCCCCCTCCGTCCATATCTAGGAAGGTGAGCATCCAAACTGGCTAGGTTCCCACAAAACCAGCACATTAAGTAGGATCAAAACCCCTTGCCATTGTCCTTGGCTTCTCATCAGCCCTCATTGTTCGCCATGTTCAGAGAGTCCAGTTTTATCCCATGCTTTTTCAGTCTCAGTCCAGCTGGCCTTGGTGAGCTCCCAATAGATCAGCCCCCTTGTCTCAGTGGGTGGGTGCGCTCCTCGTGGTCCTGACTTCCTTGCTCATCTTCTCCCTCCTTCCGCTCCTCATTGGGACCTTGGGAGCTCAGACCAGTGCTCCAGTGTGGGTCTCTGACTCTATCTCCATCCATCACCAGATGAAGGTTCTATGATGATATGCAAGATATTCGTCAGTATTGCTATAGGATAGGGTCATTTCAGGTTCCCTATCCTCAGCTGCCCAAGGAACTAACTGGGGACATTGCCTTGGGCTCCTGGGAGCCACTCTAGGTTCAAGTCTCTTGCCAACCCTAAGGTGGCTCCCTTAACTAAGAATTATGCTTCCGTGCTCTTCTATCCAACCTTCCTTTATCCCAATCATCCTTTCCCCCCAAGTTCCCTCCATCCTCCCCTTCTCCCTTTTCTCTCCCCATCTGCCCTTACTCCCATCCCACCCCACCCCCAAGATCTCAATTTTCTCCCCGGCAACTTTGTCTACTTCCCATAGCCAAGGTTTCTAACACCAGAAATGGTTTTCTTTCTGTCGAGTGGCACTTAAGCCAAATTAAACAGCTGTTGGCTACCATAACAAACATGTGGGTATCTCTTACTGCACCCTAAATGATACTTTCTCATGCTGTCTTGGGTTATTGCTTTTGTACATATGTTACTTCCTTTGGAAGTTTTAATATCATTTTATGGTATCCTCAACCTCCTTCTCAAGGTCCTTTCAATAGCAGCAGATTAGAAGCCAAGATTCAACAAATAGCATCTCTTCGTTATTGTTTTTGTTTGTTTGATTGATTGATTGTTTGTTGTATACGCAGCTGTTGTCAGTCAGGATCAGCCTAAAGACTTTGCACATACTGGTAAAGAGTCTAAACTTGAGGTGTATCCCGTGCAGACTGACTGCATTTTATTAATACATAAAATACAGCATTACTATGTACATGTTATTGAGTTCATTAAGAATTTCAAAGTTTTCCACTAAAGCTTATACTAAAATACAAAACAGGAATTTTACACATATCCAAACCTATGGAGCACAATGAAGGCAAGCTAATAGCATTGAGTGCTTATATAAAATAGGAGAGATCTTGTGTAGCAACTTAACAGAACACCTAAAAGTTCTAGAACAAAAGGAAGGCATAACACGTAGAGTTATTAATAAATAAACTCAGAAATAAAGGGAATACAAACAAACAAAAAACAATGGAGAATCAATGAAACAAAGAGATGGTTCCTTGAGAGTAACAGTTAAGAATGATAATCCCTTTAATAAATTAACTAAACTTAGAGAAAGAGAAGATCTGAATTTAAAAAAAAAAAACTAAAGACAAATATGGGCAGTAGAACAACAGACAGTGATCCAGAAACTCATAAGAAAATTACTTAAAAGTCTGTATTCCACCAAATTGGAAAAGAAATTGATTTATATCATTCATAATGTATTCCACCTACCAGTCCTCTAACTTCCAGTGAAACAAAAGCAGGAAGTAAAGATTTATTTATGTCATTCTTCCTGTAGGAGTATAACTGACTAGTAATACACACTTGGAATTCTGTTCTGGTTGGTGTCACATTCTTGCGTGAAAGTACTAAGTAAAATATATACAGAATGTGTGTGTGTGCCCGTGTTGTGATTTAGGTCAGTGTGTCTGACCCTGTAGTGATGATTTCCACTATCAAAGACCTGGCAAAACTGCATTATTAAATGGTGGAACTAAGAACAATCATTGTACTGTAGTGATGATATTTTCTTTTCAATTTAAATGTTAAATAGAAAAGAATAATTTTGAAAGCAACATAATGTGCAATTAGCTGAGAGCCCGAAAGTTCTACTAAAAGAAATATTTCTTACCACCACGCAGCTAAACCTCTAAACAGCAATCTTTATGCCAGTCTCTCCTAGTGACTCCTATTTAACAGCCAGAGTTCTGAAAGGATTCAGACTCTATACCCTAATATAGAATTGTCATAAAAGTTACAGAAACACTGAGCCTAGATATTAAGGCCATTTTGAACTAACATTTGTCAGAGGAATGTATTTTCTTTGTTATCCATGAAAAACTGAGTTTTGTTTTATTAAATTTCTCCTAGAAAAATCACTTGATCAATGTTTTTCTAATCTCCCAGAGCTTAAAATAACATCTCAGACCAAGAAGACACATTCCCTGGGATAGACAATAGCTTTGGCTTTCCTCATTAAAATGACCATAAAATATTAGTAATTCCTCAGTAGTCTAGACTTAGTATTTAGACAATTCTAGACTTGATCATAGATCTTGTCACTTATAAGCTGCAAATCACCTTGGAAAGAGGACCCAAATATCATGGATGAGGGAACTAATCCACCACTAAATGGAGAGTTACAGGTAAACATCGGCTGGTGTGACAGGTGTGTCTTCTTCAGCAACAAGCTTCCTCAAAGGTTAAATAATGCTAAATGGTCTGCTTTAAACACAGAAAAAGAAGCAGCACTAAATAGACTCTGCAAGTTGTATTCATCCATACATTTGAATGTGTGTGTTTGTGTGTGTGGTGTGTGTTTGTAACACAATAAAATTAAAGAGAAGGTCAATAATTTGAGAAACAGTGGGGTAGACCTCAAACTAACATTTTCTGCTACACCTATTCTTTCTGTAGAAAAGTCCCATAGTGGCATATGCTTTTCAAATCTCACAAACAACAGGTCAAACAGATCCTCTATGACACTGACCTGTGGCTTAGGTGGCCATATATTTACCGACCATAAACAAACAAACAAATAATAAAAATAAAAACAAAAAAACTACCTTATTTTCTTGGCCTGGCCCACATGAAAGATGCTGTCAGTTAAGTGAGACATTATTTTTCATATGTCAATGGAATGCCACTTCTATATCAAATTAAAATAAAAAGTAAGTGTATTACATATGTTCTATTATATTAGAATCAGAGTAGCAGGTTCTATATTGAGGTCCTTAGTCTATTTGGAGTCAAAATTCTTACAGAATAACAGATATATATCTATTTTTCATTCCTCCACATGCACCTTTCCAGTCTGAGCAGCACCATTTGTTTAACAAGCTGTCTTTTCTCCAGGGGGCATTTTGGTCAAACTTCAGCTATCTGTAGTTATGGAAAGTTATGTGCTGGTCTTCAATTCTATTGATCAATATGTCTGTTTTGATCAATATCATGTTGCTATTATTAAAATGGCATTGTGTAATACAACTTGAAATCTGGGAAGGTGATTGTAATGTTGTTCTTTAATGTTGTTCTACCATATATATATATGGTAGAAAGTCTGGTACCACGAGGGCAGTGGTCCTATGAGGGACAGCCAACCCCATGAGGCCTTGGCACGTCACCTTGGTGGGTAGGAGACCGTGGTGGGTGAGAGACAGACAGATATATCATGCAGAGAGAGCTTGAGGTTAGAGTTTATTCAGTGGGTTATGGTAAGGAAGGGGAAGTGGGAGGGGGAGAAGGAGTGAGAGAGAGGGGTGAGAGCAGAGAGGGAGAGAGGAAGAAAGAGAGAGCAGAAGTTACCTCTTCAGGAGAGAGATGGAAAGATAGAGAGGCCAGCCTGGTCTACAAGAACTAGTTCCAGGACAGGCTCCAAAAGCTATGGAAAAACCCTGTCTTGAAAACCATAATAACAATAACAATAATAATAATAATAATAATAATAATAATAATAATAATAATAATAATAAACAAATGACTACTGATTCTGGCAAGGTTGCTGGGAAAGAAGAAATCTTGGTTATCTTTTATGGGCGTGAAAACTGGTACAGTCACTATGCAAACCAGTGTAAACTTTCCTTAAAAGACTCAAAGTATAATTACAGACAAATATTGTGTGCTGTTTCTTTCCTAACTGCTCTAATGGTATTCACATGAGACAAGCTCTCCTTTCTGTTTGATATTGGTGGTTAAGTCACATCATGAAATATGTAGGGGTTGTAGATATTTAAATCTTAACATGACAAGATCATGAAAAAGCACAGGAACCATCCTAAGCTCATAATGACTGAAATGTTGTAGCAGGAGCATTACAAAAAGAAATCATTATTTTATAAAACTTAATACACATACAATTAATAAACAGTGCTTCACTTAGTTATAAATTTGAATAATTAGGCAATATCCACTGTAAGTACCTCCTAAGCCAATCAAGCTAAGGTTCTACAAACTTATGAGAATTTCAATGCATTTTTTTCCAGTAAAAAGAAAGGCATAGTTTAATAACAAACTGATTCAAATAAAAAATTGCTATTCTATTTTACAGGCTGAATAAAATGGTTCCGGCCAAAGGTACTAACTTGTTGAATTAGTATTTGATATATATTAAAGGAAAAGAGAAGCATGCATCTGGTTTTGCAACAAAATATACACATAATGTTTAGAAATCAGTTGGTAACTGTAATATAATTGATAGGTTACATCATAATCAAAACATAGTAGCTTATTTACCATAATTATTAATGAATAACAAGAAATTTATTTCTCTCAATATAATGTAATTTGAGCTTTATGATACTAAAGACATAGAACTTTACTAGATTTTGTAGTCACATTTAGTCTCTAGAAACATGATTTTCTTAGAATTATTTTCAGTTCCTGTGGGAAAAAAGGAATATGGACAGTGTATCACAGTATCATGATTCCTATATTGTCCTTGATAACATTTATTAGACCTTACTATTCCTGCTTCTATCTCTTCAGTTGACTCAAATAAATGGGAAATTTCACTAAAGAGGTGAAAATTGTTCACCTTGTTAAATTTCTCACTTCCGATGTCCAGAAAAATAACTGGGTCACATAAGTGTTCACACATAATTATTAACTAGAATTGAAAAAAAATATGTGTAAGTTATAAGCATACTCTTACATTTGAGGAAAAGAGCCCAGCATATGTTCTCATGTAGGAAACTACAGTTATAAAATAAATCCTGCAGGTTGGAACTCAACCAAAGCAATTAGAATAGCATAAAATTACTGAAATTTCTGCTCATGAATTGTCACTAACTTATCACCTCTCTTTGGTGAGCAGAAAATAACAAAACCCATTCATCAATGATTTGGGGAGATTTTCATGCTAAACTCATTACTGGTCTCATCTCACTTGCTTCATCAAACTTTCAAATTTTATACAATTCTTATGTAGCTTATTGAAGAAAAGTCTTAATAACTTTATAATCATTCTGAACAATAAAATTAATTATACAATAGATGTCTAAAATTGATATCTTAATATAAATAATCATTATAAACAAAGATAGATGTTCCTTTTTACAATATTTTTTCAAAGACTGCCAAGTGTTAGCTTCTGTGGAAAGAGAGACAGAATTAAGTATTTATTATTACAATTAATTAGAAGTTGGAAATATAAGAAATAATGTACTAATGTCAGGATGCTAGAAAGCGAAGAAATGAATACAGATATCACATAAGGATAAATGTTAAAACTGTTTAATGAAGGAATTTGATGAATCAAAACACAAAATACTACAGGAAATATGTATTGGGCAAAATATAAATACATCACATCAGTTTTTTTTTGTTTGTTTTTTTTTTTGTTTTGGTTTTTTTTTTTTTTTTGTTTTTTCGAGACAGGGTTTCTTTGTGGTTTTGGAGCCTGTCCTGGAACTAGCTCTTGTAGACCAGGCTGGTCTCGAACTCACAGAGATCCGCCTGCCTCTGCCTCCCGAGTGCTGGGATTAAAGGCGTGCGCCACCACCGCCTGGCCATCACATCAGTTTTTAATCAATACAAAGGAAAAATGAAAGTAGAAATGTTTGCCTGCTGTACAATTAATCATTATAAGAAATCAAACAGAATCAAGTAAAACATTTTCTAATAAGTAATAGACTTTATTAAGTTAGAAATGTGTAAGTTGAATATTTGAAGAAATCATTAGCTTTTAGTAATCAGTAATTAAGAGAGAACTTTAACAGAAAGCATTTTCATAAAACTGGAAGGTGCTGTGTAGGCAGATGGGAGAAAATGTCATCGATAGTCTATCCAATTGTGAAACCAGTGAACTGCAATAATGACCTACATGGCAAGAAATGCTGATGGATGCAATAGTGCCATGAATATGATAAGACTAACCACCACTTTGTGAGTAGATTTAAGCCCCACCACACAGGAAGAAACATATGCTTGCCACTGTAACTCTGAAGAACTACCTATGGTTGTGAACTCACAAAGCCCAGTACCACTAATATTCTGGTAAATGGACATAGTACATAAGTATACTCTAAATTCATATCTCTCTACATGAATAAATTATTGAAGCTCTCAGAGCTCATCAGAGAAATTTTATTATACTGTGAACAGTTGCTAATACAGAAACTTACACCTTGTCAAAATTCAGAGAGTGTCAGTGCAATGCAGTCACAAACCCCACATCTACATCACACCCTCCTGAAAGACTCAGGGACCATTGAGAAAAAAAGAGACAAAATTATTATGAGAACCAGAGGTCTAAGATGATTGAACTAAAATTGTCTTCTTGGCATGACATGACTACAGCACTATTTAAACCAGAGCTACTGTGCTTGTCTCCACAATACCTGTACCATAACAATGCAGTCAACACTAGCATAGAGTAAGCTCCTAAACCTAACTGAGAGCTATAGGCAGTTAAAAGCTTTTCAGGTAGGGAAGTCAGTTGTTTAAGAGTATGGTTCCATGGACTAGAGAGATGACTGAGAGGTTAAGAGAACTCTTCCAGTAGTCCTGAGTTCAATTCCCAGCAACCACATTGTGACTCACAATCAGCTGTAAAGAGATCTGGTGCCTTCTTCTGGTGTACAGACATACAGTACCCATGATGAATAAATCTTTTTAAAAAGGATTATGACTCCTGATAGGTCAATTATCTGTTAGGAGATGGTACCACAACTAGGAGAATATAGACGGCACAGACTGGAGTCAATGGGTTATATTTAAAAAATTTAAATATATATTTGGAAACAATGGAGGTAATGGTCAGCCTGAGATGAAATAAGGGAAGGAGTGAAGATAAATTTGATCAAAATATAATTTCTGAATTTTTAAAAGATTAATAAAATATTTATTTAATGCAAACTATTACAAAAATGATATAAAACCATAAAAATATCACATACACACACCCCATGGATAAATTGTTTGTATATCAATGGATAGTCCCTAGACTCCTATACATATGGATGGTATTCACTAGACAGCATGAATTATGTAAATAGACCTGAAGTTGAAAGACAGACATGATCAGGAATTATCTGGGATATGTTGGAAGAAGAAAAGGAAGTTAACATGAATAAAATGCATTACCTATGAATATTAAATTCTCAAAAAATGAAAAAGTTAATTTACAAACATATTGAAACACAAGATTTTTGGATGGAAAAGTAAACAAGTTCTCCTAAGTGAAAATATAATATTAATTTTTTTTCCTGTGGTTAAATTAGCCATTTACTCTCTCTCCAGAAAAAAATATAGAAGATTATTTTTTTTTTATTTTTCCATGTTAGTAGGGTGGTAAGTTGAGAAATAATTATTATAAAACTTATCTGTAAGCATCACATAAGAAATAATAAGATAATTCAGAAGTGATTGAAAGGTCATTAAGGTTTTATAATAGAATTAAACGTACAGGGTTTTCTTGATAAGAAGTTGAAAAGAACCAGCTGTCTAAATGTCAGTCCCTCTAAGCATTTTTATTTGTTGAGCGTTTATCATTATGACCAGGAAATCTGATAATCCCCCTAGTGTTCTGAGTTATGACTTTGATGTATTTTTCTCTCTCCATTAGAGTAACTTAAATGGTTTTCTTCTTGACTCTCACAAAACATCTTTTTCTATGAAGATTTTTTTCAATATTTATTTAATATTCAATTATTCAATATTCAATAACACTGATAGAGTTTATAATGAGGTAATTGTTGAAACACGGATACTCTGCTGGTTCAGCTTTCCTTGACACCGTGATTACCACAGCCGACCAAGTTCCACTTCTACAGGTGTGTATCAACATCATCTATTTCTCATATCTTCTTTTTATTTCACAGCGTGATTCTCTAAAGTGTCATCTCTATTTGTAGCTGTGTCAATTTTTATTACTATTTCCTCTTACAAGATGTGAATTTAAAACAGTTACAGATTTTCTGCCAATACTGCCTTGGCTACCCTTCAAAACTTGAAGGTAAAACTATTACGGAAGACACCTTGTACTCAAATCACAAATCACGGAGTAATAAATCTAGTACTCACCTGGAAGTTTTATCCCTACTGTCTAGTTTTGTCTTGAATTTTGCTAAAGAGACAAATCAACTTTGATCACTTCTAGCTATGATTTTGAAATCTGCAGTAATGACTGGTCTGGTCTGGAATGGCTTCTGGTATAATAAGGCCTTGGATGTCATGGGAGCACGCAACCACTTTCTAATTAGATAGAAGGTCAGCTCTGTGAGAAGAAATGCATGCCCTTCGCTGGTCACCATGCAGAGAATATGAGACTGTAGTATGTTTATATTTAAATGTGACATGCATCTCACACCTTCTTGTTATGACGTAAGGAGCTTCACTGAAGACAGAATAGAAATATTCTAAGTGCCAGAGGTGGTGGACTCAAGGAAACAGTGATTTCCCAACACAAATGGACAATTTTACTCATGAACTCAATGATTGTGATAACATGGAAAGACCTGAACAAACTCAAGCTAGAAAAAATTTCATCATGGACTGACTCATCATGGACCCAGCATGGAATCAGCATGGAGTGTAGAAGGTACGCAGGAAATCACTGCACTAGCTGAGGAGCTATCAGCATATGATAGCTTTTGGGAGATGAAGAGTCAGTTTTCTTTAATGGCATTACCCCTGTGGGGTGGATCACATTCCAAGGCAGGTCCAACGCCCAAGTCTAGTTACAACACAAAATGTGTATGATAGGGGGAAATAAAGAAAAAGAAATAAACCTCAAAATTGGATCTGAAGGGTGAGAAGGAAATAGAGGGTTAATACGATCACCATACACTATATCCATTTGTCAAAGAATTAAATTATGATTTTTAAAACTAGTACAAACTTTTAAAATGTAAGTTAGTAGTTTTGTTGTTCCCAGCATGAATATGTTAGCCATGAGGCTTAAACATTGTGAATAGTATATTGTGTGAATGGACTTTATTTAACCTTCTGAGAAAAATGTCCAAGAGTGCAACTGTTGAGTTACTAGCAGCTGCAAAGTTTTTTGTCAATTTCTGAATTGTCCAATGTATCTATACTATTTTCATTAATAATCAGAGCTACTTCACAAGATCTAGTTTTCCCATCTTTATCAGTATGTAATATTTTATTATAATTTTAATTGGTGTGTGTAAAAACTCATAATGATATCCTGTGAGCCAATATTTGCAATATAAATATAAGTTCTTATATACCATGTATTTATTAGAAAATAAATCTTTATCTATTTTACACATTACATAATTAAACTGTTTCCTTTTAATAAACTTAAGCCATTGTTTATTCTAGATATAAGTGTTTTATAGGAAATGCAGTTTGCAATTCTTTTCTATTTCTATACCTGTTCTATCTGAACCGTCCTTCAGAGAATATTTTGGTATAGTACAAATCACCTGTGTGTGTGTGTTTTCTCCTTTAGGGGATTTTAATTTTTGTGTGAACTTTAAAATCTTTTTAATTTCAAAGAATTTCTTCTATGAACTTTCATCAGTCAATTTTCAAATTATTTTTGTGAAAAAGATACAAGTCAAGCTTCATTTGCTTTGTTTTTTTCTTTTTTTTTTTGGGGGGGGGGACAAGGTTTCTCTATAGCTCTTGAGCCTGTCCTCAAACTAGCTCTTGTAGAACAGTCTGGCCACAAACTAACAGAGATCTGCCTGCCTCTGCCTCCTGAGTGCTGGGATCAAAGGTGTGTACTACCACCGCCGGGCTAAAGCTTCAATTTTTAATCAATTATTAAACTTTGTGGAATATTAGTTAACGATGTGTTACATTCTTTTTTGCTGGAAAATATTTGTTTAATGATGCAAAGAAGTGCTGCGTTCTTTTATGTTTAATTTGTTTAACCCTGTAAAGCTGTTTTACTTTGCCTGTGTATAATAACATCTGATTGGCTAATATAAAACGGCTGAACAGTCAGTCTCTAGGCAGGAGAGAGAAACAGGGGAGACTAGAAAGTAGAGATAATAAAAGAGAAGAGAGAGAGAAGTGGGGAGAAAAGGAGAAGAGGATGCCAGGACCTAGCTACCCAGTCACACAACCAATCACAGAGGAAGAAGTAAAGAAAGGTATATAGCATATGGAAAACTAAAAGTCCATAGACAAAAGGTAGATGGGATAGATTAAGAAAAGCTGGCCAGAAATAAGTCAATCTAAGGCCAGGCATTTATAAGTAAGAATAAGTTTTTTGTATTTATTTGGGAACTGCATGCCTGGCCCCCAAACAGCAAAGAGTAAAATTAAACAACTACACTAAATTAAGAATTGTGTGTGGTTAATTATATGTTTGGAAATCAAATAATTTGTAACAGTGATGCCCGGATTCTCTTCGTCAACCATTATCACAGTCATTATAGAGCTTTGTCTAAGATTCAAACTGAGTATTTCCATACTTAGTTCATCCAAAATAATTTTAGCTTTTCAATGTATATTTTCCAATAATCTAGTCTACAATTACAAAAATAAATTGCTGGGAGTAGGGGCTATGTTTAACTCCAGCAATTGATGATAATAGTTATCCTTATTATGTTGAATATACAAACCATTAACTTACTGCATCTCTGCATTAATTTGGTATACTTACATTACTAATTGGGTTGAATATCCAACACTACCCTTAATAAAACTGGTGAGCTAACTTTTCCTTCCTTTCAGTCTAGAGGAAAATATTTAATCTTTCATGAAATACATTTGCTGCTTTTTTAAAACTTTTTTCCACTAATAAACTTTGGATCTGTATTATCCACCAATGTCATTTGCCAAAAATGCTTGCCAGATGATGTTAGTATAGCTACTTTGCTGGGCCACATTCTTCTAGCCGTGCACCCTTAAAATGGCACAGAGTGAACAGAAGCAAATGAATAAGTGAAACCACTGATGAACTGAACCAAAATTAATCTTTGCGGCTTTATGTTGGTTTTTGGAGAAGCCTTTGGAACTCCTTCGTACACACACGCACACACACACACACACACACACACACAGACACGAATGTTATAAGAAGAGTTTATTTGATAATTCTTGCGTAAACTCAGAAGACAGGAATTCTGATAGGAATGTAGAGAAAATGATATTTTCCTCATTTCTTATAGAAACTGAGAATTAGAGCAGACACACCTTGTCTTATATTCCAAAGAACATTACACACACGCGCACATGCATACACATTCGCATATGCAGATATATATACACACACACTCACACACATGCACATTCTTATGAGCATTATATATGCATGATTTTCTTGGGAAAATATATATGTACGCATAATGTTCTTTTTCAGACATATATATATAAGAATATAAAGAAAAATACATATAAAACCGCGAGATATTGTGTATAGCTAAATTCACTGATGACAGAACAATTGTAGTCACAGAAAAACAAACTGACCTTTATTTTTTCTCTCATTGAAGTCCCAGTGTCAACTTGGCTCTAAGCTGTCTTCAAAAAGTAGCATGAAGTATTTGCAATTTGCAACAAATAGTTTATAAAGTTTCTCTTTCCCAGGATAGATTATGCTAAAAGCAGCAGAAACTGGGCTAAAAACTGAATTTAACAGCTTTACTCTGAATATATAACCTTTCTATAGACATGTACTCCAGTTCCTAGAAATCCTAATAATATCCCCGTACATACTGAAAGACATATTCTGAAGTTAATGAGTCCCTTCCTTTCTTGATCCTGCTATATGTACTTTATAATTTCACATTAGTAAAAGTATTTTAAATTTACATTTTGTAGATGACTGAACTAAGGCTTGGAGAAATAAAACATAGAGTAAGAAACTTACGGCAGGCAAAATATAATCCCAGGATTTGTAACTATAAAACCCATGCTAGATTACACAAAGAATGAAAGTCTATTTATTATTATTTCATCCATAGGATATACAAGAGAGTCAAATAATTTATTTAGTAATATCTAATTCAAAAGAAAAAAATAACTTGTTTTTTGTTATATATTTTTAATAATGGGCGAGTTTTCTGTGTTTTGTTTTTTGTTTGTTAATATTTTTGCTAGCCATTTCACTTTATTTTCTGGTGCTATAATAACTACAGTGGCCCATTTTTGAGGAGGACACGTGAGCCTCCTACACAATATTTTCCATGTTCTATTACTGGCTTGATGTGGAGCCTTGGACCCCCTGGGTCAAAACTTCTGCCTCCTGACCCTGTGAAAATAGTTACAAGAAGATTTCACCATAATGATGCTGATTAATTTCAGCTGGTTTTTCAATGCCAGTTGGTTAACAATAATTGTCCCAGTGAAGCGCAGGACACTTTATTTCCACAGATGCTCAATTCAAATATGTTAAACAAATAGCCTCAGTAGAGACTCTGAGAGACTCTAAACGTCTCTGTAAATCTACACAAGCTAGTCTTCCACTGCTTGCATCCTTATCTTCCAGACACCACAGAATATTCCATTAATTACTGATGCTTACACCATCCTCCCACAAAACAACTCAATCAGGTAAATCACTGAAGCACCCCTTACTTGTACCAATTTCTTTTCTAGTTTGTTTCCTGTTGTTTTGACAAGTGTGACAGGAAACAACTTAGGAATGAAAGGGGTTAATTGACTGACTCTTATGGTCACAATCCATCATCAACGGAAATCATGGCAAGATCTCAAACAGAAACTGAGACAGAAATCATCGAGGAATACCAACTACTGGCTCGCCCAGACTCACTTTTAGGTAATTAGAATACTTTCAACATAGATCCACCTGCCACACCGGCCTGGGTGGTTTAACATTAATGAGCAATCAAAGAGTGCCCCAACAAATGCCCAGAGGCCAGTCTCATGGAGGTATCACTTTAATTGAGTTTACAGTTTCTTAGGAGAAACCAGTTTTTGTAAAATGACAATAAATACTAACAAACAAATATTCTCCTTAAATAGTATAAAAAGACATTTTTGGATGTCTGGGTAACTAAAATATACCTCAGATATAGTTTTGTCTAGCATATAAGATTCTAATTTTTGTATGTTATTTAAATTATCACTATAACTTGGTTTACAGGGAACCCTGATTGCTCTTTGTGCTGACGAGGGACTGGGACTTGATTGGGGGAGGGGGAGGGAAATGGGAGGCAGTAGCGGGGAAGAGACAGAAATCTTTAATAAATAAATAAATTTAAAAAAACTACAGAGCACCAAAAAAAAAAGAAACCTATATACATAATAAATAAAAATCTTTTTAAAAAAATAAAAAGACATTGGTATATATTGAAATTATTCAGTAAATTTTATTTTCAAGGGTAGAAAAGAGAACCACAATAAGACTAAAATCATATCACTTTGTTTTGTGTAACATATATTTTGTGGTCAATATGTTATTTTTCAGTATGAAAAGAATGAAATTAATAAATCACTTCACGCTGCTACTGCTAATAATGTGAATACATTCACATGACATTTTCAGAAAAAGAACATACAATTGATCTCACTATTTCATAGAGAAATGTATAGTTGTAGCTTACTTCTAAAGTTAACAACTTCACCAAAGGAAGTGTAAAATATTCTTCCATCATATACAAAATGGGAGGTTTTGAGAATGAAGTGCATATTCTCTCCACCAGCAATTGCTGGAGTAATACAACAACAGCAGAAACAACAACAAAAGGCAAGATAAAGAGGAAGCGAGAATAAGCTAATTAAAAACTGATTGCATATAAATTCATATAAACACATATTTATGACCAGAAGAGAGGGTTCAACAATTAGGGGCTAGGATAATGACCAAAATATAAAGATGTAATTTGTGTACCTGAAATGCAAGACTATTTTCTTATGTAATTAATATATTAAGTTATAAAATCAACTAAGTTATCAAATATTATTGATTTAATACCTAAGATTTTGACTGAGAACTCTTAAATGTCACTTCAGTATCACCAACTATTTATTTTTATTAAATTAACCTTAATTTTTTTTACAATTACATAAAAACATAAACATGACTGGGGTGCAATTCATTGCATATGGGTAAGGTCTAATTCAAGTTCAAATTAACAAGTTTTTTTCATAACTTTATGTTGTATGACTTTTCCTCAAAAGATGAAGTAGATAACTCACCTGAGCCTAACTTGCTGGATCAATGAATTTATTCGGAGCCATGGTGATTCCTGGGCAGTTATATCACCAGAACCCCAACATGCATTATGATTCCAGAAAGCTTTACCCATGGAGGCCCTATGCAACTTTCAGATACATCTACCATGGAGTCATTTCTTCTTTAGCAATTTATCACTCCTTTCTATATCTTAGTTTTGTGGACAATATAAATATTGTAACTGTAATTCTTGCTTAATACCTTTTTTGTTGTATGTAATCTTGCTATGTTAAAGTTAAAACCTACCTTTTAATTTAAACAGAAAAGAAGTGATGTGGGATTCCCCTCTACATGCTGTGAATATCATTGGTTAATAAAGAAACTGTTTTGGGCCTATAGAAGAACTGTACAGGAACAGAGCTAGGCTGGGAAAACTAAACTGAATGTTGGGAGGAAGAAGGTGGAGTCAGAGAGAAGCCATGTATCCCTGCTGGAGACAGATAGTGGAACCTTATCCACCAGCCACGTGGTGATACACAAATTAATAGAAATGGATTGAATTAATATGTGAGAGTTAAGTCAATAAGAAGCTAGAGCCAATGGGCCAAGCAGTGATTTATTTAATACAGTTTCTGTGTGATTATTTTGCTTCTGGGTAGCTGGGATGAACAAGCAGCTCTTTACTACAGCTCAGCAGATAAAGGTTGCTACTTTCATGCCTATTTACCTTTGTTTGATCCCAGGGACCCATTAAAATATAAGGAGAGAACCCTATTCATATGAGTCATCCTATAGGCTCTATATGATACCTCAGCATGAATGTATAACATATAATTAAATATATGTAATAAAATGAAAAACATCTGTTTTTATAACCAGTTTCCTGAATATGAAAAAATATGAGATGAGTAATATTTTGGCCAGCATAGACACTAGTCTCAGAGTTGGAACAATGATTCATGTTCTGGCATTTTAACCATCAAACAAAAAGCATTTGCCTTAGAAGTGTAGTTCAGTTGTATTTATTTATGGTGCACACCTAGACTCCTGATCTGAAATTCTCCATGATTAAATAAGCCACATTGTAATGGATAATAAATACATAATAAACCCAGTTACACAATCTAGAATGCGATGGATGGTCAGTTTTTAAATATACACTAATTCTCTGCTTGGGTTTCTATTTTGGATACTATCTGTAGTAAAGGAAGGCATTCTCAAATTAAAACTGTATACTAGAAGGATAAAATGGAAAACAATGGCAAGCAAATAATTATAACAAAAGCTAAATGAGGAAAAATGAGGTTCATAATTATGAAAGCAGTTTAGCACTCAAGGAGAATGATACAAATCGAAACAGATGGTGGAATAACTGGTACAACAAAGGGACAACAACTCAGAACTCAGAGATGTTAATTTAGCATGGTCTTCATCAGAAGTAGGGCCTGTGGATCTTCTTGTAGAGGCCAAAACTGAGAAACAGTAGGATAAGGCATAATTACATGCGTAGTTTACTTTCTCACTCCATACATGCCAATGATTGACTATTCTGAATATCGACTATTTAGCAAACAATTGGAAAGATAAATCTCAGAAACATAAAACTAAGGGTCACTGATCACTGCAGAATGGAATAAAGAGATACACTCCTAAAATACTCCTAAAACACCTAAAATTTTACTTAATAGAAGCAGTAAGTAAAATTCTTTATGTAGGGTGGTAGCATTTCCATCTTTCCCAGAATGATCAAAATGCTGGATGAATTAACATTTAGACATGATTAGTGGATCTTGATATCAATATATTAATATTAACTGTTGCAAAAGAAAACTCAAGCAATTTCATTTGGAAACGCTCCAATTACATCGTAGGAATATGCAGCACCTGCCTGTGTGAATTTGCAACCTGGAAAACCAACCACTGTCAGTATTTCTCCTTAGCCTTGTTCAGACCTCTACATAGATTTAGTGCTGTCATTTTCAATGTAAAAGATAACATAAACATGCAAACTTTTGTGTTTATGTGAGAGGGAGGGATTTCAGAGAACAGATTTGAAAACATCCAACAAGAAACATCCAAGAAGAAAATGTGTGATTTGATCAGATATCTCATAGTCCTGCTGCCATGACGGACTCCCTCACATTCCGACACAGACTAAACTCTTCCTTCTTTAAGTTGATTTCGCAATATTGTTTCTCAAAACAATAATAAAATTAACTAATATAGGAACTAATATTTGAATAATTCTTTTCTTCTATTTTATATGTGTTTTATGCTCAATAAGATTCATTTGAAGGATAATATAAAGTGCTTTTGCAAAATATTTCCTTATACTTTTGAGGCAACACAGATTAAGTATACAAAAAGTAATTTTGGTGTCTTTTTTCATTATTCTATCCCTTTGGAAACCCTAAGACTGATGAGCAATAATGTTTTTATTGACCAGAGGGTCCTCTGCCAGTAGCTCCATATTTTAGGATTTATTTTCCCTTTAGATTAAGTTAAGGTGCCAAGCCTAAAACAATTTTCCCATGCAAGAGTTAGCATGGAAGGAATTACTGAAACCACAGGGTGGAAATTAATGATTAGCTTGATGTGCTATTAGCATACCAGCAGGAGAAAAGGCTAAATGAGCTATGATCTGAAGTTAAATATGTCATCATGGAAATTGCAAACGATATGATGGAGAAACAATGGTGGTAATAAGGGAGGAGATGAAAGAGCTATTAGACAGGGAGGCGAGGAGACACGCATTTAAATTAAGAGCACAGTACATTCATGCAGCACAGCTAACATACAAGCACCCAGGCTGAAAGACGGTGTGGTTAGTGAATGCAAACAGGAAGCAATCCATCAACTGAAACTGACTGCAGCACCAGGGAGACCAGGCAGAGTAAAATGGAAAGTACTCTCCTGCTTATGTAAAACACGCAGAGGTAAATACATCCTAAATACCTCCTTAGTTAAGTGGCATTCTTAGGCTGCCAAGAACAAAGACTCACTGTTCTCAAAATTACTAGGAACAAAATGAGATGAAAAACTATAATAAACTTGAGATGTATGGGGGAAATTTTGGATAATATACAAGAAAGAAAAATGAAGAGGAAGCATTCAACAGTGTTTTGGCATAGACAACTATGAAATTGCAATCATTTTCTTAAGGATTAAATACATGTTGAAAAGGAGAGACAAACCACACTAACAAACTAGCAACAGCTGCCTTTTGTCAAACCTTGTTTATTAGTAGGAAAGTGGTGAGTTTTGCTGTTTATGTATTATTATTACTCTCCCTGGGATATACCTGTCTTGCTGACAGGACATCATTCCACTCTGTGTCTGGCCTGAGGAAATTTGGTTGAGATAATGGAAAAGACATTACAAGCCTGCAGCTATACAGCGTCAGGCCAGAGGAAATGAATATTAGATTTATCCTGTTTACACAATTGAAAATAGTTCATGAAAGTCAGAAGTTGGGTCGGCCCTTTTCATCAGAAAGAATCTCCTTTTTCCACTCATCGTGTGCATAGATACGGAGACAGAAAATTTCCTGTGCCATAAGCTGTCAAGTTCGTGTCTCATTACAAACAGCCAAAAACTTCACCTAAACACTAACCCTAAACCCACAAAAGCAGAATTAAAAATCTTAGCATCTATTTATCTTGAAAATTAATTAAATGTTTTAATTAAAATGTGTTTTGTTAGTTTTTCAATCACTCAAAATACTTGATTTCACCCATACCTCTTTATTTAATCTAAGAAGAAATAAATATTTAACCAAATAATACATTTTTTTTCCTTCTGTGTTAGTGCTGGCAATAAAGTTTAACACTGTGGAAGCTAGGTTTCTTACTTTCCTTTCCTGTTGCTCTGATGACATGTTTGGACAAAACATACGTAATGCAGGAAGAGTTTATAAAGATCACAATTCCACAATCCATGCCACCACTGCAGGAGAGTAAAAGCAGCTGAAAATCAGAGCAACTGGTCAGTCGCAGCCTCAGTTGAGTGCAGGGCAAGGTGATAAGATGGATGCATGCCAGGACTCAGCACTCTCTCACTCATATTTCAGGAGCTCCTACCCAGTGAATGATGCCATGCATAGTACACGATTCTTTCTACCTTAATTAATGTAACCAAAACACTTCCTCTCAGACATGACAACAGGAAAACATAATCTAGATAACCGAATATTGAGACTCCTCCCACATGAGGTGAGATTGGGTTCAGTTAACAATTAAAGCCAGCCATCATACTAGACAAAAATATTAACAATGAGATATATTTCCAACTTAAGGATACTTTGTTTTTGCAAAGCAAACACATATTTTTTCAGCACAATTTATGATCAGTTTACCCAATTATATACTTTTGTTTTAAAGATTTATTTTCATGTAAAGACCTCAAGGCTGATTGAGAATGTCTATCCCATTGAGTCATCACACTAACGTAGGATTCAACCTTTTACAATTAAGTTCAGTATCCAACGCTACACTATGGCTAGATTTTAGAGTCCGTGAAAAGCTCGCACAGTACCACGGCTTATCTGAATGATTAAATAATCTTTCTCAGAGAAGATGGCTGTGTTCACACTTGAGAAATGAGGAGCACTTTGTTGATTTTCCAAAGTGAGAAGGGTCATTTGGGACTGACAGCAACATATATATATATGTATATATGTATATATGTATATATGTATATATGTATATATGTATATATGTATATATGTATATATGTATATATGTATATATGTATATATGTATATATGTATATATGTATATATGTATATATGTATATATGTATATATGTATATATGTATATATGTATATATATTATATATATATGGACATTATTGCTGAACTATGTGAAAAGGTTAATCATATTTTTTCCATATGGTTTGTACATAAGAACGGAAGAGTGATAGTGAGTCTTAGGAAGTGACTTTACCAATATTAGAGTAACGAGACAACACAAAAATACGACAGAATTGCTGAGCATGCAGAATTAGCTTCCATTTTGACTCTATGAGCCTCATCTTTATTTCAGGTATGTTGTTTAACTAGATTTGATCTTGATGATCAATGACAATACACATAGCTGACAAGCAAGTCAAATTTCTCATTGCAGACAGCATTGATATATTGATTTGCCCTTCAACAATTCAGCTATCTCCACAAAGGGTTTCAGACAGGCAATAATAGAAACTATTCCATATTCAATGTAGACATCTAGAAATTGTGTCTTTTTATTTAATTGGGTAAATCATAGTTCTTTTATCTTTCCTGGTTTTAGAATTGGTGCTTCTCAGCCCTTCAAGTGTCTTCTTTATTAATTGGTGAAAATGATTATTCAGACAGATGGTTTATTTAAGGAGAGCGGTTTACTTTTATATCCCTTAGGGAAGAGCCATCTGCTCTGACTGTGGGTCTGTTGCTTCCAGATGTTGCCGGTTCTACCTAACCTGTAGAGTCCTTGCTACCCATTATTTCAGCTATGATATAGAGCTCCCCAGCTAACTGCAGCTGGTTTGAATTATGCTCCCTACCAACACATGAACAACATTTATGGACAGTCCCATATGTTGATTGAAGCTAGACTCATCTCTAGTCTCTCTCTTGTCCTTGTATGATACTTGTGATTGTTTCAAAATTGAAAATTAATTTTAAACTAGAATGTAAAAATAAAATATAAATGGACAAATGTATTGTAAGAGGCCACTTGTTTGTTCCCAGCTTCAAAGGCTCCCGAAATAACCAAACAGAAATTGTATTAATTAAACCACAGCTTGGCCCATTAGCTCTTGCTTCTGGTTAGCTAACTCACACATCTAAATTTAACCCATTTTTATTAATCTATGTATCACCAAGTGGCTGTGGCTTACTGGGTAAAGCTCCAATGTCTGTCTCTGGTGGGGCTACATAGCTTCTCTTTGATTCTACCTCATTTTCCCCAGCACTCAGTATAGTTTTCCCCACCTAGCTCTATGCTACACTATCACAGGCTCAAGACAGTTTCTTTATTAACCAATTGTATTCACAGCATACACAGGAGAATCCCACATCACCTCCTCTCTTCTGCTTAAATAAAAGGAAAGGTTTAACTTTAGCATAGTAAAATTATGTATACAAAACAGCTCTCAAACAAAGAATTACAGTTACTATATTTATATCTACTTTATCTTTTATCATAACTAGGGAAAACTATAATTATAACTTTTCTTCAACTCCATGAAAGACTCCAGAATGATATAATATTACCTAAGTAAGCAAGAAGTACATTGTAAGCAAGTTCCAAAACTCAAGAATTGTCAGAGACATCTCACTGCCTGAACAGTCACCCAAAGTTTCATTACAATGTTGGAGCAACCAACTTTGCTTAAGGCCTAGAGTAACTGACAGATCATGTTCATAGGTAGGAAATTTTTCAAAAAACATCTTTCTCTGTCTCAGCAGGATTTGACAGTCTTTTTTCTTGTATTCTGCTTGTACTGTTCAGATATCATGCATTTTGTTAGTGGTTGATGCATGGGCAGTTCCTTGCCCAAAGGCCAGTTTTGCCAAGAAGAAAACAAGCTCCAAGTGGAGTGTCTTTGATGCTCAACATTGTTTCTGGAACAGATAAGTGCTGCCAGAAGCAATCGTGACTCATGTCAACAGAGCCCCAAATTATTTAAATGCCATATTCTACAGCTCTTTGAAATGGTAAAAGATTACCTATCTATGCAGAATACAATCTCTATGTATCTAAAGTACCTGAATAGTGTAACTATATCAAACATGGCTGAGTATTGGCTTATAATTCTTAATACCTATATAACTTAAAGACTAAGATTTCATATTAGAATATTAAACAATCTTTAAAGAACTGTACAACAAATGAGGACAATGACCTAAAAATGTATTAATATACAAAATGTCTGAAGCAGAGGTAGAATCACACATGCATACAATATGACAATATAACTTTGTCTAGGTATACAAATAATGTATACAAAATAAGGATATATATTCAATGTAATTTAAGTTGGTATCAATATATAAGAATATATACTAATGTAAATTACCTATAAATAATAACTCACTGGTATTCACTCAATTACTCATTATCATCCCATCTATTCCCCCCTTTTTTTCAAGGAGATCCCCGAACATACATAATATTCCCCAACCTCCAACTGTATACCAGTTATAATCAACCCCTAAATGATGTCCTAACCTTGTTAGGAGAGGGGATGTCATCATCTAGAATTACTTCCAGTTGTCATGAAGGGGGTGTTCTTTCTACGGGATCCTTTGAAAGCAAAATGATGGTTAATTTTTGTTGGGAGCAGTGAGACCCCAGATGCTGAATTTCTTGTAATCCCCTGATCTGAGTGCCTACAGCTGCTCTGAGCAGAGACCTTCAGGAGTTTCTGATGGCAGGAGAATGGTTTCTGGTGGGTTTGGCTTGGGCATGGCTATCTCTATATAATCTGCCCCTGAACACAATAAAGGGGGCATTCTTGGGGAATTCAAGGATGACCCATGTCGCTGTTTCTCTGTCTGTGTGTGAGCTATGTATTTTAACCTCCAGCCCCTTGCCCGAAGCTCGGTAACTGGGTGCCAGGGCACAGAGCATAGACAGGGTGCCCCCGTGCAGTGGCAAATTTTCAAGATTACTCTCTAGTTTTTTTGAAAACAGTCTCTGAGTATTCATTAGGGTTTTTCTTAGGTTCCTATTTGGAGTTCTGGCCAGAATATTATAAAAAAAATTAACCATTTCAGTTAGAAGTATCTTGAGCAGCTGTTACACAAAGCAGGTCTTATCATGATGCTCTATCAGCATCACGACATCGTATCAACCAGGTGGAGTCGATGTTTGGGACACCATCTTCTTCCTGGAAACTTGAAATATTACTGCAAGAAAATTCATTGTTCATTGTGGAAAACTTAATCATTATTTATACAAACATATATTTAATGAAAGATACAATACAGGCAAAAATAGGCATGAAGAAAAGTAATTTTTTTTCTAAATTCTTTCTTCTTTCTGGCCCATACCATGGCTGCTGACATGAGACAGAAACTCTGAATTTTTATTTTAACAACATGATTGGATTTAGAGGACAGAGCCACTGTCCAACTCTGTCTCGCTGTGTGTGTGTTTAGTGTGTGAATCTTTGACCATGAAGAGAACAAAGAACATTTTTAGCATCATTTTGTTGTTATCCATTTGATTCCCATTGTGGCAGTGTTTCTAAACCCTCAAGATTTGCCTTTCCCTATTCCCCTCTGAATATATCCACATACACGGGTTTTATATGGATACTGAGGATCCAAACTCGGGCTCTAATATTTGTATTGCAAGTGTGTTTACCCACTTAGCTACCCCCTAGTCCTAAAGCACACAGGTTTACAAAGGAGATCAGTTTCCTTCAACAGCCCAAGCTTTTGTCTAATGACTACTTCTCGACTCCTTTTGTCATGCTGCATTCATAAATAGAGTCTCATGGAATTTTCAAGAAATTCAAACATTTAATTGTGGAGAATTACATCTTCAGAAGTTTAGTCCTTTATCATCATAATGGGATGTCGGCAGCAATGGTGCTGAACCAAAAGATGTGATTCCTACATCTTGAACTGCATGCCACAGAGAGCATTCTACCTCAGTGGGCATGACTTGAACATATATGAGTCTCAAAGTCTGCATCCACAGTGACACACATCCCCAAAGAGACCACACTTACTCCAAAAAGGCTACACCTACTAACTGTGTCACACCTTTTAGAGTTCATTTTCTTTTCAACTATTATTCTACTCCCTGTCCAACAAAAGGATTGCGGTCATATCATAATGCAAAAATACATTCAGTCCAACTTCAAAAGGCCTCATCATCTATAACAGTCTAAACATGTTTCAAATTCCAAATTTGGAAGTCTATTCTGAGACTTTGCATCTCTTAACAAGCAATCTCTTAGCTCTAATCCCCTATAAAATCAGAATAAAGCCAGGCGATGGTGGCGCATGCCTTTAATCCCAGCACTTGGGAGTCAGAGGCAGGCGGATCTCTGTGAGTTCGAGACCAGCCTGGTCTACAGAGCTAGCTCCAGGACAGGCTCCAAAGCCACAGCGAAACCCTGTTTCGAAACTCCCCCCCCCCAAAAAAAAATCAGAATAAAAATAACAGATAACATACTCCAAAGTATAATGGCACAGTATATACATTACCATTCCAAAATATACCAAAGGGAACATAGTGAAAACTACTGAACCAAAGCAAGACTGAAAATTGGCTGGGAAATCTCCGAACTCTGCATCTCCATGTCTGTTACCAAAACGCTCTTCAGATCTCCAACATCGTTTAGTTTAGTTGAGTGCAACACATTATTCTCTCTTAGGCTGGCTCTACTACCTGTTAGCAGCTTTCTTTGGAAGACATCCCATGGCTCAGGCATCTATAACATCTTTTGAGGTCTCCAAGCCAATCGAAGATTCAACTTTATAGCCTTTCTAGGCCTTTTTTCATCACACATGTCTAGTCTCAGAGTCTTTCCTTAGTTGCAGAGGCAAATTCCACAGACCTTCTATTCTATCTTTAATTCCATAACCATGTGACCAGAGGTGTCAAGGTTTATTGCTTACTAGGACTGAAATTTGGTCCTTTTGTTCAATTACATCTTCATCTTTTTGTTGTCGTTGTTGTTATCAATAGTTTTCTTCACTACTCAAGCTTGGCTGTCTTGACACTGGAGTTTCTATACTGGGTTGACTTAAACTCAGAAATCCAACAGCTTTTGTCTTCCTGGCACTGCGATTAAAGGTGTGCACCACAACACCTGGCTATCTATCTATCTATCTATCTATCTATCTATCTATCTATCTATCATCTATCTATCTATCTATCTATCTATCTATCATCTATCTATCTATCTATCTATCTATCTATCTATCTATCTACCTATCTATCATCTATCTATCTATCTATCTATCTATCTATCATCTATCTATCTATCTATCTATCTATCATCTATCTATCTATCTATCTATCTATCTATCTATCTATCATCTATCTATCTATCTATCTATCATCTATCTATCTATCTACCTATCTATCTATCTATCTATCTATCTATCTATCATCTATCTATCTATCTATCTATCATCTATCTATCTATCTATCATCTATCTATCTATCTACCTATCTATCTATCTATCTCTATATCTATACATGCTTGGGAATTGTAGCAACAGAAAAATAAGTATGGGGAAGTGTAAAGAATATAAAAGGATAAAGAATATAAAAAAGAAGAAGGAGAAGGAAAAGAGGAAAGAGAATCAGAAGAAAAAAAAGGAAGGTAAAATAATTGGAACAAAGGTAAATTGAAACAGAATTTTGTAACAGAGAAGTGAAATTGGAATTAGAAGTGAGACAATGAAATTATAGTGAGAGCTAAGAAATTATAGACAATTTGGATGAGAAAATTAAAATTAAAGCAGAAGAATAAAGAGCATGATTTGAACAGCATGTGTGTGAGTTCATTCCACAAAGAAAGTTTCTAATTTTTCTTTGCTGTGCTGTGGTCCACAACTTGAAATCTGGAGGGGGAGGGGTGTTTTCTGAGCTGGACTCACAATCTATCAATATGATATCTCTTCACTAGCAATATTTCTATGACCACTTTACTACCAAAACAGAACTCAATCAGCAGGTAATGTTTACATGTCTTGAAGAAGATATTTTTGATATTCTCACACTCTCACTATCTTTAAGTAAAAATTTACCTCCTAGTAATGCTTATTTTATCTTTTATTACTAAGTTTCATAAAAATGAAACATGCCTTCAGACAGTAATGGTGTCTCATTTTCTCAGCAAAATATTTTACTTTTGATCTGAAGTAAAAAGACTGAAAAATCAGAGTCTGCAGTGGCAATTAGACAAGTATATTCCCTGATATATTCTGTTGACAAAAGAAAATATGGACCAGTTTCTTTCCAAGTTGGTAGATTCCAATAGTCAAACATGTCATTAATTGTTATCAGATATTCTTGAGTTTGGCATTTAATAAAATAAATTTGATTAGGTATAAGAAAAATGTCTTTGGTTCCATGTAGTAATATGAGCGGCGGGGCTGCGTTCCCAGCACCCCGGCCGCCTGCTCGGCTAGCTTATGCCCCGAAATAATTACATGGACACTGTATTCTTTTAATCATTGCTTGGCCCTTTAGCTCCAGCCCTTACTGGCTAATTCTGATATCTCGATCAACCCATCTCTAATAATCTGTGAGCACCGGTCTTACCGGGAAGATTCTAGGTCGGAGCTTCATTGGGTGTGTCTGCCTGGGAGCGGGGCATGGCATCTCTCTCTGAGGCATCTGCTCCGGAGAGGAGAGCTGTGGAGTCTGAGCTCACTTCCTCTTCCTTCCAGCGTTCTGTTCTGTTTACTCCACCTACCTATGTTCTAACCTATAAAATGGGCCAAGGCAGTTCCTTTATTCGCCAATGACCTTCCTCCATCAGTTCCACCTGTTTCATCATTATCCATCCCTTTTAAAACTGAAGCATTTTCATTGGAAATATAATAATATACAAAGTCACTGAGACTCAGACGCCAAATTAAAAAAATTCCTCAAATAGTATTTGGAAATCAGATAACTAATTTATCAGTTTTCCTTCTACTCAGGCTTACACCTGTTTACTTTCCTCCTATTTACACACACACAAATAAATTTTTAAATATTAAATATATGTCTGTAGACACACATATACATATATATGTATATATGTGTATGTATATAATTCTGGGTATAAAATTCATGGAGCAAGTGTGATGATTATGCCTCTATATTTAATGTATACCCTAAGTGAATCTTTTTCTTTCCTGGGTTCAGGAATTTAGGAAAAGATTTCTCTAAAATTAAAATTAGATAAGTGGACTCTAAACTGTCACATCTGAAGCCATGTTCAAGATAGTGTTTACCCAGCTTGATATAAATTAACAATAAATTCTATGGTTATGGGAGGTCAATGATTTTCATAAACTTATTTTAAGTGAGGTTGCTTATTAATAGGGCTACTTGTTTACTTGATTTCTTGTCAGAATTAATTTCTGACAAGTAAGAAACTAGCCTTGTAGTAAACTTATTTTCATGTGAGCATGGTTAGATTTAGTGATTTTAAATCAAAATATAAAGAAAGCCAATCAGAATATCGATTGTGATTACTACCATTTATGGAACATTCATTGCGGATAGTCTTTGATTCACCCTTATTTTCAATTAACCTAAAGAAAAACAGTCTTTTCTATAAAACTGCATTAAAAACAAGAAACTTCTATACCAATACTAAATCTATGTTTTTCTCCATATGTCTTCCTCACTAAACTCAACATCCAAAGTATAAAACAGTAAAAGTCAGGACTGGTGTCTCAACAGTACTGTATTTTCAAGTGTTTGACGAGATCTGTTATGGCCAGTACTAAATATGATGGTCTAACTGAGCGTGAGTTAATTAAATCTGGAACAATATCATCTGTGGTTACAAAGGAGTTATAGACATGCAGACACAAAATTAAAATTGATTAGGCAAAACTAAATCACAGGAAGATTACTTAAATTTGTCAACTGAAAGAAAATGTATGAAAAAACAACCCAAAAGACAAAAAAGTTTCCAGATCATTCATATTGATCTTTTCTTTATAAAAATATATCTCTATATTATGAAAAAATAATATTATTGTTAGGCAACTAAAGAACTATGGGAATCCTTGCATTTAAGATTAGATCAACATCAATTACTCGAAGAATATACCTCAAATATAAACAAAATAGAGCAATCCTTGGTAAAATAAAAAAAATCAATTTTATGAGGTAACAAATTCAAAATAAAAAAACCCCTAAGCTTAAAAATGTGACCAACATCAAATTTTTTTTTAAATACACATTGGTTGTAACTATAGGAAGAATTCTTATTCATGGCCTAGAACCTTCAGAAAGAATGTGCTGCTGTGAGAGAGGATAAAGGAGAAAGAGAGAGACTTTAAATAAGTAATGGATTAAATAATTCAAGTAGTTCTTACTTATTGTTTAAGTAGGTGAATACTCAGCTTGTCAGCTAGTTAACATACTTAGTAAAACTGCTAGTGGGCATACTCTGCTGTGGTGACTAATCCTGGTTGTCAATGTGGTTTCATCTAGAATCAAATAATTCCAAGCAATTGAGCTTACCTGAGAGGGAGTGTATCGATTAGATCAATCAAGACAAGAGGACCATATCTAATTCTGGCTCATAGACTGGAAAACTTAATTCTTGGCCATTCCACCTGGAAACAGGCATTGTTGGACTACATGGGCCACAACCGTTAACTAACTCTACTAAATTCCTGTTTGTTGATGGAAGTTTCTGTCCTGCAGGTCCCACAGTCATTCAGCCCCAAAGAAACACACAGAGGTCTACATTAATTATAAACTGATTGGCCTATTAGCTCAGACTTCTTATTAACTCTTATACTGGCCCATAATTCTTGTCTATGTTAGCCATGTACCTTATTCTACAAGGCAATCACATCTTGCTTTCTCTGCTTCCTCTGGCTTCCTCTCTGTATGGGTGACTACTGCAGATTGAAACTTCCCTCTTTCCAAAATTCTTGTTGCCCCACCTCCACTTCCTGCCTGGTTGCTCTGCCTATACTTCCTGCCAGGCTACTGACCAATCAGCATTTATTTAAAATACAAGTGAGTCTTTAATTTGCTAAGCGATATGGCTAGCATTAAAGCAATAGCTTTGACAGCTGGATCTAATCTATCCTTAGCTTTTTTCTGAGAGTCTAGCCTCATGGTAGAGGTGCTGGCTGGATCCATGTTTATCACCACAATTTTATGGCTTTTCAAGGTCCCTGCCACCACCAGAAAATATGAAGTCAGCTTTTCATCAGCACCATTTAAGTGTTACATGGCAGAACCTCTTAAAAGAGTTGCAATGTTTTATAGCTAAAGCTGAGTCAGGAAGCCTCTCTTAAATGAGTATGTTTGCCTCTAGCAAGCACAGCCCATCTGAGAAAGTACTGCTATCAAGAAGTCATACTTTATTCTTTTTTATCTAGAATAACTTCACAAGCTCTCTCAGACTTTTAAGTAATTTTGGTCAGCCCTGCTTTGGCATGCCATTCTGTTGACTGAGGTTTCTGTCCCACCCGATGCCTGTAGTTGTTAAGTCCTCAAGAAATCACACAGAGGTCTACATTAATTATGCTCTAATTGGTCTTGTGTCTCAGGCTTCTTATTAACTCTTATATTAACCCATAATACTTGTTAGCCACATGGCTTGGTACTTTTTTAGGTGAGGCAGTCACATCTTGTTTGCTCTGTGTCTGGTTTCCTCTCTGTCTGGGTGATGACTACAGACTGAAACTTCCCTCATCTCAAAATTCTCATTGCTTCGCCTATACTTCCTGCCTAGTTGCCCTACCTATACTTCCTGCCTGGCTACTGCCCAAACAGCATTTATTTAAAATACAAGTGACAGAGTACAGACCATTGTCCCACAGTAACTTTTAGTAGCCATTCTACTAGTTCTGTTGTATACCTGCCAACTACCTTAAAACCCCTTTATTATTTTCAAGGAATGGAATTATTGGTTGAAAGAGCACACACAATCTAACATAATCCATCTCTAGGACCAGCCTTACTCTCCACTCAAAAATGTCAGTAAATAATAATGATACCCTTTCAGCTTATAGGGGAAAATATTACTTATTTGATTTAGAAGGATCATGCACTCCAAGCAGAAAAACTGACTAATGTTTAAATTTTTATATTCAGTCATCATAAAAGGATATGTTTATTATTAAATTTTAATCCTTTAAATTGCTTAAAAGATATAAGTTGATAAATAATAATATATGAAGCAATTTTGATTAAAGAAATATTTCAGTAGTTAAGGGAACTTGCTATATTTTCAAAGAAATAGTGTCTGGTACTTAGGACTTCAAATGAAGATCTCACAATCACCTGTATCCCTAGCAGCAAAGAAAAATCAACAGGTGGGAAAATTAAGCTCAAAAATAAGACTTAAGAAGTAAAGAATGAAATTAGACATTAAGAGCATTGAGAATTTATCTGCACATTGAAATTCTAAAAAGAGATGAGATAATAAAGTATATATGGAAGAAGGGTAATTATGAAATTTTCAAATACGAAGGTTTTTCACACCACTTCCTCCCAAATAGCAGAAAGAAAATAATAATAATCTGCCAACTAGGTCAGAACTCCATTGATTATATTAACCTTCAAGGAAGATGATATTTTCCCTGTAAGCAAGCAGTGAGTGAAATCGCTAGTACTTGAAGGAGAATAAATTTGAAGTTTCTTTTAAAATTCTGTGAAACTTATCTTGTTATATGTAAAGAAAAGCTGATAATAAAAAATAAGAATGTTCATTGAATAATGTAAATATCCATACATTTTCTCTGATGAAATTAATATAAATCAAATATACAGACACATACAGAGACACAAACACACACAGATACATTCACATAACACATGTTGGAAGCCAAATATTTAAAATCAACATAAAGTACCACAGTCAAAATTTGCTGAAAACTAGAGTTGAGAATGGTCTGTGAGACACAAAAATTATGAGGGGATATGAAAGTATTTCCCTTTGAGGAACAGGACATTCATGCCAACAGAAAAAATCATGGAAAAAGATAATTTTCTAAAAACAGCAAGAACTCATAACGTAAGATACTTTTCTACACAAAAAAAATATACTTATACTGGAGAAATGACTCAGTGATTATGATCACTGGTTTCTCTTCTACAAGACCTGGGTTCCATTTGTATATCTAGACCCTGAGGATCTGATGTCTATTTCCAGCCTTAAGGGGTGTTCTATGAATATAGTAAATAGACATATATTCAGAACAGATATATATTTTATATATAATTATAAAATAAAATGAAAATAAATGGATATATTTGATGCATTGCATACATCATCTCGTTGGCAGAGGCTGCTTGTGTGTTTCCTGGCAGCCCAGAACCAAAATAATCACTCAGAAAAATCTATCTATTAAATCCCTGGTTGACCAATCACTTAAACATATTGCAAGCTAACTCTTATGTCTTAAATTAACCCATTTCTATTAAGTTGTATATCACTGCAAGTATGTGGAGTATCGGGAAAAGTTCCATCCAGCGTCTGTCTCCTCTGGTGGCGACATGGCTTCTCCCTGACTCTGTCTACTCTTTCTTTCTATATCTATTTCGATTTCCTGCCTTGACCTATTATGTGCTGCAATAGGCATAAAGCAAATTCTTTATCAACGAATGGTATTCATAATATACAGAGGGAAATCTGTATACCCCATCACCTCCCCATTTGTGTCAAAATAAAAAGGAAGGTTTTAGCTTTAACCTATCAAGATTGCATACAACAACACAGTTATCAAGCAAGAATTATAGTTACAATATTTGTATCTATTTTATCATTTAACATAACTAAGAAAAATTATAATTATCACTATATATTCTGCAGCCCCATCAAAGACTCCAGAAGGCTATAATGCTACCAAAGATAATAGGAAGTGTATCGTAAGCAACTTCTAGAATTGACAGAGACATCTCTCTGACTGGAGAGTTACCCAGCATTCTTCTGTAATGTTGTAGCATCTATCTTCAGCCTATAGACCCATTATGCAGCAGATATTTCCATGATTCTTGAATTTTGCATGCAAATGGATGGAAATAGAAAACACTATCCTGAGTGATAAGCCAGACCCAAAAAGAGGAACATGGGATGTACTCACTCATATTTTGCTTCTAGCCATAAATAAAGGACATTGAGCATAGAATTAGTGATCCTAGAGAAGCTAAATAAGAAAGAGAACCCAAAGTAAAACATATAGGCATCCTCCTGAATATTAACCTTTATCAGGCGATGAAAGGAGACAGAGACAGAGACCCACATTGGAGCACCGGACAGAAATCTCAAGGTCCAAATCAGGAGCAGAAGGAGAGAGAGCACGAACAACGAACTCAGGACCTTGAGGGGTGCACCCACACACTGAGACAATGGGGAGGTTCTATCGGGAACTCACCAAGGCCAGCTGGCCCGGGTCTGAAAAAGCCTGGGATAAAACCGGACTCGCTGAACATAGCGGACAATGAGGACTACTGAGAACTCAAGAACAATGGTAATGGGTTTTTGATCCTACTGCATGTACTGGCTTTGTGGGAGCCTAGGCAGTTTGGATGCTCACCTTACTAGACCTGGATGGAGGTGGGTGGTCCTTGGACAGGGCAGGGAACCCTGATTGCTCTTTGGGCTGACGAGGGAGGGGGACTTGATTGGGGAGGGGGAGGGAAATGGGAGGCGGCGGCGGGGAAGAGACAGAAATCTTTAATAAATAAATAAATTTTAAAAAATCATTTACCTTAAAAAAATAAAAAAAGAAATTTGAATATCTCATACGCCTTTTGTTGCCCAAGTTCTTCAGATGCTTTCTTCTATGTCCTACAGAATATCTGGCAGTTCTTTCATGAAGCAGGAATCATGAAGGAATGTCTCACCTTCTTTAGGCAACTTTAGCAGTCATTTTTTTGTGGGTTGTGAATGTTCACTTCATACACCATAACATCAAGCAGTCTAGGCAAAAGCAATTTCTTGCCCAAATGGCTAACAAACTCCACAAAGAGCCTCTTCAGTGCCCATCTTCCTTTTGAAGCAATTGGTGCTGCCAGGAGGAGATGTGTTTCATTGTCATGAAAAGTCCTAAGTTTTAAAACATTTTAAATGCCATATTTTGTTAGTCTTAGAAAGGTTTTTTTTAAATCTATGCCTCTGAAATATATATCTGTACATCTAGAAAACCTAACTAACTGTGATTGATCTAATGGGAGCTCACCAAGGCCAGCTGGACTGAGACTGAATGAGCATGTGATTAGAACAGACCCTCTGAATGTGGCTGACAATGAGTTCTGACTGAGAAGCCAATGATAATGGCACTGGGTTTTGATTCTACTGCATGTACTGGCTTTTGGGGAGCCTAGTCTATTTTGATGCACACCTTCCTGGACCTGTTTAAGGGGAAGGCCTTGGGCTTCACACAGAGCAGCCCTGACTTTTCTTAGGACTGGAGAGGGAGGGGTAGGCGTAGTAGGGGGAGTCGGAGGGAAATATGAGGAGGGGAGAAGGTAGAACTTTTTAATAAATAAATAAATAAAACATCCTTCCTTTAAAAAAGTATCTTTACAATCTTTATTCTTATAGAAATTTGTATCTTTAAAAACTAAATTATAAGTTCTTAGGTTAATAAGAAGAATCAATGTTGCAGTATTGAAAATTTATTTTGCATAACAAACTGGTATTGTTCCTTCTCAAGAACATATCTGTTAGCAATTTTATAATCTAAGTATTTCAATATCAAGAAATAGCCTAAAATTAATTGGTATTGTTTTGAAATCTCAAGTGAGATAAGACATTTATAGCCCACACTATAAGTTTTATATTTATAATATGGGTATAAGTTTGTATTTATAACATGGGTAGTTTTCTGCTTAAAATATAGAAAATACATTTTGAAGAGATGACTCAGTGTTTGAGAGGATTTGCTACTCTTTCAGAGGTCCTGAATTCATCACCTAGCATCTAGTTGCTCACAACTATAGGTAGGTTCAATTGCAACTTCTGCCCACCCTGAGTCCCTGCATCGAAATGTACATACTACCCCCAAACACACACACATACACATAATTTTAGTATTTGTCAACTAAAATGGTATAGAGACCATGTATCACAAAGAGAGTATATTGTGTCTTTTTGCAGAATTTTTAATGACATATAACAGTTTTTTTTAAGATTTATTTATTTATTATGTACACAGTGTTCAGCCTCCATGTATGCCCTCAGGCCAGAAGAGGGCACCAGATCTCATTACAGATGGTTGTGAGCCACCATGTGGTTGCTGGGAATCGAACTCAGGACCTCCGGAAGAGCAGTCAGTGCTCTCAACCTCTGAGCCATTTCTCCAGCCCGACATATAACATTGTTACAATTTATAATATATATATATATATATATATATAATATGACAACTCAAAACATGTCTAAAGTGTAATAATGGATGCTGATTAAATTTTCAATATAGATGTATCTAAGGCTACCACATAGACATATACACACATACATATAGTGTGTGTGTGTGTGTGTGGTGAAAGAAGCTTCTACTGTAGTACATTTTTTTTTCTGTAATTCTATAAATGGCCTTAAGTATTAGCGATATGCCCTGTCCTATATTTCCTCCCTTGCCCCTCTCTATCCTCTCCAGCTCTGTTTGGTCTTACGTCCTGTCCCCACTCCTTGTCTTCCACAAATGTTATATTTTCCTTTTCTAAGGAGATCTTTCCATGACCCCATTCTCTTACTCTCTCTATATGCAAGGTTATCAAAGACACATCAGTTAACATATATGTATAAATGAATACATATCACATTTTTTTCTTTCTGGGTCTGGGCAACCTTGCACAGCTCCATCATTTATCTGTGAATCTCTTGATTTAATTTTTTAATGGCTGAGTAATAATTCATTGTAAACGTATTACATTGCCTTTGTCCTTCATCCATGGATGGATATCTATGCTCTTTCAAATTTCTAGCTATTACAAATAGAATAGCAATGAACATAGTTGAACAAGTGTCTCATAGTATGTGGAGTCTTTTGGATATATGACTAAGTATGGTACAGATAGATCTTGAGGTAGATCTGTTTCCAGCTTTCTGAGGACTCACGACACTAATTTTCATAGTGACTGCATGACTTTGTACTTCCACCAGCAATGGATGAGTTATTCCTTTACCTCACATCCACACCAGTATGAATTCTAATTTGCTGTATTGATTTTGACCACTATGACTGGAATAAGATGAAATCTCAAAATAAATTTGATTTGCATTTCTCTGATAACTAAGGATGCTGATCATGTCATTTCCTGCTTATCAGTCATTTGTGTCCCCTTCTTTAAGCATTCTCTTTTTAGATCTATACCCTATTTTTAAATTTTTCTGCTGGTGTTCTTGAAGTTCAGTTTGTTAAATTCCTTATATATTTTAGATTAACCTGCTATTTGATGTGTAGCTAATATCAATCCTTTCCCTTCCTGCAGCATGTTACTTATTCCAAAATATTGTACCCTTTTCCTACAGAAATTTTCAATCTCATGAGCTCCCATTTATTAATTTTTGATCTCAGTGACTGTACTGTCAGTATTCTGCTACACTGAATCTGATAGAGGGGAGAGTGGAAATAGTTCTGAACTCATTCGCAGAGGAAAAGGATATATAACTTAATTGTGACATTCATTTCCAAACTTAGTCAAGAGTTAGAAAAAGAACACAATATACAGCTAAGTATTTGTGGCACAGAATCAGAAAGTTTTAATTTTCCTAAAGCCTCAAGACATATATATATTTTGCAAAGTGTGAATTGACCTGGACAAACAGTGATAGAGCATAATGATGAATTCAAGTCATAGGGTGAAATCAATTTAGCACTAATGGAATCACTTGTAAAACTGAGGGAATCATAGTACCCAACGCTTATGAGAGCTACATTTGTCCAATGAACAATTTGTTTCTTTTATATACAGACATGTTGTTTTGCTTATAAACAGAGCATTTTAAACATGATAGTCTTTAAAGTTATTTTGGGCAGGAAACCTAGCACCTTTGTTGTAGTACTTACTTACCGTGCATGAGGCCCTAGATTCGATCCCCTGCACTATGTAAACCGGAGGTTAGTACTTTGCTGAGGAGAAGTAGATAGCTCACAATCAGTTCAAGGGCACCTCTGACTACATAGCTAGTTTGAAACTAGTCTGAATTACATGTTACTGTGACTGAAAAAATGAAGGCCTTTGTGTAAAATTGTATTGTGAGTCGATTGAATAGATCTCATGTGGAAACAATAAAATGCTACCTCACAGCTTTAGGAAAGAAATGGAGGAAAACAGAAGCAAATTCAGTTGTTGTCAAAGATGTGGTTAAAAAACAAGCACTGCAGGGGAGAATATGGATTAATGTAGTTATAAACCGAAGGGGTTAAAAACTCTGTGGAAATATTACAAATTCCAGCCACCTTATAATTTAGTTTTATATTTAAAGAAAATGATATACATCATAAAGGTCCTCCCATCCTTATGACAGCATTGTAATTACAGCAAATTACCTTATTTCAGTCATTTTCTGCATTTAATTTAGTTGTGTATACATAACTGAATGGATAAAGAAAGTAACATTTGTATATGTACACATCTTGTGAGAGAAATACCATGAGATATGATCCATCATTCCAAATAGTGGCATTGTATCATATGCAACAACTTGGAAAGAAATGATTTCATTTCATTAAAGAAAATAAATCAGGCACAGAAAAATAAAGTCAAAAGGTCATCTTAGTAGAAGAACATAGTAAACAGTTATTACAAGTTTATAAATGGAAGGATAGAGATAAAGCACAGATATGGTTGTTTAAAAGCAATACATTTCTTTCCACCAGGAAAGCAGATAAATCTAGCAGCCTATGTATTTTATGGAGAATTAGAAAAAAGGACTTTGAAGATTCATAATAAAAACAATAAACATGTAATGTCAAGTAAATGTTGTTTACTGCAACCTGATCTCATCTTATTTTCTTTTCCTCTTCCTGTGAAAAACTAGCCAGATGAAAGGAACTCAAGGAGAAAGGGCTTATTTTACTAAGAGTTCAAGGTACAATTCTCTATGACTGGGAAGTCAAGAAAACAGCAGCATAAAGCAGCTGATCACATCACCTGCATGATTAGAGACAGGGCAAAGAATACTTCTCCTCAGCTAGCTCTCTTATTTTTATATAGTGCAGGTCCCAAGCCCAGGGAATGTGCCATTCACTTTCCATGTGAATCTTCGCACCTCAGTTAATGTAATTAGTTTAATCTCTAAGCAATATGTGCAGAGGCCAAATAAACCTAAGCCTGTGTTTCTCATGGCCTGTCTATGTGGTACATATAGTGTGTGTGTGTGTGTGTGTGTGTGTGTGTGTGTGTGTGTGTGTGTGCAACATGAATTGTCAAAGAGTGGGGGAGACAGAAGAATGGGGAAGTTGGAGTCCCAACTGGTTATTTATTATGACCAAATTAAGCTTCCCATGCCAGCAATGGGTTATTTCTGTGTTGTTGGCTCCAAGGGAACCCTAAAAATAATTCACGATTTTGCCAAGAATATGGGTTGCCCTTAACAAGTTGAGGCCAAAACAGTGTTGCTGAAGGCAATAATTACAATACTCTTTAAACATGGAGAAGTCAAGCTGCTGCCTACAAGCCTTCAATCCCTACAGAGTAGTGTTCATGGTATTTGAAGGTAAATACCAACCTAGCTACCAACTGTTCAACTTGCAATGGTTACCTGCCTACAAAATGCACTACGCAAATCTGCTTGGGTGGCTCAGAACGTGAGACCAGATAAGATAGTGACATTGTGGGAAACCAAAGGTGACTGTTCTGCTGAGGTTCTTATATACTCATTTTAAGCTTCCTTCTGCAATAGATGAGGACAAGAAGAGAGACAGAGACCTACAGGTGGAAAATGTGCACAGACAGAAAAACCTTAGAAGATAATCTTAAATGATATATCTCCATAAAATTCCTCCCCTCCAGGCCCTTGTAATCCTGTGTAAGAAGAGGTGAAAAATTGTACAGCTGAAAGGGTTGGAGAACAACAGGAAAATAAGGTCCTTTAAGCACAGCAGGGTTGACATATACATGAATTCACAGAGGCTGTGGTACCATGAAGAGTGGCTTCATGGTTCTTCACCAGATAGGTTCAGAGTGCTGAGAGAAGTGGAAATGTGCCACCATTCCTAATGCAAAAGCTATCTCAGTTGGTAATCACTCACAAATGAGAAATTAGTCTTTTCCCCTGGAATCTCACTGGGACTACAAACTACTAAATCCAGGCCCCATGTCTGGCAGTAGATGAATAACAAAATTAAATCCATGATTTTTCAAAGTTCTTTTTTCTCATAAGGCTTTGAAAGGGCATTTCTTTTCTTTTGTAACCTTGTATGTCCTTTGCTTCCAGGTTTTTTTTTTGTTGTTGTTGTTGTTCTTAGGAGATTTCTGTGTATAGAGAGATGTGTTTCTCTGCATGGATATGTATCTCCTATGCCTTCTCTTCAGCTCTTTTACTGATTGTTTAGTGATTCTATTCCAGTTTGTTATTTTTGCTCTTTTTTATTTTATTGTTGTTCTTTAGATGCCTGTTTGTTTTCTAAAGGGAGAGAAAAATTGTATGGATGTGAATGATAGAAAAGGGGGGGAATATAAGAGGAGATGGAGGAGTGGAAACTATAATTAAAATATATTATATAAAAATCTACTTTCAGTAAAAGAAAAAAAATATATATATATATATACATATATATGTCTAAGTAATGGAGGCAATATTATATTTATTGTATTTGATAAATTTCTGAAAGTATTTTTTCTTTCAAATTGTATGATACCATTCAATGAATGCAAAATTTTAAATATAAGTTTTTCTAAGTCCAGTTTCTAATATGCTATCACCACCTATTTTAATGTTGAAGTTTTTATTCATTATTTTTTCTAAATTGAAATAAAATTTTTTAATAATTGAAAGGATTTCTTAAGTTAGCTGATAATTTCGCTCACTTGCCTCAATACATAAAGAATCTAATGAAGGAAGGTAGGATATGAGCCTGTTTCTATTACACCACACTGTGTAGGTGTCAATCTATGCATCTGTGAAGTAATATCATTGTGTTCCTAACTCCCTGAAAGCAATTTCAGATCATGGTTTGTTCAACAGTGTTATTTTATAACCCAACAGAGGCATTGCAAGGTTTACAACAAATTCACAAGCATAAGTTCAAGACTATGCTAATCTCATTCACCTTGCATGTTCCTATCTCGGTTAGATTCATGGGTTTTGCCGACTATTAATTAGCTGTTGCTTTGATAATTCATGCATCCTAATTCTATGCTGTAACCTCAAATAGAATACATAATATATTCTTGTCCAAATTAATATACACAGTTTGAGAAGGCTTATACCTTAGACAGTGCAGAATGCAGAAATAGTTGAACAAAATATTTCAAATTCAGACAGATGTACTAACTCTGGAGCAACTGGTCAAATATCAACAGTTATCATCGAATAAAAAGAAAAATCCAAGCAGATACACTGTTCAGTTTTCTACCTCTTCCACTGTTATTAGAAATGTGATTTATCAAATTACACTTTGTTCAATGATGAAGTTTTAGTAAAACAATAACTCCTATTTTAGTTATTAGAGGTTTAATAATTCATGAAAGACATATTTGTTGACAATTATATTACACACACACACACGTACACCATGGGGATTTATTATGTTTTCTATGTAATAGTATATCTTATATCTTTCATCATAATTAAAATTGTTTGTCATTTTTATAATAACAACACAATTAAAGGTTAATATTATCAGACAATTGGGTCAGAACACAAAAACAAGCAAGTGGCAAAGACTGCCATACTTTGTGGTAACTTTTAGCGTTATGAGTTAGTCTTGATTGTCAATCAGCACCTTGTTTCACCAACGAATCATCATTTGCTTTAATCATCCTGTAGATTTTTTTCTAAGAGTGTGGATACTATGTTACTTATTTTTCTCATAGCTGTTACAGAATCTGATTCAAAGAAAAATGACTTTTTAATTACTTTTTTATTGAATTTTGTTGAACACTACATTTTTATCTGCTCCTCACCCTGCCCTTTCTCATCTCCTCCAACCCTCTCCCAAGGTCCCCATGCTCCCAATTTACTCAGGAGATCTTATCTTTTTCTACTACCCATGTAGATTAGATCTATGTATGTCTCTCTTAGGGTCCTCATTGTTGTCTAGGTTCTCTGTGATTGTGATTTGTGGGCTGGTTTTTTTTTTTTTTTTTGCTTTACAAGTTAAGAGGATACATTCATTGTGGGTTAGGGCCAGGGTACATACACATGAAGATGGGAGCATAATGTCATTGGGCACATTGTATGTGAACACTCAGAGAGAAGAAGGAGGGGACGCTGGTAATCTATTTGATTCACTCCCCACCCAGTCCCACTTTTAATTCAGTCTAAGACACAAGCCCATAGGAAAGTGCCATGAACCTTGAAGTTGTGTTTTCCTGCAGTTAATCCTTTGTGTTAACAAGTTACAGCCACAGACACAGGTGATCTCTTAGATGATTCCAAATCAAGTCCAGTTAATTAATTTAATTAATATCAAACCACCCAAAACTTGGATTTATCTCCTGTGGATTATACAATAAACAATGACTGTAAAGATTTCAGTGATTTAATTCTACCAATAGTTTGCTTACGTTATGTGTCTTGGAATGGTTCCAAGGAAATTTATGTCACACAGAAATGCAGGAAAGGAGGAGTCAGAGGCGAATATGCCCATATTCTGCTCATATAGAACATGGTTATGATAAATTTGGTCATATTGTATGTTTACCGCTAATGATGGGGATTACAACAGTGAGGAAAATTGATTGTTAATTTTCAACTTAGTAGTGTAGATTTTTGGGAAAAAAAGATATTGAAATTACTTTATAGGAATCCTATGAAATTTTTCACAATTCTATTTATTCTCTTAAATGAAATATCAAAATTTCATTAGAATTTGCTTTATTGAACTACTAGAAACCATTATTTTCTCTCAAAATAGTTCTAGCAAGGGGTATTGTAAAATGTTTAATATCATAATTTTCAAAATCATGAACATTGAACTTAGTCTGGCAAATTATGAATGCTACAGAGGGTTTTCAATAATTATAATGTCTCCAAAACTAATAATGATTATTAAATGTCTCCTGCAGCCAACTGCTTGTCTTTTCTGAAACTAATGTAGAAACCACCCTCTTTTTTCCATTATAACACCACAATTAATAACATTCATGTTCCTTGAAATCACAAATGACATCATTAATATTTTAGACTTCAGTGATCATAAAGAAATTTAACATTTTTTAGTAAGTATTGATTGTTTTCCTTATTTACTTCAATGCCATGATGAAAACAAGGTATTTGCTAAGCTGCTGGTATGTAAGCTTTCATGGCAAAATAAATAATCATTTATTAGGTTATTTTTTTAAGTATTCATAATGTGAAGTCCAGTAGGCTGTTTATATTATCTGTGTCTTCCAACTAAAAATTGTTATTGGGATTTATCCACCCTAAATTTAACTTCTGCTATCTGAAAATAGCATTACTAATAATACTACAGTGAATAACTATGAATAGATAATGGCACTACATTAACAAATGCCTTTGGTGTTTGGAGGCACAGATTCATCTATATTGAGTGCTATTTTTACTTTATGGCATTCCCTTGCTTGTACCACCTTTTTCTTCTTCCCCCTAAGGCAAGTCCTAGAATGTTGTAACTAGGTGTGAGTTTCAAATGACAACAGTCAAATAACATTAATCCTAACCTGCTTTCCTTTACTAATCCTTATCCAACACTTTCAGTTTGCCTCATAAACTACTTGTGTTCCCAGTCTTGCCCAAGGACAGAGGATTTCCATGATCTGCAGCTGGGAAGTCATACAGTCCTTCCTCCAATGTCCTCTGTGCTTGATCTTCACGCTCCATTGACCACTTCAATCCCTTCATTTACTATTTTGAGAAGAGGATTTTTGAAGGTCTTTTCCATTTCTGTTTGGCAGTGTCTTACTTTGTGGATCACAAGGTCCTCACCAATTCAGCTACAAATGTGATTTCAGCAGAAAAGTCTTATCCAAGAGCATGAACAGACAGACACAATTCACTCATGCTATTTCTCTACACACTTCTTTATTTTCTTTGAACCTATCACCAAATGAGAACCTCAGTTATCTCTCTTAAGGATGCAAACCAGAATAAAATATAATGAAAGGTAAATGCTCTCAGGACCCCATATTTATCATATCTATCAGTAGACTTGTAAAGTTTTCTTTATAATATAAAGGTATCTGTAAATAATCTCAATATATATAAAACTTGACAAAAACAATAAAAAAACTGAGAATAAAGTTTAACATTTTCAAAGTAAAAGAGACTGCTTTATTTAAAGTCAGATTTATGCATCTTTTCCCCATAATCCTGCTGGAAAGCTAAGTCAACCCACACCATTCCCTAATTAGCAATTAATTCACCAAATGTACCATATGTATGAGAATGTCAAGTTCAATCAGTAAGTGCACATCATGCTGTCTCCACTTAAGATGATGACAATGTAGCTGTAGAAGTAAAGTTAACGGGGAGAAGCACACAGCTAAATATGCCAAGTGTCATAGCTGACTCTATAGAGGTGGGCTATTGGAGGTGGGCTCACGGGAACTAAATATAAGTTACCACCCAAAGAAGGATGAGCAACAGAGTAGCAATTTATATATTCAGGACAATGCCATGTAATGCACTTAGGTTGACAAGCTAAACAGAGATTTACATTCAGAATAAATGCATGTGTTGTGTAGGCTGAATGTAAATCACTTTTTAAAAAATACAGAGTGCATAAAATGGTAGCTCAATTAGAAGTGAGAAAAGATGCCGTCCTCAAGTCTGACTCACTGGAAAAACATTTTTGGAAGTGTTAGCCAAACCCTAGCTGATTTTCATCTTTGAATTTTCTAAAGAAAAGGCCTGCCTCTACAGGTTGCCATTACCCCCAGTTGACAGAGCCATGGGGTCAGCATAACTTAACATGGTTGGTGTGTGGCAGTGGGAGAAGAAGCTCCCCGTTGCTGTGTTTAGCAGCCTGAGTTCTTGTTAGTGTTCTCTGCTGAGGTACAGCCGGGACTACTGAGTATGTTCCAGAAAAGCATTTAGGGAATGCTTAGCATGCTGCAAAGCTGAGGTTGAGGAAGATGCAGTTTTACCAAGTTTTAAGCATCCGGTGTTCCCTGAATCTTAGGTGTAAGGATTGTGGTATTAGACATATCAATTGCAGCTGCTCACTACAGGGACAACTGGTTTCGACATTTTAACCGGTTGAGGATTTCTGTGGTAGTCTCCAATTAAGAAAACCTAAAAGAAGCTTCTTCAATGTGAAGTGCATGGTAACTTTTCTATGAATGTAAGAACAAGCCTTTAGAACAGAGCTAGATAATACAAAAAGTGACAGCAACAGGCTCTCCTCTGGAGTCCATAACTTCACCAGCAATAGGAAATTGGGCCTAGAATATTAAGCACAAATTCTTTCCTGTTGAGCATCGTAAAGTTCAGTTAGAGTGCTCTGGTTATTCTCAAGGTATAAATGCCACTATTGTATTCTTGGGGATCTCTTGCTATGCCTGGGATCATTGTGATTTACACCTGGGTAGAGACATATTTAAATGTGTGTGTATACATACATATCATCTATCTATCTATCTATCTATCTATCTATCTATCTATCTATCTATCTATCATCTATCACTTATCTATCTATCCATTTATCTGTGTATAAATAAGGAATACTTGTAATTTTTAAGTAAATATAAAATATTTCCCTATTTTTCCAAATTTCCTTATTGCTATATATCAAATTATTATAGAGGTCCTGGCAACATCAAATCAGATCCACATGTTTAAGTAGTAAGCGTCCTCATCCTTTGAGACATCTCCTCAGCACTACTGTGTTCTTGCTAAAGCAAAGGTGGGTGTCATGATATTGCTATGCTACACTGTATCTAAAGCATTTTAACCTCAATGTGCAAATAAGCACAGATAATATAGTTCTTGAAGTCATTCAGCAAAGTAAGGGAACAGCTATGTGATTAACTTCTGTAGTCCTGCCTTTCATTTTATGATACTCCAGGTGTTCCCATAGCCTCCGTTTAAACAATACACACACTAAAATCATAAGCATAGTTATTTTCCAGTGTTCAATTAAAACACCAGAACTCTAGAGACCATAGGTAATATTATTTGACCTTACATTATCTCCATCTGTGATAGTCACTAACGAAATTATGATTAAACAAGAACTTAATAAAATGGCATTACATAAAAATTCAAGTAAATCACAATGCTAATCAAATGTCTACTTACACTTTTGTTTCTCTCTCATCCCATCTTAGGTTTATTCCCCTACATTTGAATCCACTGGGATTCAAATTTTTCTAATAGTTTTTATTAATATTTCTTTCATTTGTTGATGAATAGACATGGCCATATAATGCTATCATTTTCTATTTGTCTATTTTACTAAACATATTACAGTGAGCTTGAAAATGTAACTTTAAAATACAGTTTCACCTGTTTTTAAATACCTTTATACAATATAATTTTGCACATTCAAAAGCTAAAATTTAATGAATTTTAACTATGTGCTTGGCCATGAAACCATTGCAGCACTCATGTTAAAGACACTCGATCATCCCCCCAAAGTTGGCACAAGAGTTTTTTCAGGATTCTTTCCTCCGTTAAGTGACTAGTCTCCTTCCTCTGATACCAATAACGTCACAATCATCTTTCTATAGAAGTTCAACAAACACATTGGCACTTTTTCTAGTATCCTAAATAAATAAAGTCAAATTACAAACTGGATAGTTTATAATAATTCTTGAAAAAGTAAAGAATCTTAAAATATCTTTGGTTTAATTATGTAAGAAATCTACTAAATAGGTCAGTTGTATATTAAAATTATATATCTACATATGTAATATAAATCAAGATTTAGTTTTCTAGAAGAATAAAGTATTTTGTAGCTGGAAATAATAATGAAGTTCACCTCTCTCCTAAAAAACAGAGAAGGGAAGAAATTAGCAAAGAATTGAGATAAAATTATCTTCACTGGAAAAATTAAGACACATGTCAGGATAAGAATATTCTAGATTAATATCCAATGAGCTCTCAATGGTCACTAGTAAAATAGGCTTCATTCTTGAAGAAATAAATAGACAACGCAGCTATTAGTTGTTTGTGGTTCTGAGTCTTCCTTGGGGTCTTTGGCTACATTTGTCCGCAAGAGTGGGGGGAGCATCAGCCAGGAACAGGCTTCAGACAGGTGTAGGTAGAATGGAGACAGCCTCTGGCAGTAAGATCAACTTTATTCCAGAGTATAAGGAATATATAGGATTAGGGAAAATGGCGACAAACCCTAATTTGTAATAATTGGCATACTCACCTGTGACAAGGCTTCATACCTGCAGTTGAGTTTATAAGCAGGTCTTCCATTACCAGTCTTCTAGCAGGAATCTGGACCAAGGGTCAAGCTAACAATAAATCAAACTTCTGGATTAGAGACATCTTTCAGATAAGATCAGTCCTCCAGGCCCATGGACATTCTCCAGATAAAGGCAGGTAGAGAACAGAAAGTTTCTCTGATGAGGGTAGGAGTCTCCATGTAGTGAGGCTTTTGGAAAATGCTGCCAGGCCGATTTCTGGCCATCCATAAAAGGCTTCCAATAGTTGGTGGCTTGTTTTGCCCTGTACAATTATCTATATTCTTAAACTGATGTGTAAATTTATTTTATTCATCTTCTATCAAATTAGATATTTCTTCATATCCCACATCACAATCTTAATGAATTATATTTAACTTTAAAATTTCAAAAAAAATGATTAAACACATAGATTGGTCTATAACTTTGACAAAATTACTGTATCTTGATTTTAATTGCCATACCCAAAAGCAAAAATTTTAGTTGTTAACATTATACACTCCCAATATTAAAGTCTGCCATAGCCACTATATGTTTAAAGCATGGTGTTGATGTAAGTCATTTTATTTACTAATCAAATTGCTGAAAATCTGCATTAGAAATAATTTTAGCACACTTGAGTGAGGGGACAAATAGGTATTGTCCCTGTGAGTGAAAGTAACAATTTATCTATGAAATATTTTACTTTGTATTTTAAATTCTACATGTAATAAAATCACAATACCATGACATCTTTTGAATGTATAACAAGATTTTCAACATAAGCATGGTATCAAGAAAAGATTACAAGGCATACTTTGCTCTGGAGTTTGTGGCATTGTGCTTGAACCCAGTCTCTGAACTCTAGAACCCACTCTCTGTCCTGTGTGGCCTATTTACTTAATAAAAGGATGTACATTTTCCCAGTTTTTGAACATCCTATTATAAAAGACATTCAAAGCAGGCAACTTCTTTTAGATTGTCTCAGTATGCTACCATCTATCCTTGGAAAATAGAAAAAGAATAATGACCTCCATTGCCACCCGCCAAGGTTCACGGTCCCTAACCCAACAGGGGCAAACAAGGGCCATGCTCCCCACCCTTCTAGCTTTGATAGCACAGCTACATCTTCTCCAGGAGGTCACATCAAAACAGCTTTCAAAATGTTCCCTAGCTTATGATTTCAAGGATCCATTTGATACACAGGAAGAAGCTAGGCAGTGAGATATATTTTTAAATTTTTAATGTTTTTATTTTTTAAATCTGTTTACAAAAATAATATTATATTTATTCTTCTCCCCTAACTCATTCCAGTTCCTCTTCCAGTTCTCTACCTATCAAACCTCATGTTCGGTTTCTCACTTAAAATGAAACGAAAGTAAATCATATACAGGGCAAAAATGTTTTCAAGATACCACATAAAAGCGATTAGGAAACTGGCCTAAGAAATATCCTTCCATTTCCAGAACAATATGTTTCTGTTAATGTGAGGAAATTCTTATTTCATTTTTATCATGATATAAATCTTATTCTATAGATTCTGAGTGAATAACAGAAACATTTAAAGATGCAACAGCATAAGCAATGTAATATAACAACATTTGATAAAAATATAATTAGTTGCTAAACTATAATTTTTCCATTTTGAAAATGGATAGTTCAAGATGCAAATGATAAATCTCTAAATACATGTATATTTTTATATGTCTATGATTTGACTATTCAAGACAATTTGAGGCTCTTGAAGAATAGGAAAAACTGTAACAAAGCGGTATTTTAAACCCCACAATTCTTCAAATTGAGAAATTAATGCCGAGATATTTTAATAAATTCTATTAAATTCTAAAATTTCATGTATTGATTGACTATAACTTTTAGTAATGTCAAAGAGATTATAATATAAACACTAGTATATAACATTACAGTTCAATTTCAAGGTTTCACTTAGTCTTTTATTTAAAAATGTAGGACAGACTCTAGAGAATAAAATGCTACTCTCTGAAGAAAGTGTAGTTTAAATTTTTTATTTGATGTTCATGTTTTTAAGAATTTTATTATACATGACATGTATAAATTTACTTTTCAAGTTATCAGGTATACTGATAGTTGAAGTGTGCCTACTTCTAATTGTTTTTCTATGAGCAGACTCCTGTAAGAAATATAAATACATCTTTTAATAAGAAAACAATGCAGTCATCTTATGTTTCAGTATACAGAACTGTTGCTCTAAGGATAGGCATGGCTTTGTTAACTTCCTAAATTTTCTCTCCAGGGCAATAGAAATAATTTCATTAAAACTAAAGGGAGGAAAGTTGGTTAGGAATAGCATTTACAGAGCTTGAAGTGGTCCAGAGCACTAGGGCAAGCTTCCTGATTACCAGAGCACTGACTCATCCAGCCACAAGTGGTTTAAAATGAGCCTATATCATCAGCCCCTTTCCCCCAGAGTCCTCTTCTAATCCCCGCAGAAGCACTAAAAGACGGAATTTTTCTTCAGCTCACAAAATCCGTGTAAAATGATGTCTAAAATCCAAGTAAAGCCGAGTCTAAAATCTATTAAAAGCCATATAACTGATCCTTAGACTGTTTTTACTCTGAAAAAAAAGATGTATTCTATTGTCTGACGATTGTCTAAGTCAATTATACCAAGATAGATGATGTTAGGGCGCCTTGGAAGAGTCAGTATTGTACTAAGATAAACATTTTAGTAATTGGTAGAGTCTTTAACTTTGGAGAAGAATTTATATCACCAGTTTTTATTTATTTTGTTATACTTTCACCATATGCAAGAAACTATAGCACAGAAAAACTCTAAGGAAGAAATAATTATCTTACTTATCTCAGTTTGTAGAATGAATGTTGCTGAAGTAAAAGGCAGAAAAGTATTTACAGAACTTCAATGACACATTACATATGAAGTGATCAATAATACCTTTGTTGTAAATAAATCGTGTCAGTAATAGAACCTTAGTGTTAGGGCCTTACCACAGCAAGAGAAAAGACAATTTAGAATTCACAGGTAGGATAATAAGTTCTCAAAAAAAAATCCTAGGGTGAAATGTCTAAATATGCCATAAGCATGCTTTGCTAATTTGAAACCTCAGGTCTAAATGATATTCCTTATCACACATATTAATTAGAACAACAAAAAAGAAACATATCACCTTCATACATAAAAAAACATAAATGAATAAAATAAACATATCAAGTGACAGAAGAATAAGATTGCAAGGAAGGTGTCATAGTTAAAATGTTTACAAAACTCAATTCAACTTTACGAACAAAAAAGAAGACCTTTCAGCTATTTACATGTCTTTATGACTTTGTATTCTGTGTTAATTGTGAATATAATAAGTTAATTATGTCTTATATAAGTCATTCTGCCAAAATGACAGCTAAGTTCTGGTTAAAGAGCAAAATAATATTAAAAAATTATAGTAAGTGATGAAAGCCAAGTCCACAAGCATTCAGGTTCCAACCTATGAAACAATATCAGGAAAGAAGACTTAGCTATATTTTAGATTATTCCAATTTCAGTGTACATTTTTTTCTTATTGTAATATGATAACTGCCATTGCTACAGGACATTCCTTAGGCCAAGATGATTTAATTCTTCAGCAGAACTCTGTTTATATTCCCAAGTTTGGAACTCCTATAATTTGTTAGCTGGGTGGTGGTGGCAGATGTCTTGAATCCCAGCACTTGAAAGGTGGTTCTCTAAGTTTGAAGCCAGCCTGGTCTACAGAGCCATGACCAGGACAGACAAGAATGCACAGAGAAACCTTGTCTCAGAATTTAAAAATAAGGAAAAATAATTTCTTAAGCTGGAATTTTACTTAAGGTAATCTGGTCAATCATAGTATTTCTTGTTTTAAACTGAATAACAAATTTATTATTTTTCCTTGAGGGATGTGTCATATATCATAAGTTGGGGGAAAATGAGATTGCTCAACAAAATAGATTAGATAATAAAAAGCAATTAGTTAAAAAATAGAATTAAATAAAATATATGTAATGACTTTCTAATTCCTACATAACTGCCACAGAGTCTCCTAATATCTTACACATGAATACATAATATAAAGTGAATGATGTTGTTCTTAGAACAAATATTTTATAAAGGAACCCTGGTTCAAGGAGCATCATGAAGAGAGAAGAGAGTGTAAGGTACACCATTCTACCAGTAATTGAGAATGTGACTAACAGTCTCTTCCTTTGGTCTTGAAATCTGTTTTCAGCACTCGCTATAGAAGGTTCAATCCAAACAGATGCATTATTATGCCAAGAATTTTGAATCTCATTTTCCTTTTCCTAATTTCTAGGAAATAATTTTACAAGACATAATATAAATTGTCAATGTGTTGTCTTTTACAGCCGCATTTAGTCAATATGATAATATTTGCATGCTATGAACTTTAGATTTATAATTGGCACTGAACTAGAGAATAATCAACATGAAGTAAAAGACTCATTTTTTTTCTCACACATTCTTTTTCCTTTTATTGAAAATAGACTTTGTCTCACATAATATACTCTGACTAAGGTTTCCTTTCCCTTTATTCCTCCCAGTTCCTTTCCCACTATCTCCACCCCTTTTCTGTTTCTCATTAGAATGCAGGCGAGTTAGTTTCTAACAAAACTAACACATTAGTATAGAATAAAGCAAACCGAATGAAAAGACCAGAGGAAAAGGCAAGAGAAACAGATATAGACAGAGACCCATTCATTTGTTAATACTGGAATCCTATAAGAACATTAACCTGGAAGCCATAATCCATATCTGAAGGACCTGTGCATGCTGTTTCAAGTCTCTGTACGTTCATATATTTAAAGATCATGTTGATTTAGAAGGTCTTGTTTCTTTGGTGTCCTCCATTCTGTCTAGATTCTACATGCTTTCTGCCTCTTCTTTCACAGGTTTCCCTGAGTGTTGGGTATTGGTTGTATTTCATGGAGTGGGCCCTAATGTAAATCAGATACTGGTTGGTTACTCCAAAAAGCTTTGTGCCACCATTGCACTAGTGTATCATGCAGACAGTCACCATACCACTGAGATTAAATAGTTTATGGCTGCTTTGGTGTTTATATTTCTCCTTTGATTCCATGCAGAATATCTTCCTGAACCAAAGATGCTAGAACATTAGGATGAAGGTTTTATGTAGGCACCAATACATAGGTGTTTTCTTTGACAAAAAAATATTCTTGAAGGTGCCGCGCACCATGCCCCCGTGTCTGCGCTCTGTGAGCTGGCACCCAGTTCGAGAGCTTTGAGCAAGGTGTCTGGAGGTTAAAATACACAAACACACACAGACAGAGAGACAGAGACACGGGTCCTCCTTGAATTCCCCAAGAATGCCCCCTTTATTGTGTTCAGGGGCAGATTATATAGAGATAGCCACGCCCCAGCCAAACCCACCAGAAACCACTCTCCTGCCATCAGGAACTCCTGAAGGTCTTGTTCTCAGAGCAGCTGAAGGCACTCAAATCAAAGGATTACAAGAAATTCAGGATCTGGGGTCTCACTGCTCCCAACATTAAAAGACCTTTTGTGGCTAATTTATACTTATCTTGAAATTAAGACTATGATTTTTGTATTTTGATAAAATACAAAATGTTCAAGCATTCTTATCTGTCTGCTTGACAGATAAGTTCTGATATCATATCTGATATCAACCAGATATGTTCTGGTTGAACATTTTGAGCCATCTAAGTTGATCTATATATTTTAAAATATTATTAATTGTTCTTCATAGAACCTAAAGGGAGTCAGATTTCTCTTTCACACAAAAGTGGTTGCATTAAGATCTACTCCATGTGTATTATGGAATCTGAGCATTTTACAAAGAACCATACGAAAGATACTATGTGGCAATGATGTGTTCATAAATTAACAACGTGTGACTTCATAAGACAGTCTTCTAAAGAATCACTATTGGTCCTCATAGCCAGAAATCCATCTGAAGAGAAAAATATCTGTCAGCGTTTCATACTTGAGAGGAAATCTGAAGTGGGCAAATCGTGTGATGACCACTGTGCTTCCGAATTTCCAGCTTAGGGTGATACATGCAGTGAAGACACCTATATGGACCAAGATGCATTCCAGACAGTGTAACATCAATCAGATAAGCAAGGTCTTACTATCATCAGCAGCACATATTGCTGTCTTCTCAGATCATGCATCAGTGAGGAAGACAAAGGAGACTAATGTAAGCAAGAAATGATAGTAAAATTCTCAAAAACAACTCATGAGGTACAAACTAGAACATTTTAGAAACTTAAATTAAACCTTAATTTTCGAACATTGCAATCAAAATACTAAGGAATCTTGATGTCAGTCACTTAGAGAGATATTGTTTTGGAAGTTTATGATTAAGATATAACAGCTGTAGAAGTATATTTTACAACTGGGATTGATTTATACAAATAATATTCTGTATCTTCATGTAATTTTTTTCAGTTAGCAATGCTTTTAGGAAGATTAAACTGTAATCATATCCTATGGCTCTTACAATATTTCTCCCTCCTCTTTCACAGGATTCCATTAAACTTTAGGGGATCAAATTGATAGGCACATCCCAAATATAATCAAGTTTCCAAGGTAGCTTATTTTAACTAGCTGCAAGTCTCTATATTTAGTCTATCTACTGAAGTATCAAGACTTTTCTGATGATGGCTGAGAAAGACATTTATCTATTAGCACAGTAGTATGTGGTTAGGCGTCATCTTACCGCTATCTATGTTCCATTTGCAGAGTTGTAGTATTTGGTTTTCTGCTAACTCTTTGACCTACCTAGTCTAATATTCTTGGCCATCCAAGCAGTGTTAGAAACTGGTTCCATCTCATGGAATGGGCCTTAAATCCAATCAGATATTGGTTGGTTACTCCCACAAGCATTGTGCCACTACTGCACTAGTGCATCTTGCATGGAGGTCACCAATGTATAAAATCAAATGTTTTGTAGTTGGGTTGGTATTTGTCTTTATACTTTAGTATCATGCAAAGTACCTTAAAGTATCATCAATAGTACTTTATTGTGGTAAAGGTTCTAGGTAGGTATCAACTCAACACATCTATGTCCAATGAATAGTGTAGGTGCAACCTTCAACAGTGGGGACAATTCTGTAGTCTTGCTTTGTCTTAATGATGATATCCTTTACTTTACAGTTACAAGATGTCACATCAATTAGTTGCTCTTCTTATCAGCATTCTGTTCAGAAGGTTCTTTCATTTCTCAGTAATTTCAAGATTATTCCCTACTTTCTCTTCTACCAGAGTCAGTATATCTGTCTTATGCTGAGGCCTCTCATCTATCTGGAGTTGAGTTTTATGCACAATGATATATATTGATCTAATTGTATTCTTCTACAGGCAGCCTTACAGTTTGACAAGAACCCTTTGTTAAAGATACTCCTTTTATTTTTATATTTCTAAATTCTTTACAAAAAAGTCAGATGTCTAAAAGGGATTGATATCTGGGGTTTCAATTAGATTCTATTTATAAATGTACCTGGTTTTTATGCCAATAGCATGCTGGTTTTATTACTAAAGCTCTATGGTACAATTAAAAATTTGAGGTGATGATGACTCCTACAATTCTGTCTTACAATTTTAAAACAATCCAGGATTGTTTTAGATTTTTTGATGTTTCAAATTTTCTATATGAAAATAAAGTTCATACTTTCAAGTTATATAAATAACTTTGAGGATTTTTCCTTGCATGTTTTTATTCAGTTGTGATATAAAAATACCATAATGCTTAATGACAAACCCATAATTCACATTAATGGTAATATTTACTATTTATTTACCATTATATGCAATTTAAGTAAATAAATGAAAATAATAAAAATTATTGTTATTACCTATTTATTATTGCCAAGTTACTAGTCCAAAGAATAAGCATAACAATAAGCAATTTACTTATGGACTAGCTGATTTTCCCATATATCAAAAATATAGACTTCCTATGAGATTTTCACTTTAGGCATCTCTCCTTTTGTCATTTTAAAGTGTATGCAAAATATATAGTTGTGGAAAAATAGAAAAGAAAGAAAACTGAAAATTTCTAGAAAGTTAAGAATATACACACTTCTATTCTTCATCAAGGAGGTGTTTTACATGAATCATTTTCACTCATATAAAAAAGAAGTAAAATAATCTTCAATATCCTTAATCTACAAATGCTGCGACATATAAAAGACATTTGTCTGGAAGATATATTGGTGAGATAGTAGTACAAGTGTTATGTGAATAGTAGACCATTTGTTTATTGAATTTTGTGCCCATTCCATTAGATGGAATGCACATCTGATACTGATGTAACTTAACATTTTATAAGCCATGAGCATAGAAGAAAGCCTACTAATACCAACTTAATTCTCCTAATAACATGTTTCTATAGCCACTCTGCCCTCATCAGAGAAGCTTCTTATTGCAGTAGATAGGAATTAACATAACTATCCATACCAGGATCCAACAGAGAAAGTATAAGACTTTGGAACACTCAGACTTAAACAGGATGTCTTTAGAAATTTCCTTCCCTCCAGGTGGAAAGATTTTAAGAACCAGATGTGGTGGATGACAAAAAGGAAACCATGTCTTCCAAACACAACATGATGAGTACACATATAAAATCACAGAGAGCAAGAGAGCTTGCACAAAACCTCCAAAAGTTCAAACCAGACAAAATAACTGAGAAAGAAAAGTGAACATAAAGTCTCACTCACCCCTATCCAAGAGGACACAGAGTAGTGTTTGATGTTTGATGCCTTCATGAAATACAATGTCTAAATTATTCTATAAAAATGTTGAAAGAACCAGTTAACAGGTAAAATTCACAGACTGGTGAATTTAAAATAAATAATAATCAGACATAACATTAAATTTCAATAAATCTTTGAAGTCAATAGCATTCAGAACTTGACCTACCTCTTAATGAAGGGGTCTACCTGAGATCACTGATATCCTAAGCAAAATTTCCTGAGAATGCAAACAAATCTCAGTTCTCCATATTAAGTTCTGAAGTACTTCATAGACAGTCATTTAGTATTTGAAGATCTACAAGATACACATATTAATTAGCTCATCTTCTCTCAAGTAGAACTGTATAAAAATGTACAAAAGCAACATAAAGTATACAAAATAGTAATAATTAACAAAAAGTATCTTTAAAATATATTTACATATTTCTTATGAACAGACTCTTGTAAGCAAATGTATAATTAAAAAAAAAAACAGTATTATTGACAAAGCCTGGGTGCTTATAATGGATACACTAGGAACCAAGTCATTAAAGTACCACATCCAGATGCTGATATGATTTTCCATCAATTAAGAAGCCTAACCAGCATTTTGTTTTAATTTAATTTTAATAACAGACTGCCTATGACATCTGGCACATAATTGCCTTATCATGTTAGTTAATTTTTCATATGTAGATGTCGATATCAAATACATAATCAAAAAATCCCTGGAAGGCTCATGCAAAAAAATATATGTTTAATGCACCCATAGTTTCCTATGCATTATTCACAACCTTAGCAACATTGATTGCATGATTAAAGCAAGATGCCCTATTTTAGTCAATTAGGCAAGATTGTCAGGCATAAAAGCAATGAAGACCACACAGGTGTCACAGTGTTGAGTGGGAAAGTAACTGTGGTTTCCACACCACAGTAGTTATGAAGTGAGCTATCAGTGACTCAGCAGTCACAGGTGGCTGAGAGTCCCAAGATGATGGAAGGCACACTTCTTTTCATTCTGTCAAGATAGTGGGAGTTCAGGAATTAGGTTTATAATTATCACATGATGTGGGAGTGTCATATCTGTTGATTTCATTAGCTAAGCAATAAAGAAACTGCTAGGCCCATTGGATAGGCCCACCCTTAGGTGGGTGGAGTAAACAGAACAGAATGCCGGGAGGAAGAGGAAGTGAGGTCAGACTCCACAGCTCTCCTCTCGGGAGCAGACGTCCGCCATGCTCCCGGCTCCTGGTCAGACTCCACAGCTCTCCTCTCCGGAGCAGACGCCTTCAGAGAGACGCCATGCTACCTGCTCCAGGGAAGACGCACGCTATGAAGCTCCAACCCAGGATGGACTTAGGCTAGAATCTTCCCGGTAAGCGCACCTAGGGGCGCTACACAGATGATTAGAAATGGGCTAAATTAATATGTGAGAATTAGCCAGTAAGGGCTAGAGCTAAGGGCCAAAGCAGTGTTTAAATGAATACAGTGTCTGTGTAATTATTTCGGGGGTAAAGCTAGCCGGGCAGGGCAGGCGGCTGGGGTTTTGGGGACATAGCCCCGCCGCCGCCCCCTATTGCTACAATCACATACCTCACAAATCCACCACTTGTCTACCCACTGACCTATCTATATAAACTCATTCTTCTATGTGTCCTTGCACATACCTTTATCCTGAAATGTAAATGTCTCTGTTGACACTTTAGAGATTTAAGAGACTGTAAAAAGAAAACTGAATATTGATATGCTTGTCTCCCTGTATTTTGATTGCAACAAGCACATTTTAAATTTTTGTCTCTTTAATCTATGTGTTTAATTATATTCAAGGCATGGGAATTAAGAATGGACATTTTCCTCCCTGCTTAACTATTAGAGATATCAAATAAAACATAACAGAATTCCTTAACTGGGAATTATCTCAGTCCTTTGTGTTTAGGCAAGTTTTTCCACAGTCTGAAAGAGCTTCCGTTCATGCCCCCCCCCCAAAAGATATATGTCCAATATATAGCTAAATCAGTAGTGATTTCAAGGAACAATAACATAAAGGCACTAATAACCCCTTTGTTGTATATAACTGAAATTTTGCTCTTGAAAGATATAATTAAAACCTTAACCTCAAACTTGTCTTTTATAAATCACTCCCTAAGAAGTACAGTTTAGAAAACCTCTTAATAAATGTCTTTTTTCATGTGACAATAAATAAATTGAGACAATTTATTTCATTCACTATTCCTCAAAGAGACATGCATGAGTTGGGAAGAATAGAACCAGGGATCTGTTACCTCAGGCAAATGTTTCACAAATAGAAAAGTCTATATCATCCATCCATTATACAAAGGTATAAATTTGTAATGGGTAATTCTGATTCAAAGTTCTACATCTGGCACTGATTTTGATCAAATCACTTAGGCACTCTTATTCTTTTTCTCATATAAAACCATAAAGATAATTAAAGGTATATTTTGCAGTGAGTTTTATATTTAAGTGGTGTCACACCACACTTAAAAATAGACATCAAAACTAAAAAGAAAAAAATTGTACTTTAGTGAGTAGTAGTTGTGCACACACTAATCCCAGCACTCAGGAGCCAGAGGCAGGTGGATTTCTGAGTCCATGGCCATCCTGGGCTGTACAGAAATGGTTCTAAAACAACCAAGGTAATTACAAATAGAAACCCTGTCTCTAAAGGACAAAAGAAGGTACTTGAGTACGACTAGCCCATATATTCACCTTAAAATAAATTATTTAAAATACTGATTATTTTAAGATTCAGCAGGATAATGACTGAATTGAATATTCATGAGACTAATAAGTAACAAAGCACTAGTTTTTGATATTAGAGAATTTTTCCATTACACTGGTTTTATAAGAAGATAATAAAATTAGTATGCTTAAAGAACTTAAACTATACCAAGATGTAGGAAAAGTTTTTTTTTTTTTTTTAAATCAGGTCTCCTAGTCAGTTCTGTCCTTCCAGCCACTCCCAAATAAACATAGTGAGACTTATTAATTATAAGTTTTTGGCCAAAAGCTTAGACTTATTGCTAACTAGCTTTTACATCTTAAATTATCCCATTTTTTAATCTATGTTCCACCATGTGGTTCAGTACCTTACATTCATATTGCATCCATCTCTAGCTCTTTGTCCATGCTCTCTCGACTTCTAAGACTCTGCTCTTCTTTTCTGCATTCTTCCTGTCCAGAAAACACTGCCTAGTCATTGGTCAGTCTTTTAATGGGAGTAATACATAATATGGAGCAGAAAAAGATTGTCCCGCAGCACCAAGAACTTTCATTTCTAAGTCTATTTCTCATGATCAATCAAAAAGATATTAACATATAACCACTAATTTAAAGAAAATATGAATTATAGAACATGCAGCTAAACCCCTAGACATGTACATAAGGAGGATCAGTATATGAGGTATACAAAGTATCATAATCCCACATAATTACTGCAATATTGCAAGCAATTACTGAGTTATAATCTCTAGTCGGAAGCTAGCCATGATAGAATTTACTTTTCTTGGTCCCTTTTCTTTTTCTCTATACCTTAATACTATATTCTTATATATTTTTCTTTAGTTGATATTTCCTGATCAAAGTTTCCATGTAGTGGTCACAGAATGTGTAGCAAAGATCAGGACTAATTAATCAGCCAATGAAATAGATGCTATTTCTGTTTTGGCAGAATAAATTATGTTCTGCATCTTGCATGTAATAGGCCTTTAATAAGCATTTGTTGCATAATTAGAGAAATAAATTTATTAGGAACCAATTAGACTCATTGTTACATTTAATTGCCTTCACCATGCTAAAAACATATTACTACTTCAGTATCAATCTTTTAAGTCTGTATTACAATAATCTTCAGTTCTAGGAGCCAGAACACTTAAGGGAGTGAAATAGATTACACAAGTGATTATTCAAAACTGAAATATGGCTCAGCAGTTAAGAGCACTGACTATTTTTCCAGAGACCTGGGTTCAATTCCCAGCATCACCATGGTGGTTCACAACTCTTTGTAACTCCAGGTCCACAGAACCCAACACCCAGGGCAAAATACTATAGTGCATAAAAGAAAAATTAATAATAAATAAACTAAAATCATTTCAAATAATGGAAGGATCAAAGTGATATTACTGCACGCAAAAACTTCCTTAACAAATTAAACAGTCTAGATAAGTGTCTTTATGGAACACTTTGTTCAAAAGACGAAGATCAAATGGAAACCTGACTCACCACTCCTATTTGGGGCTGCTGTGTTCTTATGTAATTTGCCTTCAAAAGGCTACCATTTGTATTCCTTTAACACACAAACTTTTTTATGTAAACTAACTGCATTGCACTGGAAAGAAAGTCCACATAGCTGGGTTCAATAGAAATGTTATGTTATATGAAATTATTTCTAATTTACAACTTTTCATGAGTTTTCAGTTTTATGTGATTCAATGTCTCACACAGTGCCCATTTTTTCATTTAGTAGAAAAAGGTGACCTTACAATTTTATATTCAGTAAAATAAGATGATACTACATATAAAACATACCACAAATATTTCTTAATAACTGTTTGGGATCAAGGCAGAATTACCTGAAATTGATTTCAAAGCATTGCATATTTAATTGTTTAGATTACTACAAATTTATAATACAATTAGAGGCCAAAACTTTATGTCTGTAGCATGAATAACAAAACCTAGAGTCAGATATCGGGGTTCAACCCAAACACCAGAGAAGCAGGCAAGCCACTAGAGAAGTCTTGCCTTTACCAAGGCTGGGTGACCGCAGACTATTACAGACTAAGCCTCTCTCTCCTCTCACCTTAAATCCCCTCTAGTGCTGGGATTAAAGGCATGTGACTCCCTAGGACTGGGATTAAGGTGTAAACCACTACCACCTGGGTTTGTATCTATATTGATCTTGTATCAGTAGCCTTGAACTCACAGAAATTCATCTGACTTTGTCTGTTTCCCAAATCCTGGAATTAAAGGTGTGTGCCACCATTGCCTGACTTCTAGTGGCTTAGCTTTGATGCTAAGGCAAGATTTATTTATCAAAATACAGATAATATACCACTGCAAGTCTTTGAAAATTAAAATACATCTAATCTTTCTATGTCTCCTATATAAATATTCTATCATCTTAGTAAATCCATTGATTTCTAATTGATCAACAAATAATTACATGTGCTATATGTCCTTAGTTAAGTTAGTTAGTTGAGTTAAAGGGCTTTGTTTCCTGGTGTCCTTCTTTCCCTTTAACTCTCACATTATTTCCAACTTCTTTTGTTCAGGCTTCCCTGAGTCCTAAGAGAAGGGATTTGATGAATTTAGGGATTTTCCCATTTCCTTTCAATGTCTCTCATTCTCCACATAATGTCTGATTGTGGGTGTCTGTGATGTTTCCATCTGCTACAGGAGAAATTTTGTCTTATAATGGCAGTATAAGGCCCTGATTTATTATGAGTAGAGCAAAATGTCATTAGGAATCATTTTATTGTCATGCTTTTTTCCTTTTATTTAGAATAGAATTTTTATCAGATAATAAATATATCCCGATTACAATTTTCCCTACCTCTAGCTCTCCCAGTTTCTCCTAACTCTCCTACAATCAAATTTGACTCACATTCAGTCTTTCATTACAAAACAAAATGTGTATAAATGGCAATAATATAATATAGTATAAGTGATTTAAAAGGATGTAACACATAGGAGTTGAACAAAGTAAAGTCAAAAAAGGAAAGGAGCCAATGAGAATGCATAAGAATCAGAGACCTACTTGTTTCCACACACTCAGCAATCTCGTAAGCATTAAGCTGGAATCCACCGTATATGTGAAGCGGACATGGTAAAGAACTTTGCAGGTCCTGCCTCAAAGGGACTGAGTGTTTTAAAGTCTTTTAATTTCTGGAAAGTGTCTCGCTGTAAGTCTCTTTATTCATTCTAATCTGCTGCAGGGCAAAGCTTCTCTGCTAATGGCGGAGCAAATCACCGATGTGTAAGGATAGCATAATGTCATTAGGAGTTATTTTATTACTAGTTATTTTCTGAAAGGCCAGTAATATTTGGTTTTACCCTAGGTCTTTGAACTATCCAGTATCTGGCTAGCAGTCAATCAAACAGTGACAGTTATAGGTTTGGTGTGAAGTTGGCATTAATTTTAAGGATATTGAACATTTAAGTGTTTCTCACCCATCCTATTTCCCTCTATTGAGAATTTCCTTTTTTGATCTGTACCCCATTCTTTTTAAAAAATTTCTTTTTGTTTTTGTTCTTCAAGACAGGGTTACTCTGTAGTTTTGGAGTCTATCCTGGAACTAGCTCTTGTAAACAAGGTTGGCCTTGAACTCACAGAGGTCTGACCACCTCTGCCTCCCAAGTTCTGGGATTAAAGGCATGTGCCACCAAAGTCTGGCTGTACCTCATTTTTAATTGAGTTATTTGTTTATTTGATATCCAATTTTTTGAGTTCTTTATATACTTTTTTCAACAATCTTCTATCAGATGTGAAGTTGTTAAAAATATTTTCCCATTATGTAGGCTGCTAATGTTTGAATGATAGTATCTTTACCTATTTAGATGATTTTTGTTTCATAAGATCCTCTTTGTTAATTGTTGTTCTTAGGACCTATGCAAATGGTGTTCTACTTAGAAATTCTTTTCCCGTGCCAATGTGATCAAGGGTATCCCCCACTTTCTCTTCTATCAGGTTCAGTGTATCCAGTTTTATGTTGAGGTCTTCCACTCATTGGGAGGTGAGTTTTATGTGGGTGATATATATGGATTATTTGAATTCTTCTACATGCATGTATTCATTCAGATTGTCAAACACAAGTTTTTGCAGATGTTCTCTTTTTTTTCCCCCAGTGGGTATATTTTGCTTCTTGATCAAAAATTAGTTGATTTTTTTAGGGATTTATATTATGATAATAATGAGAGACTTTAGGTACAAGAAGTGGGAAGTTATATGTTTTAAAGTGATCTTTTTAAACAAATAGACAAATTGACACAATCTGGAAACATTTGGGGAGAGAGTATAATGAGAAAATGACTAAATTAGGTTGGCCTATGCACATGTCTTTGGGCTTTTGCCTTGATTATTAATTAATTTAGTAATATTAAACTCATCACACTTGATCCTATACCCCAGGGTAGCACCTGAACTAAAAAGAAGAAAATAATAATAATAATAATAATAGCGTAGCAACACATATGCCTTTATTTCTCTCTGCTCTTGGCTGTGGGTGTTATTTATCTAGTGTGTGTTCCTGCTTCAGTGTCACCTCCCTGATGGGCGATAACCTGAAAGTACACTGAATAAATACTTCCTCACCTAAGTGGGTACCCTTTTGTCAGTATATTTGCCACAACAACAGAAGGGAAGCTCAGGCAGAATTGCCTTACGATTTCTACTTATATACCTTAGGCAAGTTTAAGAAAATTATGTCTATCTAGAATGTTCTTGAAAATGATTGGTGAGTTTAATATTATTATGTGGAAATTGGCAGTCATTTTATAGGTTATACAACTGTGAAATGCAGTCCCAGTAACACTTCTGAAATATACCAGTTACCATTACATGAAATGCATTTGCTTATTGTTTTAGTAACTCTGAAAACAGTCTACAGAATTGTCATTCCGACCATTAATTTCACTGTGAAGAGAGACGATTTTTGAGAGTACATCAGATGTAGTGAACAGAAGACTTTATTTATTCATAATATATGGTTTATTTCCTACAATATGCCTAATCAACTTTAAACTATGTCAGTTTAATTTCACATGGTATTTCTTCATTTCAAGGGTTCACAATAATTTTGAATTGTGTTGATTGTATAATCCATCAATTTCCACATCATTTCTATGTGTTTATATATTTTATCTATTGTGTTGTCATGGAAAGACTAATGCTTTTATGTTTTACTCAATTTTTAGAGCAGAATTTATATTTTCATATTTCAATTGATAACTAAAGACAAGCTCTATTTAAATACTATATAAGAAAATTTCTCTGAGACAAATCCAATAGAGACTAAAAATCAGCTTAGTATATGGAGTAAGAGATCAATTTATGTTTTCTAGATTTGATAAAACTGCTTACATTATTGAGGAAAAACTATATTCAGAATTTTCCAGCAAAACAAATGTCATTAGTTTTGTACACAAAAATTAAACAATGGAAGAAAGCTCTCCACAAAAGATTTTCTGATTCTTAAGTAGTGGCTGCCATACAAAGCATTTTTTTTCTGAACTATTCTTAATTCTTTTCCATGGAGATGTGTTTATATGTCTGAATATAATAAGTTGCATGAAACACTTACTTTGACCAATATTATATTTACTCACCATAAATATTTCATTAAATATAGGATGAGGCTAATGACCCTTTAGTTTTAAAATTTCTCAAAACTTTTTTATAATACCTGTTTAATATTTTATATATGGTAAATATAGAGATGTCATAATTCATTTCTTCAATGAGTACTCATGTTTCAATTTTTCTATTATAGATATTAGCATAATGAATATTTTAAGGCCCAAGTATATTATTGCTTTTTAAATGGGATATAATGAATTCATAGTGATATATATTTTGCAGATATTTTAAATAAATATTCTTCTAAAAGAATTAAATGCTTCCAAAAGGTATTTATTATGAGAAATATCATTAAACTGTATAACTATTTATATAAACTAAGCATAAATCATCTGAGATAATAAATGATCATGTACAGTATATTCTCCTTAGCAGTTTAAGTAGAAAGGAGAGAAGTTTAATTAATTCACACACGTAATTTGGTTCGTCTGAGAGCAGTAACCATAAACATGCAGTTTCGGCACAAATTAGTTAATATGTCTGATAAGTTTCCCTATCAGTTAAATCCTGAGTTCATAACACTGTAGGTGCAATGCAGTAAGTAATGATAAATATGGAGAAAGTGTATTTTTGATATTTTCACTTATTGCTGTATCATAACATTCTCAAGGAGAAAATATTAACCTGTTTTATTGTTTTTATCCATATTAGATATAGAAAGCAATTTAACAAACAATGGCACATTAGAAAGTAAGAATAAAACAACTGTCCTTCATAAGACTTTTATATTTGCCAGATGTCTTTGACCCTAGGGTTTGTCAAAATAGTGAGTCATTTCATTCTTGTTAAGTTTTTAATTATTTTTGATATTGTAAAAACCATATTCATTGAATGTCTTTTGGTCATGACTTCCCCTCCCCAAACTCCTCCTAAAGCTTCCCCATCTCTCCACCCCCCCAAATATATGTACCTTCTTTCAAAAATATACATATATGATACATTAATTTTATGAAATATATATTATAGGAAATACAATAAAAGAAAAAATCTCAAAAATGAAAATAGAAACAAAAAAACTAAAGACAAGTAAGACCTAGAATGGTAAAACAAAGTAAATAAAGAAAGATTCATTAAAAACATTAAGTTCACTTTGTGTTGATCAAGTATTTGGGGGCATGGAGTGTGGGAACTGTCTTGATGTGACTGGTATACTTAGTGAGACTCTTGATTTTCCCTTTGCCATTGGATATCATTTGCAAACAGATTCTTAATTTGGTATGTGACTCTATGACTCTGTCACTGTCTCAGTGTTTGGGACCTGTCTGGCTTGAAACTGTTCAGTTCATGTGTATGCTGCCACAGAATCTGTGAGTTCATATAGGCATCAATCCTGTCCTTTCTGAAGGACACTTTTTCCTTGGAGTCATCCATCACCTCTAGCTCTTGCCGTCTTTGGGCCTGCTCTTTGGCACAGATCTCAGAGCTTACGGAGAGGGTATGATGAAGACATTGGACTGATTGCTTCACAGTCTCCCTCTGTTTCTCATGGTCAAGTTATGGGTCTCTAGTTTAACCATTCTTAGTACAGGTGCAGCAGTTCAGATTTTTACCCAGAGATCAGCATTTTCCTCATGTGTTCATTTGTGAAAAGTAATGAAGAAAACAAATATCCATATATTGCCTGAGATAATTGCTGGAAAGACTGAGTATAAGATACTAGATAGATGATATTAGATAGAACTCCCTGTAACGGAAGACTAGAAAGAAGAGAAGGATTTAAATATCTTGGTCTTTCTTTGAGGGAATAAATAAAAGCTAAGAATATGGAATCCTCTTTCTTTCTAGTCCTTATGATTTATGAGTGTAATAAAACCTGATGACTCAAAAGCACACATTGTTTTTCTGTGGGATATGAATCACCACAGCACAGTCAAATGCCTGGCCTTTGTAACAACAAAGTGTTTCACAACCAGTGGTTTTATTTCTGCCATCATTTTCTCACAAAAAGAATATTTGTCCTCCTAAGTCCATCCCAAGACCATAAGAAACATACATTATATTTTAAACATCAGAAAGAAATGAGCCTGGTCTAGATACAGAAGAGAAATGAGAAGAAACATGCAGGCTAACAGAGATCTCATTTAAGAGCCATGTGCTGGACGTTGCTACTTTTCTGGTAACAAGGATGTTTGGTGTAGTAACAAGGAGCGGCGGCGGGGCTGCGTCCCCAAACACCCCAGCCGCCAGCCCTGCCCGGCTAGCTTATGCCCCGAAATAATTACACGGACACTGTATTCTTTTAAATACTGCTTGACCCATCTCTATCTAGCCTCTTCTAGGCTAATTCTCACATATTAATTTAGCCCATTTCTAATCATCTGTGTAGCGCCCCTAGGTGCGCTTACCGGGAAGATTCTAGCCTAAGTCCATCCTGGGTCGGAGCTTCATAGCGTGCGTCTTCCCTGGAGCAGGTAGCATGGCATCTCTCTTGCGTCTGCTCTGGAGAGGAGAGCTGTGGAGTCTGACCTCACTTCCTCTTCCTCCCAGCGTTTTGTTCTGTTTACTCCTCCCACCTATCTCCTAACCAATGAGATGGGCCAAAGCAGTTTCTTTTAATTTAACCAATGACCTTCCTCCATCAGTTTGGGGCCAGTTTCTTGACTTTCATCATCTTATCCATAAAAATTGAGATGATTACACAAAATGACTTCAAAGAATTTTCATTCTAGAACATATTTTAACCTCCAAGTCATATTAGTCAAATAGGTGAGAAAAGCAGATGCATCATATCGGGAATGTGGAAAGAAACTAAAGAATATGCAGGATTCAGAAATGACTTGTGAAAGAACTCACATTAAACACAAAAAAATCTAGTAATGGCATAATTCAAGCATTTGATTTACTGATCATTTCAATTCATACTCTTTTCATTGCTGTCTTTTCCAACATCCTTATCTTGTCTGTTTCCTTGGAACTATTCACGAGACTTTAGTGGATTTTAAAATGTGTTTATAGGTGTGTGTGTGTGTGTGTGTGTGTGTGTGTGTGTGTGTGTGTGTGTTTATGGGGGGATGGTAGGCATGTATGTAAAACCAAAACAAACTAATAAACTGACTTTCACTATTTTTGCTGTCCTGAAGTTGGTACAGAAATCTATCTTTAAAGGCTTCATGAAGATCCAAACTAAAACAAATTAGAAATTGTCAGCTGTCTATTCCATAATTCCTAAATGTGACTGAAAGTAGAAAAGACTTCAGAAAAATAAGTGACAGTGGATAAGCAACAAATGGAAAAAAATTAAAGAATAATGGGAAGGGAAAGAAGATGAGAAGGGACGTTCTTTTAAGAAATAGAATCGTGGTGACCTCTATTTGTTGTAGAGGAGATTTTGGTTTGGGGTGGAAGCTAAACTTAACTGTGAGTACAAAAGTAAGATGTAAAATGCAGTAAAAAATTCTATTGGTGGAGCAAATAGACGCTTTCCCAAGACTCCATGACTTCACTAGCCATGAAAAATTACCTAGGTTTATAGTACAAGGGAAGATTTCCCACGTTTGGTGTGCCTTAAGTTGAATTAGATAGCTCTTGGTTACCACCACTGAGTGCCACGTATTTCACCTTTAAAGTCATCTTGCCAGGCTGATAATTGTTTGTAGTTCACAGGTGTTGCAGCGGCCAGAATTATGCATTGGTTGTCTCCTGCGAGAGCTTGCAGAATACTTCCTCGTATCATGAATAGCAAAGAGGCTTTCGGGGTCCATCTAGGCTGAATCATCTGAGTCTCCTCTCCTAAGTGTGGAAAGTCTTGATCAGTGTTATCTTTTACAGATTTGTCTTTCAGAAAACAAAATAGCCAGGCGATGGTGGCGCACACCTTTAATCCCAGCAGGCGGATCTCTGTGAGTTCGAGACCAGCCTGGTCTACAGAGCTAGTTCCAGGACAGGCTCCAAAGCCACAGAGAAACCCTGTCTCGAAAAAAGAAAAAAGAGAAAAAAAGAAAAGAAAAGAAAAGAAATGTAAAATATTACAGAGACCAACAGGTTTTATAAAACACAATCCAGTCTCCACTTGGAAAACTGATACATTTCCATCAACGCTTGAGTGATGGAAAGCAAAGTCAATCCAAAGCAGTATTTGGATAAAATAAGTAAGACAATGGAAACCGAAAGAACACCAACTAATGGAAATATCAGAAATATTGCAATAATTTATTATTTCTTCTAGAATACATTCCCTTATATCACATTTTTTTAAAAAATAATATAACATAAGTGAAATTTTTCTCTCATGAAAGATCTGTGTTCATTCCAGCTCCTTAGTGATCTTCAGCCCTGCCTGATGTAAACAGAGTAGCAATTAGTCTGTGCCAAGCACAGACCCACACACCATCTCCTATTGCTTGCCTTTCTGTTTTCCTTCGTTTTCATACTCTTTCTTTTTAGTTGCCTGATGTTTTCCCCTTTCTTTCAAATTTTAAGGATCCAAAAGAACACAGGTTTCAGATAGTAGGGATTGACGTTAAAAATAGCAACAGGAGCTTTAAGAAAGCTCCCATATTTTTTACCTGTAAATTCTTTTTGTTTTGTTTTTTTTCTGTTCTTAAGAAATATGTTCCTGAGCCGGGAGGTGGTGGCACACGCCTGTAATCCCAGCACTTGGGAGGCAGAGACAGGCGGATCTCTGTGAGTTCGAGGCCAGCCTGGTCTACCAAGGGAGTTCCAGGATGGGCTCCAAAGCTACAGGGAAACCCTCTCTCGAAAAACCAAAAAAAAAAAAAAAAAGAAATATGTTCCTTCTCCAGATTTTTCTCCTAGGAGTCACAGTATCAGAGGACATGAGTAAAGATATGTGACAAGTAGTCACATATATTCCTAAATATAAAGAGAATTATAGATTGCATCCACCAGTTTGTTACAGAAAGTCTGATTATTCCCAGTGTTAAATGGTATACTAAGATTATATTAACATGCTTTGACCTCTGTAATAAATTATCACTGTCATAAAACTTATTATTTCCTTGTTTTGGAGTCTGAAAGTCTACACCTTGTTGTAGCGGAACAGAATGAAGATGTTGGCAGAGGCACGCACTCTCCATTACTATGGAAGAATCGATTACTCGATTCTTGCTATCTTTATCTACTTCTGTATCTGCTAAATCCTCCCTTTACTCCAGACTTGAAACTATCATTAAAATCTGTCATTAAAACTAAACCATCATTAAAACTGTGTTCTCACAGTTCCAAACATAATATGCCATTGTGGTATCCAATATGTATTTGAGTATAAGCATAGTTTTGAAAAATTATTGCAGAAAAGGTTGTAGAACAAATAAAAATAGGTTCAAGAACAATTAATAATATTGTAGCCAACAAATGAGACTATTTGAAATACTTGCTAAGAAAAGAACAAATGTTTTGTTTAAACTTTAATAAATCACTGAAAGGCATAAAATTATTAAACACCTTCACCTTTTTGCTTATAAAAGGCAGATATTTATAATTAATGAATGATATCACTTATAAAGAGTAAACTAAAAATATGTATTTTTAAATTGCAACATTATTATTAGAAGTGTAGCATGGACACATGTTAAATATAGAACCTATTGTAATTATTTTAGCAAATATTTCAAATAATTAAATGTTTACTCAATCTACACTGTTATCTAAAGTCTTAAAATACATTTTAATCAATATAAAATACTAGCAGTAGGTTAGAGTAAGAAGAGAGTGAGCCATTGACTTTGAAATGTAGCTTCCTCGCTAATGTTGTCATTAATCCCAATTCATTTGGAAAGGATCTACAAGCAACTACTGGGCTATATTTTTCACCATATGAGAGAAATTTTCTCATTTTTTATTCTTATATTCTTGTAAAGTAGAATAATCAAAAATCTTACATAACTTAGAAATACAGTCAGTTTCTTAAAGAGAACGGTGTAGGGAAGGTCATATTTTACAAGTTTGTGTAAGTTGTCGTTTTCTGTTTCAAGTGAACACTGAAGGAAGGCAACAGCAGGAAACCACAGTCTATGCTAGTAGGCATCACATTTCTATGATTAAATAATAAAGAAAGGCTGTTGAAAATTAGTCTATTTGGACAGCTGAATTTTAAAACCAGTAGCTCAGTTGCTAGTGACATTTTTGGTCTTCTGTAGTGCACACTGATAGGGCCTGACCTTACACTCTTTACACATACACACTGCAGCACTTTAGTGCTTAAAAAATATATTTCTCTAATAATACACTTTATTTTCAAATTTTAAGTAAAGAAAGTATAGAAGCAATTCCTGCTGATATTTAATTGCTCTAGTTGAATTTTGCACACATAATTGTGAGAATTTTAAAATAAAATTGGCAATTGTTACGAAATACTACACAGCACAACATGAGTGGAAAATAGTAGTCTCTAACTCATAGTAATTGGAATAGCTCATCAGGAAAATATACACATTCAAAACACAGTGTCTGAGATTTGTGTTAACTAGAAAATAGCACAAATACATTAAACGTGGGTTCCACATACTTTGTAAATTTTTGCAGTAAATTTTGAAACTCAGACATACTAAAGTGCACCTCCTTCTCATTCTCTTCTCCAGAGTCCAGTCATGTTACCTATGTTCTTTCTGTTCTTGTAAGAGAGCCACCATGTTTTCCTAGAGTGTGTCTTCTCTGAGACTAATTGCAAGCTGTGGTAACAGCTTTATCTCAAACACAATCTATCAATCCATACTATTATAGAAAAATTAAATGATACTTAATGAAACTTGCTGCATAAGGTGGTGAGATTTCAGTTAACTATCTCTACCTTATGTATCTGTGAGAATATATGAAATGAGAGAACTGAGTTAAGGGGTGATCACAAGTGACGAGCATTTAAAATGGATTAGAAGAAATCAGTGTGATGAGGTCGTTTGTGACATGCGTGAGGGGCACATGGCATAAGGAAATGAAAAGAAAACTTATGAGAACAAAAATAAAATGTATTGGGAATTATAAAGACAGAACAAGTATCAAAGCATGATAGTCCAATATATCTACAGTTACAGACAAAAAGAAGCTGGTAATACCAGCAGGGCAAAGATGTATTCTCAGTGTGAGCCTATAAGACAATAAAGTGAAAAGGTGCAAATCCAAAGAGTTGGACGTAATGCACGCTAGAACACAATGGCTCTTTCTGGAATGAAATGTTCTTTCTTCACTGTGAATAAAACAGGAAACTACGGGTATGGTGTTCTGTGCTAGGTATTTAAATGTTCATTCTGAATGCTATCAGAATAATACAGAATGGCCATGAGTTCTGTGATGAAACAGGCTTTTAAAAGAGCTAGCAAGCATTTGTTTAAAGAGCAGAACATACCAAACTATAACAGAACACATCAAGTTCCTGTAGACTTCTGTTTTGTAAGATTACATCTGAAGACTTCATTGATCTAAGTTTAAGTCTAAGCCAGACCTCAGCATTCTTTCTCTTGAATTTCATAGACTATCATAGAGGGCATTGTCGTTTGTGTCTGAGGAAGTAACTAAGGCAGGTATAGCATTTAAATTACTTTAGCTATTTTATATCTCTTCCTGAATAACTATAAAGCTGAAAATGACACATTCATAATGCCATTCACACGTAAGAGTCAAGAGCTAGAATTATGTCTTACATGTTGACATTTTAAAGTATGTTGTTTTACAATATTTCAAAATAATTTTATGGAAACATTATCTATAGAAATGTTTTTGTAAAATTTTTGTATTAAGTAACAAATATTATACTCATTCAGTTATACTGTCTCTTAGCTTAAGTTTTATTTTATTTTTAATTTATTTTATTAAAAAGAAAACAAACTATGCCCCATCCCACAAGCCAGTCCTAGTTCCCTGTCCCCCGCTCCAGTTAGCTACCCTCATCTCCTCCACCCCATCCATTCCTCAGAGAAAATAAGCACACTGGGCTGGGGAAGGTTCAAGGCTTTTCCCACTATATCCTGGCTGAGCAAGGTATCCATCCAAAGAGAACAGGTCCCCCAAATGCCAGTACAAGCATTAGGGACAAGTCTCAGTGCCACTGCCAGTGGCCCCACAGTCTGCCCCAGCCATACAACTGTTACCCACATTCAGAAGGACTAGTTTGGACTCATGCTGCTTCCTTCTCCGTAGCTAGAGTTGGTGAGCTCCTATTTGCTAAGGTAAACTGTTTTAGTGGGTGCCCCCATTATGGACATATTTTGCTCATATTCTCACTCCTTGTACTCTTCAAATGGACTTTGGGAGCTCAGCCCAGTGCTCTGCTGTAGGTCTCTGCCTCTCCTTCTATTGGCTTCTGGATGAAGGTTCTATGGTGGCACTTAAGATATTCATTAGTCTGACTACAGAGCAATGCCAGTTCAGACACTCTCCTCCATTGCTAGGGTCTTAGTCTGGGTCATCTTTGTGGATTTCTGAGAATTTCTCTAGAGCCAGGTATCTTGCTAGTTCCATAATGGCTCCCTCAATCAAAATATCTCTTTTCTTGCTCTCATCTCTGTTCTTCCTCCACATTGACTATTCTGTTTCCTCAAGTTCTCCTTCTCCCTCCCTTCCTTCTCCCCTTCCACCCTCCCTTCTCTGTCAGCCTCCATGCTCCCAATTTTGTTGGGAGATCTTGTCTATTACCCCATTCCAGGTAGATCTATGTATGTTTTTCTTAGGGTTCACCTTGTTACTTAGCTTCCCTAGCATCATAAACTATAGGCTCAATATCCTTTGTTTTACAGCTTATAGTATCCACTTATTAAAGAAAGCATCTTCAACGAATGGTGCTGGCATTACTGTATGTAAACCTGTAGAGGAATAAAAGTAGATCCATAGCCATCCCCATGCACAAAACTCAAGACCAAATGGATTTAAGACCTCAATATAAATCCAACTACACTGAACCTAATAGAAGAGACACTGGGAAGTAGCCTTCAATGCAAGGGCATGGGAGACTACTTCCTAAATTTAACACCAACAGCACAGACACTGAGAGTAACAATAAATAAATGGGACCTCCTGAAACTGAGGAGCTTCTGTAGAGCAAAGGACACAGTAAATAAGACAAGAATGGAAGGGTACTGAATGAGAAAAGATCTTCACTAACCCCACATCAGACAGAGGTCTGATTTCCAAAATATATAAAGAACTCAAGAAACTAGACATAAAAATTCCAAATAACCCAATTAAAATATCGGGTACACAACAGAAGAATCTCAAATTTCCAAAAGATGCTTAAGGAAATGTTCAACATCCTTAGAAACTGTGCTGCCACTGGGACCATGCTAATCTGAGTGGCTTGTTGTGTTACCTGGGATTATGGTGTCATCTGGGCCATTGATGCTGCTGGGACCATGTTTGGGTCTGTAACTCCACTGTACCAAATGTCTTTGTTTCTGTCTGTGGTTCCTGGTGTCTTCAAGGGCACTATCAATGCCGTGCATCTGGGCTGCCTCCTAGGACCATGTTGGTGTCCAAGGACCACGTCTTTGACGGGACCATGTGAATTTGTGTGAACTATACTGACACCTGGTTCCCTGCTGATATCTGAGTTCAGGCTGCTAATGTGTTGATAGCAACCATGTCTGGGCCTGTGGTTCTACCACAGCCGGGGTCTCTGTTGATGATCATGGCCTATGGTGACTCCACAGGCTACATGAATGTCTGGGATCTAGGTCACAACCTGTGGCCATGTTGGTGCCTGAAAGCTGTGCTGCCATGAGGGCCATACTGATATGGGTGGCCCATGCAGCAACACAGGTCCATGGTGTCATCCATGCCCGAAATGCTGCTCAGGGCCTTGTCTGGGTCAATGTTACTGCTGTACCTATTGTCTGAGATGAAATCCATGACCAGTGTTGCCACAGAGCTCATAGGAACCACACATATTGAAATCAAATGGCCGTGCAGAACCAGCCCTGTTCCTCCCTGCCACTGGGATAGCTGGCTCCACAGAAAAAGACGGGAGAACAGACACCCACTCAGCTGAGATGGTTCCACTCCTTTACATGGGCATGGGAGAAGTGGCCCTGGAGGATATTGTCCTAGGAAAGCTGCTCTGCAACTTGTCTGAGAGGTTAGTCCCAGTGACCCTGACCGAACAAATCAGCTATGACACAGATCTACATCCTAGGCCTTGGGTTGGCCCACCCTAAGATTTATCCTTCTATTCCTGCTGGAGGACACAAAGGTACAGCAGAACAACAACCCCAGAAACTCCATGACTCAGAGAAACAGTAGTATATCCACAAGGAGTTTTGGTGAGAGTCCAGTTATAATGGTGTGCCAGAATCCTTGAACCAGACCAAAGACTCATTGCAATAAACATTGTTTGGGTGTGGCTTGTTGGACAAAACATAAGTGAAGTAACAGCTCCTGAAGCCAGTAGGAAGAAGAGTTGTTGGAAAGACAGAAAAGCATGGTACCCATTCAAAAAGAATAGCTTCCTAAAAATTCAGTACAAGAAGTAGGGATAAATCCTGGTGCCATCGCAAGTGGTCCACAGTCTGCCCCAGCCATGCAACTGTCAACCACATTCAGAGGGACTGATTTGGTCCTATGCTTGTTCCATCCCAGTACAGCTCATGTTTGTGAGCTCCCATTAGCTCAGGTAGACTGTTTCAGTGGGTGTACCCATCATGGTTTTGACGCCTTTGCTCATATTATCAAAATGTATTATTTTCATTGTGTGTGTGTGTGTTTGTTTGTTTGTGTGTGTGTGTGTGTTAATTGATTTGTAGGAGTTCTTTAGGGGAGAATGCTGCAGAGGGGAGGGGAGGATATGGAAGGGCTGGGAAATGAGCAGCATTGGAGTACATGAGATGAAATATCAAAAAATCACTAAAGGATTGTGCTATAAAAAGTCCTTTCTTCATAAATACGACAGTATTGTATATTACAGAGAAAATAGTTAATGTAAGTTTCATGAAGTAATTGAGGTTAAAGAAAGCCTATTGGTAATTTAGCATATTTGAACAATGAAATGAATAAACCATGTTAAAATATATATCACAGAAGCAGTATATTTGCTGTGAATGTGAAGGAGAGAACAAACTATACTTTATGGAGAGTCTGATATATTTTAAGAGTTTAAAAGTTTGTATTTTATGCAAATCAAAGCTATTTTAAAGTATGTTTAGCTACATATTTCTTTTTCATTGATTTTTATTGAGCTCTACATTTTTCTCTGCTCTCCTCCCTGCCTCTCCTTCCCCCAAGGTCACCATGCTCCCAATTTAATCAGGAGATCTTTTCTTTCTCTACTTCCCATGTAGATTAGATCTATGTAATTCTCTCATAGTGTCCTCATTGTTGTCTAAGTTCTCTGGGATTGTGGTTTTTAGGCTGTTTTTCTTTGCTTTATGTTTAAAATACCACCTATGAGTGAGTACATATAATAATTGTCTTTCTCTGTCTGGGTTACCTCACTCAAAATAATGCTTTCTCTCTCCATCCATTTTCCTGCAAAATTCAAGATATCATTACTTCTTTTTCTGCTGTGTAGTACTCCATTGTGTAAATGTACCACATTTTCCTTATCCATTCCTCAGTCGAGGGGCATTTAGGTTGTTTCCAGGTTCTGGCTATGACAAACAAAGCCGCTATGAGCATAGTTGAGCACATGACCTTGTGACATGATTGAGCATCCTTCGGATATATACCCAGAAGATGCATTACTGGGTCATGAGGAAAGCTGTTTCTTAATTTTCTGAGAAATCGCCATACTGAAATCCAAAGAGGTTGTACCAGCTTGCATTCCTACCAGCAAAGCAGAAGTGTTCCTTTCACCCCACAACCTCTCCAGCATAAGTTTTCATCAGTGTTTTTCCATCTTGGCCATTCTTACAGAAGTAAGATGAAATCTGAGTTGTTCAAAGCTATTTTCTTAAGATAAATCACCACCTTAATTTTTTCAAACACTAAACCAATAGAAGACAGAAAACACCCATTGTTGCTTGCAGGAATGTGTGAGGGATGTTAATACAATCCTAGAGTAATTATATTATTAATGACTTGGTAAAGGCATACTATAGTCGGTGACTGATAATCAGTGAACCAGCTCCCAATTTTGCACATGCTATGGTACACATGTGCCCATATCTATACACACAGTTAAAATAAAATTTTTAAATAATAAAAATCTTCCAAAGGCATAGCTGGACAAATTTAGGAAACAAATGTAAGTATATGTAATAATGTAAATAATCATTCCAGTCCATTACTGATTTACAAGCATAAAACTCTGATAAGTTAAATAGCAAAATCATCGCCGCATACATACCTAATTCAACCAGACATCTATCTGTTCGTGTGCTCATCCATCTACTATACCACCCATTTAAGAATTAAATTTTTACTAAGTACCCAATTATACAGATTCTACAGAAATGAATTAAAGTCTTAGAGGAAGAAATGATTAAATTATCTTAGCAGATATTATACAACACACAGTTATGCAATATTTGCTAAGAAAATAATTTTTATTTTATTACAGAAACTATAATATCAGACCATTACTCTACACTCAGATCCTTCTACTACTTCTTAAAACTACAGTACCAACAGCTGTCTCTTACAATGGCTGAATAATTTCTTTTTCTACCAATCTTTTTCAAACTCTTCTCTCAACATCTAGCCAATTCATGGTCTTAAGCACATTTCTTCTGCAAACAGACGGAATAAACTCAACTTGTGTTGCTTCTCTTTGAAATTCATTGCCTTTTCATGTTTTCTTTCACTTTTAAAACTCATAACACAGTTTTCTGCAGCTGACATATTGATTGAGATCTTGGATCTTGCAATCTTTCTAAAGGCAGTACCTTTGATTTAGTTAGTCATATTTTTCTAACAATGGTCTCAGATGGTGTGATTCATCCCTCTCATTTTGACTGAACAAATGGAACATATAAGAATAATCTCATCTTTTTGACTCACAAATCTAAAAGTATGTGTGAGGGTAAAAATGGGTGGAGAGAAAAACTAAAGCCTCTGATTGTGCATACAAGATATAAGTTCAAATCTCTGAAACTTTTTGAAGAATAGGATGGATTTATTAGGGGAAATTCAGCATAGCAACTTGAGACTGTTGACTAGAGGGTATTAAGACTTCAGTGAGGTAAATGTGGAATTAAAAGAGAAGAATCTCCTCCTTTTAAAAGAGACAAAGCTGTGCACTCCAAAATAACTAAACATTATCTTTTTGACATAGCAAAGCACCAACACAAATGAACTCACAGTAGTTAGAACAGTGTACTAGAGTATGTATTTTTATTTTAAAAATGAAATCAGCCAAAATCATCTGGGAAGAGGTGACCACATTTGAGAAAATTCCTCCTAAAGAATATATTGTAGGAATAATCTATAGAACATTTTCCTGATTAATGATGGATATGGGAGTACTCAATTAACTAGAGACAAGTGCCACTCCTGTGTTATGGTCCTGAATTTTGTAAGAAAGAAGGCTAAGCAAGTCCAGGGAAGTAAGTATGTACAATGTGCTCGTTCATGGCTTCTAATTTCATTTATGCCTCCAGGTTCCTTACTTTAGTTTCTGTCCTGAATTCACTTCATGCTAGATTATAAATTATAAAATGAAATTAACCATTTCTTTCATATGTTGCTTTTGATAATGGTGTTTTATAGACAACAATCCCTAATCATTAGAAAGGCCAACTCAGATCAAATTCCAACATTGAGGCAGAAGTTGTGCCCATAAGCCAACCCCTAGATATGGATGGTTTTCAATTATTAGCTGTTAAAAATACAAAAATATGATCTTCTCTAGTAGTGTATGCTGTAGCAATTAGACCTCTTTCTCTAGAGGAAAAATGATGCATCTGAGAAATTTTATGGAACACAAATTCACCTTGAAGGATATTTTTGTAAAGGTCCAAAGTTGAGTGGGTAGTGAAAGAATAGTTGGAAAGAGTTTGGGAGTGAATATGGTTATAACATATTGTACAGAAATTACCAAAAAACTAATAAAATTTTATAGCAGAAAAAAACTAATTAAGCATAAACTATTCATTGAAGGAATACAAATCATGCTGTTTAGCAGTGAGGCAGTGAATGCAGATGGTTTGTATGGAAGAGATTCAAAGGACTAAACAGCACATCATGGAAAACTTATGAACTGACTATTCCAATGTTATAAAACCATTCTACTGGGAACGCATAATACAACATTTCATAGTTGTTTAAAAGCTAGTGCTGGTCTGTTTAAGCAATTGTTGAGCTAAATTAATCTTGTTTCATGGATATGAAATACAAATCTGCTAGATGTTTGCTTTTTGATTCACCCAAGAAAGAATAATCAGTATCAATAAAGATATGACCATTTACTACTTGCCTTCAAGTTAGAAGATCAATATTTTATCAGATCATTTTATGTACAAAGACATCAATTAAAATTCATAATGTGGAGTAAGGGAATAATCAAAATAAATGAATCAATACTTAGAATACTAAGGTTGTCTGGCATATTGAATAATATTTTGCTACTTTTTGGTAATAAAATTCAAATATTTATATTAAAATTGATTTTCTGTGTATATCACATTATAAAAGAAAATAACGACAACAACAAAAGAATATAAGGAATTTTCTTAAGATACAGATTAGATACATAATTAAAATGAAAAAAATCATGAGTCATTTCAGAAATAGTGTGACACCATCTGTGAGAAATACAAAAGAGGATGATTAGCATGCATTATTTACTTGTTTGCGAGTTGCATTTCCTTGTGTGGTGTGATATACTTAGTACAGAAAATGTTTAAAACATTTTTTATAAATATTTAAATCTTAAATCCACTGAATGAAAACATTCTACATTAAATGTTCTCATTCCTGTTACAAGGTAAAATTAAATAATAACCTGTTAATATATACACACCCACACCTACAGACACACATACACACATATATACATGATATGAATATATATAGATAGATACATAGATATATATGCATATATTTGCATCATGTATGCATACATTAGATGTCACAGTGATGTAATCTCAACATTAAGACTCTGGGCCAAAAATTATTGATTCGTAAATCAACAACTGTGCCTTTTTTAATATTTATTTTCTGCCTTGCATAGAATTTTTCATACATATATGATGTGGGATTCCCCTCTATATGCTCTATGCTGTGAATACCGTTGGCTAATAAAGAAACTCTATTGGTCTGATAGGGTGGAACAGAGCAAGGTGGGGAAAACTAAACTGAATGCTGGGAGAAAGAAGGGTAGAGTCAAGGAGAAGCCATTTAGCCACTGCTGGAGAAAAACGTTCTAAAATTTTGCTGGTAGGCCAGGACCTCACAGTGATAGCAGATTAATGGAGATGGATTAAATTAAGATGTAAGAGTTAGCAAATAGGAAAATAGAACTAATGAGCCAAGCAGTGATTTAATTAATACATTTTTTGTGTGATTATTTTGGGAGTCTGGGCAGCTGGGAAACGAACAAGTGGCCTCCATACAACAAATTAATACTCAAACATGGTTAACTAAATCTACATAAAACCTGAGAAAGTTTAAAAAGATACTAGACACAAATGAACAGAGTTAAGCATGGTTTGGTAGTGGTGTTTTCTTGGGTGGGCTCTGTCTTCGAGAAGCAAGCAGATGTATGGCTCCTTTAAAAGAGGTTTTTATGATTCAGTGGTAGCAGAAAAAAGCCATGCTGTTTTGGAACTGTAGCATTTTGGAAATAGGAAATGGAAACTGCAGTCAGGATGTAAAACATTTAAATAAATAAATTTATATAAAAAAAGAAGTGGATTGCCTGTCCAGCAGTAGATGGTCAGCAGAAAATAAGTTCAATGGCATCTTTGGAAATTTCTTGTCTCATAATGTCATGTCAAGCCTACTTTTTAATATTATCATTGTTTTATTTTTATTATCTTTTTATATAAAATATATATACACATACATACACATGTACAATATATACATACACACATATAATATATATTCTTTTTTTACCCTACAAATTCTTTGCATATATATACACATATATATGTATGTATGTATATATATGTATATATATATATATATATATATATTAAGGCTTACAGTTTAGTGTTTTTTTGGATTCCTGAGTATGTAAATCAGTGAGTTTCTGATTCTTGGGCCTTCTCTTGGTCTCTTTTCCTTCTGCTAGTTTGTCTTGTCAAATGGGACAGTTTTGTTTTATCTTACTGTATTTTTTATTATTATCCCATAGTAACCTATTGGTTTTCTAGTGAGAGATAGAAAGGGGGTGGATATGGATTGAAGATGAGGGGGAGGAACTGGAAGAAACAGAAGGATGGAGAACTGCAATTAGAATATATTATGTGAAAAAGAAAATCTATTTTCAATAAAATAATAATAAAAATGTATCTGATATAATTTTTTTCTGTCTAGCTTCCATTATTATGCACATCTCTGATGTTTTCATCCATTGATGGTCATATTTCTCCTAAGAAGCAAGACAAATAAAAAGAACAACCCTGTTTTCTTTTCAAGTTTCTTTTACTTCCATGCAGGAATATTTCCTACAACATCAGTCATCACTCATAACTATTATTTATGTGATTTTTATTGACCTATACATTTTTCTCTGATCCCCTCTCTGACTCTCCTCTCCCCTTCAACCCTTCCCAAAGGTCCCAATGTTCCCAATTTACTCAGGAGATCTTGTCTTTTCTACTTCCCTGTAGATTAGATCTATGTATGTCTCTCTTAATCTCTTAGTGTCCTCATTGTTTACTAAGTTCTCTGGTATTGTGATTTGTCACTGTTTTTTTTTTTATTTTGTTTTGTTTTATTTTTTGCTTTATGCTATTCTGAAACCATTTGAAGGCTTCAGTTGTTTTGGAGTCTACTATTTACTTCCGTTATCTCTACTTCAATACAGTGAGTTTGACTGTCAGACCACAGGCAAATTAAACAAGAGGTGGAAATAATTAGAGAGAAATTTTTTTAACCCCTTATTTTATAAAGAATTACACCTGAGAAAAAATATTTAAGAATAAGAAAATCTTGGAAATTTTGGCCACATGGAAGCATAAGAATGCTTCAACAGAATTAAAGATGTCAGTTATCAATGAAAGAGGATTCTAGAAATCTTGAAACAGGTCTATGGAGACAGTGTTGCAACCGACCTGAAGAGGTCAATAAAATTTTTATTTTTTAAATGCCTCCCACTTCTGTACTGAAGAAAAGAAAAAAAAAAACAAATTTAGAACTTGACAAAGGCATCAAAGCATACCGTTTGAGCGCACTCAAACTGAACCAAGTAACAAAGCAAACTGAGCTATTTAGTAGGAGCAATGGTGATCTTCAAATACAAAAAGCCAGGGTCATTTATTGGCTTGAACTGTTATCATTGCTCTTTCAGACATTTCAAAATGGCATGTCAATGGGAGCCTCAGGGCAGTTCAGTCAACTTTGCTCTCTTTGTTGAAGAGACATAGTGGACAATAAACATCATTAGTAAACCTGATAGTCTCAGCAGTAAATAAAAAGGTCAGGCTAATTCTGCTCTCCTACTTGCATCCTGCTTTGGGAAGCTAATGGATTCTTAAGGCAGCTGGTTTTCATCAAGAGTTGTAGAAACTGAAACAAAAGTACGATCTTGATAGATTCTCATGTTGACCCGAAATTATTCAAAACTGTGGCAAGTTACTGAAATGCAATGGCCTACGATATACATGAGCACTCACCAATCAGGTGAGGATTTATTGCTCTTTAATTTGAAGAAATCTAATAATAAGTAGTCACCAATAATAAAAATAACAATAAATATTTGAAAGCAGTGCTATAGCATCTTTAAAGTGCTGAAGAAGCCAGTATTGTCTTTATACAGTAATCAGATGAAAGCTGAATAAACTTCCAGATTATTACATAGATGTCATATTTGCTATGTCCATCCATCAGTGCAATTTAAAGAAGGAAATTATATATATAGTAGCATGGATGAGGCTGGAATTCAGTGTGTAATACTAATTGTGAAAATTGAATTTGAAAAGGTGAATCTGTGAAGATCTATGGTAGAAAACAGAACTTTGTGTTTTTGTTCTGTATGTAAAGTCTTATGTTGACAGATCACATGCTAAACTTTATTACTAGAATTAAAAAAAACTGTGGTTTTTCATGAATACTTTAAAAATAATTTTTATATGTTGCCATTGTTCTAAAAACATGAATACTACTAGTGGAGTTAGGCCCGCAGTTAAGCAATAATCTCTACAAGAATCCTTAATGGCTACTACAATGTGTGAATTCTTTTCTACCTCATATTTATTGTATCTTATTAACTTGCCCCCTCCTTTGCTGCTCTGTTGACTATGGAAATTGCTCAAGTTAGTCCCCCTGGGATGGGCATTGTGACTCTAGGGCAAGCTTCAACTGTTTTCTGGAGTTCTCTCTATGTTGCTGATTTAGGTCTTGCATGAGTTCCTTGATTTCTCCCATGACACCCACTGAAAAAGCACATCTACTTTCAATAGTTGTAGGTTTGATATCCCCTGCTTCCTTCTCATTTACATCTTAATGGAAACGTGTTAGATATCCCTAGATCTCACTTATTCTTCTTAACCATTTTACATTTTAATTAATTAATTAATTTATTTATTTATTTATTTATTATCTCTTGTGTGTGTATGTGTGCACATATTTTCTATTAAAATTTCACTTTTTATCCAGAACTTGCCTGGAACTCACTATATTGGCCCCGAACTCATGGAGATATACCTAACTCAGAATTATAAGAACTAGAATAACAGCAACCACTGTTCCAGGCTTAAATCTGTAATTTTGGGCACATTTCTCCATCCTCATTTTTGTATAACTATTCAATGTAAATAAAAAGTTATTGATATCTCTTTAGATTACTCTCTTGAATATATTAAACAGTAAAAGCAGCAAAGGAAAAAGGTCAAGTAACATATAAAGGTAAACCTATCAGAATTACACCTGACTTCTCTATGGAAACCACGAAAGCCAGAAGGTCATGGATAGATGTGCTGCAGAAACGAAGAAACCATGGATGCAAGCCCAGACTGCTTTACCCAGCCAAGCTTTCTTTCACTGTCAATGGAGAAAACATGGCATTCCAGGATAAGAACAAATTTAAACAATACTTAGTCACAAACCCAGCCTTATAGAAAGAAAATCACAACCCAAAGAACCCAACAACACCCACAATAACTTGGACATCTAACAACCCTCCACAAGCACAACCCAAAGAAGGAAAACACAAAAACTCTATCACCAAAAAATAAATAAATAAATAAATAAATAACTGGAGTTAACAACCACTGGTCGTTAATATCACTTAATATCAATGGTCTCAATTCACATATAAAAAGACACAGGTTAAGAGAATGGATGTGAAAGCAGGATCCAACATTTTACTGCTTACAAGAAACACACCTCAACCACAAAGACAGACATCTACTCAGAGTGAAGTGTTGGCAAAAGGTTTTTCAATTAAATGGACCTAAGAAACAAGTGGGTGTGGCTATACTAATATCTAACAAAATTGACTTCAAACTAAAATCAATCAGAAGAGACGGAGATGGACACTTTATACTCATAACAGGAATAATTCACCAGGATGAAGTCTCAATCCTGAATATCTATGCCCCTAATATAAAAGCACCCATATATGTAAAAGAAACATTGCTTGAAGTCAAAGCACACATCAAACTCCACACACTAATAGTAGGAGACTTCAACACTCCTCTCTCACCAATGGACAGGTCAACCAGATAGAAACCTAACTGAGAAATAAGAGAACTAATGGAGGTAATGAATCAAATGGATTTAACAGACATCGATAGAAGCCAAAAATATAATAAAAGCACAGCAAACCAACAGCTAATATCAAATTAAATGGAGAGAAACTCAAAGCCATTCCACTAAAATCAGGAACAAGCCAAGGCTGTCCACTCTCATCATGTCTCTTCAACATAGTTCTTGAAGTTCTAGCAATAGCAATAAAACAACATAAGGAGATCAAGGGGATTCAAATCGGAACGGAAGAAATCATACTTTTGTTATTTGCAGATGATATGATTGTGTACATCAGTAAATAATGAAACTGGAGACACTATGGCTTGTTATAAAACTAGAGGGATAAAAGGAAGCCTAGAAGCTGACCAAGAATAGACAAATGCTTGATGTGACAGGAAATGGTAAATTTAAAAAGCATCCACGTTCTTTCTAATTAGTTCACAGTGAAGTTATAAAGACATTCAGCAGGTAATATATAGTCTTTTCAATAAAAATTGAAACAAAGGAGTGAGTTAATCAGAAAATATAACTTCTTACTGTATACTTACATGATACTCTTGTGTTAGCTCAAGATATATCATGGTCATATAAAAAGTGCTAAAGTTGTCTTAATTCAGAGTTAAATTATATGTGAAAATTTTTATGATCTCGGAAGGATAATGTCTATTTATATTACTCATTTATTTATTTTATAAGTTAGCATACAGAATAAGACACTTCCTTATAAAATGCAATGGTGTCGTTATCCTTTGCTCTTTTCACCATCTCCCTTCCCTGTTCCTTCCTTTTCCTCTTGCTATTTCTCTTCCTGCTACATATGATAAACCTTTCTACTTTCAAGTTTGATACACTGTGTCCTCTAGCTCCACCCTAAAGTTTTTTCTTACTCTCTAATAAAAACCTTTCTAGTTTCTTTATGTGAAAAGCACAAAAATACACACACACACACTTTCACACATGCACAAACACAAACTACTCATCCCAGAAAAATGAAACTTGAACACTGATGTTAAATACAATACTATTTATAACTCCTCTGTACTCTCATATGCACACACACACACACACATCTTTAACTGGAATAATTAAACAAAATCTATATCATAGAATAATACTCAACCATAAAATGTAAGGAACCGATACCTATAATCACTTTTGAAAAAAACTTCAAGCCGGGCAGTGGTGGCACACGCCTTTAATCCCAGCACTTGGGAGGCAGAGGCAGGCGGATCTCTGTATGTGAGTTTGAGACCAGCCTGGTCTACAAGAGCTAGTTCCAGGACAGGCTCCAAAACCACAGAGAAACCCTGTCTCGAAAAAAAGCAAAAAAAAAAAAAAAAAAAAAAAAAACCTTCAACTAAATCATTTGTAACAACAACAACGCAAAATATAACTTCTGTGGCTAGAGAAATAGCATTGCAGTTAAGAACACTATTGCTTTTGCAGATGACATGTATCCTGACTCACATGATGGCTAAGAACCATCTGTAACTTCACTTTAAAAAGATCTGACACTCTTTTGGGTGCCTCAAAAAATGTTCATACCTGATATACAGATGTACATTCTGGCAAAATATTCACCAGCATAAAATAATAAATCTCTAAAAATGAATGTTAGTTCCTGAAGGTCATACATTATTAAATTCTATTTTAAAAACATTTTAAAGTAATGTAAGTTTAGATGTTAATGATGAATTGTAGTTACCAGGTGACAAACATGATTTCTTGCATCACCACAATAGGGTAAGAAGAATAATTGATTTATGACAATGGCTATGGTATATATATGTATTGTGATTATCATTACAAAGGGTTGCCGGAAAAACCCGTTTAGAGTTACACACAGACACACACATTCATAAAAGTGGTGAAATTTAAAAAAATCATTGGGGCAGATTCAAAAGTTAATTATCCAGTATAGATATTGTAAATTTTCATAATGTTAATACTGGGAAAATAAGTGATTAATGGAATTACCTAGTATATTTATTTATAATTTCCTTGGACTTGGAAGAAAGGCCAAATTCCAAATGTGAAAACTATAAAATGTATTCATAGATTGTTTAACTTCAAATGATAATATGCTATATACATTTTTATTAATTCATTGAGAATTTTATATAATATGCTTGATCTCGTTAACTCCTTCCTATTTTTCGGATCCAGTACATGCCACATTCAATTTATACTGCTCATACATTCTTGGATGTTTGATCTTCATCTAGAGGAGAGTTTACCTACCAATCCCTACACTTTTATCAAAAACCAACACCAATATTCCAGCTACCAATTAACAATATCTCATTGGACTTTGGGCACACATGACCTCTCCATGCTGAATTTTTGTCTGGCTTGAGCTTGTCCAAGTTTTACACAGTTCACAACATCGCTAAATCCATTTATGCAGCTGTCTTGCTGTGAAATTTTTTTTCTCTAAAGGGGACATTTATACAACATCCCATTCTAATAAGGCTATGAGATCATCACAGAAAAAGGGACAGAAGACTTGTGCTTAGATTTGGGAAGTTCCCAAAACACTGCATGTTTATTTTGCTAATTTGCAGAGTGTTGGAGAAAATAATTTTTTTTCTACCACCTGGTATCAAGTAAATTGTAGTCCGCAAGAAAATACTAAGTTAATTTTTCATGTAAAAAATATTTTAATCCAGTCATGTTCATTAAATATAGTATTAACTTTATTCCTCATGTCATTTCTTTCCTGGGACTATCATAATAAAGATCATGAGTCATTTCATAAAGAAATGTAGGTTAAGAAATATTTTCACTTTGTGGCTTAAGTATTATTAATACAAAAGCATACTAGAAAACAAAGATTGATGTTTGAAAATTTGATTACATTATCAAGTTTCTGTGCACCTCATGGGGATATTTTTATTGTTTATTTTCTAAGAAATCTAAAACGAAGATACACTTTCAAAACTGGAAATCTTGAATTCTTTTGGTAAGTGATCTGTTTAATAAACTTTAATATGTTTCTACTTTGAAATAAAATTCATAAATATAAGAGTAAATTAGTAATATTAAGTTTTGTCTTTGGTGACTACCTTTCTATATATGAATAGCTAAAATTCAATTAGTGAAAGCACAGGGGAGTTTTCGACTTTGCTGTTTGTAATACAGACTTCATGTGAAAGCCTTTTACCACCTCAGTGCTAGGGCTTAACCATCTGTGAAATGTGTTTATTAGGAATATCGAGTGATTAGAGGAGTAATTAATGTAGTAGTACTCTACAGTCTCTGGGTAGAAAGTTTCTTAAATTGCAAAATCTATGAAATAATAATCAGATAATTTTTCTTTCAAAGTTATTAAATATCACCGACACAAAGGCATATCAGCAAACTAAGATCAATGTTTAGAAACTGGGCCACATTTTCCATCTGTTCATAATTAAAGGAAAATGTAATGAACTTCTGAAAAGTAACTGTGGTGACATTTTGTTGGTGTTTTAACAAATTAAGCTTGTCTGGCAATCAGAGTGGTGAGCTAGCCAATAGTTTGTCATAGAGGCCAGGCGGTGGTGGCATAGACCTTTAATGCCAGAATTTGGGGGGCAAAGGCAGACAGATCTCTGTGAGCTCAAAGCCACCCTAGGCTACACAAAATTGGTTTATTCTCAAAGAGAAATAGAGCCAGGCTGTGGTTGCTCAGTGGTAACTAGCACCTTTAGTCCCAGTATTGGGAGTCATACACTTTTAATTCCAACACTAGGGAGATGGGAACAGGAAGGGATATGGCTGGGTAAAGAGTGGAAAATCAGGCAGAAGGAGATAGAAGTTAAGGCCAAAAGCATTCAGCCTGAGGACTTGTAGAGACAGGATATCCCATTCAGTCTGAGGGATCTGTAGAGGTAACGACTAGTGGCTGGCTGCTCTACTTCCCTGATCCTTCAACTTTCACCCCCTAATATATGGCTTGGGTTTTTATTATTGGGTTTCTTTGTTGCTGTTATTTGTATGCATGTATTTATTTTCAATTTCATTTTACATTCAAAACACAGCTCTCCCACCCCTTCCCACACCACTTGCCACCTCCCAGCTACTCCTCCCAATGGTGTGAGCTCTTACGGGGTGTTTGGCACCGTAATTTGGGATAGGGCCAAGTCCCCCCCCCCCATTAGGGCTGAACATGGCATCCCACCACAGGGAATGGATTTCAACAAGCTAGCTCATCTGAGGGTCCTACTGCCAGGGGTCCCTCAGATAGTCCAAGCTTCTTCACTGTGTCCCACATATGAAGGTCCTAGCTCTGCCCCATGGAGGCTCCACAGCTGTCAGTCTGGAGTTTAAGAGTTTCCACAGGCTTGGTTCAACTGTCTCTTCATCTTGAGCTCCCTTTCTCTTATATTCCCTTTCTCTTAAATTCCCTTTTTCCTCTCTTCCACTGGATTTCCAGAGAGTGGCCTAGCATTTGGTTGTAGATCTCAGATCTGGTTCTATCAGTTACTAGATGGAGGCTATAAGATGTGTGGAGGCCCAAAGAGGACAAAGGTCAGAGAATTTGGGACTTGTTTCTAGTTTATTCAAGGTTATTATTCTTCTAAAAAAGGTCCCACCTAGTTGTTAATCAGAGTTCTCCTCTCTCAAGGCTATTGACAACAGGTGTGGCTATTTGCCAGACCTCACACTCCTGAAATAGGGAAGTAGTTGGTTCGATCTAAAACAGAAGTCTAAGGATCCAACTAAGTTCCAGTTCCCTTTATGGAAATAATTTGGGATTTCACTCAGGGAGGGTTTGCCTACAGAGTGTTTGGTCTAGGTCATGAGATATGAATATAACCTGTGACTTTCAATTTGTGTGTTAATGTAGTTTTTTGTCTTACTCCTACTTTTTGAGGTCAGGGGTATACTAAATTAAATACATACTCACTGAAAAATTCCCTCCCAATACTATCCTGTTTCTTGCTTTATTATTTTTGTTTGCATCTTCGTATTCTTTACTATATTTCTAAATTCCAGTGCCTCCACTCTGGAAGAGGGTATTTTGGTCAAGGAGTTTGGCAATTTTACTTCTGTTTCTATTGTATGGAACAATTTGAGGAGTATTGATATTAGCTCTTCATTGGAATTTTGGGATATGTTCTGAAACCATCTGGCAGTGGGCCTTTTGTGTGTGTGTGGGGGGGGATTTTAATGACATCTATTTCTTTAGGGTTTGTAGGTCTATTTAAATTGCTTGTCTGTTCTTGATTTAATTTTGTTACATGGAATCTATATAGAAAATTGTTCGTTTCTTTTATGCTTTTCAATTTTGTGGAACACAGGTCTATGATGTTAGAGCTGAAGATTCTCTGATTTTTTAGTATCTGTTTTTATGTACCTCTTTTCATTTCTGATTTTTTAATTTGTGTATTCTTCCTGCATTTTGGGTAGTTTGGATAAGGGTGTACTATTTTGTTGATTTTTTTCAAAGAACCAACTCTTTGTTCCATTAATTTTTGTGTTGTTCTCTTTCTTTTTATTTTATTGATTTCAGCTCTCAATTTGATTATTTTCTGGCATCTACTCCTCCTGGGTGAGTTTGTTTCTTTTTGTTCTAGAGCTTTCAGGTGTTCTGTCAGTGTGGGGTTTCTCCAAATTTTTTATGTAGGCATTTAAGCTATGATCTTTCCTCTTAGTACTACTTTCATAGTGTCTCATAATTTTGGGTATGTCTTGCATTCATATTCAATTTTTTCTTGGAAGTCTTTTATTCCTTTCTTATTTTTTCTTTGACCCAGGGGTGTTTCAGTTGAGCATTACTCAGTTTCCATGAGTTTATAAGCTTTCTGGAATTTGTGTTGCTGTTAAATTCTAACCATAAGACGCAGTGATCCAATAAGATACAAGGGGTTATTGCAGTTTTTTACTTTGTATCTGTTGAGATTTACTTTGTAAACAAGTTTGTGGTCAATTTTAGAGAAGTTTCCATGATGTGCTGAAAATAAGGTATATTCTTTTGTGTTTGAATGGAATGTTCTATAGATATCTCTCAAGCCCCTTTGTGTCATAACATTTGTGAGTTTCCTTATTTCTCTGTTAATTCTCTGTTTGTGAGACCTGCCCATTGGTAAAGGCAGGGTGTTGACGTTTTCTACTATTAGTGTTTGGAATTTGAATATCTCTCAAAAAAACAGACCAAAACAAAAACACCAAAAAAGATGAAGAAGGAAAAGGAATGCAATGTGAACTATTATTTTTTGTTATTGAGTAATCTTGTGGATCTGGTTGCATTTTTATGGTATGTGAAGTAAGAGTCAGAATATACAAACAAATGCAAATGAAGAATTTAATCCTGGTAAAACAAATTCAGACACATGTTTTTTTTTCTTTCCTTTCCTTTTTTTTTTTTTTGTTTTCAAAAAAAAAGGTACAAATGTACTTTGTCTTCCTTAATTTAAGTAGGTATGCTTCCTTAAAAACAATATTCAACTTTGGGGAATACACTTTATGCAACACACTAAAATTAGACAAGAAAGTCATCTTTTTTTAGAAAGTAGAAATTAAAATTGCCTAAAATGATAAATGCTAGAAACATCAGAGAATTCAGAAAACCGTTTGTCTTGGTGAGAAACAGTGAAGACGAAGTTCTCGAATATCCTGTGAAGACCACTGCTCCTCACTGTGTAGCTGTAGAGAGATGAAAAAACCAGAAACGTGAAAATCAAAGTCCATTAAAAACTCAGAACATTTCTAAATTTAATTGATTTTTTTTTCTTGGTTTTTAAGACAGGGTTTCTCTGTAGCTTTAGAGCCTGTTCTTGAACTAGCTCTTTTAAACCAGGCTGATTTCGAACTCACAGAGATCCTCCTGTCTCTGCCTCCAGAGTGCTGGGATTAAATTGAAAGACTGGATTATATGTTTCATTGTCTTTTCTCTCATTTTCTTGTGTTCTTTTTCTGAGAAAGGATCCTTCTATGTAGTAAAGGCTGCTTTGAACTCATGATGCCCCCGTGTGCTCTCACTGTGTCTCCTCCCCCCCCTCTCTTTCTCTCTCCCCACCCCTCTATATCACACAAACATACATCTGCCTTCCTAGTGCTGATATTGACTTTAGGAGTGTGTGTCACATGTTGCTACTGGTGACTTTGGTAACCCGGAAACGTGAGTAATCAAGTATATGAGTGATTAGCACACCCAACGCTAAAGGTCTAGATGTTGTCAGAGTCATGTGGGAAAAAAAAATGAATTCACTGAGAATAATTTGATACCTTCCTACTGAGATTTTAAGGTGATTGGTAAACAATCTGCCTTTTACTTATTTTCACTAGATTTTCCTCTGATCATGAAATCAATCATATTGGTTGGAAATTTTAGATTTTTACAGGTCACTCCTAGAGGAAGATCAGCGCATTAAGTAGACTTTGGAACTTGTCTTAAATGCCATGACACAACCCAATACAGTGTTCCATACCTGAGAGTGAAGTAAGGACCTTCCCAGACTAAAGGAGTACAAGTTTCATTCAGAAAAGGCACAAGTGGGCCGGGCGGTGGTGGCGCACGCCTTTAATCCCAGCACTCGGGAGGCAGAGGCAGGTGGATCTCTGTGAGTTCGAGGCCAGCCTGGTCTACAAGTTCCAGGACAGGAACCAAAAGCTATGGAGAAACCCTGTCTCGAAAAATAAAAAAAAAAAATAAGGCAGGAACAGAAAAGGCACAAGTCCCTCAAGGCATTTGATCAGAATTTATAGACTTTTGTTAAATAACGATGAGTGGCATTTATGATAAATGATATAAGTGTCGTATAACCACCAACGTGCTTCCAGCTTTCCCTTTGCACCTCCCCACAGTTGCTTCATGAGCGAAAAAAGAAGCATCTATTTCAAATATGTCATTTGAAAGAAAAAAACAAATCAAGCCAACCTTTCCACTTTGTCATCCAAGCAGAGAAGGACTTGTCATTTTAATAGGCGTTCCATGATATTTTCTGTGCTCTACACATCAGGGTAGATGACAACTGGCTGTTTATTTGGGAAATCTTCATTTTAAGTGGTCGGCACTGCCAGCATGCTTTCAGCTGCTCTTAGCCCCTGGAGGCTGTTCATAATAAATAATACAATCTGCTGGAAGCCTCTAACAGCTCTAAATGTTGCTGCTAATGTGCCTATGGCATTCAGAGGAGACCTTTAAAACATCCCCCAAATCTGGGAATTACAAAACCTCTCTGGGTTAAAAAGGGCATAAGTTAATGAATGTTTAACTTTCCTTTTAGATAAGATATCCATTCCTAAACTCAATCACTGGGTCCTGATGGCTGTCTGACACAGAAATAGCTTGGACAGCTACTTCCTTATGGGAAGGATCACATCCCTTGTCAGATGAGCATTAATCTTGATCTACATGACTGCACATTTGAGAAGCAGGATAGCAACAATAGAAACCCCATATGAAAAAATCTAAAAGAAAAAAAAAACCCTTTGGTTGCTCATTACAGACACATTTTCAAATTCTTTTCCCTCTAAGCAGGTTCCTTAATTATTTGTGGCAGAGATCAAGCTTTCACAGATTGTCGAATCTGGGTACATGTGGTATAATAAAATAATAATCAAACAAAGCTATGTCTATATTTATACCAGTTTATTCTCATGGATATTATTCAAGTTACATGGGTGAGTACTGCCTTAAGAATGATTTCAAGACTTCTATAGGAAAATGAGCTTCATTCTAGTGCTGGACCTTATCCAGAAGAGATCATTGTCCTTATAGTTTGGAACTCGTCTATTTCAAAAGGAAGGAAGAAAGAGGGAAAGGAAGCAAGGAAAGAAGAATGCAAGGAAGGAAGAAAGGAAAGAAGGAAGAAGGAAGGAAGGAAGGAAGGAGGGAAGGAAGGAAGGAAGGAAGGAAGGAAGGAAGGAAGGAAGGAAGGAAGGAAGGAAGGAAGAAAGGAAGGAAGGAAGGAAGCTCAATTCAGTTTCAGAGTGCCAATGGCAGTTAAAACTCACATCACACTTCATTATGATTCAGCTATTTCTATTGGTCCCAACCTTGCCTTTTCATGATTTTAAACTTCTATTAAACTGCATAATTTTCTATGAGATGAAAAAAGGTTCAGATGAGATCAGTGACATCATTACAGGGAAGTTGTCTGCTAAAGATAATGAAGGTAACAGTTAAACCAGGGAGTGGAAGAACAACTCTAATAAGTGCCAGTGACATGTTGAAGCCTCTGTTGTCTAGTAGCTCAGAGTGATTCGTGCAGTTCTTTCTTGTGATTCCACACAAGCTTGTCTTCTGTGATCCTGTGCTGACCTGACCTTACTGGCACTTCTCTCTTCTGGTATTCTGTCTCAATATTTGATGATTTGAAGAACTAAAATTGCTACTTAAACTATTTTCTCAGACAATTTAGTCACACTCACAGAATCAGTGATGAATTAGTCAATCTAGGAATCTCTGCTATTGATTACATTTCCATACTAAGGTCCACTCTCCTCATTCAAATTATTTGATAGTTCCTTCTGCTTTCCTGCTTTCACATAAAATCCTCTTATCTAAACTGAAGTTCTTCTAAAAGTCTAATTTACCTAGCAACAAGCCTTGTGAAAGAGATTATGATAACACAAAAGTTTCTAGTCTTTTCTCTTTGAAAATTTACTTGATTTGATACTTATATAAATAATATTGTTCAATTTTACTAACTGTTTTTGAATATATTCTCTATTCCCAAAAACTTATTGGTAATTGTTGTGAAAGTAACGATTAATTGAAACTGTCCATGCTTTTGTAAGTTGCTTTGAAGCAAGCTAAGTAGTAAATTCTCAAAAATTTCATTGAAATAAATACATAGATGCTTATGTGACAGAGAAATTTTCTAAGGGAAAAGTGAAACTAAAGTATAATGAACATACAAAAGAAAATATACTTTAGTAAACTATCACATTATTAGCAACTAGTGAGAGTTTGACTTCTTCTCAAATTTGTATTCCCAGCAATACCACTTTTGGGTATACATCCAAAAGATGCTCAATTGTTCAACAAGGACATGTGCTCAACTATGTTTGTAGCAGCATAGCCAGGACCTGGAAACAACCAAAATGCCCCTTGACTGAAGAATAGATAAGAAAAATGTCATACATTTACACAATGAAGTACTACACACCATAAAAAATAATGACATCTTGATGGAGCCAGAAAACATCATATCGAGTGAGGTAACCCAGACCCAGAAAGACAAATATCATAGTACTCATTCATAAGTGGTTTTAAACATAAAGCAAAAAAAAAAAAAGAGCCTACAAATCACAATCCCAGAGAACCTAAGCAACAATGAGGATGCTAAAAGAAACAATCATGGATCTAATCTACATGTGAAGTAGAAAAAGACAAGATCTCCTGAGTAAATTAGGACCATGGGGATCATGGGAAAGGGTTGAAGAGGATGGGAGAGGAATGGAAGGGAGCAGACAAAAATGTATAGCTCAATAAAATCAATAAAAAAGAAAAGATATTTTAGTGTCAAAATATTTTATGGAATAGAGACAGCTCACATGGTGAAGTTCTCACTGCACAAGCATGACGACCTAAATCCAGATTTTCAGCACATAGAAATTCAAGGTACATACGTGCACATTGTGTTAAAGGGATGATTGGAGACAAAAGTTCCCTGAGGTTTGCTGGTCTTCTAGTCTAACAAAATCAGTTAGATCTCTATTCAATAACATGTTAATGAGATTTCCATTCTGATTTTTAAGTATTTTTAACATGCATGTCCATAACCTGAAATTATCTTCCAGAATCACACTATATTGCTGTTAACTAGAAATTTTTAGAGTAATTACTAAATATAAGTACAAATATTTAGAAAACTATGACAATAGCAAATATAATAGTTACTTAATAATGTATTCCAATGATAGAAAAGAACATAGGAAACAATGAATTTTTTTAAAAAATCAACATATTTTACTGAGTAATGGCTCCTGATATAGTAATTCTAAAACCTGATATTTGGAGAATTTCTATTTCTAGGTTAAAAAGAAAAACAAAAAGGAAAAATGTCAAGAGTGAAAGAAAAGGAAGAAAAAATGGAGAGAAAGAAGGGAAGGAAAGAATTACATTTAAAAGTGATTAATAACTATAACATTGAACAAGAAAAAATAGTCTCTGAGGTGGAGAGATCAAACAATTTGAGCATTATTATTCAAGTGATTATTATGCAGATGATTATCTATTGAGATTTTCTAAGATAAAATGTAGTAATAAAGAATCCCAGAGACTATATGGGATTAGGATATGGATTTAAAGTCAAGGGAGATCAAGGCAGACAGAGTTTACAAATACAACAACAAAGACTAGAGATCTGTGCAGACAGGAACCCCACAGGTCTCCTCAGGCTCCCTTTTCAATATTGAGTAAATTACTGATCACAGCAAAACTGCAGACAAACTACTCAAGATTTAGAAAATAACAGTGCATGAAAAAAGCAATACTAGGTTCTCATAGATGGCTACAGTTATTGTTTATTCTCACAAAAGAGTAAATTTCTTTCTTTTATATCATCAATAAAAAGTACAAATTTGAAATTAGAAAAGCAATATTATTTCATTAGTACTTAATACAGAAATAAAACATATGTGAACTTATATAACACTGGTACATACTCTGAAAAACATAAAGATTAGTTAATTAAATTTTGAAATAGTGAATGGTTATGAATAGAAAGGTTTTGTCCTTTCCAGCTTCATCCATAGGTTTAATGGCAGCTAAATCAAGTTTTTTAAGGATATTAACCAACTAATTTGATAGTTTATTCAGAAAATAGATTCACTAAACCAACCAAAAATTATAAATGAAAATATTTAAAGAAAGTTGATTACTGGTATCAAAATTTACTATATAGTTATATCAATGATAATATGGTACCGATAAGAACACATACAAGAAATAGGTTAGTGTAACTTAACCTGATAGAAGAGAAAGTGGGAAGTGTTCTACAACATATGGGCACAGGAGACCACTTCCTATGTATATCCCCAGCAGCACAGACATTAAAGGACAACATTGAATAAATGGGACCTCCTGAAACTGAGAAGCTTCTGTAAAGCAAAGGACACTGTCACTAAGACAAAAAGGCAACCCACTGACTAGGAGATCTTCACCAACCCTGCAACAGACAAAGGTCTGATCTCCAAAATATATAAAGAACTCAAGAAGCTAGACTTTAAAAGGCTAATTAACCCAATTAAAAAATGGGGCACTGAACTGAACAGAGAATTCTCAACAGAAGAAATTCAAATGGCCAAAAGACACTTAAGGTTATGCTCAACCTCCATAGCGATCAGGGAAATTCAAATTAAAACAACTTTGAGATACCATCTTACACCTTCAGAATGGCTAAAATCAAAAACACTAATGATAGCCTTTGCTGGAGAGGTTGTGGAGGAAGGGGTACACTCATCCATTGCTGGTAGGAAAGCAAACTTGTGCAACCACTTTGGAAATCAGTGTGGCAATTTCTCAGGAAATTCGGGATCAATCTACCCCAAGATCCAGTAATACCACTCTTGGAAATATACCCAAGAGATGCCCTATCATATGACAAAAGCATTTGTTCAACTATGTTCATAGCAGCATTATTTGTAATAGCCAGAACCTGGAAACAACCTAGATGCCCTTCAATGGAAGAATGGATAAAGAACATGTGGAATATATATATATATATTAGAGTACTTCTCAGCGGTAGAAAACAATGACTTCTTGAATTTTGCATGCAAATGGATGGAGATAGAAAACACTATTCTGAGTGAGGTATCCCAAACCCAAAAAGATGAACATGGGATGTACTCACTCATAATTGGTTTCTAGCCATAAATAAAGGACACTGAGCATATAATTTGTGATCCTAGAGAAGCTAAATAAGCAGGTGAACCCAATGAAAAACGTTTAGTCATCTGTCTGGATATGGGAAGTAGATAAGATTGCCGGGCAAAAACTGGGAACTTGGGGGTGAGGTGGCATGGGGCTAAGGGGAAATGGGGTGAGAAACGTGAGAAGGGGAGGATGGGGGAACTTGGGGGAATGGGATGGTTGGGATAAAGGATGGTTGATACGGGAGCAGAGAAATATATATCCTAATTAAGGGAGCCATCTTAGGGTTAGTAAGAGACTTGACTCTAGAGGGGCTCGCAGGTGTCCAGGGAGATATCCCCAGATAGTACCTTGGGCAACTGAGGAGAGGGAACCTGAAATGACCCTATCCTATAGCCATACTGATGAATATCTTGCATATCACCTTAGAACCTTCATCTAGCAATGGATCGAGATAGAGACAGAGACCCAGATTGGAGCACCGGGCTGAGCTCCTAAGATCCAAATGAGGAGCAAAAGGAGGGAGAACATGAGCAACGAAGTCAGGACCATGAGGGGTGCACCCACCCACTGTGACAGTGGAACTGATCTATTGGGAGCTCACCAAGGCCAGCTGGACTGGGACTGAATAAGCACAGGATGTGACCAGAGTCTCTGAACATGGCGGACAATGAAGGCTGATGAGAAGTCAAGGACAATGGCACTAGGTTTCAATCCTAAAGCATGAACTGGCTTTGTGGGAGCCTAGCCTGTTTGGATGCTCACGTTCCTGGACATGGATAGAAGTGGGAGGACCTTGGACTTCCTGCAGGGCAGGGAATCTAGACTGCTCTTCATTCTCAGAGGGAGGGGGAATGGAGTGGGGCGGGGAGTGGAGTGCGGGGAGAAGGCGATGTGTGGGAGGAGGGGGAGGGAAATGGGAAACGGGGAGGAGGTGAAAATTTTTTTCAACAACTAAAAAAAAATAAACAAAAAAAATGTTAAATCAAAAAAAAAAAAAGAAAGAAATGTAATCTGGAAAAAATGCACTATGGATTAAACTGATGTGTAAATGAAACAAAGAAGAACAATGTGAAAATATTATATTTCCTCACCTAAATTCAATGAAAACTCTGTTTTCAAAAGACATATAATGGCCTCTATATATTTTAGCTTTTATTCTGTAATAAAAACCTAATTTGTTTTCCTATTTACTTAGAAACCAAAAAAAAACCCCAAACAAACAAAAAAGAAATAGGTTAGTGTAAAGCCTAGAAATCCCGCATAAATAAATAAATTCAAACATAATTAAAAACTGATCATATCAAAGGGACAAATATGCAAGATGAAACATACATTCTTCCTGGTAAATGGCTTTGGAACAACTGGATATATGTATGCAAACAGTTTATCTACGTACAATATTCCAAAATTCTCAATCAAATGCTTTACAGACATCACAAAAGTTACTAAAAGAGCACAGGAGAAATTCTAGTTCATTTCAAGTGTACTAACAACATTATAAATGCATTGAAGTTTAATCCAGTAAACAATCCACCTCATAATTCAGCAATACTGCTATATACCCAAAAGATATTCAATCACACTAAAGGACATGTGATAAACTATGGTCATAGCAGCATTATTTACAATAACCAGAACCTGGAAAAAACTTAGATGCCCCTCAAGCAAGGTATGGAGTACTATAGCAAAAAGCAATAATATCTTGAAATTTGTAAACAAATAGATGGATCTAGAAAAGAAAATCTATTGAGTGAGTTAATGCAGACACAGAAGGACAAGTATAATATGTATGCTCTCATAAGTGGCTTTTAGAGAAAAAGCAAAGAAAAACCAGCCTATAGGCCACAACCTCAGAGAAGCTAGACAACAAAGGGGACCCTAAGAAAGAAAGACATACATGGATCTACATAGGCAGATGAAAAAGACAAGATATCCTGAGCATATTGCGAGTGTGGGGGTCACAGGAGAGGATACAAGGGGAGAGGAGAGGAAGAGAAGAGAGTGAAGAAAAATGTTTAACCAATAAAATCAAAATATCAAACAAACCAAAGAACACCTTTTCATTGGTACTATGAATCCAAAGGGTACAGCCGTTCTGCAAGACAATTTGTCCATTTCTCATAAAACTGAATGTCTTCCCACTGAATGCTCACTCACTAATATTTATACGAATGAATTAAAAACTTATTTAACACCTTACCCATAATTGACTAAACTTGGAGTCAATCAATGTGTTGTTCAGTAAATAAAATAAGACTTATCCAGAAAATGGAATAAAAACATTCAGAATTTAAAATAATTGTGTCACCAAAGCTCAAAGAACTGAACTGTGGAGAAATGCGTACTGATGTGACTCACTGAGAGTTTATCCAAGAAGCCTACAAACTATGGTGCCAAGTGCTTGTTGTAAAAATGTTAAAGTACAAAGACAGAAATATGCTGTCTGGCTTTTAGGTATTAAGAGTAAATAGGATGACTAGCAGAGCACAGAGGTTTAGGGCAGTAAAATTCGTCTATAGAATACAATAATATTAAACACATCCCATGATCCATTTGCTAAAACTACGATTGTAAGGAATATGACTATGGATTTTGGATAATTATGATATGTCAATGTAGATTATCATTTGAATATATGTATCAATATAATGCAGGATAAAAGTCCTGGGAGAAGCTGTGTACTTCCATGAATGGGAAAAAAAGAACATTATTCTGGAATACAATACATTTTGTTTGAGTCTAAAACTACCAAAAAAGTAACAGTTTATTTATTTATTTATTTATGAAAACAAAAGAATGAATGCAATAAATAGGAAATACCATGTTATTACAGATTTAGATCCCTTAATATCAATAATCCCACTAATACAATGCTGGAAATTCCACATTAGGTGCCATACATTCAGATTTTGGGCAGTCAGGTAAAATATAGCTACACAAACATGCTTTCACAAATATACACATTAAGATTTCCATTATATCCTTGTGGTGTGTGTGTGTGTGTGTTGGTTTATGTGTGTGGGCTACTCAAATGGAGTTTGAAAGACAGTTTGCATGCATAAGTTCTCTCATCTCTTCCAGTCCTAGGTTTTCAAGCATGGAGACAGGTACCCTTACCCACAGCCAAGTTGAAGCATCAAAAACATACCTAGGGATATGAAAGACATACTCTGTTACCATTAGTCAGCTTGAGTCAGCAGTGATTGCACCACATCACACAGTCTTCATAGTAAATATCACTAAAGAGAAGAACATCCTAAATAATGAAGAAAGTGAGTATTTTGATACTTAAAATAATGACATCAAACCCATAAATTAAAAAGATATACTTGAACCTATAATCTGTTGCTAAACATTTTAATACTCATTCTTAAATAATAATCTAATATGTAGATAGAAACCAACAAAGCACTAGAGAAGCTAAAGAAAAACAACCAAGTTGCCTGAATTTGTTTCTACAAACACATTCATGCCGAGTGAGTGGAACACTTACCTAAACAAACCCTACTCGGGAATCAAAAAAGATTATTAAACTAGGGTATGCTGCTAAGTATTAAAGTCCATCCTCATGTAGTATGGGGGACTGGTTTTCTTTTCAGTTAATTATCATCTTTAAAATATCATGAGGGAAAAAGCTCAAATTCAGAATATTTAAGAATGTGGTTATATAAACAAAAAAATTGGAAATATAGGAAAGATTCATATTATTTAAAAAAAAATCATCAGGGCTGGAGAGATGGCTCAGTGGTTAAGAGCATTGCCTGCTCTTCCAAATGTCCTGAGTTCAATTCCCAGCAACCACATGGTGGCTCACAACCACCTGTAATGAGGTCTGGTACCCTCTTCTGACCTGCAGGCATACAGACAGAACATTGTATAATAAATAAATAAACAAACAAATAAATAAATAACATTTTTAATAAATAAATAAAAAACATCAGTGTTTATCAACCATCTTCTTTTTTTCAAATACGTGAAAAAAAATCACAAAGATTTATGTCATAACCTGAAACAGATGGCATAATTTTAATCTGCTTCATTAAACTGTAATTATCATGTTCTGTATTAATGAGTTTTAAGGACATAATTGACTTTTAGAACTTTTATGGTGGTCATACCTCTACCAGCAAGTTTAATTTTCAAATATTTCTATACTGAAGAAGAAGCTCTGAGGTTCATTTGAAGTAATACTGCTTCTCATTCCTAGACCCTGGCATACACAAACACATTATTTACATTCATAAATTTGCTGTTAGAAAAATCATGAGGGAATAGTACCTAGTAGATGGTGATCTACATTTCTACTTAGTTCTCCTAGTGTCTTTTTGAGGTTCTGTGCTATAGCTGTATCAGTACTTTACATGATCCCCACCTACTCATTATTTTTTCTAAGTGATGTTGCAGCCATGCCTGTATGTTGGTGCTTACATATACATACATACATACATACACACACACACACACACACACACACACACACACACACATGTTCTTTCTAGTATATACTTAGTTTGATATAGTGATCATATACCCAACTTTGTAATAAATAAACATTTTTAAAAATATATAAAATTTTATAAGTAGAGAACATTCTATACTGTCCTTCATATCACCACATATGTAACAATTCTTTTTATTTTCCGTGTTTAAAATAATAATCATTCTATGAATTTGCAGGGGTATTTCAATTTGGATTCAAGTTTAGAAAACAAAACATTTTAATTTGAGCATCCTTTCATGGGGCTGTTAACTTCTTCTCATACATTTTAATGGTTTTAATGTTCATTCATGTCTTGTGCCTTTTTTATTGAAAATATTTTTCATACAGTACATTCTGATCATTATTTCCCTTCTTGCTCATCTCCTCCAAGATTCTCCCCACCTCTCTACCCTTCCATCTCCGTATCCATGCCTTTATTCTCTCTCTTTAGAAAATAAACAGGTAAATTAAAAAAAATAATAATAATAAAGGCAGAAGAGAGGTATACACATGAACACATACACTCAACAAAGATAAAATCAGAAATGATTTTATATATATATATATATATATATATATATATATATATATATATATATCAGTCAGGTATACAGGGTTATAGATGCAAATCTAATTTCATTCAGTTATATGTGGACATCCAGTTTTTCCGGCAACATTTTTTGAAAACCTGTCTCTTGTCTCTGGTGTACATTTTAGGAGATTTTATCAAGCATAATGCATGAGTCTTCTTTTTTGTTCTAATAATGCACAAATCTCTTTTTGTTACAGCACATGCTGCTTCTCTACTGTGGCTTTAAATACAGAATAGTAATGCCACCAGAATTCTTCATTTAGCACAGAATTGCACTGGCTATCCCAGCTGGTTTGTGGTTCATAACAAAGTTTAGGAGGGATTTCCCTACTCTTAAAAATTTCATGGGTGATTGATTAGAATTTCGTTGTTTCTGTAAATTGATTTTGATAGGATGGTCATTTTCACAATATTTATTCTACCAATCCATGAGCAAGAACGGTCTTCCATCTTCTCAATGTCTTTCATGATCTCTTTCTTCTGAGATTTCAGGTTCTTTGTAAACTTTCGCCTCCTTGCCAAGTTTATTAATAATTCTTTTCATATTGTGGTAGGAGAATTGCTGTGACATTTTCCTCATTGTGTATGTGTCTGTTGTTAGTATATAGACAGTGTCAGAAATTGATTTTATATTTTGCTTGAAAGTGCAAATCATTTCTCTAACTATTCGGGTGGAAATTCTTTGGCTCCCTTATACATAGCATGTACAAATGATTATACTTTCACTTCCTTACCAATTTGAATGGCTATATTTTCCCTCCACTGTCTCATTGCTCTGGCTAATACATCAAGCACTGTATTGAAAAGGAATAAAGATAATATGCAAGCTATAATTTCTTGTTTTAATGGATTAATTAGAAGATTTCAACATTTAGGATTGTGTTGGCTGTGGGTTTATCATACAGAGCATATATCATGCTGAGAAATGTTTCCTCAAGTCCTGTTCTCTCTAGGGATTTTATCGTGAAGATATGTTGAATTTTGTAGAAGTTTTTTCTGCATCTATTGTGATGATTGTGTCATTTGTGTCTTTAGTTCATTTTTTATGATTTATTATATTTGTTGACTTAAATGTGTAGAAATATCTCTGCATCTCCAGAACAAAGCTATTTGATCATAGTGGATGGTATTGAAATGCACGTATTAATCTAGTTTGAAAGTTGTTTATCAAGAATTTTTGCATCTACATTGATCAGGAATTTGGGTCTGGAGTTTTCTTTTTTCATTGTTGTATCTTTAGCTGTGATTGTTTGTTTATTTTGTTTTCTGAATTTTTGTTTGTTTGGATTTTTAATTTTTTTGTACTGTGTGTGTGTGCGTGCGTGCATGCGTGCGTGCTTGTGTGTGTGTGTTGAGCAATATTGTTTTTGGAGAAGAAACTTAGAAGTACTCCCTCCTGTCTCTGTGGAAGAGGTGACTATAGATACTCTTTAACTGTCTGGTAAAATTCTGCTATATTCCCTTCTGGACCTGAGCAAATTTTTAGCTAGAAGACTTTGTCTTCTTATTTCCATCTTCTTACTTGTTATGGGTCTATTAATGTTTGTGTTTTCTTTTTGGTTTAACATTGGTAAAATGTATAAATCTAGATATAAATATTTAATACATCTACAAATATAGATATAAATGAAAAATGTATAAATAATTTCCTCTAAATTTTAAAACTTACTAAAGTTTAGATATATTAATTAGGGTTTTTATTGCTATGAAGAGATATCATGCCCATGGCAAGCCTTACCAAGAAAGACATTTGATTGGGGTGGCTCACTTATAGTTGAAGTTTAGTCTGTTATCATCATGGCATGAAGCTTGGAGTCATACAGGCATGCATGATGCTGAGGAAGCAGCTGAGAGTCCCATCTTGCAAGCAGCAGGAGCCGACTGAGACACTGGGCTATATCCTATGCACAAGAAACCTCAAAGCCCATCTCCACAGTAATACACTTCTTCCAACATGGCAATACCCATTCCACCAAAGCCATGCCTCCTAATAGTACCATACCCTAGGAAATTATGGGAGCCATCTTTTGAACAGGGTTTGGTTTATTCTTGCTTTTTCAATTTTTTTCTATTCTATGATGTAATTTTTTCTTGTTACATAGTAGATTTTTATTATGCTTTTGAATATGAGCTATTTGTAGTTTTAATCTCATACTTTCTTAAAGGCTGACTCTATTTTCAATGCTGAGGACTACCACATGCAAGTACTCTGACACTTAACTACAACCTCTGGTCCTGAGTGGTGTATTTTAATTTGTGGAAAAGTCTGTATATTCATGAGGTATTTGTCCTTAGAAATTATTGTCTGCTTCAAGGTCTTCAGGATGCTATGCTATGTTCTGAATGTTTGATTGTCTCTTTCAAGGCCGTTAGGGTATTGTGTTATCTTCTGAGTGCTTTATGGTTCCTTTATACATTCAAATTTATATTTTATAGGTAATACACTTCTGTTTTCTATTCAATGTCCCCAGCTGTCTTAATTATTTCCAGTTTTATTACCAATGGTTTTTCTTTACAACTGTCCCAGTTTAAGTGTTAAACTATATGATTCTTACTCAAAATAAATATAGTATAGATCCTTTGAAAAGTAAAGAATCAAATTGATAGTTTTAATTTATGTTGTTGAGTAACTTTAACCAACACTGAAAATACTGACATGGTTGCTTTACCTGAGGCCTAGCTGGATCCAAGGTAAGATACCATCCACTGCTAACACTCATTAAAGCCAACCTAACACCCCGTAATTGAACCCCCTAATTTGAGGTCCATATCCGTGCCCAAAATCATAGCAAAAGATTTCTGCTGTATTGGAAAATGCATTCTGCTTTGAATCCCAAAACCTAAGCAGTTATTCGAAACCACAGAGGCAACATCGGTCCCCAGGAGCTCTGAGGTCTTACATGTTGCCAAACCTCACTGGAGGCACCTAGGGACGCGTAGTTTGTAATCATCAGAAGCCCTGGCTACTTAGACCAGAATATCAGAGAGGAAACAGAAACCAAGGAACAAAACATCATCCACTAAAGACAAATTTAGGAACCAACACCTAGACTTACAATCATGTCGAACCCAGATGCCAAAATAGCAGTATAAGAACACAATAAATGACAGAAAGGATAATATGGCACCACAAGAACACAGATAACCTCCAGTAAGACCTGAACAATCAAAGGCAGATGAAGGACAAGAAGATGACTTCAAAAACAACTTTATGAGAATTATAGAGTTTTTTTTTTAAAAAAAAGAGAAAGTAAAAAATTCTCTTAAAGAAATTGAGGGGGAAAAAGAAATAGAGAAAATAAATAAATTCCTTAAAGAATGCCAAGAAAACAAAGAAAAACAGCCAGAAATGTGAAAGAAATAGTTCGAGACTTGAAAATGGAAATAGAGACAACAAAGACATCTCAAACTGAGGAAATCCTAGAAATGGAAAATCTGAGTCAGCAAACAGGAACTACAGACACATGCATCACCAACAGAATATCAGACACTGAAGAAATAATCACAGTCATTGAAGATATGGTAGAGGAAATAGATTCATTAGTCAAAGAAAATGTTAAGTCTGAAAAATTTCTAGCAGAAAACATCCAGGAAATCTGGGACACTGAAGAAAAAAAACTAAGAATAATAGGAATAAAAGAAGGGGAAGAAGCTCATCTCAAAGTCCAAGAAAATATATTCAACAAAAATCATAGAAGCAAAACTTCCTAAGATAAAGAGGGACATGCTTATAAAGGTACAAGAAGCTTAGAGAAAATCAAACAGACTAAGCCAGAAAAAAAGTCCCTATGCCACCTAAATATCAAAAACTAAATATATAGAACAAAAAATTTTAAAATATCAAAGAAAAGAGGAAAAGTAACATATAAGGGGGAATATATTAAACTGACACCAGACATCTCAATGATGATTCTAAAAGAGCCTGGTCAGATGTCTTGAAGACTCTCAGAGATCATATATGCCAATCTAGTCTATACCCAACAAAACTTCCAATTCCCGTGAATGGGAAAAACAGGATATTTCATGACAAACTCGAGTTTAAATCCAGTCTTACAGAAAGTAGTAGAAGAAAACACCAAGGAGGCTATTTATATCAAAGGAAATACAGGCAAAGAATAACCTTCCGCTAGCAAAACTCGAAGAAGGGCAACACACACATACACACACAGCCACCACCCAAAACAACAAAATAAAATGAATTAACAGTCATAGTCCATTGATATATCTAAATATCAATGGGATCCATTCACCAGTAGAAGAGCATGGGCAAACAAAATGGATATGAAAATATAACTCACACTTTTGCTACATCTAAGAGACATACCTCAACACCAAAGATAGATATTACCTCAGAGTAAAGGGTTGGGAAATGATTTTCAAAAATAAAAAATGTACCTAAGAAGCAAGCTTGTCGAACAAGATCATCTTCCAATCAAGATTAATCAAGAGCTGGAGAAGGACATTTCAGGCTCATTAGAGGAAAATCCACCAAGAGGACATTTCAAATCTTAATATCTGTGATCCAAAACCTAGGGCATGCAAGTAGAAGAATACAAATAGATTTGTATCTATCACCCTGCCCAAAACTCATATAAAAGTGCATCAAAGCCCTCAACATAAAACCAGATATACAGAACCTGATAGAAAAGAAAGTGGGGAATATTCTTGAATGCATTGGCACAGGACACAACTTCCTGAAGAGAACACCAATCACAAAGGCACTAAAGATCAACAATTAATAGGGTATCTCCTGAATTGGAAAATCTTCTGTAAGGCAGAGGACACCATCAAAAGAACAGAACAGCAGGCTACAGAATAGGAAAAGATCTTCACTAACCCCAGATCTGACAGAGGGATAATTTCAAAACTATAGAAAGAACTAAATAAACTACACATCACAAAACCCAAATCATTCAGTTGAAAAATTGAATACATATCAAATAGAAAATTCTCAACAGAGGAATTTCAAAAGCCTGGAAAACACTCCAAGAAATGTCAACATCCTTAACCATCAGCAAAATGCAAATCAAAACAACTCTGAGATTCCATCTTAGACCTGTCAGAATGGCTAAGATCAAAATCAGAAGTGATAGCTCATGCTGGTGAGAATGGGCAGCAAGGGGAACACTCTTCCATGGCTTGTAGAATTGAAATTGTGGACAGTCACTTTGAAAATTAATATGGCAGTTTTTCATAAAATTTGAATTAGCCTAGGTCAAAAGCCAGCTATATCAGTTCTGGGCATATGCCCAAAAGATGTTCTATGTCACAAAGACACTTGCTCAGGTATATGCATAGCAGCTTTCTTAATAACAGCCAGAAACTGAAAATAATTTAGATGTCTATCAATCAAAGAATGGGAAAAAAAGAAAATGTGGTGCCTTTATACATTAAAGTACTACATATCTGTTAAAAAATAATGACATCAAGAAATTTGCCAGCAAATGGATGGAACTAGAAAAAGATCATCCTGTGTGAGGTAACTCAGACTCAGAAAGATAAACATGGTATGTTTTTCAGCCCCACAGTCTTGTCCTCCCATTCTTGAAGAAAGGAGTGAAGATTGAGGAAAGAAACTGAGAGACAACACATAGAGCTGAGAAGGAATCCAGTCAATACTCTGATCCATCCTATTTGTTACTCAAAGTTCATAAAAACACCCTAATCCAAAAGGGGGGAAGTCAAAAGACTTGCATACCATGATATAAAGAACAAATCAACTCAAACCATCAAGTAACCACATCATAGGTCAAAATATCCTTCTCTCTGCTATCTAAACAAGACATCATGTAGCCACACCTTAAGCCAAGCATCCTGTCCTATAACCTTGAAGAAGCAAGAATAGGTCTGAACTCTCTGACTTTTAGTCAAGGTGGGACAGATCCACTTCTGTGGACTTCCACAGTACATACTCACTAATAGGTGGATATTAACATTAAAGTAAAGGATGGTCATACTTCAATCCACTGATGCAAAATAGCTAAGTAACAAAGACTCAAGGGGGACACATGAATCTCACTGTGAAGGAGAAATAGAATAGACATCATAGGGGGTGGAGTGGAAAAGGAGAAGTCTGAATGCTGGAACTGACGTGGGTACAGGAGGGATCGGGAAAAGGGAGGAGGGAGAGAGAAAGTACTGTGAAGGACAACTGGTATCAGGGCATCTCTGGGATGAGCTAGAAAATCCTGTACAATGGAAACTCAGAGGAATCTATAAGGACAATCCTAGCTAAGACTCCTAAAAGAGGTTGATTCAGAGCCTGAACCTCCCATCTCTTGTAACCAAGAAAGACTTCCAGTCAAGGGATTAGTAATCTTTTCCAGTCATACAACCTCCAACTTACAATTTGTCCTGTCTACAAATTATGCTGGGACAAGGTTGGTGCTGAAATTATGGGAGTGTCAAACCAAGGACTGATCCAGCTTGAGGCCCCAGCTATGAGAGGAAGCCTACCCCTGACAATGCCTGGACATCCAGGACCCAGAGGCTGGACAGACCCGAGACCTAGGATAGAACCAGATAAGACTAGAAAAAAATTAAAAGAAGTCAATGAAGTGATTCCTAGTAATATTCCGCTATAAACATAGATCATTGCCTAGTCACTTATCAGAGAAGCTTCACTCAGTAATTGATGAAAACAGAAACAAAGCCTCAACAGCCAAACATTAGGCATACTTTGGGGTTTCCAGTGGAATAGGAGAAAGAAGGATTTTCGGAACCACAGGGGCCAAGGACACCATAGGAAACCCAGAGAATCAAAGAACCTGGAAACATAGGGGCTCACAGAGACTGAACCACTAACCAGAGAACTTTCATGGGACTGACCTAGACCATCTGCACGTATAGTTGTATAGCTTGCTTGCTCTTCCTGTGAGGCTCATAAGGAGTAGGCAATGTCTCTGACCCTGTTACCTGTTTGGGGGAACTTTTTTCCCTTATTGGGCTGCTCATCCAGCCTTAGTAGGAGAGGAGGTGTCTAGTTTACTACAACTTGATATGCCATGGCTGGCTGACATACGTGGATTGAGTACACTTCTCTGAATAGAAAGAAAGGGGAACAAGTGGGGATGGGGACGTTGGGTGAGGGACTGGGAGGAAAGAAGAGAGGTTGAAGAAACTGTGATTGGGTTGAGAAAATTAGTTAATTAACTAATTAATTAATTAAACAGCAAAAAGAAAACATTGATATGATCCATTGATCATAACTGTCTTTTGCAAAAAAACCCAATAAAACATTTTCTAGATTGTTTGTTCGTTGATTTGATCTTCCCATCTGAACAACGTATAATATCTCATTAATTATCATTAATTATTATCACTGCAAAATGTTCAACGGAATTTGACAGTATGCATCATTCCTCTTATTTCCAATAGTATCTTGATTATTGTTGCTCTGACTGACTTTAATATAAAATGTAAAACTAGCTTTCTAAATTCCATCAAAAGTCAAACTTAAATATTTGTATAAGAATTGCTTTGTATAAAAACACCAATTAGTGGAAATTATCTTATCATAGTATTGACTCTTCAAACTCATGAATATAGTTTAGTCCTTGCACTCTGTGTAATATTTATCTTCCCTTGTGGAGTTTAACATTTTAGATCATCAATGTTAATTTTTAGATTCTTCCCAATTTTCTTTTTTGCCAAATTTGGTAATTTTTCTAAATATTATATTTTAGGGAGCAAGCAAGGTATGTCAGCTGGAAAAGGAGCTTGCCAATATGCCAGACAAGCTGACTTTAATCCCTATAAGAAACACAATGATAACCTTTAGGTTATTCACTGTCCTTCCTGTGTACACTGTAACATACGCATGTTACACATGCACAAAACACACACAGTATATAAAAACTAATGTTTATGTTAAAAAAAGTTTCTACATGGATTTTCTTTTTCTTTTTTTCTGAGACCGGTTTCTTTATAGCTTTGGAGCCTGTCATGGAACTCCCTAGATAAACCTGGCTGGTCTCAACCCCATGGAGATCCACTAGACTTTGCCTTCCAAGTGTTGGGATTAAAGGCATACGCCACCACTACCTGATTACCTGGTCTTTCTTTACTAACAAACAAAATATATCTGATTTAAGATTTTTTAAATGTTTCAGTCATTGGTACTTTCATAAAAATTACTTTACCTAATGGGAAATAATCGGAAAATTGACTTTCTTCTTTCTTTTCTTTTGTAAAAAGAGTCTTGCCAATCGTTTTCTCCTTTTAAAATTATAGTATCTACTTTTCATAAACTGCTGTATTGTATATAAATTGCTGTATTAGGACTTCTTGATTCATATTGGGCTACTTTCTGTGCATTTTGTTTGTTGCTATTTTGCACTTTCTTGGGAATGACATCTAAATCATTTGTTGCCAGGATTCTCTTCTGTATCATGGGCAATTCTTTCTCTCTCTCCATGCAATATAAACCTTAACACAAGTTGTTTTAGTTATAGCTCAGACCAATATATTTCCCAGTGATCAGCTTTCCCTGGTAGTCCCCAAGATATTTAAAATGAGGTTTCTACCTTCTAAAAATGTGAGGATTTTGCTTTCTTTAGTTTTCTGTATTTTAGTGATATGGTCAGAGAGCAGACACTACCCTCTGAAATGTCTTCAGATTTCTTTATTCTCTGCATATGGCTCATTTTGGTTAGCGCACTACATGTACTTGAAAATGTGCAAATGCATTCATAGTTTAGGTGCTGTGTTCTGTATCTGCCAAGTTTAATTTAGTTAAACATAATGCTTTTTTATTTTTAAAAGCATTTCATGGGAAAAATAAGTAAAAGAAAACTTAGTTATTCTCCAACTATGCTTTATCTCTAGCTGTTCTGTCTGCTTTCTTTTATCCAAATTCTGGTCTTTACAGGCTTACCCTAAATGTTGTGTTTTTTTTTCTCTTGTTAAAAGAATGCCTTTCATTTTCTGACATGAGTAGCACATATCTGTGTCTTTGTGTCACAGACATGCCTGTGTATTTTACTCAGCTATTGGATTACATCTTCGAAGAGCCCTAGAGTGAGATGAATTCATGTTAAATTCCCAGAAATTCTTCCTAAGCCTGCCTCGAAAAGCTTTTTATGGTTGAGTGAATGAATATAATTGCAGGGACTCAAGGTCTAAAATGGAAATCAATAATTCTACTTAGAACCTTTAGTCCATTTTTTTTTTTTTTGGTTTTTCAAGACAGGGTCTGTAGCTTTGGAGCCTGTTCTGGAACTCCCTTTGTAGACCAGGCAGGCCTCAAACTCACAGAGATTCACCTGCCTCTGCCTCCCGAGTGCTGGGATTAAAGGCGTGCGCCTCCACCGCCCGGCCCTTTAGCCTATTTTTGTAGAATTTTCTTCCCTTCTCATTCTTGTCTGCAGGAGATGAAACAAATTAACACATTCCTACAGTGAGCTTTGTGAACGCAATAAAGATCTGTGAAGAAGAGAAATGACATTTTCCTATAATTAGAGAGGATCTAAGAAAATCTTTCAGATTGAAAAGCTTCACCATCTACCTTTAGATAGTCGGTGCTTGGAAAATAGAATCTATTACTAAAAATGCTAACATTAAAATCTGCCCTTTTCAAATTTCCTGAATCATTAGGGAATACTAAATGAACAGTTTTCTATGCACATAAAGTTCACATTAGCTCTGTAATTCTCACCATACCTAACTCATTGAAATGGTTTGGGTTATTTAAGTTCTTAATTTATTTCATTATCAGCTTGTGTTGTCCATAATTTGGAAAGGAATAGCAAGATTTTTAAATTCCACAGAATCAGATGTTTAGAAAAGTCAAAACCATTTTTAAGACATAAGTACATTGCTTCATATTGCATATTTTCATAAATTCTGTAGCGTAAAACCAAAAACTAGGGTGTATTTTATATATTGTAAAATATTTATGATCCGAGTTTTAACATACTGATGTAACCTCACCTTATCAAAAACTCTATTTTCAATAGAACAAAGGAAAATTTCAGACATGGTATTGATACTGCAATCTCAATATCTCAGGCTGGCTGATTCACATCAGAAAATGTATATAATGATCTTGGCCAAACAAAACATCATAAATGAGAAAGGAAGAGCTGAAGCACCCACAGAAGGATCCAGGGACAGACTGTTTCATAAAGACGAACTCAAAGTTAGACTAGAGGCCTTTGCTGTTCTAAAAAACCTTAGCTAAGCAAGAAAAGGAAGATTCAGTTATTGAAAAAAAAAGTGAAAACAGACATAATATGAGTGGTTGTGTGTTTACGAAAGTCTATGTGAATCCATGTGTATAAGATCATCAGCCACAAGAGGACTGAATACACATGAGTTGGTGGTAGCCTAGTGAAGATTTACATGGGTTCAAGTGTGATAAAAGCCAGTCAGTAAGAACTGGAAATGGAAACAAACTTCCACCTCCAACCAAGAAGTTATTTGCTATTGATGATGGGAAAGGGAACATCAGTGTAATCCAGTGGACTGACAATGGGTATATAATCCATATTCCAGGGAGATTCCATGGCAGGAATAGTTGACCAACAAAAAACTGAACTCCATTTTTTGGTGTGTTTGTGTGCTTTTTGTTTTGTTTGGCAATTTTTGTTTTGTTTATTTTTATTTTCTGATTTTAATTTTATTTTGATATTCTTTTTTATGAGTAGGAGACAAAGAAGATAAAGTTGTGTTGGTGGATAGGTGGAGATTATCTGAGAAAGTTGGGAGGAAGAAAAGCATATATTAAAATATACTGCATGCAAAATCTTAAATAATAAAAAACAGGAGAAGCAGATAATCTGTCAATGTGGACAAGTGAAAGTAGACCTGTGTTGTAATATGGGCGGCGGCAGGGTTGCGTCCCCAAATCCCGAGCCGCCTGGCTCGGCTCGGCTAGCTTATGCCCCAAATAATTACACGGACACTGTATTCTTTTAAACACTGCTCTGGCCCATTTCTAATCATCTGTGTAGCGCCCCTAGGTGCGCTTACCGGGAAGATTCTAGCCTAAGTCCATCCTGGGTTGGAGCTTCATAGCCTGCGTCTTCCCTGGAGCAGGTAGCATGGCGTCTCTCTGAAGGCGTCTGCTCCGGAGAGGAGAGCTGTGGAGTCTGACCTCACTTCCTCTTCCTCCCAGCCTTCCCTTCTGTTTACTCCACCCACCTAAGGGTGGGCCTATCCAATGGGCCTAGCAGTTTCTTTATTGCTTAAACAATGAAATCAACAGATTGATATATGACACTCCCACATCACTTCCCCTTTTTCTGTTTAAACAAAAAAAAAAGGAAGGCTTTAACTTAACATAGCAAAATTACATATAACAAAACAGTTATCAAGTAAAAGTTACATCAGAAACATTTATACATATAACAAAATTGACCGTAAATCTCTATCAATAAAGCGAAATCTATACTAATGCAAATTATTCATGTCTATATCATATCCCCCTTTAAATGTAAAAGAACGTTTATAAACCATATTTGGGAACATGGGCGCAGTTTTTTCTCTCCAAACTGCTTCCTGCTGAATGGGGGCGTCGTTAATTAGGTCTTTCATGGTATAACCTGTGTGCTAGTTTCATCTCAGTTGGCAGTTGAGCAGAGCGATTTTCTGAAGATGTTCACAGAAACCCTTCAGGAGGACGTGGTCCATCATACCAAATCGGAATAGAAGAAATCCATAGAGTCTCATCCTCTGTGAAAACAAAATAAGAATCTCTTTTCCAAAGTATCATATCCTTAGATCCAAATTCTGAAATCATACCCTCATGATATCCGTTCTGGTTCCACTGGGCAGCCCATATAATGAAATGTCTGTCTGTACTTAGCTCCTTTACAGTCAAAAATTTTAAAGAAAACACAATAATACAAAGAATCCAGACTCTCTGTGAATTTTTCATCTTTACGTGGCTTATTTTTCTTTATTTCTTTTAATCTCTTAACTATCTGTACTCTGTCTCTTTAAAGACTTTACCCTTTTTTTTTTAAACCATTAACTTATTCTCTATATTCTTTTTCTTCTCTGTCCCAAGCCTACGTACATTCATCCAACAGTGTGACTCATTCAGTGGTCTGAATCTGTCCTATTGTGAATCTGCAATTTTTTACTATCCAGGAGCACTTTTGATTTAAACCTTTAAATCACTAGGCGCTTAAGAATCTAAGCTGTGACATTCCTAGGTTAACTTTTTGCTTTTTGAGCGTATATCTTTGACCTGTAATAACCCTGTAGACCAGGCTGTCTTTGAACTCTCAGAGATCCGCCTGTCTCTGCCTCCCAGGCATTGGGATTAAAGGTGTTTGCTACTACTTGAACTCATAGACATCTGTTTGTCTCTGCCTTTTAGGCACTGGGATTAAAGGCGTGTGCTACCACACCTTGAAGTCACAGAGGTTTACTTTAAGAATTTTAACTTTTAGTCTGCATATATTTTTAACACTGTAAATCATTTAAAATTTTTCTTTCTCTTTGACGTTCTCTTTACTGTATCTCTGTTTTTCTGACCACAAGAGCCTTTAATTTACCACGCAATCTCAGTAGGACTAAAGGCGTGGCTTTGCCAGCTAGATGTAGCCCATTCCTTAGCTTTTCAGCCTCATGGCGGAGGTATTGGCTGCAAGGTCCCTGGCAGCCAGTGAGCTACAACAGACAACACTCAAGTCCTCTCTCAGTAGCCGGCCCTCCTGCCTCAAACAGTCAGAGTTTGCCCTGGCAGGATGGCCCAGAAAGCCGGCATTTTTAAACGGCGCAGCTTTTTTCCTGCTACGCCTGAAAACCGAAAAGCATGCGTTCAGCTTTTCATCAACACTGTTTAAGTGTTTTGTGGCAGGACCTCTTAATGAGCCGCAGGGTTTTCCAGCTAAAGCTGAGTCAGGAAGCCTCTTGGGGCTACCAGGTAGGAGCGGCACTCAGCACTTTAATTCTGAGACTGAGCGTGCAGCACAGAAATTCTTTTCATCCAAGTAACATCCAAATCTGACAGGCAGAGCACTACGCAGTCTGAAAACACGTCTCTGTATGGCGGCAGGAATCCGCCATGCTCTTCCGCCTGCCTAAGCCTGATTCTGCCTTCTTCCCAGGAGCAGGCGGGGAGCTCTGAGTCATCGTCACGGTCTCAGAGCACTCTCCTTCCGATCCCAAGCGGGAACACAAACATAAAGCCAGAGTTTGCACTGGCAGCACAGCCCCAGGAAGCCACGCTTTGAAATGACACAGCGTTTTTTCTGCTGCTGTTGCCGAATCAGAAAATCTCTCTACAGCACGCCACCAACAAACAGCAAAAATCTGTGTTAAACTCTCTCTCCATTATTTTTAAGCTTTCTCAGGTTTTTTTAAGTGGGTTTAGTTAGCCACACGTCTGGGCGTCATTTGTTGTAATATGGGCGGCGGCAGGGTTGCATCCCCAAATCCCCAGCTGCCTGGCTCGGCTCGGCTAGCTTATGCCCCAAATAATTACACGGACACTGTATTCTTTTAAACACTGCTCTGGCCCATTTCTAATCATCTGTGTAGCGCCCCTAGGTGCGCTTACCGGGAAGATTCTAGCCTAAGTCCATCCTGGGTTGGAGCTTCATAGCCTGCGTCTTCCCTGGAGCAGGTAGCATGGCGTCTCTCTGAAGGCGTCTGCTCCGGAGAGGAGAGCTGTGGAGTCTGACCTCACTTCCTCTTCCTCCCAGCCTTCCCTTCTGTTTACTCCACCCACCTAAGGGTGGGCCTATCAAATGGGCCTAGCAGTTTCTTTATTGCTTAAACAATGAAATCAACAGATTGATATATGACACTCCCACATCAGACCTGTTTTTTATGTAGCATTTTTTATGTAGCATTCACATAGTACAGAAAGAAAAGTATACATAGATATTATGAATTATGTACACTAGGAAATGATGGACAGCCTGTTGAACACGTATATTCTGTTTGAAATTGCTATACTTACTGAGCATTTACTATATGTCTAATACTGACCTTGCTATTTTGACTAATTATCAAAGAGATATTTTAAAGTATTTATTTATCTATTGATGGAGGAAGGTCATTGGTTAATTATAATAAAGAAACTGCTTGGCCCTCATAGGTTAAAACATAGGTGGGAGGAGTAAACAGAACAGAATGCTGGGAGGAAGAGGAAGTGAGCTCAGAGGCCATGCTCCCCTCTCCTGGGCAGACGCATGAGATGAAGCAAGCCGCCAGGTCAGACATGCTGAATCTTTCCAAGGAAGACTGATGCTACACAGATTATTAGAGATGGGTTGATCGGGATATGAGAATTAGCCTGTAAGGGCTAGAGTTTCAGCATCTAATGAAATGATCATATGGGGTTTTTTTCTTTCAGTTTATATGATGGATTACATTGATAGATTTTCGTATGTTGAACCAGCTCTGCATCTCTGGGATGAAGCCTACTTGCTCATGATGGATGATTTTTTTTAATGTGTTCTTAGACTCGGTTTGCCAGTATTTTATTGAAAATTTTTGCATCAATGTCCTTGAGTGAGATTGGTCTGTAATTCTCTTTCTTGATTGAGTCATTGTGCGGTTTTAGTATTAGGGTAACTGTAGCCTCATAAAAAGAGTTTGGCAATGACCCTTTTGTTTCTATTATGTGGAACACTTGGAGGAGTATAGGTATTACCTCTTCTTGAAAGTTTTGGTAGAATTCTGCACTAAAACCATCCAGCCCTGGATGGTTTTTGATGACAGCTTCTATTTCCCTATGGCTTATAGGTCTATTTAAATTGCTCACCTGGTCTTGATTTAATTTTGGTATATGGTATCTATCTAAAAATTGTCATTTTCTTTTACATTTTCCAATTTTGTGGAGTACAGGTTTTTGTAGTAAGACCTAATGATTCTCGGGATTTCCTCAGTGTCTGTTGTTATGTTCCCCTTTTCATTTCTGATTTTGTTAATTTGGATGTTCTCTCTTTGCCTTTTGAGTAGTTTGGATAAGGGTTTGTCAATCTTGTTGATTTTCTCAAAGAACCTATTAATTTGTCTATTTTTAAAGTTTTATTTTATTATTTTAACAATATAATTTATATGTATAATATATTAAAGAAATAATAATAATATATATATATATATATATATATATATATATATATATATAATGTTATAAAAAAATACAATTTGTGTGTTGTTATTTCTGGTGTAAAGCTAGCCATGCAGGAGCCGGGCAGGACGAAAAGCAGGCCCGCAGCTCCTCCAACAATCTATTTTTCTTGTGGCCTGGGTGAGGCATATGCTTGTAGAATATGAGGAAACTAACAATAGTTCATTGATGTTGAGTTTCTCCTTCCACCGTATGAGTCTCAAGAGTGGGCTGTCTTCCCAGTCCTAGACTAAAGTGTACTTGCTCATGGCTTTTGATGATGCAAAAGGCAGAACTTGTTACTACTTTTACTTTCACTAAATCCTTAGCCATATTGTGCAAGCACTTGACAACTCAGTTACATTCAAAGCTTTTCAGATTGGAGACAGGGCTTTCCTATATAGCTCATACTAATTTAAACCCATGCCTCTGTCTCAGCAAACCTGGAATTACAACTTTTAGTGACCACATATGGCAAATAGGCACAAAAAGTCAAAATAAATTTATTATTCTCTTCTGTGCACACTTTAAATCTTTAAAATGTTATCCTTACATGTTCATCTCAGTGCAAATCCTGTTAAACCAATACTATAGTTGTGTTATGAATTTTTAAACATTGACTGCATAGGAAAGGCTATTCAAATGTAACTATTATTTTTATTTCAAAATGCTTCTTCTACGTTATTATTGACATCACTTGAGATGTCTTGAGAAATTTGATTTATGATTGTGTCTTATAAAATCATTTCCTAATGTTTATATTCTCATTATTCTCATCCAAGAGGAAATGAAGCAGAGACATCCCTTACTACTATGTCACTGTAGTTTTCTTCTGAGAAGATGATTTAGGGTATCTTTCTTTCATCTATTAAAATTAACCTCATGTTTTGTAAGTAAATATGATCTATCATTTAGGTAACAACCAAGATGTCACCAATGTGTTATCCATGCACTTGAAGAGAGTACTTTGGGAATCTAGGATTAAGAAGGACTTCTGAGCAGATGCTGTAAGAGGAAGATTAAGCATGGCCAAATAGATCTAAAAGCATAGATATCATTCAACAGAAAGTAAGTATTAGAACACATCATTTTTTTCAGTTATGCAACTCAACAAAATAGAAATTTACCTCTTGCTCAATTAAAGTCTGACTGATTGCTAATGACAAGTTGCTTAATTTTTAAAAAAATAAAACCAATGGACTTAGATTCCCACTATTTTGGAGCTGTGTCATTGTCCTAGATTGATTTCTGTAGCTGTGACAAAACACTGACCAAAATCCTCCTAAGGAGAAAAAGGTTCGTCACCTTACAGGTTACAGACTATCATCAGGGAATCCCGGACAGGAACTCAAAGCAGGGACTGACATAGAGACCATGGAGGAATGATGCTTATAGTCTTGCTCTCTATGGTTTGCTCAGCTGGCTTTCTTAGACAACCAGGACCAGATGGTCAAGAACAGCATCACTCATTAATATGTGGGGAGCATATCAAGAATATGCTCCCCACAGAACCTACAACATAAACTTATATAAGCAATTTCTTGGTGAACATTCTTTTCCCAGTTGACTTTAGCTTGTCTCAAGATGACAAAAAATTAACCATCACAAGAAGACTGAGGCTACTTGAATGAAAAAGGCATATGGTACCATCCCTAGAAGATGACAACACTGTGAACCTTAGTTCATTTTCCCTTGAATAGAGGAAACACAATCCCATCTCACCTCAAGGAAATCCAAAACTAGAGAAATTGGTGAAGTGTGGGACAAAGTAAAATTTGTGAGTGTTCTACTCATCTCTTCCTGCCCGACTCTTCCATAGTTATACATATGTATAACTACATGAATAAAAATATATGTTTGTGTATATGTGAAGCATGTTGCTCAAAATTCAAAGACCAAAATAGATAAAAAAAAAAAAAACTATTCTATGGGAAATGTAGAATTGAAAACATTTAGGAGCTATATCAAGCATGATAATTCCCCACCAGTTTCAACCTAGTGATGCATTCAGCACACACAAGAAGAAATCCTTTGTTCAAGAAGGAATTATTTTACTATTCAAGAGAGAATCAATGATTTGTAATCATAAGTAAAACATCAATACTAGCTAAACAATAACTATAGGACACTTCTAGCATTTATCCATTGAAAAATAATTGTGTCTTTAGAGTATAACTTTTGATTTAACCTCAAACTAATTTGAAAGATGAGAACAAAGGCTAAAAATTGAGGGCTTGCAACATGAAAACAACAGTCAATATTCCAGTGGATGAGGGAGATTGCACAAGGACTCACCATTAGATATGAAATATAGACAATTAATAGCTTTAAAGAGATATATAAAAAGTATTCTACAGGTCATTCCCAAACATAAATGTTGTGGTGCATGCACACACATACACAAGCACACTATACACACACACAACACTAAGTGGTCATAGTAGGTTGTTTCATATGTAGGTATACAAACCATGTGTATGTGTTTTGTGTGTGACAATACTAATTAAAGAAGTTTAAAAATTGTTCATGAACTCAAAAGGTAGTGGAGGAATACTTATATGGGAAGAACTGGAGGTAGAAAGTATGGACAGAGGTGGTGTAAATACAGTATTTGTGTATAAAATTTTCAAAAATAAATTAAAAACCATAAAAAAGAGGAATTAAAGGCCTTCTTCCCTGTCAGCTGCATATTTAAAAGACATCACATCACTCTTGACTATATTGACTCACCACACCTGTGATTGTCTGCACTTGCACTACATACAATTAAGAACAAAATGACAACAATAATGGGAGAGGAGCTAACAACTATAGATGGTTGTTGATGGCAGAAAAGTCACTTTCCTTTGAGGACACATCTGTTAATGGGTTACTCACACCTCAGTGAATGGCCCCACAACCATACACATATAGGTTACACTAATAGAACTCAGGAGTTACCACTAATGACAAAAAGAGCTGAGGAAATGAATTTGGGAGGGAGTGGGAGTAAAGAATCAGACGTGAAAGGAGGAAGTGATAGATGGATGTAAACAATGCACAGAATTTTAAAATAAATTTTAAAAACCAAAATTGAGAAAATAAAAGAGAGCTTATCTTTATGATGTTATTGTGAGTATACTTTTTCCTATATATAACAGGATGAATTTTAAAAAGGACATGATAAAGTATCTTAGAAAAGCTGCCATAGTCACTAAACAAGAAAGCAAAGGAAAACCTATGAAGATGTCATCACCTACTACAGCCACAGGTCTTCCCTACAGCACACAGCTTCAATTTTGTGACAGAGAGTGGAACTAGGTCAAAGTTCCAGTGTCAATAAAGACGTAAAATCAACCCAGTCATATTAGGATAAAGTTTTCTCACCTAGAATTCTCACTTGACAAAATTAGACTATTGAATAAGGTTGCTACTTAGATATCAAAATATTTCATTTTGAATATTGTTAAGTCTTAATTCAAGTTGTTACAAAATTGATATTTTTATGCAGTATTAAAACACAAAAACAATTTTTGTTCACACGTAATGTTTTCTTCCTTTTCCAGATTTTTTTTTCAGGCAAATCAGATTGCCAATGCAATAGTATATATTTTGCCCTATGAAGATAAATTAAATAAGTATAAAATATTTTTAAATTACTAATATTATTTTGGAATTTTAAGTTTCCTCATGCCTCATTTGCAAGTATTCTTGTAATAGGCAGGTGAACTTGTTATCTGAACCAATTATTGACCAACTCTTCATTTGCCTTTGGCCAGAGGTGGCACTATGATTTCTGAATTTTTTCTTAAAGCTTATGCATTAGAACACATCAGGTTATTACTGCTTTTGCAACAATAACAAGAGACTTATGAAAAATATAAACATTGGAAAAGTAGTGTCAAAGAGGCATCTGTAATAACAACAGGATTATCTTTAACTAAATGCTAATCACCTAAATTTAAATGTTTGAACCAAAACTTAATAGATTACTTTTGAGTACTTAAAAATCTACAGTATTAAGCTAAATCCCCCAATGCTCATGTTCTTTCTAGATGCACAAGTCATTGGATCTTTCCTCAGAGTTTCTCCCATCTTGAAATTACATTTGAGAAATGGTAACTATTATAATGAATTTACATTTGTAATTTTCCTAATTTAATCTGAAGCACCTATATGAATGATCATAGCAGCAGTATCATTCATAGAAACCACTGAATTCTATCACTTTGAATGTAACTCCTTGACTCAATACTTACACCAATAAGAAAATTCGACAGTTTATCAATAAGAAAAGATCTATAGCCTTAATTGGTCCTGGTCTTGCCTGTCCCTTTTCATTAAAAATATCTTCAGATTTAAGACATTTATTTTAGCCCATGACCTCTATTTCTACTTTGATTTCCTTCTACTGTGTATTGGTAAACATCACCCCACACAAGGCTTCATCATTAGTGTTCTAGACAGTGGACATAATTCTCAAAAACATTAAGTAAACTCTGTTCTATTTATTGTTCATTAGCAGGAACTCTTCTGAGTGCTGGGAAAAAGACATAAAACACTTATTTCTTTTAAATCTCATATGTGGGTTATTAATATTCAAAGATAAGATATTTCTTTTTCTTTGGTTTCTGGGATATTTTAGAAAGTGCTAATTCTTCACAAGAGAACTATTATACTTTGCATATTGTGAAAATGCTAAGAATCTCAGCATCTTAAAAAGGAACTGAAGCTGGGAATAAATAGACATTTTAAGATGAGAATGCTTATTGCAGTGCTATGTAGCCACTGGGTACTCATTAAATATTAGCTAGTGTTCAAATAATTAAGTGGAATGTAATTAATTTCTGTGCAAAGAGACTGCAAAGGAGAACATTTGTCCTGTCTGAAACTAAAATACATAAAAAAAATGAAGAACAAGTGACCATCCACATACAATTAAAATTTTACCAGGAATAACAAAAAATGTCATAAAGAGACATTGTAATTTTGATACAAAACCCACTGAAATATTATCTTTGGAAACTGAACATGTTGACTGATTTAGTCTTTTGGTGAATGAAAAAATCTTTCCTGGTATGGAAAGAGTGTTCATTCATTAAAACACTTGATTATCGAGAATGATAACTAGGGTCTGTACATTCAGAACCCATATAAAAGCTAAATGGGTACTATGGCACTTTGGGGATTCCAAGATATGGGAGACGGAGATGGGTTAGACAAAAAAACCAAGTAGCCTGGTTATCAAGCTAGTGAGCTCTAGATTTAGTTAAAGACCCAACACACACACACACACACAGAGAGAGAGAGAGACAGAGACAGAGACAGAGACAGAGACAGAGAAAGGAACTTTTAAAAAATCTTTATTTGTTTGAAGTTAGATTATACTGAGTTTTGTTCTAATTGAGGCTTAACTACAAGGAATAAAGTGGTTCATGGATCAGGGTTTGATGGAATTATAGATTAAGACCCCCCCAATTAATTGTCTTGTCTTCTTTTCCTGTTGCTGTGAGAAAGCACTTAGAAAAGCAGAAAAGTAAGTTATGTGAAAAGTTTATTCTGTCTCACAATTTAAAATATAGTTCATTGAAGGGAATTAAAGGCAATAGGAGGTTAAATAAACTGGTCATACATGAATACACACGGACATATCATTTACTAGAGTGGCGTACAGACTGTGGTATCACTAGTCTAAGACTTGCTGTATATTTCATGGGGGAAAATTTTAAAGATAATTAGTTTGTGCTGACAAAACAAGATACCAGAGGATGGGTAGCTTAGCCATAAAAAAATGATGTCATAGTATGTTCCAATTCATTTACAGTCTTGGAGGAGTTGGAAAGGAGAAACTATATTCAAAATATATTGTATGAAAAAATATTTTAAATAAAAATAGGAAGCGATAAATAAATAATAGTTTCTTTAGAACTTGACAATGGTCATGCTTATGTAAATTCTTGACTTGATATACTAAATTCTATAGAGTAGAACTCTATTATCACTTCCTAGCCTCAAAACTAAATAGGATCACTTTCCTTTAAAATCTGCTGTGTTCTGAGAAAACTGATATGGAATTTGACTTTTTCTTAGAAAACTGGTTTAATATCATGATTTCGCTCTGCTCATCACTTTCCTTTCATTTATACAGACTAGGATTTTCTGCCAAGGCACCAGCCATAATTACATTGGAGCTTAGCATACCAAAGATAATTAAAACAATTGTCCATACATATATACCTGAAGCCCATTTCTTAGGTGTTTCTACATTGTCAAATAACCAATATACACAACCTATCACCGATTAAACTCAAAACCAATTACTGTCTTATCAGAAATATAGTAACTGCCACACATATATTTATTACACCTACATATACATTATTGATATTTGCAAAATTATGTCTGATCTTTGTGGAATGAAGACCTTCTTACTTTTGTTTTTTTTTTTTTTTAATGGATGGAAATGACGCCAAATATTGTCTTTGCTTTTGTATAGGTGATGCTGACTGTAAGTATAATAAAAGGATCTTGCTACATTGCTCATAATAATCTCCTGGAAGGACTCTTTAAAGATTTACTTTTCTTATTTTATTTTTTTTGTGTAGGTATATATGCCTGCATATGTTTATCTGTATATGAATTCAACTGCCTCTAGTGATCAGAGGCATTGGATCCCTTATAGCTGGAGTTGCCGACTTTTAAGCCACCTGGCAGGGGTGCTGGAAACGGAACACATACTCTAGGAAAAAACAACAAGAGCTCTTAGTCATGCAACCATCTCTCCAGACCCTAAAAATGATCTTTAAATTAAGTATACAATATAGATATTTCAATTTTTTTAAGTTTCTTATTGTTCAAATTCCTGTGATACTATTTGTGGAAGCCCGGACAGTTATTTTATGATACATTCAAGATTTTTGATGCTCTATAGGATTGTGACCAATTTCCAAGTCTGCTTAACAGCAGATTTTCTCTCCTGATGAAATACTTTCTTTTGCTTACAAGAACTCTGTCTGATTCAGTTGTTGTATCAAAGGAATGTTGAAAACAAGAGTTTCAGTTGTGTAAAACAGCAAAATTTGTTATCTGAATGGCCAAGATCAAAAACACTGATGATAACTTATGTTGGAGAGGTTGTGGAGTAAAGACAACACTCCTGCATTACTGGTGGGAGGGCAAGCTGGAACAGCTCCTTTGGATATCAGTGTGGAATTTTCTCATAAATTAAGAAACAACCTTCAAGACACAGCAATACCACTTTGGGGTATATATCCAAAAAATGCTCAAAAATACAAGGACATGTGCTCAACTATGTTTATAGGAGCATTGTTTGTCATAGCCAGAACCTGGAAAAAACTTAAATGCCCCTCGATAAAAGAATGGATAAGGAAAATGTGGAACATTTACACAATGGAGTACTACACAGCAGAAAAAAAATGACGATCTTGAAAGTTGCAGGCAAATTGATGGAGCTAGAAAACATCATTTTGAGTGAGGTAATCCAGACCCAGAAGGACAATTATCTTATGTACTCACTCATAAGTGGCTTTTAAACGTAAAGCAAAGAAAACCAGCCTACAAATCACAATCCCAGAGAATCTAGACAACAATGAGAACCCTAAGAAAAACAAACATGGTTCTAATCTACATGGGAAATTGAAAAAGACAAGAACTCCTGTGTAAATTGAGAGCACGGGACACATGGAAGAGGGTTGAAGATGGGGGAGAGGATAGGAGGGGAGCAGAGAAAAATGTATAGCTCAATAAAATCAATGAAAAAATTGTTATCTGCTTTCCTGTGAAAGACAATTAAAATCCTCTTATCATTAGTGAATTGAAAATCGAAAGCTATTTCCCCATGGCATTCAGGTATAAAACAAAATTGAATCACCCCTTACACTATTCAAGATTAAGTGGATGATAGAAAACAGATGGATGGGAGATCCTGGATATTACTTTTGTAGAATTGCATGAAGATCAGAAGTCATTTCGGTGATGTGCTGTGTGTGGGGGGGTCCTCTCTTCCTAAGTCATTGAACAAACGAAACCAAATATACACCTGGAGCAGCCTTCCAAAATGTTTTATTTGCAATCCCTGAAACTGGGGCAGACACTGTGTCAACTTGGAAAACTTTTTTCTAGACGCACCAAGAGTAAGGAGCTAATATTCTCCCACCTAAGGTTGGAGCTTTCAAGTTGCTGTTTTGTGATAAAGATTGAACTAGGTGGCTCTCCTGGTTTCTTATACGTGAAAGGGAGAGAATTACTTTTTATAAGTTTGCACTCTATAAAGTAAATGCAGGTAAGCTGGGAATGTCAAATCTAGCAATTGACAGAAACCTCAGTCCTTTCTCACTTGCCTTCCCCAAACTCTTTCTCCTTGCATTTCCCTACCCTAACCATTAGGTGTCACAGTCTTCAACCTAAACCTTCTATCTTGTCTTAGACTGTGCACATTACTAAATCAACTCAACCCTGTCTCCTATTTTCCCACCTAAATGGCCAGGCTTCCCTCACACTCTTCTACCCCATCGAAAATGTAGCCTGATCCTCACCTTTTCCTCAGAGCTTTCTGACTCTCTAAAATTCCTCTTAGCATATGCAAATGAAGCATTTACCTTTTAGCATAAAGCCTTTTCCTAGACACCCAGTTCTTTGGTGACAAAAAAAGACCTGTGAGGAATATCTACCTTGTAAAATGCTCTCCATCATTTAATGCACAAACTTCAAAATTTCTTAACAACTTAATAAGGAAAAATATTTGAGATGTGTGGAAATGGGTCCTCAGGGCGATTTTCAGAAACTTGAAAACATATCATTTCGAGTCAGGCTGAATATGTTCATAGTCAGCAAATCAGTCACCTGGCCATATTTTCTCTGCATAATAGGCTGCTTTTTGGCTGTTTAGATCAGCTTGAAAATTTGTTTATAAAGTTAGCAACAAAAAAATTATATTAGTCAGTATATCTTATCATTGACATGCCAAAACCCCACTCCAATATTGTAAATATTTTGAACACATAAATTCAGGCATGGCTCTGACTAACATCCACAAGATACTGGACTACTGTCCTGGATGCCAGGAGCAAGACTTGGATGAAACAGAGGCACAGCAGTGTCTTTGCAATGGATTCTCGCAGATATTGAGTTCAGGCCAGCCATGTTGGCTGAAAACATTGAGTGTTTATCAAGAGAAGTGTATGTTAAGTTAGCCTGAAAAAGCAAAGCTTTAAAACCACATAAAAAAAAAAAAAAACTAGGCTTAGGTTCACCTTCTTATTTAGCTTCTTTCGGTTCACCAATTGTAGACTCCGTGACCCTTATTTATGGCTAGAAACCAATTATGAGTGAGTACATCCCATGTTCATCTTTTTGGGTCTGGGTTACCTCACTCAGTATAGTGGTTTCTATTTCCATCCATTTGCATGCAAAATTCGAGAAGTCATTGTTTTTTACCGCAGCGTAGTACTCTAATGTGTATATATTCCACACTTTCTGCATCCATTCTTCCATTGAAGGGCATCATATAGTTATCTTCTTGGCTATGGAAAGTAGACAAAATTGCCGGGGAGAAAATTAGGAAATTGGGGGGTGGTGGGATGGGGGTAAGGGGAGATAGGGAGAGAAAAGGGAGAAGGGGAGGATGGGGGGAACTTGGGGAAAAAGGAAGATTGGGATAAAGGAAGGTTGGATAGGGGAGCACTGAAGCGCAATTCTTACTTAAGGGAGCCACCGTAGGGTTGGCAAGAGACTTGAACCTAGAGTGGCTCCCAGGTGCCCAAGCTGAGGTCCCCAGTTAGTTCCTTGGACAGCTGAGGATAGGGAACCTGAAATGACCCTATCCTATAGCAATACTGACGAATATCTTGCATATCACCATAGAATCCTCATCTGGTGATGGATGGAGATAGAGACAGAGACCTACACTGGAGCACTGGACTGAGCTCCCAAGGTCCCAATGAGGAGCAGAAGGAGGGAGAACATGAGCAAAGAAGTCAGGACCACGAGGGGTGCACCCACCCACTGAGACAGTGGCGCTGATCTATTGGGAGCTCACCAAGGCCAGCTGGACTATGACTGAAAAAGCATGGGATAAAACCGGACTCTGAACACGGCGAGCAATGAGGGCCGATAAGAAGCCAAGGACAATGGCACGGGGTTTTGATCCTACTTCATGTTCTGGCTTTGTGGGAGCCTGGCCAGTTTGGATGCTCACCTTCCTAGATATGGACGGAGGGGGGAGGACCTTGGACTTTCCACAGGGCAGGGAACCCTGACTGCTCTTTGGACTGGAGAGGGAAGGGGAGAGGAGTGGGGGGAGGGGAAGAAGGGTGGGAGGAGGGGGAGGGAAATGGGAAGCTGGGAGGAGGCAGAAACTTTTTTTTTCCTTTTCTCAATAAAAAAAAAAAACCTAGGCTTAGTAAATTCATCATAGTGAATGGTTCATTAATCAAAAATTGTATTCTCATGAAATAACCATTTTTTAAATACTGTTTAAATACTGCTTAATCATGAAATTCTCTGTAGGGAATATATTGTCACCCAATGGTTTTCTATTGCATTTATCTAAGACCTGAATCTATTCTTTATATCTCTACTCCTTGAACAAGACAAAAGGTGGATACACAAAAGGAGGGAGCCCTGCCACATCCATATAACTGCATACTTTTGTACTGCTGTTTATTCAGGTCGCTTGACACCATTTTAAAGTCACTTTTTCATCTTAATTACTGAACAATAGTCACAATTAGTGCTATACATTGAGGACTTTGTATACATTTGAATTTAGGGCACCAGAGCCCGAAGAGATCCCGAACAAAAGCACGCCTCATCAGAGTTCTAATATATTCCCAAATACTCGGGGCCAATTGCATTTTTTCTTAGTATATTCTACATTAGCATTTATTAATGTTATTTAACATTAACAGGGATTATGAGATATTTATTATCTTGCCTCTAGAATACATAATCTATCTTTGTGCCATACTGTACATTGTAGGCGTTCTTAATGTCTTAGCATCCAAAGCAAGCGAGGTTCTAAGACTGAGGTCCTGATATTAACCAGACCTCAATACGCTAGCTGCCTTCACAACATGTAGAAGGGAAAACAAGAGCAGTGAGGTGCGTGAAGAAAAAAGAAGACAGGACAACAGCAGATTATAAGTAATCTATTGAATAAGAATCCAGTTCCAGAAAGATACCGATAGTGGGAGGGGGAAAACTATTCCATTCTTCAAACCAGAAACTATGGGAGAAATAATGGAATTAGAAAATGAACAGTGTGCCAGGCAGTGGTGGTGCACACCTTTAATCCCAGCACTCAGGAGGCAGAGGCAGGCGGATCTCTGTGAGTTCAAGGCCAGCCTGGTCCACGAGAGCTAGTTCCAGGATAGGCTCCAAAGCTACAGAGAAACACTGTCTCGAAAAACCAAAAAAAAAAAAAAAAAAAAAAAAAAAAAAAGGAAAAAGAAAATGAGCATCTACTTTGTAATAAATCAACTATGACCTAAACTGTTAGGCAAAAGTATGATGAAAAACAAGTATTTTTGACTCTCTTATAAGATACTGACATTTTACCAGAGGAAAAACATAGAATTGACCAGTTTACATTAGAATTAGTGGGAATCAAGTACCAATTGCAGTGAATTCTACTAAGTCCAAGGTTCTACATAATGACTTTAAAAATCAGGGAAATCTAAAGGAAGGAGTCTGAAAAAATAAAAATCCAAAAATAATAAAAATGAAAAGAAAAAGAAAAATATAAAAAATAATTGGATATATTATGTAGCAGTGGGATGGGTGTCTAGTTTGAGTAATAAAATTGTATCAAGTTAGGTTTACTTTTATTGATACTTTTGCTTTGGTAAGTAAACAGATTTGATAAGGGTAGTATATAGTGAAATGTTAAGCAATTAAACGTATCATATCTGTAAATTTCTTCAAACTTCTAAAAAATGCATATACTTAAAAAGTGATCTCATAATATAAACCTATGCATGCATGTAGGTATAAGAACGTATGTATAAAACATCTATAAATATAGTATATATGTAATATATAGACATAAGCAAATATAGAAGAATAATGTATATTAAAGGTTTTAACTTTCAGGACTTGAATAGGGCTCAGTGGGCAAAGCACAGCCATACAGATATGAGGATCTTAGTCCTAACCCCCAGAACCCATAAAGTAGTCCACGTCTGCATCTGTACCAGTGATTCTATGGTGAGATGGGAGATAGAGAGAGAAGAATCTCCAGAAACCCCTGTGCTGCTAGCCTTAAACGCATAGCAAAACACAGAGAAAAGCTGCCTTAAGAGAGAAGGTAGCATCAATGCCTAAATATGTTTTCTGACCTTCATACTAGTGACAAAACAGAATAATGTATGCCTGAATTTAAAAAAGGTAGATGTAAGTATACACACCATACAAACATGCAACACATAAATTAACTAATTAAAATGAAAGCAATAATTCATGAGTTAATTTTGCACCTATTGTTAATCCACAACTCACTTTAGGACACAATGTTTATAAAGGGTCAAAGGGATTTTAATCTCGTGGAAAGTTGCAGAATGAAATGTTTCATGTGAGGGCTTTCACTCTGAGGGAAAGAAATTTTGTTGCACATAATCACTCACAAAGAAGGGAGCCCTTGTTTTTGATTGCTGAAAATTAAGAATACCAAGTGATATAACCATCTCAAGGGAACAACAAAAGAACAGATGAGACCAGTTTTTTTTTTTTAAAAAAAAGTGATGAGGGAAAACTGGTCATAATATCCAAACAGAAGTGTGGTCTCCTGAATTTTTTCCTTCTTCTAGCTTAGAAAATGTCTAAAAATGTCCAGAGTTTTGACATATCTACTAAAGACATAACAAAAACAAAATATCATTAGGTAAAACAAAAGCAATCATGAGTTGGAAAAGGCAAACCAAGAGAAAAGAAAGGGCCCAAGAGAAGACACAGGAGTAAGAGACCAACTCGTTCACACACTCAGAAGTCCCATAAAAACTCTAAACTGGTAGCCATAACATATACAGAGAAGACCTGGGACAGACCCAGGCAGGTCTTGTTCTTGCTGCTTCAGTTTGTGAGTTCATAAGAGCTTTTCTTCGTTGTTATAGAGGACCTCTTTATCCTGGTGTCCTCTTCCCCCTCTGGATCTTACAAAGTTTCTATCTACATTTCAACAAGGTGAGGGATTTGACAGAGACATGAATGTAGAGCCAAGGTCTCTATTTTTGCATAATCTGTGACTGTGGGTCTCTGCTTTTATTTCCATATGCTGCAAGAGGAAGCTTCTCTGATGATGACTGAATAAGGCAGTGATCTATGAGTATAGTAGAATATCATTAAAAGTCATTTTATCATTATTTTAAGACCAGTAGTATTTGGTTTTACCCTAGGTCTCAGGGCAGTTGTCATTTGAGGTGGGGCCTAGTTGTAAGGTTTTTTACTGATAGCAAGTACATTTTTCAGGTATGTCGGTTTTAATCCAAGACAAGATGTTGGTAGCATTTTTGTAATAGCAAAAAATATATGTAAAGAGAAAATTTGAATGTAATTCTAGTGCATTCATTCCTACTCTGAAAGACATACAACTATGAAACATTATAATGTAGTTAAGAAGTATTAAGGATAGCTTTAGAAAGCAAGTTTCAGTAAAATATTTGTCATTACAGACTTAAAGATATCAAAAGCCACAAATGGGGAGAAGGGATAATTTTTTCAGTGGGGTAGTCACTATTAGTTGGCCTATGTTCTGATAAATAACTATTTCATGGAAGCTGCTGCAATTAAATTCAGTGGATCACAAAACAAATAAACAAAAGAGAACATAAAAATAGGGCAAGAGCTTCATAGGAAGAATAAATGATTCATTGATAGTGGGAGGGGGATGAGAGTAATGAGGTAAAATGACCAAGACATATTTGATATATCTAAAGCTGGGGAAGAAAAACAAGTTAAAATTCTACAACTATATTACTGTAGCTCTGTAATAGAGTTTAAAGTCAGGGAGCCACTTTAGGGTTGGCAAGAGACCTGACCCTAGAGGGTCTCCCAGGTGCCCAAGCCGAGGTCCCCAGTTAGTTCCTTGGGCAGCTGAGGATAGGGAACCTGAAATGACCCTATCCTAGAGCAATACTGACGAATATCTTACATATCATCATAGAACCTTCATCTGGTGATGGATGGAGATAGAGACAGAGACCCACACTGGAGCACTGGACTGAGCTCCCAAGGTCCCAATGAGGAGCAGAAGGAGGGAGAACATGAGCAAAGAAGTCAGGACCATGAGGGGTGCACCCACCCACTGAGACAGTGGAGCTGATCTATTGGGAGCTCACCAAGGCCAGCTGGACTGTGACTGAAAAAGCATGGGATAAAACTGGACTCTCTGAACATGGCGAACAATGAGGGATGATGAGATGCAAAGGACAATGGAACAGGTTTTTGATCCTACTTCATGTTCTGGCTTTGTGGGAGCCTAGCCAGTTTGGATGTTCACCTTCCTAGATATGGACGGAGGGGGGAGGACCTAGGACTTACCACAGGGCAGAAAACCCTGACTGCTCTTTGGGCTGGAGAGGGAGGGGGAAAGGAGTGGGGGGAGGGGGAGAAGGGTGGGAGGAGGGGGAGGGAAATGGGAGGCTGGGAGGAGGTGGAAACTTGTTTTTTTTTCTCCTTTTCTCAATAAAAAAAATTCTACAACTATAGATACATGTTTGTCAGATAATCATAGAGCTGGTTCTTTGAGAAAGTCAACAAGATTAATCGTTGAGAAACATGATGGAATTCTTAATATTTAAGGTGGAAGGTAAAATAATTGGAAAGTTGTAGTTAGATGGGAAAATGAAATAATGCTAAAGGAAAATATGAAATGTAACACATGAAATTTTTCTATCACAAAATAAGTAAAATCTTGAACATGCCTATGGACAAGCACTAGAATATAACAGGGTAACTAAAATATTGATTTAATCAAGTGACAGAATTGTGGACATAGCTTGCTATGTAATGTTGGTGCTGATTGTTTTTCCAATAAAGTTTTTGAAAAGAGAAAAAATTGATTCAAAGATGAGAGAGTAGGAAAGGAGGTATACCAGGGAGGATTTTAAAGTGGAGAAATGAGTATGTTCAAAAGACACAAATGATTGTTTAAAAAATGTTAAAGTAAGCATTGTGGAGTTCACAGCTTGATTATTTTCTCTGCATTCAACAGGAATCATGTGGTCGCAAACTTCACTTATTAACTTGGAAAATTTAGCTTTATGTTCCTTAGGATTTTGTAACAAACAGGTTCATATGTAAATATGAATATGTAAATATAAGTATTTCCTCTTTTTTTACTTTAGGGAGGCAATGTAATCATCTGACATGCAAGATTTTAGAGAGAAGTATCAGTTTGTAGATTTAAGAAGTGGAAGCTATTATTCCAATATGGACATTGCATCATATCTCTCTAGTTGTAATAATCACTTGTTATTTAAATTAGTGTTAGAGTTTCCTAATAGAAAAAACAAGTGTTTTAAAATAATGATAAGTAACCAAGGAAACGGATCACTCATTCCTCACTTTCTCTTCTGTTTTTGCTTTGTCATTTATGATGTATGTCAGCCACAGAATATATTGTCAATTATTCAGGTTGCACTAGGTAATTATTGATATAATTAAATAATGAATCTTTTTTCATTGACATAATCAGTATTCCCCAGGCTCACCTAAATTGGAAATGCTGGGACAGCTGTTTTGTTACTGGGACTTAGCAGTATTCTTCAGAGACACTAGCAGTTCCATAAATAAATAACATTTTAAAATATGCAATGAATGCTAATTTGGAAACTCCAATTACACTTTAAAGGTTGTTTGAAGTTTACAGTTGTTTTGCAAACACGGAAAAAAACCAGATGTGCTTGCTCCTTAAAATCAGAGAATACAGATGTAGGAAGGAAAGAGTGGGTTGTATGAATCTCATTTAGAGGTTTGACTCAAGCCACAGACCTTTCCAATAACAACTCATGTCACCAAAGCAATCTCACTATTAAGATTTTAGACATTTCAGACTTTGTGTGTTTGTTTCCTTAGTTTTTGTTTTGTTTCAAGACAGGGTTTCTCTGTATTTTTGGCCATCCTGGACCTTGCTCTGTAGATCAGGCTGTCCTCAAACTCAGAGATCTGCCTGCCTCTGATTCTCAAATGATGGGATTAAAGGCATTCATCACCACTGCCTGGTTCATTTCGGACTTTAAAGAATTATTGTTCAGTGTTTAAGCCAATTGTGTTTGTAAAATGAAAAGATATTGGGCTATTTGTTTTCCTTTTAGTTTTAAGCAACTACTAAAAATGACTCATTTTTCAGCCCTACTGTGAAACATGAACACTGTCAAACTTACAGAAAGTAGGTTCTACTTAATTACTCGTGAGAAAAACAGGTCATATTAGTTGTTTTATACACGGTAAACTGAAGACACAAGCATTGAAGTACCCTGTTATTTTCTGTTCCTTGTACTAGTCTATGGATTTTATCCTGCATTTCAAATTCTTCCCATCTACTCACAGCTACATGGATTTGAGTTTTACCATTGTTTGACTCTTCCATGAAATGAAATGTGATCATTTATCATGTCTTTTAATAAGACTTTAAAGATTTCACAAGTATTTTACCATTTCTTATTCCTTAATATTTAATCTATTTGAATTTTATGATTGAAAATAATCTCATAGGCAATATAGTTATTATTTGCAGCTCAAGTTGCTTGGATCTATAAGTTTTCTTTTATGTGGTCTCACTCTTTCTTTCAATTTTGTTATTAACATTTTAATAAATAATCCGAGAGTTCACAGAGAATGGAAAATGGGTCCAACTTATCCTACTCAACTCATTTTCTCCACATCTGTCCTGTAGGTTACCTCCACAAGTGCCCTATATCTTACTCCTATGTATATTGTCTTCACATGTGCCTGATATCTTACTCCCATGTATATTACCCCCACATATGTCCTCTATCTTGTAAGGCTTTAGGTACTCTCAGCTGAGTAAGTAGAGCATCAGTTAGGACTGTAATTTATATTCAACAACTCCATCTTACTTTGACACTGGTTGACAGTATTCTATCTTGGCCATGTAGATGGAAATTAGTCTCCCAGACAGCAAGGTGATGACAATGTATTCTGCAATCCACAGCACTAAAATCTTCCTGTTAATAAGGTAACTGAAGAACAACAGCCAAATTACTTGGCTACTTTATAAATCCCATTCCTCATTCCTAAGTAAAGAATTAAAAACATGGACAAAATTTTTTAAAACACATTTTACCAAGAGGAATATATATATATATATATTCATTGTGCCTCTCATTGACTCTCATTGTTACTAACGATCCTTCTCTGCCATTGATTAGTCCCAAATATGCCCCAAGTTCAGAGAAAATGTCACCTAATTAAGCCAAGTTCTATGTCCTGACCCTGCAGAAATTCTATAAGTAATATTGATAATTAAAGATGTTGGAGACAGTGGGGCTGATCTATTGGGAGCTCACCAAGGCCAGCTGGATTGGGACTGAAAAAGCATGGAATAAAACTAGACTCTCTGAACATTGTGGACAATGAGGGCTGCTGAGAAGCCAAGGACAATGGCACTGGCTTTTGATCCTACTGCATGTACTGTCTTTGTGGGAGCCTAGCCTGTTTGGATGCTCACCTTCCTAGACCTGGATGGAGGGGGGAGGACCTTGGACTTCCCACAGGGCAGGGAACCCTGACTGCTCTTAGGACTGGAGAGGGAGGGTGAGAGGAGTGGGAGGAGGGGGAGAGGGGTGGGAGGCAGGGAGGAGGCAGAAATTTTTAATAATAAAAATAAATAAACAAATAAACCAACCTGTATGTAAAAAACTGTTGGAAGGTTTCCGTGATTTGCTATAGTGTCATAGATAATGTTTTCTTGTCAGTCTCTCCAAATCTCGAAGTGCTTGCGTTCCTGTAATCCAATACCACACTGTAGAGTAAGTTCTAGAAAAACACTGCCATTGCTGCTATTAGCAATGGTGATGGTGCTAACATGTATGGTATCTGCCTTTCAGTTAATACTTCCTGATTTCCAGCTACTTTAACTGTGACTTGGATACTGTATCATTTAATCCTTATGAGAAATCTTTGAGGCCAATATCATAAAGCCTATTTTATATATCAGAAAAATGAGGCTTAGAGATGATGCATCACATTCCACGTTTGTCTAAATCTGAATACTTTCTTACTAAATCACTGCTTTAGAAATTCCCAAATTAGCAAATTACTTCAAGACATAATATGTGCTGGCAAACCTATATAGGAAATGTGTTAGACTGAGGAGATTAGAAAGAAATGTGGTGTTTAATGAAAAAGACAGAATCTCTGACATTCTTTTTCTGCTTGTTTATTTGTTTTTTGTTGTTGTTGTTGTTTTTTTTTTTTTTTTTTTTTGTCTTCTTTGCTTTTCAGAGACAGAGTTTCTCTGTAGTTTTGGAGCCTGTTCTGAAACTAGCTCTTGTAGACCAGGCTGGCTCCGAACTCACAGAGATCTGTCTGCTTCTGTCTCCTGAGTCCTAAGATTAAAGGTGTATGCCACCGCTGCCCAGCAATATCTGACATTCTTAAGTGAAAGTTATGTTTGAACTGAGAACTGAGTGGCGGAAGAAGGAAAGGATGGAGCCATGTGAACAGAAATGAAAAAGATGAATTAGAATATTCACTGAAGCAGGGAACACAGCCTGTCTAGATAGAGAAATCAGGCTTTGGGATTAGAGTTTAGCAGCCTTAGGAAAGACACAATGCTATGGTGGACAAGAGAGCACATCACATGTTAAGATCTTGTACTAAGAGGTTTAGATTTCATCCCAAATGAACTGAGTTCTTTGGACATGATTATCTTTGGACTTGAGTTTGAATGACAATCAAATTCCAACCAACTTCCTGTTTATTAATGAGACTTGATCACTGTTTGCATACATTAAGTTTCATGCTGTCTGGGGTTCTTTCCCAATACAATGATAGAGCTGAAATGTTGTTTTACAGTTCCTATGGTCCACAAAGTTAAAATATACACTTTGCAGTTCCTTATGTAAAATTCTCTGAATGCCTCATCTGTAGATTGTGCGATTAACATCATTCCCTCTTAATACGCTGTCTCCCTGCCTAACAAGTGATCCTTCTAGCAGCAAAGCTAGGGAAACTTTCTGTGCTAATCATCTCCTCCAGAGTTCCACATAATTCGTACAATTGATTTCTACAATCCAATCAGTCACCTGTCGCCTGCACTTACTCTGTAACAACAGTGTATTTTTAGTAAAGGGGTCCCAAATATAATCCTCGACCAATTTAAGACATATCCCCCAAATACATCACAACTCTAAATTTCTCCTATTTTATGCACACTTTATTATGATAAAAAGATTCTTTATAGTATAATTCACAAACTTACTTGTCATCACTTCGAGTACTCTACACTACTTAAAGGCTGAAATATTTTCTCTATATATTGTAAATGATGTAACCATGATAACATGTATGTTATAAGTTTTTCTGTGGACACATTTTCATTTCTCTTTAGAGTATACACATAAGTAGATATTTAACATTTTGAGAACTGAACTACCAGGCTGTTCTTTAGTATTGATGGAATATTTTACATTCCTTTCTTCATGTAAACAGGCTTCAGATTCTTCATATTTTTAGAATACATTGACTTCTTGTCCATTTCATTAAAGTCTCCCCAGTGAAGCAAAGTAACATATTTCTGTGTTTTAATATGAAGCTTCTTAATGACTGTTAGTATTCCACATTTTTACTTCTATATGGTTGGTTGATGTAGGTGGGTCTTCTATCTATCTGTTGTTTCATTGGTTAATTAATAAAGAAAACTGCTTGGCCTAATAGTTAAGAACATTGGTAGGCGGGAAAGACAGAACACAATGCTGGGAGGATAAAGGCAGTGAGGCAGACGCTATAGCTCTCCTCTCCAAGATGGACGCAGGTTAAGATCCATTCTGGTAAGCCACCACCTTGTGGCATTACACTCATTAATAGAAATGGGTTAATCAAGATGTGAGAATTAGCCAATAAGAGGCTAGAGCTAAGGGGACAAGCAGTGTTTAAATAAATACAGTTTCCGTGTAATTATTGTGGGGCTAAGCCCTACACAGCCTGATGTAGGAGGTTCTTAAATTCTAGGGCATTTTAGTCTACATTTTCAGGACCTTACAGAAAAAAAAATCTGAGAAAAGAAAACATAACATTTGTTCCTTGTAGAAGCAGGTATTTGTGAGTTCAGTACCAGCCAGAACTACATAGTGAAACCTAGATTCAAAATTATGTGTGATGATTTGAATAAAATGGTACCTCTAGGCCTGTAGGGATTGTACTATTAAGAGATATGACCTAGTTGGAGTAGTTGTGGTCCTATTGTAGGAAGTATGTTATGGGGGACAAGTTTGAGGTCTCAGAAGCACAAGTGAGGTTTAGTGTCTTAAAGTCTCTTCCTGATACCTGATGACTCAGATGTAGACATCTCAGCTACTTCTCCAGTGCCATGTCTGCCTGCACACTGCCATACTTCCTGCCATGATAATAAAATAAACCTCTGTAACTGTAAGCCAGCCCCAATTAAATGTTTCCTTCATAAGATTTGCCAGGGTTAGCAGGCAGTGGTGGCTCATGCTTATAATACAAGCACTCAGCAGGCAGAAGCAGGTAGATCTCTATGAGTTCAAGGCCAGTCTGGGCTACAGAGAGAGTACCAGGACAGATTACAAAGCTATACAAAGAACACCTCTCTGAAAAGACCAGAAAAAAAGAATTGTCATGGTCACAACATCTCTCACATCAATAATAACCCTAACTAAGAGAGTAAGTCATTAAAATAAGTATATAAATAAACTGTAAGAGCTACCTATATGTCTCCACAGTCACTTGTCACTCTGGTGATGAACTCCTAGCACCATTCCCACTGACACAATTCTCATCCAGCTGATTTACAGTGAGCACCTCACATAAGTTCACCTTAGAGAGCCAGTGTGTGTAATTTTCATCATTTGAAAAATCAATATCATAACTCAGGATGACAAGGAGGAGATTTTGTAGTTACACTTTCAGTAGCCATGCTCCTGGGCTAAGGAAATTTTGGAAGGAAAGCACTTGTCCTCTCATACAGAATCACCTCTCTCTGGATGTCCTAGAATAATTTTCATTGACTAGTGTTAGCCCTTGACTGTTTCCTCCCTTTTAAACCCAATCTTGACAGATAACATTTGGGAAAACTTTCAGAGTAGCATGCAAAATTGGAAATTGAAAAGTAACTTCTTCAAGTTTGTATCAGAAATAAAACCTTTTTGCTTCTTTCTCTGCTTTTTTTCTTTTTGTTGTTGACACTGTAAACCAAACTTCTTGCATGCTATAGGACTGCTCTATCACCACACTACACTCACACAGAATCCCTGAAGAAAAATCTGTGTTCACAAGTTGCTGTCTTTTCCTCAGTCTTTGCTGTGTCTGTCAAAGCCATGCTGGCTCATTCCTGATCAACACTGCATCATAGACATGTCTGTGCAAAAAGACAGGAATGTATGTCAGAGCTGTAAGATTCCTGGAAGACCAAGAGACCTTGGCGCTTCACAAACATTCTAGAATCTCTTAAATTCTCATTATGGGAGACAGTAAGAATCTCATAATTTAATCACCACATAAAAAGGTGTAATTATAATGCATGTTCCTAGAGAAGCTAAGTAAGAAGGTGAACCCAAAGACAAACACATAGTCATCCTCATGAATATTAACCTTCATCGGGTGATGAAAGGAGACAGAGACAGAGGAGCACGGGACAGAAATCTCAAGGTCCAAATCAGGAGCAGAAGGAGACGGAGCACGAGTAAGGACCTCAGGACCGCGAGGGGTGCACCCACACACTGAGACAATGGGGAGGTTCTATCGGGAACTCACCAAGGCCAGCTGGCCTGGGTCTGAAAAAGCATGGGATAAATCCGGACTAGCTGAACATAGAGGACAATGAGGAATACTGAGAACTCAGGAACAATCGCAGTGGGTTTTTGATCCTACTGCACGTACTGGCTTTGGGGGAGCCTAGGCAGTTTGGATGCTCACCTTTGGAGACCTGGATAGAGGTGGGCGGTCCTTGGGCTTCCCACAGGTCAGGGAACCCTGATTGCTCTTCGAGCAGATGAGGGAGGGTGACTTGATCGGGGGAGGGGGAGGGAAATGGGAGGTGGATGAGGGGGGGAGGCAGAAATGCTTAATAAATAAATAATAAAGAAAAAAAAGGTGTAATTAATGGCAGCAAAAAATCAAGATATAATCAAGTTTAAAAAATAGGTAGAGAAGAGATAGACAAATTTGAGAATTATGAAGGACAAGAACATATTATCACATGAGGGAGTAGTTGCAATCTCAGAATAGTTAATAACCTGTCCCGAGTATAAGTTAGAAAATATTCTTTTTGATGTCTTCAGCATTAGTGGGTGAAACATCTCAGCATGTTCAGGCAAGGAGGGGTTTCATGGTGGTGGCAGTTCTCCAGTAATTTTCTTCTTGCATCTATTCAACTCCTCTTCCTTTCTGACAAAAGCCATGTTTCTCAGTGTATTCGTGAAAGAAGTGATGCTTGGAAGGTCAGTAACCCAAAATCTCTTTCTGTAAATTGTCAATTTGTAAATTCAAATCTATCCATTGAGCAGGATTCAAAGCCACTGATAGGATTTATGTTTGTCCAATTATATAATGAAGGCATTAAGTTTTCTCCTTCACAGAACATTAGTTATTGTGTACTCTGCATATTATATAATAGAGTTTGTCATGGTTATTAATGTTTGTCAACTTGGCTATATCTGGAATGAACTGCAATCCAGAAATAGAGGGCAGATCTGTAAGATTTTTTTTTCTTGATTTGAAATGAGAGGATCCACTTCTAGTCTGGATCTTTGAGGTAGGAAGACACATACAGGCCTTTGATCTGGATCTTGAGGCAGGAAAATATACCTTTAATCTATGCCACACCTTCTGCTAAAATCCTATATAAGAAGGTAGAAGTAGGAAGCTTTTTCTCTATGGCTGCTTACTGTCACCCTGCTTGTTAGTCCATGGCTTCAATGGTTCAATGGCATTAGAGCTTACTTCTTGAATATTCCAGCATCTACTGAAGACCAGCTGAGATCTCCAGTCTAATGGTACTGAGAAACTTCTGGATTATTGAACTTTCTGTTTGTCTTAGTTAGAGTTTCTACTATTGCAAAGAGACGTCATGACCATAGAAGCTCTTACAAAGGAAATATTTAATGAGTGGCTTACACTTTCAGAGCTGCAGTTCATTATCTTCATGGTGGCTCATGGTGGCATGCAGGCAGATGTGTTCCTGGAGAAGAAGCCCAGAGTTTTAGTTACTGATATGCAGGCAACAGGAAGTAAACTAAGACCCTGGGTGCAAACTGAGCATAGGAGACTTCAAAGTCCATTTCCACAGTGACACTTTGTCCTATAAGGCCATACCTGTTCCCTCCCCCCCAAAAAATCACACCTCCCAGTAGTGCTACTCCCTATGAGTTTATGGGTGCCAATTACGTTAAAACCACTTTTGGATTAGTTTACCATAGCCTGTAAGAGCCTGTAAGAGCCTGTAAGTTATTCTAACAAATCCCATATACATGTATAGATAGGTAGATAGATTAATATATAGATAGATATATACATACATACAAGATAGATAGATAGATAGATAGATAGATAGATAGATAGATAGATAGATAGACGGACAGACAGACAGACAGACATTTAGATATGGAAATGTTTATGAGTTTTATATTTTCACCACCTAATGTCCATATTCTGTTTATAAACAATATTGAAAATAAGATTAGGTACATCTGTTGAACCCATCCTGAGTTCTAGGCATTCTAAGGAGCCTTAGATTATGGTATTCAATCTAAAAGATAGCATTATAAAGATGATATTAACACAATTTATAAACTAAAATATTATAATGTACATACCCACTGTTGTGTGATAGTTTGTTTGTGTTATGACAAATAAAGCTGGAAATTAGAGGATGGATCTAGGCACTAATTAACTGTTAAAGCAGAGTAGTGGTGGCACAAGCCTTTAATCCCTGCCCTCCTGTCTCATACCTTTAATCCCTGCCCTCCTGTCTCATACCTTTAATCCCAGCACTCCTGTCTCATACCTTTAATCCCTGCCCTCCTGTCTCATACCTTTAATCCCTGCCCTCCTGTCTCATACCTTTAATCCCTGCCCTCCTGTCTCATACCTTTAATCCCTGCCCTCCTGTCTCATACCTTTAATCCCTGCCCTCCTGTCTCATACCTTTAATCCCTGCCTTCCTGTCTCATACCTTTAATCCCTGCCCTCCTGTCTCATACCTTTAATCCCTGCCCTCCTGTCTCATACCTTTAATCCCTGCCCTCCTGTCTCATACCTTTAATCCCAGCACTCCTGTCTCATACCTTTAATCCCCCTTGGGAGGAGGAGACTGGGAGTGATAAGAAGGGATGTAGATAGAGTCTGATCCCTTTTTGATGTAGGAAGGAGACAGGTAGGAAGCAACTGGTGGCTACTCCTGGTTCTGTGATCTTCCAGGTTTATAAACCAATATCTGATTCTTGGTTTTTATTGATTAAGATTATTTAGACTAACGTGTCAATTAACATCTGAAAATAAGAATTTTCTTCTCAGATATTTTCTACTCATATATTTATAAAGTATAGACATACCTTTTGATATATTAATTTTCCAATCTTATATTTTCTGTGTATGAAACTTTCAAAGCATGAGATATCTTTAAGTATATTTTTCAAATCTTTAATAAACTCATTTTTTAACAAATAAATGTTTTAATTATATAAAGCTTACATAAACATTCAAAGAAAAGTATTCATTTATAAGGCATTTATGTTTAAATAGACGGCTCCTTTAAAATATATCTAAATAATATAACTAATTAATTTCACTCCATAGTTGCACTTATGCCAGAATGCTCCAAGAAGGATACATGTGAGATCCTGACTTTATCAATCAATATTATAGATAACTTGAGTTTCTTTGAGATGCAATTCAAATAAATCAATAGTGCTTTACATTTTTTTATTTAAAAAACATTATTTTTATCACATACTATATCTTGATTATCATTTTGCTTACTTCTAGTTCTTCCCCCCACCACACACAAATGATTTTCTATCCATATTCTCTCCATTTATTGTTGGAGGAGGCCACTTGTTCATCCTGGCTGTCCTGCTAACTTAGACTTGAAATAATCACATAGAAACTTTATTAATTAAAACACTGCTTGGCCCATTAGGCCTAGGTTCTTATTGGCTAACTTTTATATAAATTTAACCCATTCTATTAATCTGTATATCACGTGGCAGTGACTTACTGGCAAAGATTCAGCATATCTGACTCTAGCGGCTCCAGGGCATCTCTCTCTCACACCCTGCCTTCTTCCTCCCAGCAGTCTGTTTAGTTTTCCCCTCCTACATCTGTTTCCCTATAGCTCTGCCATAGACCCAAAGCAGTTCCTTTATTAACCAATGAATGCAACACATGGATTTTAATATAGCAAAACTACATGTAACAAAACAAAACGGTCCTTCAGGCTTACTGCTTCATGAAAAAGTCTCTGAGACATTCTGCAGGACACAAGAAAGTGACTGGTAAACTGCCAATATAGGCATTCTTTTATTTTTTATGTTTTTTTTTTGGTGTTGAAAAAAATTTCTGCCTCCTCCCTGTTTCCCATTTCCTTTCCCCTCCTCTCACACACCGCCCCCTGCCCCCACTCTCCTCCCCCTCTCCCCTTCTCCCCCACTCCATTCCCCCTCCCTCTCGAGAATGAAGAGCAGTCCAGATTCCCTGCCCTGCAGGAAGTCCAAGGTCCTCCCACTTCTATCCAGGTCCAGGAAGGTGAGCATCCAAAGAGGCTAGGCTCCCACAAATCAGTTCATGCATTAGGATTGAAACCTAGTGCCATTGTCCTTGACTTCTCATCAGCCTTCATTGTCCACCATGTTCAGAGAGTCCGGTATCATCCCATGCTTATTCATGCTTATTCCCGGTCCAGCTGGCCTTAGTGAGCTCCCACTAGATCAGTTTCACTGTCACAGTGGGTGGGTGCACCCCTCGTGATCCTGACTTCCTTGCTCTTGTGCAAATGGTGCTGGCAGAATTGGTTGTCAAACCTGTAGAAGAATGAAAATAGATCCATATCTATCGCCATGCACAAAACTCAAGTCCAAATGGATTAAAGACCTGAATATCAGGCTAAACACACTGAACCTGATAGAAGAGAAAGTGGGAAGTACTCTACAATAGATGGGCACAGGAGACCACTTCCTACGTATGTCCCCAGCAGCACAGACATTAAGGACAACATTGAATAAATGGGACCTCCTGAAACTGAGAAGCTTCTGTAAAGCAAAGGACACTGTCACTAAGACAAAAAGGCAACCCACTGACTGGGAGAAGATCTTTACCAACCCCGCAACAGACAAAGGTCTAATCTCCAAAATATATAAAGAACTCAAGAAACTATACTTTAAAATGCTAATTAACTCAACTCAAAAATGGGGCACTGAACTGAACAGAGAATTCTCAACAGAAGAAATTAAAATGGCAAAAGACACTTAAGGTCATGCTCAACCTCCTTGGTGATCAGGGAAATGCAAATTAAAACAACTTTGAGATACCATCTTACACCTGTCAGAATGGCTAAAATTAAAAACACCAAGGATAGCCTTTGCTGGAGAGGTTGTGGAGTAAGGGAACACTTCTGCATTGCTAGTGGGAATGCAAACTTGTTCAACCACTTTGGAAATCAGTGTGGCGATTTCTCAGGAAATTCTGGATCAACCTACCCCAAGATCCAGTAATACCAATATAGGCATTCTTATCTTGAAATTTCCTGCTTGATGGAAAAGTCTGCTGGATACTATGGGCCTGTAGGTTGAAGATGGATGTCCCAATAGTACAGGAGAACTTTGGGTGACTGTTCAAGTAGCGAGATGTCTCTGTCAATTTTAGAGTTTTGGAAGTTGCTTACAATGTACTTCCTGTTTTCTTAGGCAATATTATACCCTTCTGGAGTCTTTGATAGTGTTGAAGAATACCTATCCATCTAAAATACATATCTATCCATCTAGAGAACTAACATGACTACAAGCTTGACTATTATAGATGATTAACTATTAACCTATGCTTTTTAAATTATACGATACATTTTTAAATGAGCTACACAAACATGATACCTTAATCAAGAGCATAAATATACATATAACAAAATTGACCTTAAATTTGTATCAATAAACCAAGATCCATACCAAAGCAAATTATTCATCACTATAGCACTTTATGTCTCTTATTAGAAAGAAAACAAGTTTCTAAAAGATAATAAAATAACATATAGTAAGATAAAACAAAATATTACACTAGAGTTGAACATGACAAACCAAAAAAGGAAAAAAATCCCAAGAGGAAGCACAAGAGTAACAGACGCATTAGTTCTAGTTCTCACACTCATGAATCCCATGAAACACTGAACTGGAAGCCATGCTATAAATCAATAACAGTTTACATTTCTTTCTTTTATTGAAAACAGATTTTCTCATATAATATATCCTGATTATGATCACCCTTCCCCATACTTCTCTCTGTTCCTTTTCTTTTGCCCTCTCATCAAGATCCACTCATTTTCTAGAACCGGCTTCTAAAAGATAATCATAAAATATAAGAAAATAAAATATGATTTGATAAAACAAAAGAAACTATTACATCAGAATTGGACAACTTAAGCAAGCAGAAGAAAAAGAGCCAAGGGAAGGCACAAGAACCACTTGCTTTTACAACCAGGAATCCCAGAAAAACACTAGTCTAGAAAACATAATATAAATGCAGAGTATCTGCTGCAGATCCATAGATGCCTTCTGCATGCTGCTTTAATCTCTGTACGCTCATACGTGCTTTTCTCCTGATGATTTAGGGGACCTATTTTCTTGGTATCTTCTATCCCCTCTAGTTCCTACACTTTCTTCTTCCTCTTCCACTGGGTTCCCCGAGCCCTGAGGGAGAGATTTGATAGACATATTCCATTGAAGGCTGAGTGTTCCAAGGTCTTTATTATGTGCACACTGTATGGCTGTGGGTCTCTATATTTGTTCCCATTTACTGCAGAAGGAATCTTCTCTGATAAATGCTGGTCAAAGCAATAGTCTGTAAATATAGCAAATATCATTATATATCATTTTTAGAAAGGTAATATCTTTTTTTTTACCCTAGATCCTTTGTGTATCTAGTCTCTTGTGTTTGGTCACCCAACAAGTATCTCATATGGGTTCCATCTTACAGAGTAGGCATTAATCTAAATCAAAAATGGTTAGTTACTTCTACAAGCTTTGTGCCTCCATTGCCCTAGCCTATCTTGCAGGCAGAAAACCCATTGGCAATCCAAGGGATTGTAACTGGGTTGGTGACTATCTTTCCTTTTTGTTTGTATTCAGATGTCCTTCCTATACTAAAGACACTAGAATGTAGGACTGAAGGCTTTGTGTAGGCACCAGCTCAACTCACCATGTTCAATGAATTTTATAGGTATTGTCTTCAGCAATGGGGCCTTGCTGTCAGTTTGTGGACAGCAATCTGATAGCATTCTGAGTTGTTTGGAGGTTCCCTTGGTATCCAACGTAATTATGTGTAACTCACTCTCAGTACTGGAAACTTCTTATGGTGATGAGATGTTCAATGGGAGCTGTCTCTTCCATTATTTGATGGTTTTTATTTAGATCAATTTCATATATGAATATATTTTAGGAAACTTCTATTTTATTAGATTTCCATATTGCCCCTCAAATGATCCTTAATTTTTATTCTCCCGCCACTTATTTCTTTACTTTTATCCCTCCAACTTCGTACATGATCCTCCCCTTCAATTTTCCCCATTCATCCATAGATAGCCTTTCTGTTTCTTTTTTCCTTATAAGATCTATTTGTCTTCTAATCTCTTATTTTGTACTTAATCTCTGTGGTTCTATGGGTAGAAGCTTGATTCCTTTTGTTTAAGTCAGATAAGGAATTCTGATTGCTAGCAGAAAACATTTATATATACATTTACCACACCCAGATCTTGAAAACCTATTTAAAAATTTGCTCTCTAAATGCCTGTCATCATCTTTCATATTTCTAAACCATCACTGGCTAAAGCAGATAGCATGAAGGCTTACTACAAGATGGACAGAGTCATCTACTAAGGGTGAAAGGGGATGCACCTCTCTTACCCAACAATGGTTCTTGGTCACCTATATCACACAGACACTGAAATATGGACCTTTGACATAGCCTTTTAAAACCTGCTTAAAACTTATATTTAAAAAACATCATGTATATTCACAATATCTAATCAAGTAAATACAATAAAATCTTTACCACATAAGTATTGTTACCTGAACAAAAAGCTCATAACAAAGCTGGAAAATTATAAGAATAAGATAGAGAAAACAGGTGCGACTAGGAAAAAAAAACCAAAAAATGTCATACTTTAAAAGAGCCTGATGAGACCCCCAGCAGAAATGAATTTAATTTCTAACAGTATATTCTTCCTCTTTCACATGTGGGAAGAAACATGAGAAGTTTGTGATCACAGCTCAGACGCACAAGAAATGGACGTTTTCATTTTATTATCAGAAAAATATGATGCTATTTACAACTCTTGCTGCCTGTGTGGGCACAAACACATCTTAAATTCCTCTAAAACATCTTGATATTCTTATTTAAGTTGGATATTCTAATATAGAATGTCTGTCTCATGAAAAATCAATTACTCTAACTATGTTAATATTTTATAACACAATGGAAATTTACATCTATCATTCAATAAAGCATGGCACTCTGAAATGGATCAGAAAGTAGAAATGCCTGGTCTTTCAATTTCTGCTGCCTTGTCGTCTCTGGATTGATTTTCAAGTCGACATTGCCCCTAGGCCTGAGACTTTGTCCTGGCAAGTGACTGTGCTGCCCCACTTAGTCTCATTATCTGATGGATCTGCATAGTGGACAGATTCTATGGCTCCCAAACATAGAGTGTTTTCTCTTTTCACAGTGTACCTCAGGCATATAAAGGTTGAATTCTTAACTGATATTTACTTAAAGAGGCTGAATTTTGAATGCACAGACAATCATTTTTCTCCCCCAAACATGGTCTACCAAAACATGACCAAATACATTTAATATTCTTTGGAATACATCTCCCTAGTAAAATACCAAATATTCAAAATCCCATCCTTGACAGAAATCTTAAGTCTGGAACCTATATGATTATGGAGAATACCAGGGGACTGAATAAAGCACCTCAGGAGAGCACTGGAAAGCCCTTCTCCCAACTATCTTCTACCTCTTCCCCAGCTCAGACACAAGCTTCCTTCTCTTGTAACTAACAAATGTCTCACTACTCCTGAAATATCCTTGATGACAATTGGCCAGTTGAAGATCTGAGTGGGGACATAAATGGTTCAAGCACTCTATCCATTATCAGTGTAATTCTAAAATAAAACAAACAAACAAGAATAAAGAGGAGTAGCTGATAAATTATTCTTTTATGATGAGGCTCACTCCAAAGCTACACTGCATACTTGCCTAATAAATATCATGCTGTTAAGCACACTCCATCTGTACATAACCTGTATCCAGGAGGGTTTTCAGACGATTTTAGAGATTGCTTTCTGATGGGGAAGCTCAGCCAATCACATATGGCTAGGGTGTGGCTGCCTGGGGCCAGGGAAGAAGGAACTGGGATTCCAGGTGCCTGCCCCTTGTTCTCTCTCTCTCTCTCTCTCTCTCTCTCTCTCTCTCCCTCTCTCTCTCTCTCTCTCTCTCTCTCTCTCTCTCTCTCTCTCTCGCTCTCGCTCTAGCTCTTGCTCTCTCTCGGCTGTGCGTGGTGCTCACTGGACCCCTGTCGTGTGAATTTCTCTATTTTTCAACTATTAAATTATATTCATTATTTTTGAGCTGTCTGGTTAATTCTGACTACCGGTCGACCACGCCCTTCAATTTTCTCTGTTTTAAAATCCATGTCAAATATATTCCACATCTAATTTATTCATGGGAAAACTGTAGCTGTCTAGGACCAATAAAAGAATTAGAATACCTAATAAACTTACACAGGTTTACTTAAATGTTGGAAATCTGGCCACCAGATCCTCTGCTGTTCTCCAGAGTAACATAGGGAGAGACAGGAAATTGATGAGAAAGAGGTGCATCCTCCTCCAAATCCTTTAATTTGTACTCAGTTTTCTTTAGAGAGTTTAGAGTCTGCAAAAATTAGTCTTGTATATTTGTATTCAAGTTTTCATCCTAGATATTTATATATAAAATTATATATCTTCCAGAATTTGAGAAACAAAAAGATTCATGGCACTTTTATTTCATTTTATTTCAAAACAATTAAAGACTCTGCTTGTGTCACACAATGTCTATCAGGTTCTTTATTCAGTAACTGTCTTCCCTAACACTGACCTGTAATTTTATGCAATCATACCTCACCCTGGACCAACAAATGATTTCTTTCTTTTGAATCTTGTTGTTATTGAACTTGGGAAATATTTAGGACTGAAGATTTATTGACTCATGCTTAGATCAACCTTAGTGCCCAGAGTCCAAGGACCCTGCATAAGGTCAGGATGGCATTGACTTTTTCCGTTTACCATCTATACTCTCTCACTGCTTTCTGAGAAAAAGGCAGACGTGAGGGTGCAGTCCAAATGACTAGTTCCTGTGATATGCATTGCGTGTAGATCTTGTCACCTCCTCACGCTGCCTGGGCACTCAAAGTCTCTCCGCTGTTTGCCTGCTACCACCTTGTCTCTCTCAGGTTTCTGGAGATATGGCAGGCCCTGGGCTCACATCCAGGAACAGTACTGCAACTCACAGATAGTCTGGAAAAATGTTCGCTTTTTATTTAGCTTTAGATCTCTGGTGATTCCTTGCAGCTACTGTTATTTATGAGCTGAAAAGGGTGAGAAAAAGCTGATGAGCTGATTTTATTGAAGTTTAATTTTATTTTATTTGAGCACTGCAATGACCTAACATCTAGAAAAAATTCTTGCTCCACATCCTTCCAAAAGTTATTTTAAGTGTTCTTGACTCTATGATAATAATTCTGTCAGCTTTAACTTCCTCATTGATTGTACCACTAAAGGGTAATGATACATAAAGATACCTGCAAGAAAACTAATATAGAATCTCAAAGAACTGATTTAAGGTCTATATTTTAATAACTAAATATGAATATTTCTTATTTTACTAATATTTGTTTAAAATATTATATAACATTCTTTAATTTTTGAAATATTTAATATCTTATATATCTTTTGGTAAAGAAGACACTGGAGATGTAGTCTAGATTCATCATTAAATTTCAAAATGTGAGCTCTACCCTTTCAGTCAAATCTCAGGGACTGCTTCTTAGAATGCACCTTTTGGAATTTTGGAATGCAGCTCCTTGGAGAATATCCTGTTTGTGACAGTCAGTGTTTCAATGCACAGAACAAATATAATGGCCTAAGGAAAACAATCCACAGATATATATAGAAAAAACACTAAAAGAAGAGGACCACAGACTAGACAGTTCAGAGGTCATATTGTTTCTTGATCATTCTCAGTTTAGAAAATTCACCAGTTCCTTTAAGGTAGTGAGCAGTCATGAAAAGTGCAGATATTCCATAGATATTTATACAGCACAGGCTTTTCCTTCTGACTTTTAGCTTACCTGATCAAAGCAGGGAAAAAGTATTAATCCATTATAACTGATCTATTAACCATTTCCTAATGAAAACAGTTATTTTCATTCATTTTAGGTGCCTTATTGCTTCTACTATGATAATGAAGAGGCACAACTCTGTGTGTGTCATGAGGGCACTTTAAGACAGGATTAATGGGAAAAGGCAACTCTTGAATGAAAATGGTACGATCTCACAGACTGAGAGCCTGGATTGAATAGAAGAGGAAAAAGAGAAAACTATCCCTTTTCTCTTATTCCAGACAACACTGATGTGCACTTCTTTCCTCTGCCAGATGTTCCCCACGTTGAATTTTTTTTTCTTTTTTAAGGTGTTGGGATCATGTTTTCATTCATGATGATGGTAAAACTAACCAATGCTCATTAACTGTGATGTCCCAACATCCAGATATTAGCAGTCTTTATCATGCGGGCAGTGAGCCGTGCAAGGTATCCATTTGAGAATGCCTTCTTTTCAAATGTCTGCCAGTGTCCCCACACATCTCATGTAGACATGAGTCTGTGTTTCCACTGTGAAAAACACTCACATAAACTACAAGCTCTGCTCTTTGACCCCTAGACTCCCACTTGGCCACCATAATTTCCATTCAGACATTTTGCTTCTTGATTCCTCAAACAGTCCTCACCTAGCAGGTGAAAAGCATGAAAAACTGGAAGAGAGCATGAGACTCAGGACCAAAGGTCATTACAGCTACGTCAGGACTACAGACATTAGAATTCTAATAGTTCTTCAAAAAGTGATACTCTAAGAACTCAATTTCTCACATTTTCTTCATATTTTACTTCAGAAATGAACTCTATAGCATTAGAATAAAATGCACTTCAAACACAGAAAAGATCAACCATTAAAGACTCTGCAAACAAGAATTGCTTATGAAAGAGAAACAGAGATCAAAAGAATATGCTTACAGCAATAAAATTGTCTTGATACTTAATTTTTTGGTACAATAATTCATTGTCTAAAACGTTTACTGTTTTCAAGCATCTTTTGTACATGAAGGTACTCGTCACACTACTAATAGATAAATGTAAACAGCAACCCTTTGATCTTCATTGGTATCTCGCCTGTAAAATATGCTAGGGCAATGGTGGTACTAAACATGTGGGAGTAATGAATCAGTATCAGATTTACTTAGGCCTACTCCATGCAGAGGAACCCCTATCCAATACTGTTTGAGTCAGTGACAACAGAGATGAGGTAGCCAAGGGACCTAGGATAAAACAAAATGTTACTTGTCTTAAGAAGTATACAATGATAAATGACTTCTAGTGACAATGTGCTTTACTCAAATATCAGTGCCTTATCAGAGAAGCTTCTTCCCGTAGATCAGGACAAATACAGGATCCTGCAGTCAGACATTATGCAGAGTGAGAGACATTGCTGGGGGTCTCCATCACTTTCCTCTCTTCAGAGCTCTGGAAGAAAACCTCACGGAAAAGGGGGAGAAAAGAAAATCTATATTTGTTTATGTTTTTGGAGACCCGGTTTCTCTGTTCTTTTGAAACCTGTCCTGGAACTAGCTCTTGTAGACCAGGCAGGCCTTGAACTCACAGAGATCCAACTGCCTTTGCCTCCTGAGTGCTGGGTTTAAAGATTTATGCCACTATCACTGGCTAGAAAATCTATTTTCAATAAAAGAAAAAAGAAAGAAAGAGAGAGAGGGGGAGGGAGGGGGAGGGAGGGAGAAAAAGAGGAAGGGAGGGAGAGAACGTGAGAAGAAGGAAAGAATGAATGAACAAACAAAACTTTTACTATCATGACACATTAAGAATTTACACACACATAAGATGATTATCTTTCACCAGTGACCTAATGAGTCACACTGAATGACGTATGGTTTGGTGTATATTTCCAATACTGAAATATTGAACTATGATCTTACCTTTTGAAACCTCTTTTCTGTTTTCTTTAATGTTATTAAAAACTGCAACAAAGGTAGCAATATCATCCCCTTATCTGATTGTCTGTGAGTTTCATAGTTAAAAGTTTGAAGTTATTTTCAAGTCAAGATTTGATAGACAACCTCTCTACAAAACCTCCCTAAAGGGAACTCGGTGTTGTTGTGTTAGAAATATAAGTACCAATTAAGCCTTCATTTATTTTAGCTAACTTCCTTGGGGATATCCCACAGCGGGAAACCAGTACTCTGTGACCTGAAACTTTTTGGTTGGCAGGAATTTAAGATGTGGAATTGTCTGATCATCCGTGCCTTTCATTACATCCATAACCATCCACTTTTTTTTGTTATTTATCATGAATTCACTTAATGTTTCCAATGTCCAGAAAGGGAGAGGGCCAGGGTAGAAGAACATGAATGAGTGAAGACCAAAAGCAGGCAAAGAAAATGCTCCTTCAAAAATCCACTAATGTCCTGACACAAGAGAAAACTTACGCCACATGATCCAGTCCTACTGCGGTTACCAACTGACATGCTAACATAAACTTTGGTCATGCATGTTCTCCTGCTTGGTCTTCTCTTGTTGATGGAGGAAGGTCATTGGTTGAATAAAAAGAAACTGCTTGGCTCTCATTGGTTAGAAGATAGGTGGGAGGAATAGACAGAACAGAACGCTGGGAGGAAGAGGAAGTGAGCTCAGACTCGACAGCTCTCCTCTCTGGAGCAGACGCCTCAGATAGACGCCATGCTCCCTGCTCCAGGGAAGATGCACGCTATGAAGCTCCGACCCAGGATGGACTTAGGCTAGAATCTTCACGGTAAGACCGGTGCTATACAGATGATAAGAAATGGGCTAGTCCAGGTGCGAGAGTTAGCCTAGAAGAGGCTAGGTAGAAATGAGCCAAGCGGTGTTTAAATGAATACAGTGTCTGTGTAATTATTTTGGGGCATAAGCTAGCCGAGCAGGCGGCTGGGGTGTTGGGGACGCAGCCCCACCGCTCCTTATTACTACATCTTGTCTGAGCTAAACAGATCATCATAGGAAAGTATCTCTGATTGCACAGGATTCAAATTATACAATCAGCTTTGAATGTAGTCCCAAGCTTCATATGTAACTTAAACATTGAGGCCTAAATTCAGCAACATCAATAATCTCTCAGATACATTTTGAGCCCAACTCATAAGTTATGTGTTTGATCCTTAATGCTTTCTTTATCATTTGGAAAGAAGGGAAAGGGGAAAAAAATCAGGGTCCTAAGTTCACTGTATATGAAAAACTGAACTGAATCTTAAAATGCTGTTTTCCTTTAGCCCCACAACATACTTTGCCGCAACAGTAATTTATCCTCACCGTCATTGAGACAGGAGTGAAATTTAACACTCATTCAGGTAACTCAGCACTTAAGCTGTGCAGCCAATTGCCTCTGACTTCCTCCTCAGTGTTCTATAGCCTGACATACCACTGATAGGAACAAAGCAACTTATCAATTAATGTCCAAAGATGGAGTGAATGATTTTATCAAACCACCAATCAAAGGATGCTAGCCTATTAGAAAATGTGATCTCCCCATCTTTTGTGGTCACATCAGTGGCAGCCCCTGCCAAGAAGCCTGTATTAACCAGCTTGGTTGCATGAAAGTCTCACAGCATGAAATAATATGCAAATGGGTATCTTTTACAGTATAATACATGACACAAATTATTTTGACTTGGCCTTCACACATTAGTAAATATTTCTAGGTTTGAAAGGCTTTTACTCTATTACTAATGGCATGTTTTCATCACCTGGCACATTCTGGAGCTTCTCCCCTTGCCAGTCAATCCTGGAATAGTTGTCAAACAACTCCTCTTTCTATATAGCAGCAAAGTTATGTATAAAGCTGTTAGTCCAAGTATCGGTTTGCTATTATCTTAGGCAGGGAATTACCACCTACATCAAAGACTGGAATGCCTGGTATGTACTTACGTTTCAGTAAGTGTTAGTAATTTTAATTTTTTGTATCCTTTTAAGCCATGTAACCTTTCTACTAATGTACAAGTAAAAAAAAACACCATTATCTCTAAAATTTCTCTTTAATTTAGAGTCTGTGCTCCTTCTGAGTATGTTCAACTGCTACTTCTTACTGGCATAAATTAAATACCTCAATAGAATATTCCAACTTTTAAAGTGACACCCCTGCTTAAGAGTATAGGTGTCAACAAGACATTTGTTGTACTAGCCATAAGTCCATCTGCTCCTACAATAGGGCAGTCTGTTGATTTAAATTTGAAAGTCCAAATTTAATGTGGACACTCAGGGCATTCTGAGTCTGGAGAGCATCGTTGACTTGTCTTGCCAGTTATCATTCCATTTGTGTGGCATCTGTTAATATTGCTAATGCCTCTTATGTGGTGAAACAACTCAATGGTTATTTGAATAGCCCTTGGAATGTTACAATTAGCACACCAGATTGTAACTGTTTTAGCCAAAGAGTTGGTAGAATACCATAGCCCAAATGGGAGGCTGGGTCCAGTGGTAACTGGGGACCCTATTGCTGGCAATCTTAATGCCTGTTGCCATGGGCATTCATCTCTGAATTTTGTGTAAGATCAGACAACCCATGAGAATGCAGCATATGGTCACTTAGCAAGTCCTTCTGAGCCTGTTGGCCAGTAACTTGAACATACTCTAGGTTTGGTTGCAAATACTGCACCAACAATGAAGACTCCTCTGTAGACGGGCAACTTCAACAGAAGAGGGCCCGCCTAAGACAGGGAAGGGGTCTCCTGAAGACAGGTAAGGTTTACTCTTCTGAGACGACCTAAGACAGGAGGGTCTTCTGTTTTATAAAAAAATTTAGGGGTGCGGGAGATTTTGGGACTAATTGAGTCCTGGCCTTCAGCTGTTCTTCCCTGCTAGAGCCTTCTAATTGAAGTTACTAAAAGCTGTGCTTTGCCTAGAGGATCAGCAGATGGGATTTTCACCTGTTGGCCATTGACTGCAGTGTATTTAAGCCTTCATGGTGCTATTAAAGAGGGGCTTTTGTTCCAGCAAAAAACAAAAAAAAGAGTATAGGTGTCAAAGATAAAACTGAACAATTAAGAGGATGTACTTTAAAGAGCAAACCATTCAAGATACATGAGTTCATGTATCACAAAAAGGCATTGTACTTAATCAAATGCCATTGACTGAATCCTCAATCTGCGAGCTAAAATCAGCCATTCCTCCTGTTGTAGTTGATGGTCTCAAGTTTCCAATTTTGGTGATGGAAAGCGGACTAACACACTATATTGTTTATATTTTTGTCGTGATTTTGTAATTGATTCCTTTCACCTCCTTAAAAGCATCATTTGCTGTGAAACAGTATTCCATGTTATGCCAGCAGCAGCTTATGCCTCTTGTGCTTATTGGATCATTATATCGCAAAATATTTGTTTGCTTTATTATGAAATGTAATGTCATTTTGTCTATGTATCAGGGTCCTAGAAGCAGCAGTGTATGTGTGTGGGGCTGCTGTCATTTAGCATTTAAGCTACAGATTGGCTAAGAGTCTGTTTCAGTATTCAGAAAAAATCACCCAGTGGTACATCTCAGAATGTCTCCTTAAGCATGCATACGTGATGGTTTTCTTATAAGTTAGACACAGGGTAGCAGATTAATAGAAAATTACTTTTCTAAGAATAAAAGAACAGAAGCAATAAAGCAGAAGGAAGTTCATTGTCATGTCAGATGAAACTGGCATTGTGTGACTTTTGGCTTCTGGCTTCCTTTTACTCTCAGATCATATCACAGCTTAGTTTCACCTTTACTGTTAGTAGGAATCACCTCCTTTTGATTATTAGTCAGATGTGCCAAGGCTCAGTGGAAGAGTTTAGTGAAAACTCATGACTGACTATGAGTAAAATGAGAAATGAATTACATGAAAAACAATAAGCAAACTTAACTTTTATTTTAACATGATACTCTAGGACTCACTTCTGCTATCTTTGGAAGTGTCTCTAATATCTGCGTTACTAGCATTTTGGAAGAGGGGACGTTATGCACTGCAAGGTATTCAGCAGAGTTGCTGTTCATCTCTACTTTCTCTTTCGGCCTATGCTGATTCGTCAATCTGAACTAAGTCCTTATGGAGAGCTGTAGTTGGACTGAAGTTCTTTTTTTTTTCTGCCCGTCTTTGGAGAGTGATAATGAGTTCTCATAAGAATAAAGTGGTCACTGATAGAGAACGTTCCATTACCTTTTTGTCATTTACCACAACCATGCATTTCTTTGCTTAGTATTTTCAGTCCTTTCCTCTTTTGGTGTCTTTTCTGTGGTTCACTGGTATTTTCCATTGGTCTTTCCTCTTCACTGCTATGGTTAAAAATGACATCAAGTCATAGAGGTTCAGAGCCATGGTACTAGAGATGGTTCAGTGGTTAAGAGCACATGTTCTTGCAAAGGTCGTGGGTGTAATTTCCAGGACCCAGATGGTCAAAAGAGCCATAGAGAAGCTTCCTTAAAATGAGTGACCACACTTGTATATCACTTCCTAGTCACCAACTGGATCTCTGTCCAGCGCCCTCCAGGCAGCATGAGATATGCTTTAGGAATGACGAAGGTTTACCTTTGATGTGAGAAGCACATAAATGGCTAGAGTGAATCTAGGAAACTTCTAAGAGCCTTTTACAAAACAGTTACACAAGTTGATATTATGCAAATAGAGTCCTGCTTGACTGTGCATATTGTATGTCACATTTATACCCTTTGATCTATTTATAACAGAAATATTTTCATCCACAAACGTTTCATTGATTGTTTCAGAACCTTTCTTCTTTTGATAATGCTGTCCTTTAAAACTTACCCTTGTCTCAAGATAGACCATAAGCCTTTTGTGGAATCAATTTCTCCCACACTGTGTAAGCACATTCCTTGGACTTGTAGACGGCTCAACCTGTTATTGATCTCAGCCCTGATCTAAGGTTTCTTAACACTCTTCTTCCCTTGCTTGGAACTCATGAAAAAGTATCATTCAGCCCATACCAAAAGTTCTTCAAATCTTTGATTTCTTCTGAAAATTTAGTTACATCCATAAATGTATTTATTTCTCCACCAAAAGGTAGAATTCTCTTTTGGGCAACCCCCAAATTCAGTGTTCTCTGCTCCCTTCCATTTCACCCAACTCTCAACAGCATCTAGCAGATAAGAGAGTCCTGCAATGCTCATTGCACAGAAGATTCCAGTCCAGTTTCAAAAGACACGCTGTCACATTCCAGCACCTGGTCTCACCTTATCTTGCTCATTGATAAGATATATTCCACCTGAAAATGCATGTGTAACTTTCTATTAAGTGGGCACTCTGAGAGAAGATGTTAAACACAATATGGATCTCAAATCTGAGCAACTAAAAGGGAAGGAAGGGAGCAAACTGAGGAGTCCATGTCTAAAAGAAGAGTGACCAAATAAGAAGCAGTATGACTCAAGGGCCTCCATGCATAGTCAGAAAGAAAACTTACCACTTGTTCTAACTTGTCTTTCTTTTTGCTACCTTCCCATTAGACATCATTGAAATCAACTTTGTTTACAAAGTTTTTGTCTCTGTGCCTCAAACCAACAAAATGTCCAAGGAAAGGGAGAGTAAGTCAGTTCCCCTCACAGCCAACACTCTGCACCTCCCTGCAAACTGTACCATTCAGAATAAGTCTGGCAAAGACTCATGGTGCCTCATCCTTTCTCGTGTCCTGGGCAGACTTGGTCTTTCCCAGCATGATATCCTTTCATGTTGCTGACTAAGTCTTTAAGTTTCTCATGGATAATTATCAAAGTTTTGAAAATGGCAGTCAGTCCCCTTTTCATCTCTGATTTCTCTGTTCAGTGTATTTGAGTTGAATCTGTCACCACCATATACCTTTTCCAGAAAATATTCACAGTCCAAGTAAAAGTCTCACTCAGCTCACAAGCTTGATGCTGCCTCTTTCCAGGTCACCCTAGTTTATATCAAGTTCTTGGTAACTAACCAGATACACATTACTTTCCATTTCCTCTTCTGGAATAAATGCGGGAGAATCCATGAGCAACCAGTGATCATCTTTCATAAAAAATGTTTTGAAGTAAAAGGCAAGTTGGTTTTCTATTTAGAATATTTTGTCTATTGACAAGTTCTGAGTCCTATATACCATGGCTAATGTACAGGCATTGAGGAAGTAAATCTTTCTTCGTCATCGGGAGTCTAAGTAACTTCATATTGTTATCTCAGTAGATGTGACTACCTGTTAGACCTTTTACCCTTCTGATATGGATATAAAAAATTACTTTTCCCCTTTGGTGAAATCTCTGTACATTAACTAGGTGTTTTCTATGAATGCCTGAATCTAGAGTATTGTTTGATTTTACATCACTCAACTTTTGAGGTCGAGTGTTACAGGCTTTTGTAAGTTATGTATTCCCTTGCTTTCATTGTCTTTCTTACTAAATATATCCTGCCCACAACAGAAAGAGACTAAGTAATTGATGGGCAATATGCCTCAGTGTAAAGTTTGAAGACTAGAAAAGATGAAACACTTTGATATAGGACAGAAAACAGGGAAGTCCTACGGCAACAGACAAGGTTCCAGGAAAAACAGATCACCAGAAAGCAGAGCTCATCCTAGCCTCTTGGGTGCTCGTGCATATGTGCTGCCCTTACTGGTTTCTGATATATTACCATTGACAGTCTTCAATGGTTAAGTTTCACCAAATTTATTTCACTATGTCATTTATAAAAGTCAGAGTGGACAAAAAAGTGAAATTTATTTTAGAACCCAAAAAATAAATGATTATTTCAAATACTGGAAACAAGAGCAGTAGCCCACAATCATGGTGTCCCCATAAAAAATAAAGCAGATTGTGAAAGTCCTGTTCCTTTGGTTTTCTCTAACACTCAAATTCATAGAGGATCGTGATGATGAGAGGACATTTAACTTGTCACATTCTGTCTTTGTTGAAGATACTTCACATATATACTAAAGCTGTCTCTCTCCATCAGGTTTTAGGTAACTTCAGGATTCTTTATCTTGCTGGATCTTCAATTGGTAAACTTCATATTTATGCCACAACTGCTGGGTCTAAAAATTTTATATGAAATGATAAAATTTTACCTAAATTTTAATTTGGAACACCTATTATGCAAATACAACATTATCAGTTGTGAAGAACATCCCTATGTTTTCTTTATTGCACCCTTTCAAAAGAGAATTGGTTATCTATTCTGGGAAACTGGATCTGCTCATATGTTATTCTTTTAATCATATTATGCAAATACAAGTAGATATGTTTTCTATGCTCCTGTCTACGAAAGAATGAGACTGAATGGACTGGTGAGTTGCATAAAGAATTGTATAATATAAAATTCAAATGACACATACTTATTGCTTTAAAATAATTTATATCAATATTTACTCATATAAAATTTTCTCTAAGACATTTCACCAAAAAGTGAAAGGCAGAAAGCAGAGGGGAAGATACACCTACATAGACATAAAGAGAAACATAGATTAAATAGGAGTAAGCTGGGAAAGTGGACAGACACAAAACTACAAAGCTCATTTTATGACATAATGAAAAAATCTAACTTAATATTTCAAGTAGTCTATAGAATAATAATTCCCAACCTTCCTAATGCTGTGATTCTTTAATGTAATTACTCATGTTGTGATGATCTGTAACCATAAAATTTTATTTGTTGCTATTTCATAACTGTATTTTTGCTACCGTTATGAATCACAATGTAAATATTTTTTGAGACAGAGGTTTGCCAAAAATTTGCAATCTGTATGTTGCAAGATACAGATTGAGAGCCATAGCTATAGGAGAAGAGAACTGTGTAGCAATGGCTAGTAAACATAATTATATAGCAGGGTTATGCATATAATGTTTTAAAGTGTGAAATACTTGTGCCGACAAAAAAACTGAATTTAAAACAGTGTGTTGTACTTCAGTTTATAATCTACTTTTTATTACTGTTCTTTTTTATTTTTTTTAATCATCCCTGTTAGGTACTTATTGCCTGTGGAGTTAATCGTTGCCTGTTATATAGTAGGTAATTAAATTCAGACAAGTGCCCTGAATATGGCCATAATATTCTCATTTGTTGATTGTTTTTGCTGTTATGCACAAAATAAACTACTTATAATTTGAGTAAAAAGGGACAAGCAATATATGTTAATATATATTTTAATTCTTGTTTTTAGTGTTATGCGTATTTTTGAATCAGTAAACATCTCACACCCTAAAACTTCCTTGGTTCTAAGGTTTTAATATTATTTTTAGTCTAAATGTAATATTTTGCCTGCTTTTAGCCATACATAGATAAAATAATCATTGTATTATATCAGTCTAAATTATTACTACATTTTAAATTTTTTTCCTTATTCTCTCTCTTATGGAAATGAATGACGGAAAATGAAAGAGAAGTCCTAACCATCACCTTTACAGATCCGTTCAAATAGTTGCCATGGCGTCCCCAACATCTTTTCTATAAACTAATCTGCATCCCCCTACTTTCCCTCATAAGATTCTAGTTATATATCCCTTAAGTATTTCTGTTAATTCTGCAGAGTACTTTCAGATTTATTCACATCTTTCACAAAAAAACAATTATCAGAACTGTAAAGCTAAATACATTATTATATCTATTTTATATTCAAATATAATCCCATTGATGTTACAAATGTCAAGATAATCTCAAATTACAGTCTCTTAGAGTTGTGGCATATAGTCCAGCCTCTGTGATATGCATAAATCAATATGTTTTTATCAAAAACTATTAAAATTTCCTGTATTTCAAATGATATGAATTTATAATGCCATGAAAGAGCATAAGATGCTCTGAAGAGAAGTGCTTTATACAGCGTGAAGACTGCCAGGAAAGCTACATCCATGAGACCATAGCTACTGAAAAAAAACCATGCCCCTCAGCTTGTTACAGTAAGAGACGGAACAGGGAAAGATATGCAAACCTCACAAATACTTCTTTAAAATTAAAGAGACGAGGAAACCATTAGCTATAAAAACAGACATATAAAACAAAAATCAACATACTGGACAGGTCTGGGTGACTAGAAATAAGACCACCATCTCTGAGGCTGACACTTATTAGTGAAAAAAAAGTCAAAATAATCTTTAGAATGAAATGAAAGCAACGAGGATCTGCTACTCTTTCTAACATGTGGAGGATCAACTAATGGCTTCTGCTGAAGGAAAATATATGCGTTTTAATTCAGAGGATTGCTTATTTAATTGACTTAGACCTAAATGAAATAGTATGCATCAAATGAAACAATTATAAACAGTTTTTAAACAGTTACACATGCGTCTGATTCGGTCTAGTAATGTGTATTTCACCTATAGCACTAAAATCTAAAATCATCTAACTACCTTCCCTAAACAAGCAGTTTCAAACTTGCTGACTTCATTATTATAATGAGGAAAACTCAGATGCAAATTTTACTAAAATAAAGGAAAAAAAAAAAGACTAATGAGAATGGAAATAGACTTGCTCCTGGTTGCTGAGTCCAAACCCAACAAGTGATATACCTATTTAATAAGTGATATGGGATTGATACCCTTGCAATGGAAACCAGACTACAAAGTCAGTCACCTTCTTCCCTTGCACCCATTCAGACTGTCTCCATAGCTGCCGAAGCCTCCCTCACTATTGTCACTTAACATTCCTAACTCAGAGCTATCCTCTAAACTTATTTCTAAATTCTCAAAAACTAAACATTCTCCAACTAGATTCCTCTCTTCATCCAAACTACCTTATATGAAGAGGCTCTTCCTCATCCCCCTCCACACCCTGCAGGAAATTAACTCCCTTCTGATGCATTGTAAAGAATCACAGTCGGCCCAGTAGGCTTAAAATGTCAGGCTGTCTTAATGTTGCCCTCTTCACCATATCTCTAATAGATCCTAAAGTTACTTTTTGATATTCTGAAATCGAGACTATTCCTTCATTTTAGGTCTTTTTTTATTATTAGCTAATGCAGGTTTGGAAATCATTATTCTTCTGCCTTAACATTAATAACTTCAGGATTGTTGACGTTTTTCCCTCCAATACAGCCTAAAAGTATTTGAAACATATTTCTTTGCTTGGCCATATTCATGCATTCCTTGTATGTGACAGAAGAAATCCATAACCTGTTATGGTGATTCTCCATATCTTCACGAAAGCCTCAGTTTTGCATCCACTATTGATATAATCAATTTTGTCTTCCGAGATAACCAATTGCACATCACCCATTTCCATTCCTTCTATCTTATCTTGTATGCGGTGATTCTCAGAAATCTTCTCCAGCTGCATCAGTTCCTTTGTCCACTGCTGTGACAGAATATCTCTTTAAGGTTTATTTCAGTCAAATTCCAAGGAGTTTGGCTTACCATGCTGGAAGGCAGGACACTGCTGTGGAATGCGGCAGTGAAAGTGGGGCTTCTTCCCAACTGGGTAGTTAAGGAGGCAGACTCAAAGAAAAAAAAAAGAAAGGAAAGAAAACAAAACAAATCAGGAGCAGAAGGAAAGAGAGCAAGAGCAAGGAACTCAGGACCTCAAGGGGTGCACCCACACACTGAGACAATGGGGATGTTCTATCGGGAACTCACCAAGGCCAGCTGGCCTGGATCTGAAAAAGCCTGGGATAAAACCGGACTCGCTGAACATAGCGGACAATGAGGACTACTGAGAACTCAAGAACAATGGCAATGGGTTTTTGATCCTACTGCACGTACTGGCTTTGGGGGAACCTAGGCAGTTTGGATGCTCACCTTACTAGACCTGGATGGAGGTGGGTGGTCCTTGGACTTCCCACAGGGCAGGGAACCCTGATTGCTCTTTGGGCTGATGAGGGAGGGGACTTGATTGGGGAAGGGGAAGGGAAATGGGAGGCGTTGGCGGGGAAGAGACAGAAATCTTTAATAAATAAATAAATTAAAAAAATAAAAAAATCTTTAGGGCTAGAGACATGGCAAAGCAATTGACAGCATGCCAGTCTGCTCCATAGGAAGTACTGGTTTCAATTCCATGCTCCCATTTGGTAACACATGAAGGTCTGCAGCTCCAGTTCCAGGAGATCAGACACCATCACAAAGGTACACATGGGGGCAAAATAACAATGCACATAAAAATATAAATTATTAGAAAATAGTCATTCTTGAGGTAAAATGCATTGGCCTTTATGGAATGTTACATATTGTCCTCCCAAGGAATCAAATCCTGAGTCTCTGGTGCTGGAAGCCAACATCTTAGTACTCTCTGTCAGTGTAAAACACCTTTCACGTTCACCAGAGTTGGATGTGATTCCACGCAGTTTCTTCAATTGAAAAATATTTCATTTCAAATACTCTTGAAATTTGTGAGAATTAGTTCTGCGATAACTCATTTTCTCATCCTTGTAATTCTTATTTTGGCTAGAAGGCATTCATTTATAATTTTTTTAAATAGCAACGAGCTTTATGGCAGTTCTCCCTTAGCTTATGTTTTTAGAATGTGTAAGTTTCACTCCAAACAATAAAAATGCAATAGCATTGAGAAGTAGCAGGCCATAAACAAATGCGTCTTGTCCCTAAATTTGTGGAAAAGAGAGCTGTCAACTCATTGCTACCTTTTTACACTATGTAATAACTCCACAAGGAATTTCAAGACTTTCAGGATTTTTTATCTTTCTTAAGATTTTGCAGAATTTATATTTTAAAAATATGAGGTAGAAAGCCTCAAAGTAAAATATGTTTTACTAAGTTAGGTGAGTATCCCAAAATATGTCCAGATGTTTAGGAGTTATCTGCAAATCTGAAGCTTAAGGGGAAAAAATTAATTCTGTTTCTCTCACTTGTGCTGAACCGTCAAATCCACACTCCTACGAGACAGGTCTTACTGTGCAGCCTGGCTGGCTAGATGTTTCTATGTAGAACACCTGTCCTTTAACTGACAGAGTTCCCCCTATCTCTGCGTGGTGTGCTGGTATTAAGAGTGTGCATCATTATACCTTAGAGAAGTTTTTAAAATCAATTATTTACGTAAGTAAATAGCATATTGTGGTTTCTGTGTGACATATTCATCCATAAGTTTCATCATGCTCCTCATAGCACTCGCATCTGCCAGAATGCCTTCTCATATCTCCCCTGCTCTTTATCCATTTAGTAAATCCTTTTTTGCTTTCCTGTCACTTGAATCCCATTACTCTCTTTCAACTCTGACAGTTACCTAAAGATATTTTTGTCCTCTCCCACAATTTCTTTCTCACTTTCATGAAGTATAGATATATATGTATGTATGTACATATGCATACACTGATAAATAACTATAAATCCATATTCCCCATATGAGGAAAGTGTGACATTATTGATATCCTGAATCTGAAATATTCATCTTAACATAACGAATTGAAGCTCCACTCAGTTTTCCTTTGAATGTCTTGGTTTTGTTTCATTTACAGCAGAATGGAATTATAGTGTGTACATGTGTCAAAGATTACATATGCATTCTGGGGAAGGAGAGACAGGTGGATCTCTGTGAGTTCAAGCCCAGCCTGGTCTGCAAAGCAAGCTCCCATATCCTGTAGGAGGAAACATCTCTGAGGATGGCTGAGCAATAGTAGTGTAATTGAGAATAAATGAGTATAGCAGTTTGTCATTGGGAATCATTTTATTAGCCTGTGCCTTTGTAGAACAGTATTCTTTGGTGATCCTCTAGGTTCCTGGGCTATGGTGTCTCAGGTTCTTAGTCATAAAGCATTATCAGGGATGTACTATATCTCTTTTAGTGATCTCTAAGATAATGGTTGATTACTCCCACATGGTTTGTGCCACAATTGCATCAGTGTACCTTGCAGTGAGATCTCTATTGCAGATGGAAGGATTTGTAGCTGTGTTGATGTTTGTTTTTCCTTTAGTATGGTGCAGACTACTTTCTGGTACCAAGTACATGTCTTGCAGGCAGCACATCATTGTATATCAAAGAGTTTATAGCTTTTTTTGGCATTTAGGTTTTTCCTTTGGTAGTGTGTAAAGTACCTTTCAGTCCCATGAACAGTAGTTAGTAGGGGCTAAGTTACCAGCTCAATTTCTTAATGTTTAATGAGCTATGAAGTTATAGTCTTCAGCAATATGATTGTAAGGTCAGTTTGTGGAAGGCAACATATAGCCTTTGCAACAGCATACATTTTGGAGGGATTCCCACTGGATTACTGTGGCCAACAATTCAATTATATGTAACCCATTCCTGCAACTGAAAGTTTATTTGATGATGAAAGTTGTGGCTTTCCCTCTCCCACTATTTGGTTATTTCATTTAGATTGCATTCATGTATTATAGAATTTAGGAAGCTTCTACTGTATTTGGTTTCTGTTCTACTCCCCAATTAGCCCTTTGTTTTAGCTTCCCTTCCAAGTATTCCTTGCTTTGTCCCTCTTCCCTCCCCCTCTCAATTTGATACTCTCATTTCAGCCCTTGCCCTCTGGTGTCCAACCATTTCCACTTACTAGTGCAGTCTGTCGTTCCCACAACCAATCCCTTACTCCATACTTAACAACTGAGTTTCTATAGACTACAGCTTGCTTAATCTTTGACTTAACAGCTAATGGATAGATCAACAAATACATGGCATAGTTATCTTTATGGCCTGACCATATGGCTCAGTCGGGATGATTTCTTCCTAGTTCCACCCATTCACTTAAAAACTTCATGATTTTATATTTTAATAAGAGGGTAATAATCAATTGTGTAAATGTACCACATTTCTTTATCCATTCATCCACTGGAGTACATCTAGGTGGTCTCCAGTTAGTGGCTATTAAGAATAGAGCATAATTGAATATGGTAAGTGTTTCTGAAATAGGAATAAAGCACCATTTGTATATGTCTAAGAGCAGAACAGTTGGATCTTGAGGTAGATCCTGTCCACTGTATGTATGAAGTATGAAAATTTACAAGGAAGGTGCCAATCTAAAATTAACCACATTTTGTTTTTAAAGGCAATATTCAGTAACATACTATTTGCATATTATTTTAGAAACTGTTTTTCTTTTTTATTGATTTTTTTATTGAGCTCTACATTTTTATGCTCCTTTCCCTGCCCCTCCCTTCCCATTCAACCCATGCTCCCAATTTACTCAAGAGATCTTGTCTTTTTCTATTTCCCATGTAGATTAGATCTATGTAAGTCTCTGTTAGGGTGCTCATTGTTGTGTGGGTTTTCTGGAATTGTTGTTGTGGGATGGTTTCTTTTTGGAAATGATATTTTATAAGATTAATATTATGTATGAAATTTCTCTTCTGTTTCGCATGTCAAGATGCAAAAGAGCAGAATGTGTGTGATTTATCCTAAATTTGAACACTTCAGCTCAAACAAACTTATGTGACATGTGGGTAAAAGATAATTCTCTCTGCATTCTGAGAGATCAAAGTGTTATGGGTAACTGGCTTTTCACAGGACTCTGTGGAAGGTATATTGGTGAATGCAGAATACTCTGTGCATTAATCACTGGAAGCTGATGGGATTGCCTTCTCTTTTGCAGGGATACATTGTCAGAATGTTGTCTTAACAGTTGAAAGATAAAAATTACCTGTATTAATTATGCATAAAATTAAATATATATGCACATATTGTGGATTTTTTAAATATAAAAAACATCTGGATTGCCTCTAAATTATATAATTGATATAATTCATAAATTCTAATCTGATAGATTTTAAGACTATAATATGTTGTTATTAACTATAGATTATCATGATTAAGATATCTCTTGAAATGATTTTCCCCATGTAATTTAAATATATCATCTTTTGACTAATATTTATGCAATATCGTATCTTTACCACTTCATTCACTGGTGGCCACTATTCTAGTATGTACTTATGTAATTTCAAGAGCCTTGGCTATGCATTAGGAAAATCATGCATGTTAGCATGGCTTTGACTACCTTATTTAAAATAATATTCTCTAGGTGCTTTTCATATACAAACTCCTGGTCATGCAGAGACTAGAAATAATAAGACTTTCTCATGTCCAGGCAGTATTTACTGAACAACTATGTACAGAAATTCATAGAGCTGCCATAAAATCATGTTAAGAAGCACAAGGTATTTGCTAGTAGTAGCTTGTTGCATCATCATTCAGGAGTATTCTGCCCCATGAAATATTGAAGAGGGACCAGGTGCTGAATTCAGATGACTTATTGCAGCAACACACAGCAGTAGAAAGCATATCATCATAGACCATTCAACCTGGAATGCAATAAAGTGGAGAAGGTGTTCTATCTTTGACTGACTGATAAAACAGAGTTCTGTGGAATAACATTTTTTGCTTGAATTAGTAATGAGAAGAGTTTGGTAACTGCATGAAACATATTAAACATACTTCACATTGTGGCTCTCAGTTTGAAGAAAATTAGAATCCATTCAATGAATGATTGATAAATTGGTTGAAAATATTTTTGGAACGTCCAGAATCAAAAGAGCCTAACTGTATAAAATGTATTTTTTTCTATTCACTTTCTCTACATATCATTATGTCTACAGGTCAGCCATACAAGCAGGGATACAATACTATTTTTATAGACTCTAAGGTTTTTATATTAAAATATGTTAAAAGTTAGTTTATAAGAGTGTCAACATAAAATAGCAACAAATATATAGTAAGCCTTTTCTGTCACCTACAAATTCACTTTTAGAGTAAAAGTTGTAAAATTTGAAATCTTTTCATGGACTCCATAATTGATTTGAATCTAGGTACTTTGTCTGTTATGCTTTTGGATCACCAAAGCCTGAAATCACTTCCTGAAATTAACCTTTTATACTGAACCACAGAAAATTCAGCAACACCAGTTTTTTTCCTAGATTACTTCAGTTCATCACTAGGAGGAACTTTTGCTCATTTTTAGTTGAGAGGGAAGCTTTTATTAACTCAATATATATTATTTACATACTTTTATAAGCTCATATATTACTAAACAAAAGGGACAGATAGATTTATAGATAAATATTAATCAGGTATACGTGAAATTAACTTTCATAAGACTTTCAATCCTTCTCAACAAAATCAACCTCCCCTTTTAGTTTGGATTTTAGATTTTTTTTAGTTACATTTCTCCTTACTTTATTCCCAGCGAATCTTCCCAAACATCTCTCCCGGATCTTCTTCAAAATCATTGTCTCTTTTTCACCAGTTGCTACTACATGCATATATGTATGTTTTCCAAGATATTGAGTCCATATGATGTTACATGCATGAGTGATTTTAGGTAAGACCATTTTGAACTGGATAAGCAATTGGTGTACTCTACCCTGGGGAGGACCACCTCTTCTGCTTTGTCCCTGAGCCTGAGGTGTGGGAGTATTTTATAGGTAAATCCACTGGAACTGGGCTAAACAACTCTGAATATTGTGTCGTTGTGGTTTCCTGTAGTGGTCTGTGTCTATAGCAAAGAGACATTATTTGATAAGGAGTTAAGACTTCACTTTTCTGTTTGTGTACAGACATGTTAATTACATGAGAAGCCACAACAAATAATTTACTAAACCAGAATAATACCTAGCAAATATCAACTGTTTTTAAAGTTTTAGAGGACTTCATTAATTGCTAATGTTAAATTTACCATCAACAAAATCACAGTGCTTTGAAATAAACTTTATGCCAACATTCGGCTCAGACATCATCCATATGTAAAGATCATTATGTTCCATTGAATGTTGCATATAGTAAAAGGAAAGAAACATGACCGCAAGTTGAGTTTAGAAAATTAAACTAGTTTTAAAACAATTGATCTTATATTTTACCCTCAATATATTTGTTCATATCAAGGTTAACTGAACCATAAACAAGGTCTTAATTGCATAAAATACTCCTTAATACAGAAAGAAAATGGTTATTTGACTTCTTTGGAGAATACAGCTGTTGATATTTCATACAAATAATGAGACTTCTATTATATTCATTTGTAAGTTTTACTGCAGTAGCAGCACCTTTCCTCAAAAAGTATTAAATGTCAAAATATGCTGCTTAAGGACTTCCAGACACTAACTAGTATTCATTGTGTAGTATATATAAATATGCGCAATCTGTCTTTTGTCCTTAGATAAATACGAGGGCATTAATATAAACAAGTATATGTGAGTAAATGTTAATTTCTTTAACTTTTTAGATTGTTACTTTGTATTCTAAAATACTTTGTGGACCTTGATAGCATTTTCAAATCTGATGTAGACTAAACTTCTCTGTGGAGGTATTTTGGCTTTAACTTTTGAAGTAGCAACAGCAACTCTTTTCCAGTCTACTGTCTCATAAAAGATTTAACTAGAATCAGGTGCAACAATAATGTGAGCTTCTGCTTGACTGCCGCTTAGTACTTTAATCCAGAGCCCGATCATGTTCAAGTCATTAAAGTAGGGGATGCTTTTCAATCTTTCAGGTGAAGTCCAGAAAATAAATTCTCTGCCTTCAGGTAATTCTTTGACCCTTCCTTGTTTGCTTGCTGTAAGCCTCCATCTGGATTGGGTTCTAAATGATAATTCTAATTCTCTGTTCTGGCAATATATGCCTGAACGCAGGTAGATAGAGGATGAGGGCAATTTCAGTGGTGGTTCACAAAATAAAATCAATATAAATGTCATCTCCTTGAAGAAAGTCCATTTAATTGCTTTATTTATTTTTGATTTTTGTGAATATTCAGACATGAGTTCTGAAGATACATAACTTCTACATCATCATTGTCCAACTTCCACTCCTCGTTTGTCTCCCCAACTTCCCTTTTACTTATATAATTATGTTTTTTAAATTCTCTCTCTTTTTATCTACATATATATATATATATATATATATAAAGCATATACACATATATATGTTCACTTTTCATTTTATGCACACACACAAGACCTGCTCTATACTTTAGTGTTATTCTTGGGTATATAAGTTGAGGGATAGCCACACGTGATTGGATAACCTGTCAAGGAGCTCTTACTTGGAGAAAACTAATTTTTCCTCTCTTAGCAGCCATCAGTTGGCTACAGGGCTTTAAGTAAAGGTGTGGCTTCTACTTCAAACTTTTGTTCTCCTTTTTATAATGTGTAGTGGTCCTCTCATTGTTCAGGTATTGTTTGTGTAGCAATGCTATTAAGATAAGTGCAGTTCTCTGTCATATACAGAAAAGACTATCTCTGAGAGGACGCCTTGGTGCTCTGGCTTTTTATAGTCTTTTCTCTCTCTCTTTCTCAATATTTCCAGAGCCTTTTTTTCACAATCATTTTTATTTAGTTAATTCCATATGAGGTTGTTAACAAATAAGAATAATTATTATAAGTCCATCCCATGTCAATTTGACATACAATCATATCTCCTTATGACATGATTAATTTCCAAGTGAAAATAATAACCAGTCATAATATTGTACAATAACACATACAATTGGAAAAACATTGTGTATTTAATCATGTTGTAATTATGCAAAAATAACAGTTCTACAAACAACCACAACTTCATTATAAATTTAGAATGGGAGGTAATATCCCTTGAGGGACATTTTTTTTATATATTTTTATTTTTCAAGACAAGGTTTCTCTGTATAACAGTCTTGGCTGTCCTGTAACTCACTTTATAGACCATGTTGGCCTTGAACTCACACCTGTCTTTGCGTCCCAAATCCTGGGATTAAACACATGTTTCACCACTGCCCGGCTGAGGGACATTCTTTCGGCAATTCTCTTTGTAAAACTTAAATATGATTACCACTGATAGTCCCTCTATTGATGTTACATTACATGATACAGAAATCAAGGAAAGAAAGCAAGTATCTGTGAAAACACATTCTTGACAAAATATGGCAGAAAAATGTCAGTTATAATCCTATATGGTTTCTGTAACTGGTCATATGTCCTTAGCTGGTATTTATAACTATCTTCCTCTATCACCCACTTTGTATTTCTTCTATCTTCAGCAAGAACCTCAGCAGGTCTGGGATCTTTTTCTGGAGGAGTGACCCATACCATCATTCTTTTAGGATCTGTGACCTTTGTCATCTGCCCTGGATTGTGCTGTTATTGTTTCCATTGACTTTAATTAAGCACTGGACATGGTAGCACCAAGATACTCCCTAAAGGAGCTCCTTTACTCCAAAAATAATCTTTCTTACCTCCATTGTAGAGAAACAATCCAAATTCTGCTTGGTAGTGTAGACTAATCACTCCTCCTAACTCTTATTCCTTTCTTAGCCTGTTGGCTTAAGGGCATCAGAATCTCAAAGAAGCCAGAGAAAGTCTGAGTTGCCAATTCAATTGAATGCTGTGTCTCCTGTCATGAGTGCTCCCTATTCTGGAACCAAAACTTCTAGGCCTGCAAAACTTAAGGTCACAAGAACAGAAAGCAAACATTTTCCTAGTGGGTCACTAGAGGTGATAGTGGTACTCTTCCCTTTTCCACCCATTGATTTCTGAACCCGTGGATCCTGGAGATGGAAGAAACAGCATGCTATATTTGACACTGACTCAAAGCATATACTGCCCTGTGGAGAGCCCTGTCCTAGCCCTCCAGGCTACTGCCATATGATTAACCCTGTTACTGGCTGTATTTATGTCTTCAAAAGGCCATTCCATCTTTCTATCAGAGCAGCTGTTTCAGGATGGTAGAAACATGGTAATACCAGTGGATTCTATGATCAAGGGCCCACTGTCACACTTCTCTGTCTGTGACTTGAGTTTCTTGGTCAAGCCTTAATTAAGTGAAGGGATTGTATTGTTGCATCATTTGGGTATAGGCAATCATAGTCAGGTATTCTTTGCCCCTGGGTCAGTTATGGATTTCTGCAATAGTCTCCATCTGTTATAAGAATAAAACTTCATTGATGAGGGATAAGACCAAGGCTTATCTGTGGATTTAGAAGTAGGTGTTCAGAATGCAGTTGAGAATTATATTGGGTTAGGAAAGTAGTAGTAGCTGGTCCCACTCTAGGGTCAATAGCCTCACCATCCAAGGGCTAAGTTTATACTAACAAGCGTGAATTAACACCTATTAAGTGGTTTTTCAGTACAATGAAATGGCTGTTGCGTACCCCTAAAATATAAGTGCCAAAATGCATCCTTGCAGATATCTTGCCATGATGATTATTGTCATGGTTCTTTGGCTTATAGCCTGGAAAGACCATCGGATTATTAACTCTTTAGTCAGCTTGCATAGTACCTTCATATACTATGGGAGCTAGTCCTCATGGAGAAGAAGGCTTCCAGGGAGTTCCAACTTTATAATTGCTATACATGTCTTCATCAAGCAAAAATGTACATTGATTGGTCCCATCCTAGAATAGCCGAGATATGTTTATTGTGAAAGTGTTTTGCATTTTCAAATATTATTTATGAGACAAAATGCAATTTGTCTTCTGTAGTCTGTTGATATGAAGAACTACAATAGTTAATATTTCAATATTGACCACCTGTATACCCAAAGAGTCAGTTTTTATAAATGGGTACATCATTTTACTGATAATTCAACTTGCTTACTTTTGTTTAATCCATTTAAGTTCACAAGGGGTATTGCTTTTGTTTAAATTTTTTTTTTGATTTCACAATGGTAATAGCAGCTTTTTGATGATTGATATAAGTTCAGAAATATGTTCTGCTATTTTCCAGAATAGATTATGTCAAATTGAGGCTACTTCTTTGAAAAATATAAATGTTCTCTAGCAAAAGCATCTATGCCTTGAGACATCTGTTCCAGGGATACTTCATTATGAATTTGGTCCTTTAATAGTTACAGAATTGTTAAAATTATATATTTTATCTTGATTGAAATTATTTTTAATTTGTATATTTTGAGAACTTGTATGTGCTCAACCTTCTCAAGCTCTTTTCTTGCCATAAGTTACTCACAGATTTCCACTGTGAATCTTTCAATGGCTTCCGAATGTCAGCACATCACGATAAGCATGAACATGGAAATATTGCTTTCACTTCCTTTGTTCCAATACTTTGAAGTGGGATTCCTGGACTATATGTATCCCATGGCAACCCCAAATAGCCAAAGTGCTCCTCTGTAAGAAGAAAACTAGACTTAGTCCACAAACTGATTTCAAGATGTACAATGAAGCCCTGGTAAACACATGGAAACACAATGACTCAACTGATGAGAATAAGAGACAAAGACAGAAATTTACACAGTTTTACTCAATGTAACTTAAGTAAAGGAGCCAAACACTAGGGGAAATGGTGTTGAAATGTCCATGCAGAAAAATAAAATTGGATGCAGCATGGATAGAAAATTTAACCAGAATGGACTAAAAAATTAAGCTTAACATCAAAAGCTATAAGATCGTTTGGAAGGAACATGTAGTAAAATATATATGGCAATAGTATTAGCAATGAATATATATATATATATATATATATATATATATATATATATATATATATATATATGGGATATTGCCACAAAAGCTCAGATAACAAAATTGAAAGGAAAATGTTTTGCTTTAAATCAAATGTGGTCTGGGAAGCAAAGAAAATGATCAAAAGAATGGAGAATCATTTTACAGAATTGGATAAATGTGCCCCACTATATATAATAAAAGTTAATATCTAACTCAATAGAAAAAGGTTGATAATAATTGCCAAATTAAAAAATGGAAAGATGATCCCAATGGACTTTTCTCCAAAAAAATTAGGTGAGCAAAAAAAATGGCACCAACATCACTATTATCCATCCAAACACAAATGTCATGTCATAGCAACAAGAATAGTTATCAGCAATCACCAATAGTTATTATCATCTCCACGTTGAGGATGTGGAGAAAAGAAAATTCTTGTATATTGTTAGCAAGAAAATAAAACCATGCAATCATTATAAAAACAGGGAAACATCAGGAAATGAAAATTTAAGGATAATTTGATATTTTTGTTTGCAGTTTCAATGATTCCTAATTTTCTCCTATTACTCTCTTTATCCTGGACATAGATTTATTACTGTTTCCTTATTTCTGATTTCTGGACATAGGAACTTTGGTTAATCTATTGTTTTAGGAATTGGAACTATAAAACTTATTCTCAAAACTGATTTAGCTACCTCCCACATGTGTGATATACTGTATAGTATTTCCATTCAGTTTTATGAGCACATTAGATACTTTAAGATATCATCTATGTCTTATGGACTAGTTAAAACTGTATTCGCAAATATGGCAATGTTAGGACACATTCTTGCTATTTTGAAATTGATTTTCAATCTGCTTTTCTTATGAACAGCTAACATATTCTTTATTCTTTCATTTCTTTTAGTTTCTTATGATTTCTGATGTTATTGTTGTTTTGCTGACTCAGGATACCGTTTGTTGGACAACTTTTTTGTGAAGTGGACATTTGTCTGCGAGTTCACATGGCCAGTAAATGAAGCTTTTATTCTTGGTCAAAAAGACTCATTCCTCTTGAAATGTAAGATGGGGAGAGCATTGTGGGTCCTTAAGTAAATTCCAAAGGTCACTCAAATTGGCAGGAATAGAGAGTTGGTTTCGCCTGTCTGGCTAGAACTTGGGAAGAAGTAGAGGATGTACCAAGCTCTCAGGGATCAAACAGCAGCTCAGGGCTAGACTGTAATTCTGCTTTTCCTGCCAGTTTTAGGATTTTCCTTTTCTTTTAGTTTCTGGTGTTTGATCAGCATGAATCTTGTATAGATTTTTTGAGAACATTCTGTGTGGAGTTAATTTATGTTTTGAAATGTGTGAATTTGTTCTCCATTTTTAATGAAATTTGGTGCATTTCCAGCCACTGTTTTAATAACTTCATTATCTCAATCTCATGTTTTGCTCTGGATATGTAGTGATACCATTGACACAAGAGGTCTCTTGGGAGCTGTCCCTTTAAAAACATGATTTTTCCCTCCTGTTTTGCAGTTACTATCAACATAAGTTTCATGAAGCTAAAGAAATCTAAAGTCTTCTCTTGTCTTTAAAATAGTTCCAACTAGAGAAGCTGAGATTTCCTCCCAGACCTGAGCCTGTCATTGTCTAGATCTGTTGTTTTATTTTCAGATTCTGTTGAAGACTTGATCCTGCCCCATGGATGCCCTGGTGACATGGTGGCAGTAAAATATGTTAACTAACATCATTGAGATTTATTTTATGTGCTCTGTGAGAAACAAGATATCTAAATCACATGATTTCCCATTGACATAGGAATACCCTTGGCAAATATATGCTTTTTCATTCATAGAGGAAAAAAACTAGAGATGATAATTTTCATTCTTTAACTGATGTGTTAGGAGTTTGGGGGTGCAGTGAAGATTTGAACCTTTGAACCTTCCCCTGTGATTGCAAGCATGAGTCCTTTCTGTTGCACATGTGAGGCACTTCTCAAGCTAAATTCCTGGAGCATGCCCGGAAGGAATGCCTTTATCTTCCGCATCTTTAAAGCTTCTTTCTGACACCCAGGCTAACTCGGCTGCTTACTTTGTAATCCAGTCAAATGCAGCAGCAATTTTATATTCCAGCCTTTGAGTCTCCGATCCAAGAAGCTGGCAGCAGCATGAATTCCTCAGTGTAACAGAACTGTAGTGATCTGTCAGTTGGTTGACGCCACATTCCTTTCATCACAATGGACTTTGTGTTGTCAGAAATGAAAATCATGGTACAGAAGTGAATTTAAAAAACAATGTAAGAACCATTTAACTTAAACAAAATTTTAATCTAAAAGATTTCAATAAAAAAGTTTTACTTTCCATGCCAGTAAGCAACTACTACCAAAAAGGAAAAAGAAAAACACAATGTTACAATACACACATACTTTCTCTCTCTCACACACACACACACAAACACACACACACACACACACACACACACATCCCTCTGGATTAGCTGTTCCTCTAGTTTCTACATCAGATTCCTCTGCAGGAGTTTAGCTCTCCAGACTATTCTGTTTCTAACCTCCCATTTTGAGGGAACACCAAGCAATAACTTCCCTATGGACAACTAGACCATTCTGAGGCACGAATGGAGTACCTCAAGTGACTTTAAACTTCCACAGGTGATAGGGCTGACCCTCCCACCAGTTATTGTGACAAGAGCATGCTGGAGAGCCTGTTGGTTGCTGAGATCCTAATACAGTCGCCGTTTAGTGGTTTTACCTTGGCTTCTATGTTGACAATACAAAAAATATACCTTAGTACGACTACCTCTCACTATCTGCCTATTAGATGTTTTCTTTAAAGAAATGACCCTCCCTCCTGGACCTCAGTCATAGCCTCCTATGCAGTGGCTATTTTTAAATATTTCTTCAAAGTAGCAAAAGTGGTCCAATTAGTTTGACAACTCTCGACAATCTCCTGTTCTAACTCGGAATCTTTAAATCACACAAAATAAAATTCCTTATTACCACTTCTAGAGATTTACATAAACCAGTTAATTCTTCCTCTTGCCCTCTGTCTACCTCTCCTATTCGTACTAACCAAGCTATTACAATGTCCCTAAGAGAGAGGTTATCGCTTAGGACCAGGAGATTGCGATCTCAGAACATTGCTGTTCAATGTTGTTTTCCCTCCCTTAATTATTTAATTTGTCTGTATGGCAAAATACATGGTTTTAACAGACCCCTTTCAAGCCAGTTAATTTACATGTAAACCTTTCACTTCCCACCACATCTCATCTTTTGGGATAGCTGTCCTCAAAGTGTCCACAATTACAGCTCTAGCCACATACTGTTTTCCATTATATGTCATCTCTGCTAGGCTGTGTCATGAGGATGAGACATTTTATCATATGAACATTTCTATAAAGGATAACTTACATGTGGGCAGGCACAGACAATATTCTTAGTAATGGCGATCTTGTTACCTAATTGCTTGTTGTAGTGTGGCTCCCAGATATCATTTCCTTGAACTGTTTCCTTACCTAATACAAAGACTTGTCTTTGAGCCTGCATGTGATTTGTTTGTTAATTCTTTCCAGACCACATTCTGTGTGAACTTCAACAATGAAGTTCAATGTACTGGGCTCCAGCTCTCTTATAGTTAAAATAATAATAACATAGGTCTGCAGAGATGGCTCTTCAGTAAAACCCAATTTTTACTCTTGGAAAGGATGGGAGTTTGAATCCTAGCATCCATGCCAGGTAGATCAGAAGTTCCTGTGACATAGGCACTAAAGTTTCCAAAGCCCTCTTCTGCCTCTACAGGCACACACACACACACACACACACACACACACACACACACACACACAACACATACACACAAAAAACTACACTTGTAAATAAAAGTGAAATGAATCTTTAAAAGTCATGAAATGCTTATTTCAAACAGTCATATCAAACATTAAATTAATATCCCTTCAATTAATTGGCAGGAAATTAAAATCATTTTTGTTTGCTTTTTGTGTGTATTAATATCTCTTAAATGTAAATCTATTGTCTGTTTTTGGTATTTATTAAAATTGCATCACATTCCCATTCCTCAGCAGCTTGCCATGTCATTTATAACCATTAAACACAGATAGGTCTTACTAGTGAATTTGAAATTAGAGCTTAAACAAATTGTTTTTGTACATTCAATGTGCCAAACATTTAAGTCATGAGGAAATCAAATAAACTATACATGCTTCCGAATTAAAAATGACAATACATATGGAGGTGACTGAGATATATTCATCATCTATACTTTTCATTGTTCTTTAGAAATGTCATTTTTTTACAGATTTTTTTTTTTAGTTTTGGAATACTTCACACCTGCTCTGTCAAGTGTCCTGAGCCAGAATATGAGCTCTGCAATAAGTCTTCTGTTTAGAAAATCTAAGGGCTTGCGATGAGTTGGTCTATGGGGACATTGAGTTAAGAGACATCACAGAGACTGAATGAAAAAGTACTTCGTCTCTTGAGAGTTCAGGAAATCTCTAGGAGCCATGGAGCAAAGCTCAGACATCATTCTTATCATTGTTTGCTGCTAACATAGATATCATAAGTCTATACTGCTTAGTAATGTACACTTCTGTTTTGTGCATTTTCTCATTTGTGTGAGTGATTGAGTTCCTAAAATTCATGAAGAACTTGGCACTAAATAGACATTTTAAACAATTAATAGCTGTTATGTTGCAATACAGTATGGTATCAACTTACGACAATGCATCATGCATGTTTAAAATATGATATACTTGAGTGTCATAGTACAAATGGTATAATAAAAATAACTGAAATAAATATAATAAATGTAACTACGTGCCAGCTTCCATGTGGCAGTTTTTAAATACAAGGTAACTGAAAGAAGAATTACACAAAATAATAATGAGTCCTGAACAGCGGTTATGGTTTGGGTATTATATGAACTATACATTTTCAGCTTGGATCTATTAAAAAAAAGTTTATTTTCCCACAAGCAGAAACCAAATATTAGCCCTGATGTTGAAGGGAGAAAAACATCTGACAAATAAGAGATCCTGATGGACATCAAGAACTGTGGCATACATCTGTAATTCCAGCATTCCTAATCAGAGATGAGATGACTGGACAGGAAAAATATCCTTAAGATCAAAGTCCAGCTCATGTGGGAAAAGTAGCATAACCAGTATAAATGCTCACCCTACCAAATATAAGGAGAAAACAGACTGCAAATGTTGTCCTCTCACATCCATGTGGGTGTCATGGTATGCATGCTCCTGCACTCATACCTACATGCTAACATGAACAAAAGCTTAAGGGTTTTCATTGAAAACTAATTTTTTCATACAACATTTTTGATCATTGTTTCCGCTCTGCAACTCCTCCAAGATCCTCCCTCTGGAGTTAACCAACTCCATACCCTCTCTTACCTTCCCTCCAAACAGTAAAAAATATAATTTAATAAAAGCAAAGAAGCATACAACACACACACACCATAAAACATAAGATCTGAGATGCATATATATCTATATCTATATATCACCAGTAAGAAAAACGTTATCCAAATAAAACAATATGAGAGAAAATCCTACATAAATATTATGGAGTTCATTTTTTTGTTGGCCATGAATTGCTGTTCATATGGTCCCATCCTTAAATATGGTTTATACACTGGTAAGAGTCCTCTGGAGAAAACTAATGTTTCATGTGCAAGTGGAGGTCAATTGGAGATACCTTCTTGGTAAGGATGAGAGCTCATTTCCTCTTCCCACTTCTCGGTAGTGGAACCCCATCCAGCTTGAACCTGTTTGTTCTCCCATTTCTATGAACTCATGTAAGAAACAATCCTGTTAGCACAGAATTTTTTAAGAGTGAGGTTAACTGATGTGAGAGTCTCCTCTGTGTGCTGTAATTGCCATAAATTAATAAAGAAACTGCCTTGGACTGTTGATAGGGCAGAACTTAGGTAGACATGGAAAACAGAACTGAATGCTGGGAGATAAAAGAACGGAGTCAGAGAGAAATGCAATGAACCACCACCGGAGATAGACGTGTTGAAATGATGGGGGAGTGTCATATATTAATCTGTTGATTTCATTGGTTAAGCAATAAAGAAACTGCTAGGCCCATTTGATAGGCCCACCCTTAGGTAGGTGGAGTAAACAGAACAGAATGCCGGGAGGAAAAGGAAGTGAGGTCAGACCCGACAGCTCTCCTCTCGGGAGCAGATGCCTTCAGGAGAGACGCCATGCTACCTGCTCCAGGGAAGACGCACGCTATGAAGCTCCCACCCAGGATGGACTTAGGCTAGAATCTTCACGGTAAGCGCATCTAGGGGTGCTACACAGATGATTAGAAATGGGCTAAATTAATATGTGAGAATTAGCCTAGAAGAGGCTAGATAGAAATGGGCCAAAGCAGTGTTTAAATGAATATAGTGTCTGTGTAATTATTTTGGGGCATAAGCTAGCCGGAGCAGGCAGCTTGGGGTGTTGGGGATGCAGCCCCGCCTCCGCCCATATTACTACATTGAAACTTTGCTGGTAGGCTACAACCTTGTAGTGATATACAAATTAATAGAAATGGGTTCAATTAATATATAGGAGTTGACCAGTAAGAGGTTAGAGATAATGGGCCAAGCAGTGGTTTAATTAATACAGTTTATGTGTGGTTATTTAGGTTCTGGGTGGCTGGGAAGAACAAGAAGCCTTCCTTTTACAGTTAATATTAAAGTAAATTTTGTTAGAAGGAACAGCAGGAGTTGTAAGTGCTGGGAGCTGAGCCAGGTGGTCATGGCACAAGCCTTTAATAGCAGCACTTGGTAGGCAGAGGCAGGCAGATATCTGTGAGTCCGAGGTTGTTTCTTAAATTAGTCTATGCAAAAATAAGTTAAACAGTATTTAAATATAGTGTCTATGAGTTTTATGGTTGTTAAATTATTCTTGCCTTTTGAAATTTTTCTTGCCCCTTCCCACCACATCATCTGATTCACTACATCATCTCTCTCCCCACCTCCACCTCTCTCCCTTATTATAAAATCCAAACAACTTCAGTAAAAAGATGTAGGCAGAAGGCCGCTCATTATTTTCAGTCTCAAAATAATCACACAGAAACTATATTGTTTGCAATACTCTTTGGGCAATAGCTTAAACGCATTTTTGGCTTACTCTTATATCTAAAATTAACCCATATATAGGCAGCTTCTTTATTCATTGACAAATTAAAGCAACACATACACAGAAGGACTTCCTACACCAAAAAGGGTCATAATATTAAGAGAAATGAACAAGAACTAGATATATTTGGAAGATATAGGGAGACACTAAGATAGCACCTGAGTATCTCAGTAGAAAGTATGAGGCTATGTGTAATATATATCCAGAACAATCATAATACAAAAGTATGACTATCAGCTATAGGGCTTCTTATGAGAAATGGTTTGATATTTACGATATGGGGACAAGCTGGGGAAAGCTAATGTATCCCTGAATTGAGAACCTGCCTTATTCTTTCTGTGTGTGCTCTCTTCCTTTCACCATGTAATAAAGAGACCCCTGCACCACACACCCTGTAATAATTCTCTGCTTTGCCACAAGCACAAACACTCAGACCCCGTGACCCACAGTGAAACTTTCTTTCTGGTAACATACTTTTTGGAAGCATTTGCTTAGATATGGGAAGCTGACCAACACAGCAGTTTTAACAGTCATAAAGTTGGGGAAACCTCAGGAGAGAACCAACTTTGTTGGATGGAACCAAGAGTTCCTTGTAGGAAATTCTGTTTGATGTATCTATGAGGCATCGTTTGGAAATGTCAATGATCCCTGTATCTATATGATTCTAAAGGTCAAAGGAGAACTAAACAGAAACAAAGATATTATGAAAGCATTGTTATTGATAGAAAGTACATCTTCAGTCCTGCCTGTTCCTTGGGACAAGTCTTCAAAAGTCAAATCTGAAATTCCTGAATTATTTTGTGCTGGCTGGAAAAAAGTCAGAATGAGTAAGTAACACTATTTAGAAGCTCACAATGGATTCCCCTCTGGCATTATGTTCTATACAAGTTCCCAAATCATAAGAGAAACCTAGCTCAATAGCTCAGTGATCCTGACTAATAGAAGAGCATGTGGATTGAAGTTATTAACACCCAATCAATCAATAGACTACTCAAAATAGTGAATTTAGCTTTGGAACAGGAATACAAACTTAATCTAAACTTATTATATACCTTTGGCCAATTCTTTGTCTGTGCATTCGCTACCCAATACGATAACAGTAATAATAAAAACAAAATGCAGTACTTAGATTTTATGATTCTTGAATGTAGATGGGATTTCTATAATTTAACAGTTTCTATCATAATGAAAATAGGACCGTCTGGTTTTTAGGACACAGGTAACAACTACTTTTGAGGCATATTTTCTTTCTATGTGTATGTCTCTATGTGATGTTATTTTCTGCCTTCTGGTCCTCCTTGGTGAGTGTTTTTCTTTTTGCTCCAGAGTTCTCAGGCATTCTGTTAACTCATTAGTGTGAGATTTTTCCAGCTTGTTTTTATAGGCATTTAGTGCTATGAACATTTCTCTTAACACAGCTTCTATCATGTCCCATTAATCTGGGTACATTATATGGTCATTTTTTCCTGAGTTTTAGGAAGTTTTTAATTTCTTTCTTTATTTCTTCCATGACTCATTAGTGATTCAGGTGAGCATTGTTTAATTTCCATGTGTGTGCACTTTCTGAAATTAGTGTTGCTGTTGAATTCTAATTTTAAACCATAGTGATCTGATAAAATATATGTGGTTATTCCAATTTCTTTTATCTGTTGAGGTTTGCTTTGTTACCTATAGTGTGGTCATTCTTTTTAGCCGATTCCATAAGGTACTGAGAAGGCATATTCTTCTATGTTTGGATGAATTTTTTTTATAGATGTCTGTTAAGTCCATTTGAATCATAACAACTGTTAGTTCCCTTATTTCTCTGTTAAGTTTCTTTTGGAAAGACCTGTCCAGTGGTGAGATTGGGGTATATAAGTCTCCCACTATTAGTGTGTGGGGTTTAATGTGTGACTTAAGCTTTGTAGTGTTTCTTTCATGAATGAGGTTGACCTTATATTTGGAGCATAGATGTTCAATATTGAGATTTCTTATTGGTGGATTATTTTCTGTGACTCATATGAAGCATCCTTCATTGTCTATTTTGATAAATATTCTTTTGAAGCCTATTTTTTTTGTGATACTAGGATATCTACACCAGCTTGTTACTTAGGTCAAATTAATTGTAAAATTCCCAACCCTTTACTCTGAGGTGATGTCTGTCTTTGAGGTTGAGGTGTTTCTTCTATGCAGCAGAATGGATTCTGGTTTTGCATCCAGTCTGTTAGCCTGTGTCTTTTTATAGGTTAGTTGAGTTCATTAAGGGATGTTAATGACCAATGATTGCTAGTTCCTGTTATTTTAGTTTTCGTTGTTGGTGATGTTATTGTGTGTGTGTTTCCCTTCCTTGGCATTTGCTGTTGTAAGATCATCTATTGTCTGTGTTTTACTGGATGTAGATAACCTCATTGGGTTAGAGTTTTCCTTCTAGGACTCTGTGCATAGTTGAGTTTGTGGCTAGGTATTGGTTAAATCTGGTTCTGTCATCTAAAATAGTGTTCTGTCCTTCTATGGTAAATTAAAATTGCAGGGTATAGTTGTCTGGGCTGCCATCATTGCTTCTTAATGTCGGCATAACTCTTGACCAGAACCTACTGCCTTTCATCGTTTCCACTGAGAAGTTCAGGTGTAATTCTGATAGGTCTGCCCTTACATGTTACTTGGACTTTTTCCTTTGCAGCTCTTAATATTCTTTCTTTATTCTGTATGTTTAGTGTTTTGATTATTAAGTAGCAGCAAGGCTTTATTTTTTGGTTCAGTCTATTTGATATTTTGTAAGCTTCTTTTATCTTCATATGTTTATCTTTCTTTAGGTTGGGAAAGTTTTCTTCTATGATTTGTTGAATATATTTTCTGTGCTTTGGAGTTGGACTATCCTTATTCTTCTTACGTTTTTTTTTCTTTTCAAGGTGTCCCAAATTTTCTGGAAGTTGTGTTAACCTTTTTTTGATTTAACGTTTTCTTTGTCCGATGAGTCTATTTCCTCTATGGTATCTTCAATGATTGAGATTCTCTTCCATTTCTTGTATTCTGCTGTTTATGCTTGCATTTGTAATTCCTGATTGTGTTCTCATATTTTTCTTTTCCAGACTTACCTCATTTTGTGTTTTTTTTATTGCTTCTATTTCAGTTTTCAGCTTTTGAACCATTTTCTTCACCTGTTTTATTGCTTTTTCTTGGTTTTCTTTAAGAGCTTTGTTGATTTCTTCCAATTTTTTGTTTGTGTTTTCCTCCATTTCTTTGAGAGAAATTTCATTTTCTCTTTAAGAGCCTCAAATATTTCCTAAAGTTATTTTTTAGGCCATTTTCTTCTGCTTTGTTTGTATTGGGGTATTCAAGTCTTGCTGTTTTATAGCCACTAGTTTTTGCTTGTACTGTGTAGCTTTTTGTGGTGTTGAGTGTGTTCATACCTTGTCTACCCATCTTTTTCTCCTATTAGTGTAGGCTGGGGCCATTTCTCTGGTGATCACTCTTCCAGGTGCCATTGAATCCATGGCTCAGATGGTTGTTATTCATGGTGAAGTCAGAGTCACAGTTCTAGTCACCCCAGTGGTCACTCGGCATTCTCAGAGGTTGATTGGTGCTCCTGGATGTCACTAGGACCTGCTCCTGTGGAGGTCGTTTGCTTGGGCCTGGTCCTGAGGAGGTTGCAGACTCAGGTCTGGGCCCACTGAGGTCACTGGCTCAGGTCTTCTCCAGCAGAAGTCACTGGCTATACCTGTTTTGGCAGAGGTTGCTGGCTTCGGCCTGCTTATGCAGAAGTCACTTGCTCAGACTCAATCCCACAGAGGTCACTTGATTGGGCCTGCTCTTACAAATGTCCCTGTCTTGGGCCTGCTCCAATGAAGCCCACTGGCTTGCCTGGGGCTGTTCCCACGGAAGTTGCTCTCTCAGGCCTGTTACAGTGGAGATTACTTGCTCTGCCCAGTCCTTCAGAAGTAGCTGGTTCGGGCCTGCCCTCTCAGAAGTCATTCCCTAGTACCTGCCCCTGTGGTGGTCGCTGGCTCCTCCCAGTCAACACTTGAAGGATACCCTAATCACATTCTGCTGGTCCAATCTTCAGGCTTGCCAGGACCAGTATTTAAGGCTTCAAAGTTGTCATCATTTACACCTGCTTCTGTTTTCTCTACAAAGTCTATGGTTTCAAATTAGAGAAAGGGGAAGGTAAGACAAAGGAGGGGGGTATCCCCTCCAGTAATGAAGTTACAGGATTCTGTAGTAAGACTCATGTTAAGGTCAGGAACAGGGCAATTCCAGCCTAAAAGCCTGAGAACACCACCTTTATGGTAATCTGCATATTTCACTTTTTTATCTGTTTTAGCGTGCCTGTGTGAACACACATATTACTACCACCTAGCTCCCACATAGCAAGTGTACCCGCGCAAAATAAATGCAATGCAGATATCAAAGAATATTTACCACTTTAATGATAAACTTACAGAACCAAAGTTCCAGCGTAGTACAGGTAGGGAGGAAAAGAGAGCGAGCCGCCTCTCCGCGCACCCATTTATTGGCAGGCATTCAACCGAGGCAAACCCCGCCCTCTAAAGGGGGCTGTCTTAACCCTACATCTCCCCCTTTTGTCTAAATAAGACACAACTAAACCAAATATAGCTATAAACAATAATAACAAATGATAAATATAACAAACAATATTGAAAACAAAAGTTTTGCTAGAGAGTAACTACAATTAAATAATCTTCAACTCCATCAAAGATCTGAGAAGGGAATAAATATTACTTAACAAATGAGAGATATCCAAAATGTGTAACAAATGACAGAGACAACTGACTGTCTGGGCAATCACCCAAAATCTCGTTTGCAATGTTGAGTCAACCAACTTTGGCTAAGGCCTAACATAACTGACATACCATTCTCAAATGCAAGGAACTTTCTTAGGATTATCCTACCCTGTCTTGGCAAGATAAGACAATCCTGTTTTATATCTTAGTCAGTAGTTGACGTACAGGTTTTTCTTAACCCAAAGGCCAGTTCTGTCAAGAAGACAAGCTCCCAGTGGAGTGTCTTTGGTGCTCAACGTTCTCTTGGGAGTAGAGTGGTGTTGCCAGGAGTAAATTGTGTCTCGATGGAACAGAATTTTAAGTTAGATTAAAGGCCATTTTCTACAGCTCTTCAAAGAGGCTGAAGATTATACTATCTATACTAAAAATAATCTCTATGTATCTAAAAGACCTGATTAACCTAAAAATAATGTGACAAACATATAATTCTCAATACCTATCTAATTTGAAAACTAAGAGAATAAACAATTGTGCAATATATGAAGACAATGATCTTCACCTGTAAACAATGTCATTACTTATCAAATGTAAACAATGTTATTACATAAATAGTACCAGAGGTAGAAATGTACATTGTGATATGATAGATGTATCCATACAATAAAAGCATACTCTTATACCAAAATAGAGGTAGGAACACTCACATTCAATATTCAATATATCAGTATACAAGAAACAGTACCAACATAATTTTCTAAAAACAGTAAGTCACAAATACCAATCATCCCATCAAACCAGTTAATCCCCCCTTTTTTTTTCTTTTTACTTTTTTTAAGAATATACCCCAGCGACGTTCTTCTTAGGGGCCCCTGTGAAAGTAAACGATGGTAATATTCCCAAATTAACTTTTGACTTAAGAAAAGTATAACTAGTCTCTGTGTGTTTTGAGAAGGTCCGGCCAGAGCGTTGTCAAAAATGTGCATCATATGAAATTGTCTCTTGCAGTTGGTACCAAAAAACAGGTCTAAAATTAGTGCTTAAAAAAAAAATTTCATGACATCATAAAAACCAGACTGAGTTGATGTTGTGGGGCCCCATCTTCATCCTGGAAACTTCAAAGATTACTGTAGGAAAATATGTTGTTTGTTATGGGAAATTTAAACATTAACAACAAGGACATGTACTGACATATAAAGAAAGACACAGATGTGAGGGAAGGCAAAGAAAGTTTATCAAGTATAAAATTATTCTTATTCTGTCCCATTTTATGGCTCCTGACCTGAGACAGAAACTTTGAAATATCTCTTATCAACAGGCTTGGAATTGAAGAAGGACTGAGCCATAGTCCAACTCCAAAACCAGCTCTACACATTTATAAAGAAGTGTTCAATAAAACATATGAATATATATATATATATATATATATATATATATATATATATAAAATCAATACTTACAATATGTATAGAATTTTATTGTTGATGTTTAGTGGGTCGTAACTATTTTCCATCCATCAGTAATTAAATATTTAGGGTCCCTCAAATTATTTGGAGATGAATATTTTACTGTGGAGATAAGAAAAGAACCCTGCCCCCATCCTATCAGTAATCCTTACCATCTGAATGTCGGTCATCCTTGTGAATGAATTGTTATTTATCTTTTTCAAGTGACTTCTCTTCCTCAAACCGAACCTTTATTAATTTTGACAATATCCATAATTTTTTCTCACCTGTGGAGATAAGAGCAAAACCCCTTCCCCAACGCAGCACATCTTCTGGCTTCCATTGTGAGGTCAGTACATCCTTGAAATAAACTGGTTGATTTAGTTCAGCAGACTTTTCCATTATCCAATGTCTTTCTGCAGGCGTCGTTCCCTTCTCATTAGCGTTGAGAAAATTCAAGGTTAACAAAGCATTATGTAACCTATTTTGGGGGTGTTTTCTACCCCTTTCTGTTTGTTGAACATATCCTTTATAGTTCGATTTGATCTTTCTATGACTGATTGACCTGTAGGATTGTATGGTATACCTGTAACATGCTTGATATTGTAATGATCAAAAAACCGTTTCATTTTCCTAGAGACATAAGCAGGACCATTATCTGTCTTTATTTGTGTAGGTATACCCATGATAGCCATGACTTCTAATAAATGAGTGATTACTGAATCAGCTTTTTCTGAACTCAAAGCAGTTGCCCAATGAAAGCCTGAATAAGTGTCGATGGTGTGATGAACATACTTTAATTTGCCAAATTCTGCAAAGTGGAACACATCCATCTGCCAGATTTTATTTCTATGGGTGCCCTTTGGATTAGCTCCTGCTGGCAGTGGCATTTGGTTATAGAAAGAGCAGGTAGGGCATTTCTTTACAATCTCCTTAGCTTGTTGCCATGTAATAGAAAATTTGCAATGGTTGGTTCACAAAATATTGGCACAGGGAGGGGCTATTTAACATACCCTGGGGCAGGACGGTCCAGTGGTACCTCCTCGAAGGTTGAGAATTGTTGTAAGTAGGCACTGTGAAGGCAAATTTTTTTCTATCTTCTTTTTGTAAAGGTATAGTGAAAAAACAATCCTTTAAATCAATAACTATGAGAGGCCATCCTTTTGGTAATAAAGAGGGCAACGGAATTCCAGATTGTAGAGGGCCCATAGGTTGAATAACCTTGTTGATGGCCCTGAGATCTGTCACCATTCTCCATTTACCTGATTTTTTTTAACCACAAATACAGGAGAATTCCAAGGGCTGGTAGATTCTTCTATATGTCCAGCATCTAGTTGCTCTTGTACCAGCTGTTCTAAAGCCTGTAACTTTTCCTCAGCTAAAGGCCATTGCTTTGTCCATATTGGTTTCTCAGTCAACCATTTTAGAGGCAAGGCTGTTGGTATTTCTGAAGGGACATCAATTGCTTGTTCTTGCACAGCCCTAATGGCCGGTTTTGTCCGTTTGTAATAACTTTTAATATTATTTTCAGAAATATGGGTTTTAGAAGTAGCAGGAATGTTAATTTGAGTATTCCATTGTTGTAATAGGTCACGACCCAATAAATTCATTGCAATATTGGCTACATAAGGCCTTTATTTTCCTATTTGTTCCTCAGGCCCTATACATTTAACCCATCTCGTGCTCTGCCTTATTCGAGATAGGGTTCCAATTCCCAGGAGTTGAACATTTACATTCTAAAGAGGCCAATATGGATGCCAAGATTTTGGGATAATGATACTTACATCAGCACCTGTGTCCAGTAGGCCAGTAATAAAAATGCCATTTACACATACTCTCAGCTTAGGTCTTTGATCATTTATAGAAGTTTGCCAAAACACACGTAACTCATCTGTCTGATTACTATTGCTTGTAACAGTAGGCATGTGGCTTTCTAATTGTCCTGACGAGGCATGTTCTCTGCAGAAACTGGAAATGACTGAACCATGTTTGCCATGGGGGCCTGAGAGGCCCCCCCCTCACGTTTCCCGTCTGTATCAGGTTGCCTTGTCTATCTCTTGTAGACCTGTATTCTTTCATCCAGTGTCTTCCTTTTTTATATCTTCTACATAAACCTGAAGGCTGAGTCCTTCTATTCCTGTTATTTTTAGAAGACGCGTTATTATTATTTTTGAAAACCCGTTGTTTACAATTCCTTTTCATATGACCCATTTTGTCACAATTAAAACATTTGGTATTCTGGTGTCTCCTTTTACCATTGGAAATTGCTTCTTTTACCCATGCTTTAGTGCCATAGTCAAATGTGTCAACATCTAGTGTATGCAAGACCCATTCTTCCAAGGACGCTGATCTGAACATTAAAGGCCTCAAGATCCTTTTGTATTCTGTATTAGCATTTTTGTAAGCCAAAGACTCAATTATTATACGTCTTGCTTCTGGGTCAGGTATCCCTATTTGTACAGCCTTAGTTAATCTTTGTAAAAAGTCTTTAAAGGGTTCTCTCTGACCCTGTTTAACTGTGACAAATGATTCCATTCTCTGTCCTGGGTCTTGTATTCTGTCCCAAGCCCTTAAGGCTGCTGTAGTACACATGGAGACTATGTTTTCATCCAAATTAGCTTGTTCCTGAGGGTCGGAAAAGAGCCCTTCACCTAGAATTTTATCTAGGGAAACGTTAATTTCCTTCGCCTTTTCCTGCTGTTCTAAAAGTCTAGCCTCTTGCCTGAATAAGCATTTCCATTTTAATTGCGGTCCACTCTCAAGGACCGCAGAGCTCAGCTGGAGCCAGTCCAAGGGGGTTGCTCTGCTTGTTGTGGCCCAAGATTTTAGCATCTCTTTAACAAAAGAGGAGTGCATCCCAAAAGACATGATGGCCTGTTTAATTTCTTTGAGATCATTCATACGGACAGGCTCCCATGTATCTTCCTTGATCACCCTAGGGTTTCTGGAACCAATCACCTTTTCTGTTGTTATTACAGGAAAGGCATGTAGGGCTGTAGGTAGAGCTTTGTGGAAATTGTCCCGGAGGGATTTATCCACAGATGTAGTTAAAATTTGCCTTTCTACCCTTTGCTCTTCTTCATCAGAATTTAGAAATTCCTCAATCTTTTCCATTCTATTTACCATTGCTTTTTGTAATGTCTGAATCTCCTGCCCAGAATTATGTTCTAAAGCCTTCATTGAGGATTCTAAAGTATGAAATTTGTCCAGTAGAGATAACTTGTCATCTTTGGACATCATTTTTATGGCATAAACCGTGCCTTCTTGTATTGACAATCTTTCCACCAATCTGTCATGAGCTTTAGACAAAATTTGATTGTCACATTCAGCAGTTTTGATTCTCTCAGTTAATGTTTCAGTTCCTACAGAAAGGGACTGCTGGAACTTACGATCTAATTCAGCTGTTCCTTCTTCCATAGTAATGAATTTCTCCTTAACATCAGTCTGTACCTTTTCTAGATTTTGTTCCGTTAACCGAGTCATGTTAAACAAAGATTTGTTTTCTTCCTGGAGAACTTTAAATTGATTCTTGAGAAGATTGTTGTCGCTCTCAATAGTTTTCAAACGTTCAACCTCTGCCTTAAGAGATTTGATCATTTTCCTATTATCAAACCAAATAGTGCTAAGGAAAATTAAGAATCCCAGGAATATCCATATATGTGGTTTGGTAGACACCTCTTGTAAGATCTCCCAAATGGTGCACTCAAAAAAACTATTGAAATCTGATGTCGTCACTTTCTCAGACATTATTTATAAAAGAAAAAATTCTCTTACCTGTAATAACTGGTTCCTGCCAGTGGTGGCGAAAGAGTCCAGTTGAATCCACGTGTCCTAAATCTGAAATAAAATGACTCAAAACCAAAATTGAAACAGACACCAGGATGATAAGTAAAGAAAAGCCAGCAAAGTAAACAAATCAAAGGGATGCCGGCTCTCAGGCCGCTGTCACGTGACCCGAGCGCTGGCGGAGGTAGGAGGGGAACAGACAGCCCGGTCAGGCAGCGCGCACGCCGGCGTGAGAGTGCACAGGAAAAAGGTGGCTCTGGCCGGGGCGGCTCGGAACAGAGACTTAGGCGCTGTTAAAAAGGCTCTGTCGATTTCAAACCCGCTGCTTGATACTCTAGCAAGCAGCAGGGAAAATCGAGTCGCTCAGAATCTCAGCTGTTTCAGCGTGCGCCCAGAGAGACTGCTCAGAATCTCAACTTCTTCCGCGCGTGCCCAGAGAGACCGCCGCAGCAGCCTGGGGTGCAAGAGACTCCGATTTGGGGCCGGTTTTCGGCAAAGCCCCACGTTGGGTGCCAATTGTACCCGCGCAAAATAAATGCAATACAGATATCAAAGAATATTTACCACTTTAATGATAAACTTACAGAACCAAAGTTCTAGCGTAGTACAGGTAGGGAGGAAAAGAGAGCGAGCCGCCTCTCCGCGCACCCATTTATTGGCAGGCATTCGCCCGAGGCAAACCCCGCCCTCTAAAGGGGGCTGTCTTAACCCTACAAGCAAGACTCCCTTTTTCACTGGTATTTTGAATATTCACATTCAATCTTTACATAGAAATTTCAGTGTACTTCATTTCTATAAAAAATGCTTCATTAGCATAGGGTTTGTAATTGCATTAGAAGTGAGCTAACATTCTCCTGAGGATGAAATGCTCCATGTTTTAATCTATGTAGCAGAACCCTAAACAGATTTGTTCTTGTGTCATTTGACATCGTATTTCTCGTTGATCTTTCTAGTCAGCACTGTTAGATACAGCTAGTAAATTTTTATCTGTCCCGACAGTTTGCCATACTTTCACAGTTATTAATCATTCTCTCAGACAATAGGATTTGAATGAAATAAATTTGCTTTCACACAAAAGGTCAGCATTTGACAACTTGAAATTACATTAAATCATCACTAATTTTAACTCCACTAATTCTGTGTTCAAGATTTTTTTTTTTGCTACAAATGGATAATCACCTTAAAATGTTTTTAATTGGAAAGAAAACATTTAACTCCAGTAAAAGACATTATTAGAACTGCATGAGTACATGCAAAGTATCCAGTGATGTGTATTTCATATACTGGTTTTAAATTACTCTTAGTGATTTATTAAAGGTGTTCCTAGGACACTTTCAAGTCACACTATTAGCTTAATATATAATTCTTAGTAATGAATACAAGGCTACACTCTTTTCTATTACTTCTATGAAGAAGAAGGGCATAGGAGAGAAAGAAGAGAAGAGGGTAGGAAGAGAAGAAAGGAAAAAAACTTAGTTTGTTGTAAACATATGCAGTGTAAGAAAGGAAGTCATTATGTGCAAATAACATTATCATGTCCTACCCTATAGTCTTCTCGACTAAATTTGGTACATATTCTGAGTTTTCTGGGCTGTTCACATCATGTAATTCTTCTGTTTGATAAATACCTAACATTGTGAAAATTCTAGCTAGAAACTAATAGATAAGCCTCTTTGCATTTCTGATTCCCCATCTTCAAATGGACATCATAATATTTCTAATTGCTCACTGCAGTTGCTCTGGGTAACTCAGTGTTGGCAATAAAAAAATTACATGTTATCACATGCCTATAGATGTATGATAAACACAGTGCAATGGAGATTGTGTATAAAATTTTGTTGAGATTTATAATAATTGCATTGGGCATCTGTTACTATTTTTCGTACACTGAATGCTTTATGTATTTTCACTGGATACAAAGCTGTCATTGACCAAAGTCCAATTTCCTAGTCTGTTTTCTAAATCCCAAGGCCTGTGGACTGTGAGCATTGCTCCCCAAAAGTACATGGAAAGTGGCATAATAAATTCAACCATTATTCTAATTTATTTACTATTACTTGAAAGAATTGTGAATTTTTAAATCACAAAATGATTCATCAAATATGAATCATGATATGATCTTATTTTCTGTTTTAATAAAATTTCATCAATTTGATCAAATACTTAGACAATTGAACCCAGTGTTTATATATCTTAATGTTTCTAAAATATTGTTTATGTGATGTACCTAGGTGAATTCACAAATATTTTAGTGATTAAACTTATTCCTAAACTGTAGGGAGCAATGAACTCCTATGTGAACATATATTGTTTGTTAAGGGCAGGTCACATTCAAGGACCTCAATGCCTCAACTCCATGAGGAATATCAAAGGCTTTCTTCATGATCTGAATAAGAATATTGATAGTATGTGCTAAAAATAAAATAAGTCCACTGTAGCTTTCTTCCCTGAGATATGTATAGCCTAAGGACTAATTCCCTACAGAGACTGACTCTACTATGATTAGCTAGGCTTACCTCCTTGGTACAGCAGTATAGAATAAACCCTATTTCCTTGCTCAGCTTTACAGGCAGTAACCCTGTCTCCTCAGTTAGCTTCATGCAATAACTCCGTTTCACTGTTCAACTGCATATAATAAACATCCTCAGCTTCCAGGATGCTATGGTTCCTCCACTGGAGAGCCTGGCCCACACAATCCCAGCTTTGCTGTGTTAGAGTTTCTGTCTTTTCTTTGTTCCTTACCTGCTCCTGTTAATTCATTCCCTGGAGAGTTGCAAGGAAGAGGCACTAATAAATTCATTAATTTCACCTTGTGATAAATTTCCTGGCATTTCCTTCACTTGCCTGTTATCTGTGTAGCATTGATCAGAAGATAATATATATATATATATATATATATATATATATATATATATATATATATATTCAGTAGACAAAAGAATAATAGAGGACAAAAATCATAAAGTCAACACAATTTATAATTAAGCTTTAAGTTCAACAATAGTTAACACAATTTCTAACAGAAAATTATAAGTTCATGTTAAAAACATCTGGGACACAAAGACTTCCTATGAACGAAATACATGAGATAATTGTTTGCAGTAGATAACCAGTCTTTAGAGTCTAATAAAATAACGATATTCCTATCATTAAAACAGAGCAGATTAACTATAATCTCTCCTACATAAACCAAAGGAGTCTTATATCAGATGACATATCACTCATTAATGTTAATAAGACATACTATATTAATGAGACCTGAAAAGATCACAAACAGAAACTAAATTACATGAATTTTAGAAAGATCTAAAACAAAAAGATTTACAAGTTATATCACAGATATTTAAAGTATTATCTTGTAAAGTGTGGAGGAAAGCTAGGACAGTAGCTACAACTATGTAATGTAGATTTACAGTTCATATAATGGGATTTAAATTAAATTTCCTGGGAACAGAATGTATCACATATAGACAAAAGTCTCTCTTCCATCAACTACAATTAAGCAAATTTATTGCAAATGGAAATTTGTGTGCAACAAACAGATAGTAACTTGAACTATCAAAAAGCCTTTTTTTAATGGAAAATACTTAAAACTACAGTAATAATGGGTTACTGTAAAAATTCATAATAATGCATTTGAACACAGTAATACTTGACTGGTCTTAAATCCATATTTTTAACTTGAAATCTCTGTATAGTGTTTCTGTGAATATATAATCAACAAAAAGCATCACATTTATATCTGTCTCCCCATATTTCTACTTCTTTTACCACGTGGAAACTCAAGTAAAGGCCTCCAGAATTTCAAAGAATTTCTAATGGGTTTCTAAGAGCTCTTAGTCAAGGATCTCTAGAGTTAAAGGACTTAAGGAATAAATCACTCTCTCTTACATATATATATATGTGTGTGTGTGTGTGTGTAAGTCATTTAGAGCGAGAGAGCGAGCGAGAGAGAGAGAGCGAGAGCGAGAGAGAGAGAGAGAGGTGACTTACAGGTTGAAGTCCAAGAGTGGATAGTTTTCAATGGAAAGTCCAAGAATCTAGAAGCTTCTCAGTCCCATGAGAGTGGATGTCTTAGCTGGAATGGATGTTCTGACAAGAAAAGAACAAGCAGGGGAAGAATAAACCCTTTCTTCTTCTGTTATCCTTAAATAGGCTTCCAGAAGAAGGTGTAGCCCAGACTAAAGGTTAGTCTTCAAGTCCCAAGATGTGGATCAAAGGCAGGTTGTCTTCTTGCCTCAAGATCTGGATCACAGTTGTGCCCACATTTCTGGATTATAGTTCATTTCAGATACAGTCAAGCTGACAACCAAGAATAGACATCCTACACTATTTACAATCCCTGACTCCCTTGGATTCTCTGAGTCTAAAGCCATCTTGTTATAACTATGCCTACTGATGAATTTAAAAAGTAAACATACCCAAATAATGAGAATTTCTTTTCCCACTTAGAGTTCTCTGAATCATCTTACCTGGACTTTATTGTTATTGAAAAGTCATATTTTTTTTCTTTCTTGCTTTTATCTCTTTTTTTGGGGGGGGATGGGGAGAGGAGGTTTTGAGACAGGTTTTCTCTCTGTAGCTTTGGAGACTGTCCCGGAACTTGCTCTGTAGATCAGGCTGTACTCAAACTCACAGAGATACACCTGCCCCTGACTCCACAGTGTTCCTCCACCACCCAGAAATAAATCTTATTTTAATGACTGATAATTTATAGAAGTGGGATAATTTTAAAACTGCAGTGAGAAACAGATAATTAATTGTCACCAGTGCCATAGAGAAGAATGCAGAAGAATGTAGCATACTCAATGATATTAAACTCTGTTTTTAATCTCATTAAACACAATTTATAATTCAATTAACAAGCAAAACAAGCTCTTGTGGCTAATATTTCTTAGTTCTGCTGTTGATAACCCACAAACAATTCATTTTAGTTACTAGCAGAAACAACAAAATAAAATAATAGAATACAAAAATAAAAGAAAGCATTTAAAACACAAAAATTGATTATTTTTTTGTAAGCAGCTGTTTCCAAAATTATGAAAGCTAACTGGTAGTCAGGGCATTGAGCTTTCAGGTCCGTACCAACTTACTTATTCATTGTTCTATTGTGCAAGCAGCCCTTTATTTAAGAAGAAGATGTTGTTTTCTCTCCTTCTCTCTAATGGCCTCTTAGTGATTTCCTGAAATCCATGGAGGTTCCAAATGAAACATACATATCTGAAGATTCAAAGCTAATATCCACAAATGAAAGAAAACATGAAATATTTGTCTCTCTGTGTCTGAACTATCTACTCAGTCTGTTTCTACTTCCCTCCATTTCCTTGTAAATTTCATAATTTCGTCTTAACAGTGTAATAACACTCCACTATGTCAACAGATCACATTGTCATTATCCATTCATCAGTTAGTAGGCATATCAGAAGACTGAGCAGTGTTTGACAGATGAAGCCTATAAACAGAATTGGGTCCATAAGAAAGAAATACTGTACACAGAAAGATAGTCCATTAAAAATAATATGTTTGTTTTTCACTGATGGGAAAAGCTTAAGTATTACCTTCTTGAGAATAACAGATGCAAGTAGACTTTGAAAATAATCTGAGTATAAACTATGAAGTCTCCTTCTATAACTGGAAAAGTAGCTAAGATTGGTGACTGTAATGCCAGAACATGCCAGATGTGATCAATATCCCACTCTATACCAGCAAAGGAATTTCTGCTGCCCTTGGGACAGACAGCTGTACAATTATAATCGCCATTCCGAGGATCTGAGCCCTAGCACAGCTTCTTCCTTGCTATGGATTTTCCAGTGACCTGTCCTGGACGAAAGCATTCCGGTCCAATTACTCAGCTCTCATATTTCTAGGAAATACAGGTAGTGGAAGAATGAAATAAAGACAGCAAAACAGATATTAAGATCTATCTACCCATCAAGCTTAATATCATGGGGGTCTTTTGCTGACCAAAATGTGATAGTCATTCAAGTTGTACCATCAAAGACATAAAGGACCTTGAACTACTCATGCAGCAGTTGCCTTTAATTGAGGGATCCTGGGTAGAAACCAAGCATTAGTCCCAGACAAGGTCAGCCTTCCACATGAGGAAAACAGCTCCAACAACAGGGATGGGATGGTGACAGCATTGAGAGTAATTTCCAGAACCTGAGAGTCAAACACTGGTGTGGAAAGAACAGTAGAAACAGCCAGTGTGTTGTGGTTTTTCCTTACCACTGGATGGTTGTTAATTAAGCAAAGCCTTTTGCTTCAACCCTTTCAATTTGCAGATTTCACAACAATGTTGAGAGCTTACCCCAATCTTTATAATAAGTATTAGAATTGGTTAATTTTATGTACTTTAATTTTATTTGCAGCAAAAATGAGCATATTGCTCATGAATTTTACACAAATTTGTGGGAAATAATTATATTTGCTTTCTTAATTGTGCTCTTCTAGGAAATTTCACATCACATCTAGTGTAAATTTTGATTGTGTGAAGTTTAAGGAAAATATATGTAAATTTGAGGAAATGTATATTAATATGTGATTACTCATCAGCAAGTTTAATGTGAAAGAATATAAAATTCTGTGCCTTCATTACTTCAAAAGGGAATTGAGAGCTTCAGTGCTGTATGTATCAGTACATGAGTGAGATGATTTCTCTGTCTCTACTCACATTATAGCAGATATACAGAGGACCTAGAAGTAGTAGATGAGTTTGAATGATAAGTAGATCAGTAGAAAGGATTGAAAAGTAAGTAAGGTCCTCTTACAGATAAGATGTCAAAGTCATCACGCTGGGACCAGGTTGATATACTCGGGCCTTGCTGCTGCTGGATCCACGCAGATCTGAGGGGTCTGTGCTGCCACCTGGGTCTTGGTAGCATGTGGTCCCAACATGCTGCCTAGGGGCTTGTTGTGCCCGTGGTTTTGCTGCAGCTGGAGTACGAGGAGATGTCCATAACCAGAGGATCATTGGAACTATGCTGCTCTGAGCCTGCCGCCTGCCACCTTTCCCTGGCCTTGGTATGGCTGGTCCTGCCATTGCTTGATATGGCAAAAGGCAAATTGGCTCTGCTCCTCAGGGGAGCACTCCCACTACCCTCAGAACCCTCCCCACCCCCACCCCTGCACTTGGGAAAGAGGTCCTACTCCTCATGGTAGGCAGATATCTCACCTGGGAAGCACACTAAAACTGACCTGTGGTTGCCACTTAGGTGAGTGGACCCTGAGGGCAGGAAAGCCGACCCTGCTCCTCCCCATCTGCCACTTGGAAGATGCCCTTATCCCTCCACACTATGCTAACTATGGCAGAGAAAAGAGATAGCTCCAGGATCACTAGAATGAGAGAATCAGGCTTGTCCCCAACACAACAGGTGCAACACACGGGAGAGCAGGCCCTGCACCCCTCCTGGGCAGCACTGTAGTAGTGTTTCATTTATATTTTAATAAATAAAACTTCCCTGGAGAGCATAGAATAAAACAGCCCCACTGGTCAGCCTTATAGACCAGGAAGTGGTAACACACACCTTTAATCCCAGTAGCCACATTAGTTGCCATAGAAATCGGGCATTGCATGCCTTAAATCCCAGGGTGCATGCCTTAAACCCAGAACTAGAGAGGCTTTTAAAACAGGAGGAGACAGCTCTCAGTCTCAACCACATTCTGAGATTCCTGGCCGCAGGGTCGCCATTTCAGGGTGAGGTTGAGGTAAGAGCCAGTGACTGGCTGCTTTGCTTTTTGGCTCTTCAGGTTTAAGCCCAATATCTGACTCTGAGTTTTTATTAATCATGCTTCACAACACACTAGAGCATTGGCTTCCTGGTGAACGAGCCATAAGTGCATGAGAACAGGAGAGCTGAGCCCTCTACTACATCGCATAAAGCAATCAGGATAGAAGACCCTGCATCTTGGTGGGAAAAGCAGCAGAGCTGGTCCTCGTAACAAAATGAGTCAGAACATTCTGAAGACTGAGGACAAACTGTTCTTGTTTGATTGTGAAGCTGTGGTTGTCCAGAAAATGTGATATAGTGATTATCCTGGTGGAGGCTGACCAAACCACAATACTGGTTATGGAAATAGACACCTTAAATGAAATCATTTGCAGAATTTTAAAATACTATAATATACTTAACAATGTTTATGAAATTTTATAAGAACATTCAGGCAATTCAGGAAGTATATAACCTCCAGATAAGAAATTATTTTAATCCAACATAAAGATTTCAAAATAAGAGAAAAAATTAATAAACAATTTTAATTAAGCATTTTTTCTGCTGGGTGAGGAGATATATGTCTTTAATCCCAAAACTCTGGAGGCAGAGGCAGATGGATCTCTGTGAGTTCAAGACCAACCAGGTCTGCCAAGGCTTTTAAACGGTGTCTCAAAAACCAAAACCAAAACAAAAAATTCTCCTTGTGGTACATTACAAATATATTATTATATTGAAAGCAGAAGTACTATGCTATGTTAAATGCTATGACAGATTATTTGCAACTCATTAACTGGTAATGCAATAATATTGAAGACAATAAAGGATTCTTAAATATCAAAACTGCAAGCAACTATGTAGAAAGTTTGGTGGAGGTTGGGGGAAGGCATGAAGAAACTTAGACAACACACAAACAAAAATAACATTAAAGATCCTCAATGATATGAATGGCTATAGAAACAAACCACAGCTGTGCTGTCATACTATAAACTTTCCATCTATCAGATTGGCATACATTTGGAAACAGCAAGTCCCTTTGTGCATTTGAAAGAGTTAGCACCTGTGTATGGATGGAAGTGGAAATTAGCTGCGGCATGATTTTGGTGAACAATTACTTTTCTTTCCTCAAAAGGACCTAAAAATTCACTATCCCTCTGACATATCATTCCATATTGGAGCACTTATTCTAGAGAAATTATCCTATACAACAAATCTACTTATAGACAAATCCTCACAATACCAGCAATGGTCCCTGCAGGAACATGCATACAAGGACAGTTAAGAAGCAGACTAATACACACCTGGAAAACACTGAGTAACTAAAACAGAAGCATATGTTAAATTCAAATACGCTATGGTATAAGAATATATTCTAAGTAATTCTAATAATATATGTTTTTAAATCTGAAGGCAAATCATAATTTATTAGGGATTATGATTAACCAAGGGAATAAAGTCCAGATGAAGAATAGCAATTTACTAGGGTTAAAAACTTCAAGATAGGGAGGTTTACGGAATGCAAAGTCATGGAATCACATTATGAGACTGCACAGAGAGGACCAAGAGGTTAGTGAGCATGCAAACAGCAGTGTACCGCATTCTCTAGGCCCTTGGTACCTCAGCAAAAGCCCAGGCCCTTCCATCTGTCTCAGCTTCTTTAGCCGGCCAGCAGGTAAACTGCTCCAACACCCCCACCCAATCAATCAGATCCTGTAAGCTACAAGTTGCACTCCACCACCAAACCCTCCTATCCTCCTGAGACCTCAGAGAAACACTGAAGCACAGGGTGTGACAGCACAAAGAGGACCAAGAAAGCAGATTAAGAAGAGAATACCTAGGGAGACCTTAGCAGTTCCCCGAGACACAGACAGTACAGAGCAGACCAAGAATAGCTCCCAAAGACACACACAGCAACTGCAATGATTGGACCAAAAAGCAAAGACACTGCAGCACTAATTGGAAGAAGACATGGGTAGGCACTAATGGAAGAATTCATTCAAGAACTAAAAAGCAACATGGTAACACTGGAATGCAGTTGTCATAAAATAGGAAGACTTGAACATTCTAACCCAGAGGAAGCAGAAGTCAATTTAAATGTAAATTTATGAGGATAGTTGAGATCTTTAAAGAGGAAATTTTAAAATCCCTTAAAGAAATAGAGGACAAAACAAACAAAAAATTGGAAGAAATCAATACATCTTTTAAAGAAAACAAAAAAAAAAATCAAGTAAAGCAAACAGTTCAAGACTTGAAAACTGAAATAAAGGCAAAAAAAAAAAAAACCACAAATCAAGGAATTCAGCAAGAATAACCAACAGAATACAAAAGATGGAAGAGAATTTTGGGTGTTGAAAATACTATAGAGGAAATAAAGGCTTTGGTAAAAGAATATGTTAAATCTAACAAATTCTTATGGAAATGTTAAGCATCCTTAGCTATCAGGGAAATGCAAATCAAAATGACTCTGAGATACCATCTCACAGCTGTCAGAATGGCTAAGATTCAAAAACACCCATGATAGTTTATGCTGGAGAGAATGCAGAGTAAGTGGAGCACTCCCCCATTGCTAGTGGGAAGGCAAACTTGTACAACCACGCTGGAAATCAGTGTGGAAGTTTCTCAGAAATTTGGAAATCAGCTTCCTATGGACACAGCAACACTGCTCTTGGGCATACATCCAAAGGATATTCAATCATACTACAAGGACATTTGTTCAACTATGAACATAGCAGCATTATTTGTAATAGCCAGAACCTGGAAGCAACCCAGGTGTCCCTCAACCAAAGTATAGATAAAGAAAATGTGTTACATTTACACAATGGAGTAATACTCAGTGGTCAAAAACAATGACATCTTTGAAATTTGCATGCCAATGGATGGAACTTGAACTAGTTAACATTTCCTTAAGTGTCTTCCAGCCATTTGAGATTCTTTTGTTGAGAATTTTCTGTTTAGATCTGTACCTCATTTTTTAATTGGATTATTTGGAATTTTCATGTCTAGTATCCTTCTTTAGATTGGGAACGTTTTCTTCTATAATTTTGTTGAATATATTTTCTGTGCCTTTGAGTTGGATTCCTTCTCCTTCTTCTATCCATATAATTAGATTTGGTCTTTTCATGGTGTCCCAGATTTCCTGGATGTTTTATATTAAGAATTTGTTAGATTTAACATATTTTTTTACCAAAGCCTTTATTTCCTCTATAGTATTTTCAACACCCAAGATTCTCTCCCATCTTTTGTAGTCTGTTGGTTATTCTTGCTTCTGTAGTTCCCATTCATTTACCCAGATTTTCTGGACTAGAACTAGTGAGGTAACCCAGACCCAGAAAGAGGAACATGTTATGTCTCACTCATAGGCTATTAGACAATAACAAGCCTATAGGCCACAATCCCACAGAGGCTGAATAACAAGGAGAACCCAGAGTGAAATATATAGATCCCCCTTTGAGTGGGTAATAGACAACAAAATTGTGAACATAGGGGTGGGGGAAGAAGGAAAGATAAAAGGGGAAGAGGAGGGGAGAAGAAGAAGGGAGAAAAACTTGAGGGAACTGGATAGTCAAAATGGAGGAAGGACAAGATGGAGAACAAGGAAAGAGATACTTTGATTGAGGGAGCCATTATGGGGCTAGTAAGAAACCTGGAACTAGTGAAATTCCCAGAAATCCACAAGGATGACTCCAGCTAAGACCCTAAGCAATAGTGAAGAGGGTCCGAACTGGCCTTTTCCTGTTGTCAGATAAACAACTATCTTAAATGTCGTCATGAAACATTCATTCCGCAACCGATAGAAGCAGAGGCAGAAATCCACAGTGAAGCACAGAAATCCAGAAAGTCTGGATAGAAATACAGTCGAAGAGTGGAAGGAGTGAGAATATGAGCAAAGAAATTGAGACCATGATGGGGATACCCACTTAAACTGCTTATCTGAGTTAATGGGAGCTCATCAACTCCAGCCAGACAGGGAAGGAACCAGCATAGGACCAAACTAGGCCCTCAGAATGTGGGTGACAGATTTATGGCTGAGGCAGACTGTGGGGCCACTTGGCATGGGCACGAGGATTTATCCCTACTATTTGTACTGGCTTTTTGGATCCAATTCTTTTTGGATGGATACCTTGCTCAGCCTAGATATAGTAGGGAGAGCCCTTCCTCAAACAATGTGGCTTACCCTTTCTGAGGACTGGATGAGATGTTGTGAAGGAATAGTGAGGGAATGAGAGGAGGGGAGGGAAGGGAACTGAGATTGGGATGTAAAATGAAAAAATATAGTTTTTTTGTTTCTTTTAAATAAAATAAAAATTACATATATATACATATATATAAATCTTACAAAAAAAGAGAATGTGTACTCATTTCACCAGAGTTCTGTATTTTCTTGCTTTAATTTGAAGGGGCTTGTTTTTTTCATGCTTTTGTTATAAATATTCTTTTTATTTCACTATGTATTGAAATTATTTTCAAGGAAAAACAATAATTATAGGATTTCTTTTCTAAACAACATGAAAAAATATAATTTACTTTAATACATAAATTAGGGATTGTGAGTTTTATAAGTCAATGATAAGATAACAACCTTGAGGACACACTGTCAATTTTTATTTCAGCATAAAAAACTGAAGTTACTGTAAAATAATAATTTCATGAATTCTGTTATTCTTTCTGTAAATACACAGAAGCTAGAAATGTCTATCTTTTTCAGGCTACTGCAGCAGTATTGATCTCCAAGCCATTAGCTGAGACAAAAATAATGTAACAGGAGACCTAAAGTGGGCAGTAGTAAGTGTGGTGATTTCGAGTTTGGTAATATATTGGAGAAGAAAGACCCACTTTAATCTTAGTAGCCATAATAAAAAGTTCCTTGTCACTAAAGTCTTCAAAAACACTATAGAACTGTGGAAAACCATGTTTCTAAAAAAAATGCAGTAAAGACAGTAAAGAAGACCTCGACCATGAGAGGTCACCAAAGCACATACAAACATGCACATGATATAAATACCCACACCCTTGTGTGCATACATACACAGTGTAATGCTACCAAAATAATTACCTTCAGTTTTCTTCATTTTTATTAGCTAGAAACAATGCCTTATCCACCCCAATGTCCCCAGATGTATAATTTAAACCTAAACCATCTTTAAATTCACTTTTACCATAGAAAAATTTCAATTTACAATTTATAGTAATATGTAAAACTCTTGTTCCCATAAGCAATCCTTAACAATTATCATAGTACATTTATAACTTCTCCATAAACTCACATTTTCTATTTTCTTACATCATTTTAACACACATTGCTGCCACCGTAATTTGATCTACAATCACTTTTATCTTGCACAACTCAAGCAAACTAACTACCCTCCCTAGTTTGCTTTTGTTGAGGTGATGAAACACTTAACTGTAACCAACTTGGAGAGGAAAAAGTTTATTTGACTTTTACTACGACCTTTAAAGGTAATATTCCATCATGAAGACACCAAAGTATACAGACATTCCTTTAATATGAGGGGAATCAGTTTGATTCGCCTTTTAGAACTTTTGGAGACAAAAGTGTCAATTTCTTTGAATTGTTTTGACTTTAGAATCTTCAATAAGCCCTCTACTTGTCACGTCTTCTATGTTCAAGAACAACAACATGGGACTTAAAATCAACTTTTTTATTTCTTTTAGAATCTCTTAAATAAATAGTGCATTTCTATCAATTCCTTCCCTCCCACTCTATTTCCTCCTGACCTAACTCTATCTCTCCCAAATTTATAAATGATTCTTTTATAACAGTAAGTATTATTGTTATACACATGCAAACACAGAGAGATCCTTCAGATGCCTTACCTTTAATTGTATGTACAAATACTAACTGACATACTGAGTATTGCACCAAAATTTCAAGTATTGGGGTGAGGACATCATTCAGAGTAGTCCTTTCCTTTTACAGTGTTCATGATGTTATTTATTTTTGCAGTATCTTTTAGTGATTGAAGATATTCCTTGTCTAGATTGCGTTACTATCTTCTGTATGAAAATACTAAACACTGCCGGGCAGTGGTGGCACATGCCTTTAATCCCAGCACTTGGGAGACAGAGGTAGGCGGATCTCTGTGAGTTCGAGGCTAGCCTTGTCTACAAGAACTAGTTGCAAGACAAGCTCCAAAGCCACAAAGAAACCTGTCTCGAAAAAGAAGAAGAAGAGGAGGAAGAGGAAGAGGAAGAGGAAGAAGAAGAAGAAGAAGAAGAAGAAGAAGAAGAAGAAGAAGAAGAAGAAGAAGAAGAAGAAGAAGAAGAAGAAGAAATAATTAATACCAGACACAACCGGTTTCTATCTTTTTTTTTCTCTCTCTGATTTATTTTGTTTGTGTTTCTAATATATACCTGGCTATTCTGACGTGTTTTGCTCACTTGCTTCTTGTCGTGAGAATTTTTTTTTTCCTTCAAAGGTAGAGTGTTAAGGTTCTTTATGTTTTCTGATCTATTCATGAGTCTATGACATCAAGGAAATTTGGTGGAAAATAGCAATCAAATAATCTGTCAGCTAGAAAACCTCTGTCTTTACACTCTAGCTGGAAAGATTAGGAGTAGGCGCTATGCTCCCCAAGAGGGATGTTCTCTTATCTCTGTGATACATTGCTACCTTAATATTTGACTTCTGAAGATGCGTCTCATTCAAGGTTCAAATCAACCCTTTACATAGTTACCCTTTCCTATACTGCAGCCAATTTCTTCATTTCCATTTCAAGAGAAGAAAGTGTTGTAATCCGAATGTTAAATATTCCTGAAAGATCATGAACACAGGTTGGTAGGTAGGTAGGCCATTGCTTCAGGACATCATGTAAACATTAGGAGAAAGAGCACAGCTTCAGGAAGAAGATAAACAGTGACAAACATTTAAGTGTATCTTGTGTGTTTTCCATTGTTTGGGGTCAGAAATCATTATCAGGGAATCCCTCTGCCATGTTATACCACACCACAGGAGAAAATTACAGAAACAGAATCAATGAAACAAATACTGAGAACTAAAATCTATAACCAATGAACTGAACTAACCATTATCACTTAAATTCTTTGCCAAAAGGTATGTTTATTTTTTTTTTGTCAAATAAAGTACAATCTGACTGAAACAATTGGTACCAGAGTAGTGGGGTCAGGGTTTGGGGAAAGAATTTAGAAGGGTTTGAAGATTGGAGGTAGAAAGCTTTGTACATTGCAATTTTACTCTACTGAGTGATTATGCTGGAACCAAATTTTGAGGATAAAAATAAAGACAAGAAAGAATGTGTTAAATTTTCAGATGAGAATGAGAACTTTATTAGGGATTTGAGTAAAAGCCAATCTTATTACATTTCATGATTAAAAGAAAGGAAGAAAGGAAGAAAAGAAAAGAAAAGGGGACAAAGAGAGAATTAAGTTATATGTTGCCCCTGTGTCCTGAGACTTTTTGAGAAACTGAGTTTAAGGGAAAGAGGCTCATCATCTTGTCAGGGTTGTTTAAAGCAGCGCAGCATTCGGGGTGTGACATAGTTATTGCTAATTGCTTTTGTCTAGGTCACAGAATATTAGAAGAAAGTCAAGGAAAAATACTCAACTTCTTGTAGTTTGGTCAGAAAGGTTGTGCCAATTAGGAGTTAATGAAACCATGATTTCTGAAAAATGTAGTAGTATTAAAATGAGAGACATGTTGCTTTCACCAACACTGTGGGAAAGAAGTTTGCAGAGCATTTCAGAAACCCAGCATTCAGCACCCATGGAAAGCTCAAGAGTGTTAAATGGTAAATTCATTTGAAAGGCTTTCCCTTGAGAAGAAGACAATTCTGGATTTTACTGCACACACAAGACTGGATACTGAGGGGTTTTATTAGGTTTTTGTGGGGGTTGTTATATATCAGTATATCAAACTTCCAGGCACAGAGAATCCATAGCAACCGAAGTCTCTTGGGTTCCATCTAGAACTCCAGTCTCTGGAACACCTCTAAAACAACCATGTGACTGGTTTACTCAGAAATGAAAAATGCTGTACTTGTGTGGCAAAGAATGTTTCAAAAAAGATTGCAAAGGAAAATGTTCTAAGACTGACCGTGTGCCACAGGGTGTCCTCCCAGGCTTCACTAAGAGCTATGAGTGAGGTGGTGAATATGAAGCTCAAACTGCAATGGAAACTCCAAGAAGTGAAAGTGATGGTTAGTTTTGCATGTCAGCTTGGTACAGTCTGCAGAGAGGGTGATACCTGGAGCTGAAGGAATGAAGCCTAAGCATCCATGGGAATCTCAGTTTATTGAAGATGCTGGAGAACAGAATGTTTGTCAAGGAAAACCATGGACAAACCTGAATATGCAGGAAAGAGAAATCCCAAAATGCTTTTAAAATGATTATTTTAGGGGCCTCAGCAAATGTGGAATAAACAGCCTTTCTGTTCTTTTTGTGCTTGAATCCAGATTTTACAATAATCCTTATCCATGAGACACCAGTACATCCTAAACACTATAGAGAACACTGTCCTTCTTGTATAATGTGTTGTCATATGAAGACTTACTATACTAGTTTGCTTTACTGGTGCTGGGATACAACACTCTGACCAAAAATAACACAAGGAGGAAAGGTTTATGTCAGTGTCTACTTCGAAGTCACATCTCGATCTTTGAAAGAAGTCAGGGCTAGAGTTCGAGGCAGGAAGCTGGAGGAAGGGGGCTACAGAACAACACAAATTACTAGTCCACTTCTAGCTTGCTCAGTTAGCTTTCTTATATAGCTCAACAGCACATGTCTAGCAGTAGTACTTTCTTTATGGCCTGGGTCTTGCTATAGCAGTTTAATTTTTAAAGTTGAGAAAGTATGACACTGGCAATAAAAATTAGCAATAGAATAGAATACAACATAGTGTAGGGAGATTTCATGGTTTTGATCTTTCTCTTCCTCAGTCCTCCATCCTCACGACAGCTTCCTGTGCACTACTCAAATTTCTTCAACCTGCTCTGCTGATATTATAAACTCTTTGATGATCAGCATGTGACCTCAATGTTGTATTCATCCTAAGAATCACATTCTGTGATTTTGTGACTTAATGTCTGTGTAATTTATGACACTTCAACAAATACTGGAAATTTTCAAGTTTCCTGTCTCCTCATTTTTGGAGATAATGCAACATGTTCTTCTAAATCATCATTTATTCTAATTCTTAGTCCCTTTCATTGTTTTATTATACCCCAAACCATCATATATATATATATATATATATGAGATATGTATATATATATCATCAAATATACCATCAAACTCTCTGTGCATATAATGTTTAATTAGACATGCATGCAACAAAATATGTGGGGGGGGGGAGTCAGAGGACAATTTGTCAGAATTGGTCCTTTCAATCTACCTTATGTGACTGACTCCTGGGGAAAATAATCCATATATTTTCAGTCTTGTCTAGTGAGCTGCTCCACCTGCTCAGATATCTCAGAAGGCCTGTTCTTACTACTTGTTTTTTTCAGTACTTTTGGTACTTTTATACCTTGTTTTCTATTTGCATGAATTATTTCTCTCCTTTCACTACTGATCTCCAAGAAGTCTTGTAAAATCATTCTGACTTTTCCACTAGATTCTCTCTGCAGTCCTTTACTACTCTCGGCATTAATCATACACTGCAGGGCTGAAGATTGCCTCTTTCCCAGCAGCAGTGAATGATTGCCAGCTTGTCATTTAGCTCATATTATGGTCTACAGCAACTATTGATCAAAGTTGATTAAATATCTGGTAGGTATATATGCCCTTAATAAGCCAAATGATGCCCGGGTGAAGCATTGAGCAATGAAACAGTGAGGTTGGGCTTGTGAGTAAAAATACAACTCAGCATGTTCATTTCATAGGCACAGAGATTCAGGTTGATAATTTGTACTGTTAAATATTAATGCAACTTTAAGTTCTAAATGTTCTGTTTAAAATTATTGTATGCTTTATTTCTGCAATGAAACATTGGTGAAGTCCATAAGTAATATGGCTGCCGCCCAGACTTTCTGATTATATGTATACATACATATGCATATATTTCATTTTGTCCTGTGCTCTGCAACATTATTTTATATTAGCAGAGTTAATGTCCTTACTGTCCTGATGATTCAATTCATTGACATTCCTGTGATGAACATGCTAATGTGTATCTTCTTTCTATAAGGGCCCAGTTTGACTTCTATTGATGATTTGTCTGGAAATGAGTATAAGCTTATAACAAGCTACGTTATAAAGCAAGAAGATTTAAAACAACATGATACCACAAAAATGTGGACACACTAGAAAGGACCTGAGAGCTGGGCCAAAGAAATGTCTTCCAGGCTAATCAAGTTCAATTCCCAGGCCCACACAGTGGAAAAAAAGAATCGACTCTCACAAGCTATCTTCTGACTTCTACACATGTTATAATACATGCTTATGGATACAAGTATATTCACACATGCAGACGCATACACACACACTAAATCATGCATATTCACACACAAACACACACAGAGGTACAGGCACACAAATAAAGAGAGCCAAAGAATGAATCCAACATATACATTAATAGTAGTTTGACAAAATTTCCAAGAATATATGATAGAAAATAAAATTATTTTCAATAATATTTCTATAAACAATAAACACTCACATGGAAAGAAATAAAATTGGACTCAGTCTGTCAGAGTATGGATCAGGAATGAAATCAGGTGAGGATAATTCTGAGTAATGTGAGAACACTCCAAAAAAAAAAGAAAGAAAGAAAAGAAAAAGATAAGGGTCTTGTGACCTCAGTTTCTCAAAAAACCCCAAATTGTCCTTAGAATGTGCATCTGTGCTTCTCCCAAGTGCAGCCAATAGGAGTGAGGTTACTTCAGAATACTTAATGTAGCTTGCTGTTGTTGCTATTCAGTTAAATGTTCAAACTAGCCTTTATTTGCCTCTATGAAAACACATTATTTGCAACATAATACAGTTTGAATTAATGGGAGCTTTACTCATGTGACCTTTCTTAACCCTTAAAATTGTCTGAGATTCCAAATAAAGTTGGTTATTGCATATTTAAATCTCATCTTTTTTGGGCTCCATTTTCCCAGTTCCCACTACCTCTAAAGTGGTGATACCAGTGTTAAATAATACACAGATATCAAGCTAAGACAGCTTAAAGAATTACGTATAATTCTTACACCTATGAAATATCTAAATTTAAAAAGGTAGAGAAAAAAAGCATGGCAGTGTTTAAGTCAACATTCTTTGGATACGACTCTCAAAAGTCAGATCTAAGTAGAAACATATTAAAACAAATAAAATGTTTCTGATAGCAAAGGAAATAATAGATTAAAGAGATGGTGTAAAGAAATAATATTTCCTTACCAAAAACAAACATTTCCAAGCCATAAAACTAAGGATAAGTTATTATCCAAACTATATAAAGAACCTGTTTACAGAAAGAAAACAATCTGATATAGATACATGTGAAGAATGCAGGGGATTTAAAAGAGTGGTCAAATGAATCAAAAGCAGTTCAGGCTCACTAAATATTTTGGATACACATTAAAATGACAGCAAAAATGCCACGTGTTAATATGAGTGGAATAGAAAGCACAGTGGAGGATGGCAAGGATGCAAAGAGAAGGACCTCTTGAACAATGTTGGCAGTGGAGGATGGCAAGGATGCAAAGAGAAGGACCTCTTGAACAATGTTGGCAGCAAACCGTTGCAAATGCTACAACAGTTGTAGATGGGAGTGTCATGTTTCTTCCAAAATTGGAAAATAAAGCTACTATGTGATCCATCAGTCCTGCCTCAGGGTGTCTCCCTGAAATAGCTGCAATTCGTGTGTAAAGAGGTGTCTACCTTCCCATACTAATTACAGTACTATTCACAAAAGACAGTCATGGAATCCTCTAAGATTCCACCAGTGGAAAAATGATAAATTGGCATGTGGTGGCTGCAACAATAAAATTAAACCTAGAAATAAAGAATCTAGCAAATTCTGTCACTTGACATAGCATGGGTTGGATTATAGTGTACCATACTAAGTGCAATAAGCCACTTAGAAGGATACATAATATCTGTTCTCATTTATACACAGAAATCTGAAAGAGTGGAACCCGCAGAAGCTGGGCATGCAGAAATGAGACTGATAATAAAAAGGGAAATCAGAAAGTAAATTTCACATAAGTGAAAAGAATAAGTTCATTTCTTTAGATATATCATTCTTGATATTTAATGTAGCTAATAAGTGAGTGCTGCTTATTTCCGTATCACTAAGGGAATGACTTTTAAATGTGTTCATGAAAAAATAAATTGTTAAAAGTAAAATCATGTTGTTCCTGAATAAATATATAAAAACACCTGATCATTTTAGTGCAACAAATTTTAATAAAAAAGTAATCAAATTTAAATACAAACATAATGCTTAAATTGTCCCATCAATAAAAAGGAAATGTCTCGTTCTAGATTAAAATGTTATTCTATCTTTAATTTTCCTTCTCAATCATAATAAGCTAAACATGTCTACAAAATCATCGACTATTTCATGTTATTGAAAATAAAGCTGAGTTACTGAGAACCTTTCTTATCTTCTTCTTAAATTTTATGGACTTATTAAAGCTTCATGCTCCAGTTCAGTATTTCACATCCAGAGATGCTAATTTCCATATTTAAATTTTAATCACCTGGATATATTTAAAGTCATATTTTGATCTCCATTGAATATGTTATTTCTCTGAGATTTGTGGTAAACTAGTTTCAAAGCAAATGAACTATGCTGAGGAGAAAGAAGTAAAAATAAAGAAATATAGTTTTAAAAATTAGTCATCTTAGACTCCCAACTCAGAAATGTATTCTGTTCCTTAATCAACAACAGCATTAGATATTAAATAGATTGTGTAATAAATGAAATCAATCACATGTAATACCTTAACTCAAAAAGGAGGAAACTGGGGCCTCTTCTTCAGTTTTTTTTTTGTTTTTGTTTTTGTTTGTTTTTCCTTTTCTTTTTTTTTAAAAGATTTATTTATTTATTATGTATACAACATTCCTTCCATGTATGTTTGTATGCCAGAAGAGGGCACCAGATCTCATTATAGATGGTTGTGAGCCACCATGTGGTTGCTGGGAATTGAACTCAGGACCTCTGGAAGAGCAATCAGTGCTCTTAACCTCTGAGCCCTCTCTCCAGCCCCTCTTCTTCAGTTTTAACATTTGGACACAATTGCAAGTGATGGGTTCTACTGTAGTGAAAGCAGAAGGCCACCTCTCTCCTAAAGCATCAAATATTTACTTCCCCTGAAGATGGTTAAGAAAGAAGAGCTCAGCAAAATAACACAGACAATTATTCCGTTAAAAGGTGCATAGACGGTAGAATAAGATTCTGGTATATAATGAAAACATGTCAGAGAACTAAATTTTAAATTGGTTTTTCAAAGCTCAAGTTAACTTCTCTTTGCAACAGACTGGGAACAGTACAGAAAACAGCCAAACAAAACGTCAAGTTGTAGATGACAGTCCCAATGGATATAGCTACAAAACATTCTGCAACTAAAGCTCAGAGAACATTGCAGAAGAGGGGATTGGAAGGATGTAAGAAACAGAGAGTCTAAGATTTTGCTTTGATTTTGTACTTTCTAGTAATATCAGAAGATAACTACTAAAGTCTCATCAGCATAACTGCCCAAGCATAATCTAAAGAATGATGACGCCATTGGACTTGCCAAGGTGAACAAGCTGACATCCAGGAATACTCAACTGGATGAGACTATAGAGAACTCAGGGAAGTTGGGAGCAGGAACAGTGAACTTCACCAGGGTAAGTCACACCTGGTTGTTCAGGATAAAAAAGTCAGTTGTGAAAACCCCAAGGAAGAACTACAGGACAGGCTGGTGGTGGTACTGTGCAAACTGAAACCCTAGAAGATGAGAGTAGAAGACTCCCAAGGCATGCTACTGTGTGCATCCATGGAAGGGGTGAGCCTCCAGGTTGAACCTCTGGACCCTCCAGCAGGTTCTGCTCCTGGTGAGCGAGTATTTGTGAAGGGCTATGAGAAGGGCCAACCAAACCAGGAGCTCAAGTTTAAGAAAAAAGTCTTTGAGAAATTGCAGCCCGATTTTAAGATTTCTGAGGAATGCATTGCACAAGGGAAACAAACCAACTTCATGACCAAGCTGGGGTCCATCTCCTGTAAATCACTAAAAGGTGGTAACATTAGCTAGCTGGCCCAGCATCCTCAGCCCATCACCTGCCATCTCAACTTGTGGCATCCATCACCCGTTCCCATCTCAGGACACTGAAGCTTCAAGATTATTGATTACAGATGGAACTTGGTAAGAGACAGCTCACCTTCCTACCATCTGGGATCATCCCACCTGACTTCAGAGAAATTGACTGCTTGGGGTAAGGACGGCTGCCCAATGCAGGCCAGCTGTACCTCTTTCCCTTGGCAGCTGACTTGACAAACCTGATTTCAAGAGAACCAACAGAAAAAGTTTATTCCACCAACCTTGTAATTGGAAAAAACACTGGCTTCCAAGCTTCTAAGGGGTTATGCCCACAGCCCTACTGGAATCTAGTGCCTGATCTGGGCTAATTACAATTTCTCCCCAACAGGAAATTGTGGGATTTGAAAAGAAGGAAAAATGGCCTAGATGTCTACCAAGTTTCCCAGGGCTAGCAGCATTCTCAAGGCCTGCCTACCCTGAGGCTTGGCAACAGTGGCAGGGTGTGCCCCAGCTCTGGGATTTCCCTGGATCTGGCTAGGTTAGGACACTCCCTAAAGCAGATGTGTCATCATCAGGATGGGAATGGACTGACACAGTGTGGTGCTTTCTTCACAATGTGGGATAGATACTTCATAAGGCATCTCAATCCAATCACTTACCACCACTGTCAAAATCAAATAAAGTGTCTGAACAAGGGGTTAAAAAAAGAAAAGAAAAGAAAACCAACAGACATATACCATTATATGTACTAGAAGGTTACATTTAGGAACATATAAGAATATACATTCATGAATACAACAAAATTAGTTACAAAAAGAAGCCATAAATTTGAAGAAGAGGTAATGGATATACAATAAATTTGGAGGTAAGAAAGGGAATGGAGAATTGCTGTGATTATATTATAATCTGAAAATAATGCTGTGGTAATTCTAGCTACAGAGAACTGGATTTTCATCTTTGAATTCATGGGGTGAGAATTCTCAAGCTGCTGATATGGCCCTCCTCAACTACTCAGCTTCTATTACTCTAAGTGGAGGCAGATAGTCTTCTTTCTGCAAGACAGCTGTGAGGCATTGCTGTGAGGGTTGAATGACAAGACAGTTCTGCTCTCCTCTCCTCTTCTCTCTCTCTCTCTCTCTCTCTCTCTCTCTCTCTCTCTCTCTCTCTCTAGCTCAGATAAAAATGTGCCATTTCCTCAATTACTATTAATTCTTTCCTCTCTTCTCTGCTATATTCAGTATAATTTGATTAAGGTCAAACAGCCTCAAGATTGGGAATAGCTTCTATTTAACATGGATAAATGTTGAGAAAAGAGATATTTTATTTTATGAGCACCTTTGTCTTCTAGATTCTCTGAGAACTTAAATACACAGGCTGATGGGTTAGGAATTACCATTCACTTCTAACTGAATTGTTGGAAAACAGCTCAGGTTTACCTGGGGTGATATTTCTGTTGAAATAAATAGCAAATCTCTGATGTCAGTGAATAAGAGATAAGGTAAGAAGCAGAGAGTACAGGCAAAAAGCTCCCAATTTTGCTCTTCACCACTGGACATTAGGCACTTGGCAGGGATTAGCATAATAATTTATCTATTTCTTACTCCCAGTCGGGCAGCATCTGGTTTATAGAGGAAGACTGAACATTTGTCTGCCTTTTCTACCCCCAACTGTTTTCACCATATGCATCCACAGAAATAAAGAAAAACTCTAAATCAAATTTAAAAGATGATAGATCATTAGGAGAAATAAGATGTATTTTTCTCTCAGGAGCCAGTGTTAAAAGTAAACAAATCTGTTTCCAAATGAGTGACAAGCCAGGTAGGACCATAGCAGTTACACAGCCCTATGCATGGACTCTGTGATTTCTTGTGATTTAGGCTCTCTGCTCTTCACAGACAACCAAGAAGGGCAAGTTATAAGCATTCTGTAATTCCATTTCACCTATACCTATTTCTAACCTGTTGCAAAATTCTGTGATTGGCAAAATGTTGAAAGAAGAAGAGATAACTCCAGAACACAAACCATCAGTGAAGGAGTGCTGCATTCGTAATGACAGTAATGTTGTGATTGGTGTAAGAAAAAGTTGAACATCTAGTAGTTAGTCAGGAGCTATAAACAGAACTTCCAGGAAGAGAGAGAATTCTGGGAAGAAGAAAGGTGCAGCTGACAAGGAGACACAGAGCTTACAGAATGGTCGCACATGGATAAGGTAATGACCCTCATGGCAGAATGCAGAATAATATAAATGGGTTAATTTAAATTATGAGGCAGTTGAGATGAGCTTAAGCTAAAGGCCAAGCTTTCATAATTAATAAGACATCTCTGTGTTATTATTTGTGAACTGGAGATCACAAAAGAAAATTCCAACTTCACTTGATTTAAGGTTCCTGCCTTTCCCTCTGTGGTGGACTGTTAGCTGGAGACATGTAGTGAAACAAACCCTTTCCTCCCCATGTTGCTTTGGGTCATGGGGTTTATTACAGTAATGGAAAGCAAACTAAGGCAATGCTTGTAATTTATTATCTCTTCTTATTTTCTGGAAGAATAAACTCCATCTTTATTGCTTCTTATTTTTAGTCTTTCCTTGGGTTAAGAATATTGTGTTGTGCTTTCATATAATTAAATTAAATGTTTGTTCAGTTGCATTACGCAGAACCAATTCAAGAATGCACAGTTATGTCTTTTTACTCACTTAGTTCTGTTGTGTTTTCAAATATGACATTGATGTGGACTCCATTCCAGATGTTCTGATTCATTACTCAAGGCCTTTTATACATGCCAGAATTGTTTTGCATCATTGAAATTCTTTATCAATTTTCTTTGAGAAGAGACTAGATTATTTTTTGTCAGTCTTTAATTTTTCTCTATATTTGCAATCTGGCCTAGTCACTTTAAAATTCTAGAAATGGAGTGTATATCCCTGCTCCTTGACTTTGAACTCAGCTGCTGTATCAAGTGTGTTTAGCAGAAATCACGCATTAAAAGATTTGGTATAACTGTACACTTTTCTTTTTACCATCCATGAAAAGAACATGAACAATTCATGGGACTGAGCTCATTCTAATCTTCTTAAATCTTCTAAGTACAAAAACCTTACAAATTGTTAAACGGAGATATGTTGGTGTTGGTCTGTTCTCTTTTGTTTTGGTTTGTTGGTTGGTTGATTTTATTTGTTTTGTTCAGGGCTATGGTTTGCTTGTTTCTTCTGCTATTTCCAAATAAGAATAGCCTATGACAGTTTCTTGTATCAGTTTCTTAAGTGCAGGATTATAGACCATCTTACATGGCAGCAACTGGTAATGTTCTTTAGCCGTTGGATTAGGAGAAGCCTGATCACATTGAGATAACAATAGTTATTCATTAAATATTAGTATAGGTCTGGATGGAGGGGGGAGGACCTTGGACATTCACAGTCCAGGGAACCCTGACTGCTCTTCCAACTGGAGAGGAAGGGGGAGGGTAGTGGGAGGGGGGAGAGGGAAGGGGGAGGGGAAAGGGAGGCAGGGAGGAGGCAAAATTTTTAATATAAATAAATAAATAAAATATATTAGTATTGATATTTTATTTATGCATAAATTGAATACTAAAATTCATGCTTGCTATAACCCAAATATAAAATACTCATCTTTGGCATTGGAACAAGGGATTAGGCAGTGAAAAGCAATCAAAGCTAATTATAAAATGGTGAACTATTGGTAAAATTGAAAAATGGTTAGTTATATATAATATCTATAGTAATGTAGAAATGGGATTATCTAACTAACCTATAGGGTACAGAAGGGTAATTTTAAGAAAAATTTAAAATCATGTACTCATCATACTTGATACATTTAGTATGAACCAAGAGAAAGAGTTTAATTCAGAAAGTAGCTTTCCAATTAGTAAACAGAGTAGAAGGGAATGCATTCAGGCTAAAGAGTCCAGGAATGGAAGGTTAAAAAACAATTTCTCACCAAAGTAAGCTTCAGGGAAGAGACCATATTTTTCTTGCTAGGTGGAAGGTTATGGATACAGGGCATGGAAGACAAAATTAAGGGCTTAATTCTTAACAACTTTTGCTAGAACTCTGAAGGAACTGCAACAATGAGCAAATAGTAAATTCACTCAGCCAAAAAAGATTCCAAAAGAATAAAGGTATAGATCCATAGAACTCTATTGTGCCTTGCTCTTATAATTAGTATAATAGAAACTGCTGTTTGTTAGAAAGATTTGTAGTTATATTTATAAAAAAAGTTGATGTAGATTAAAGAAAACAAAGAAACAGTTTGCTATATAAATATCTCTGTGGACTTCCAATATACTACAAATAGGGATCAGACTGTGAAAATTATCTTGATCATACAGGAAAAAATATTTTCTAATATTGAAGCTCCAAAACCACTAATTAACTTTGATAACTCAACATACAAAGACAGTTGTTAGCCATGATCAAGCTATCTACATACAGTATAGAGAAAATGATTGGCTCACATTTTCAGAAAAGAAATAAATAGCTAATGTTTCAGATGGGTTAGCCATTCTGGTCTAATTAGTGTTGCCTTCCAAACATTAAAAACATATGGTGCTTAGCTATTGATACAAAGTCTTTATGTTGTTCTTTTTCCCTTTCATCTTTTCACGTGTATTTGTTGCTTTTTCCTTGGAGTACAAGTCCATGATTGACACTGATCTATTCTATGGCTGGTTTTGGACTACAGGTAATAAATAAGGGTGACAAGCCAGCGATATGAAATGCCTTCTGAGGCTTTGGCTTACTGCTGTGTCTTTCTGATTTTACCAGTTCTGTCATGTCCCAGAAGACTGGACACAAGCCAGCAGACCTGGACTTTGATAGAAAGCCAGTCAATTCCAAGTCAAATTAGCTAACTTTCAGATCTTATTCACACTCATTAAAAAGAATAATTTCAGTGTAAAGAGGAGGAATCATTAAGACATTAAGTTATTTTTATTTGTTTTTCCATTATAGTTTGTCTCCTGTGAAAATATTATAAACTTATCTTCCTTAGTACTGATTAAAATTTATATTTATAATTCCAGCGAAGCTTATTAATTTTGCTTTGTATATCCCTTACGACTCTGTAATGTATTTGTTCTCTCATAATTTTTAATAAAATCCTTGCACATGCACACGGATAGAACAAATAGCACAATAAAAATAATATAATGAAGCCCAATGTACCTCACAAAGCTTCAGCAGTCAACTGATGGTTAAGCAGTGTCATCTCCACACCCAGCCCATTTCCTGTCATCGTCTTACTTGCTCTGGAGCACATTCCACACATCACATCATTTCATCTCTTAGTGCTCCAGGACATACTCCTAAGGATAAGTAATACTTTCAAACTCCTAATTACTTTTTTATCATCTCACTTTTAAACTGACAATACAGCCACCAACTCTCTTCTTTATGTTTAAATATCCTACCTGTTCTCTAAAATAGTTTTCTGAATGAGATTTCTTAGAAAATCCATGTATTATCATTCATTTATGTACTCTTAAATCTCCAAATATTCTTTTAAAAAGCCAGTTAGTAACCTTACATCCTAGATAAATTTCACCAGTACATATTATTAACATGATTATTCAACTTATTTAATCATAATTGCTATATATGTACAGGATCACACATGCATGCACATAGATAGATAGATAGATAGATAGATAGATAGATAGATAGATAGATAGATAGATAAAGATGATAGATATATTAGATATATAGATACTATTGTATCAATATAACCACAAAAATCAAGTGTAGAAATGTAATGTTATCTCCAGAATTATGATAGCACTAGGAATTTAAAACTATGACAATAAAGCAAGGAGGAGATTGTATTTTAGGAAGTTCTAAGCTACATAGTGATACTTAGTCTCAAAAAAAATAAACATAATATTTTAAGTAAAGTAAATACCAAGATTAATAATAAATAAAAGCTGCTTAAAATATTTCTTATGAAAAAAAATAAAAATAAATAAAAAATATTTTCTACATAATTTGTCTTTAACGTATGCAGTTTAATTGCTTAGGTTTAAAATATATGCATGTAGTATTAGACGATAAGTCAATGTGACAAGAAAAATGGCATTTTGTGACATTCTGCTTTCAATTCTTAGGAATTCGCCTTTAAATTAAATTTATAGTATAATCAGGTGAAGTGGTGCCAGGAAAACTATATAACTGCATGAATGATATGATATTGGATATGTGCTTTATGCCTTTCTTGTTGAGTGAATTTAAACTTTCATAAAAATTTAAAGTTCAAAAATGCAGGCCAACACTATGAATGTAATGGAAGGGGAGGTTTTTCAAATAATATCAAAGCCACGAACTCTATGTAATATAAATAGAATTGACTGGATGGAATGGGAATCTTCTGTTCTCAGAATTCATGCATTCATCAGAGACAAATGTGTGTAATACATATAGCCAACAAAGAGTGATATGTTGGATAGAGAGAATCCATAAAATTAGCAATACAAAGGGAATTAGGAATGGAAAATATAACTTAATCAATCCTGTCAAAGAACATGCAAGCACAAAGACTCACAAAGATCAAGAAGAAAAACGGAAAGATGGACAGGTCAATCTATCAGGGAAATGATAATTACAATTATAAAGAAACTTAATTTCACATCCACCATTATTAAAAAAAGAGTTAAAGACCACAGTGTGACAAGAAATTAAAGTATCATAATTTTTCCTGCAATGTTGGATGATAACGGAGTGTCAAAAAGAAAATCTTACCGAGAAAAGAATTGCAGGAAAGGCAATATGATTAAAGGGTCTTGTAATAGAAGAGTAAGCCAGAGTTCAGTGTGAACTTACCTCCACCAGGAGATAGTGGAGGCTTTTTCTGATCTGGCATGGAATGGGTCTCAGGATACTGACATTTGGCCTTTTGCAAATGAGATAGCAACCTCCTTCTCCTTTCAGATAAGACTGTCACACCTTATAGTGACATACCCACTGATGTCAGCCTCCTCCCTCCCCCTGGTAGGAAGGACACTACTTTTAAGATCTATTTCCATACTTCGCAATGATTGAAAAAATCTGATGGGTTGGAAAAGTAACAAGAACCATTTAAAAACCTTTACCCAGGCTTTCATTAGCCAGCCTTTTCTCACTGTAATGAAATACTTGAGATAATTTAGAAAGAAAAAAAGTTTTCTACTCATAACCTTAGAAGTTTTAGTATATTCAAGCAGAGGCACCACTTTGGGACTTTGGTGAACAAAAGAAATGACCACAACAAAGATCATAAAGTAGAGAATCCAAGAAGATGAACAAATTGGAAGTCTGATTCATATATGTTTTTCTTATCTTTGTCTAGTTCCTCATATTTTCCTCTTCTATTTCCTTTAAAAAATGAATTAAAAATTTAGCCTTTTTAATTTTAAAAGGAAGAAGTTCATATCTGGGGTCCTCTAATCCAAGGATTCATGGTCATGGTCATTCATGGACCTAACGACCTCCCATGCCTTCCATTTTCTAAGTCTACAACAACTTCTATTAGTTCCACCTGCTATGTTTATTGTCTGTAGAGCAAGCTTAGAACACATGGTACTTTGGGAGATGTTTAATACCTCAACTTAGGATGTAACAAGGGGACAGGGAAAGGACTTGCAATTATAAGCTTTTGTAAATAAATGGAAATTTGGTAAATAAAACTTAGGATTTATTAATAAAGTAATGGATTGTCATCTGTAGTTTGTCTTTTAAGATCCCGAGATCATGGATGGGAAGGCTTATCTAATCTAAAGAGCAAACTAAACTTATCCTATATCTTATAACAAAGATTTACAAATGTTGCATTAATTTGTGATCACTTGTAAGCAGGTAAAATGTTCCTAAGACTCTTGAAATGATAAAGTTCCAATATATTTCCATTCCAGCTTAGTCATGGAAATTATCCCTGTTGTGGACTGTGGGGCATTGCTCTCGGTTCTCTATAGAGTAGATGTGTATGGAAAGCCCTCTCTAACTGATTCAGTCCTCGTTTTAGAAGGTTACCCATGCCCCAGCTCCTTTTTATTCTGTCAGTTTGCAGAATATGTTTTTGTTCCTTTCTGAAATGGGATCTTTTTATGAAAGACTTGTGTTTGCCTTCCCAGGTGAGGATAGCCAAACATACGGACTTGATTCCTCAGATCTTTGCGATAATGAAGAAAAAATCTGCATTTTTGTTTTATTCATTTTTAAAAGGAAATAGAAGAGGGAAATATGTGGCAACCTAGAAAACGATAAGAAATAGATACAAAATCGGAATGAAGAGGAGAATAAGTTCATCAGATCCTGAAGCATATGTTAATTAGTTTTTAAATCACTTTCTGTTTTTTCTATCGCTGGGTCATAGAATATTTATTACCTCAAACATTGCTGTTTGAGACTGCTAATCAATTAACTACTTCAGGGCTTTTAAAATGTTACCTAATAAAAAGGGACTTTTCAAGAGGCTGTCTATTCACCTGTATCTTCCCCATCCCAGTGCTCACTACAATATTTAATGTACAGAGGTAAGCACTTGGAAAAACCATTTTTAATTATTAATGAATAAATGCAGCCTCCTGTCTGCAAGTAAAGAAGGAATCTAATGTCTTATCGCCATGACTCAATGAGAATAATATTTCCAGGTAAAATATATTAAGACAATATATTACTAAGAAGTTGAAGGTGTTTTTATCATTGTAATCCCCAAACTTAACTATGTATTCATTAAGATACTGTTTCTCAGCATTGCTACTGCTGTGATCCTGTTGTAGTGATCCCCAAACATAAAATTATTTTATTTCTACTTCATAAGTGTAATTTCATGGCATTTATGAATTGCAATGTCAATATCTAGCATGCAAGATATCCTATATGCAACCCCAATGGGCTGTGACCCACATGTTGAGAATTTCCTTTAACATAAACTTGAATTTCAAGATTCACTGCCTCCTTGCGATAAAAGATATGAATAGCACAGTAGCTATCCCCAAAAGCACAGAGTACCAGTCGCTTCAAAAGCATATGCCTATAAATAAAATAGGCAAACTATCTTCTTCCCATTTCCAACTCAGCCACAAATTAGCCTCTACTTGGCAATGTCCTGCCTGCATAGTTATCATTCTTTGTTTTTTATTCAATTTTTTTCATATAATATATTATGATTTCAGTTTCCCCCACCTAATGCCTTTCAGACCTTTCCACTTCCCTACCCACTGAATGCCCTTTCTTTTTCTGTCTCTTTTAGAGAGTAAGCAAACAAACAGCAGCAAAACTAGAATAAGAAAAAAAATGCAAGAAACACAGGCACACACAAAAAGCCCCATTGATTAAAAATAGAATCAAAAGCCATAATGTACAAGCAAAAGATCAATAAGACATGAATTACCCAAAAATATATGAGGCAAAACATCAAGAAAAAGGCTGTTAAGTGTGCTGGCCATCCACTTATGGTCATGGGTTAGATCCTCAGGTGTAATTAATATACCCAATGAGATTCTATTGGAGAAAGCTAATTTTTCCTTTGCAAGTGGGTGTCAATTATAGATAGCTTATTTGTAAGAGATAGGAGCAGGTTTTTTTCTTATTACTAATAGGCAAAATATTCTATAATCTACATCATGGGATTATTGAAAGATTTGATGTAAAATGGGCTAGTGCTTAATATCTATTAGATATTCTAAATAAATTAGCTATATGTGTTGTTTGCCCATTTCTCACTCACAGGTTACCTAAAGAGAATTTTATGAGTTTAAAAAATGAATAAAATATTCTCACAAGTAGTATGTGTATTCTTTACCACCTCTCCTCATTAAACATTATCTTGACTCTGTTTAGGTTTCAGTTGTTCCCACCCCAATGGACCTTGACATCACTTAACCAAAAGTACCACATTCCTGCCTAATACCAGCTTCAAGGCTACTTGTATAGCCAATGTCTGCTTACCCACCAGAGAAACATTTAGCTTATTCTCCTTTGTGACTAGGTACTTTAGCCCATTAAGGCTATAGATACTTGACACTATTGTGTTTTCTCAAGAAAGTACAAATAGAGGACACTTGATATTCTTGTTTCCCTTCTATACCCCAACCTAGAATATTTTTAATTACTGTTTGAGTACGTGTTACAATATGTGGACAGGGGCAGAAAAACACTAAGGCACAAGTAGAATGTGAATGTCACGGTACAGTTTTCCCGATTTGGTTTTCTCCTTTCACAATAGGACTCTACCAATCGAACACTGGTTATTCATCTTTTGCCCTAAGCATTCTTAACAATTAAGACATTTCTCAGTCCCATTCTAGCATTCCAAACATAAATTATGAGTAGAGGATAGCAAATTCTGGAATATAGCTGGAAATGTAGAACGGTACCTCTCAAAAAAACATTGTTCTTTTTATTTTGGGGAAATTGCTATGGCTGTATGTAGGCTTTTGTGGTTTCATATTAATTTTATGTTTTTTTTTCTATTTCTGAAATGAGGTCAAAGAAATTTCACTGGGATTGCACTGAATTTATAGATTGTTTTTGTTGGCATGGTCAATTCTACACTAGTTCCCATGAGCAATGAGGGTCTTTAAATGTTCTAGTGTTTTCCTCAATTCCTTTTCTCCAGAGATTTAACGTTCGGGTTGCATAAAATTTTATTTAATCAATTAGTTAATTATTTAATTTTAATTAATTAAAATAACTTTAATTTATTCATTAGGTTTATTTATAGGTATTCACTTTCTTTGAGACCATTGGGAATGAAATATGCCCATGATCTGTTTTTCAGCCTGTTTATTGTTGTGTATAGAAAGGTTACTGGATTGTGTAAGTTTATTAGTAATGGGTCCCAATAAGTGAAATTATTGCCAGTATTTGAAAATATTAAGGGTAAAACACAGAGTGGTTAAGATTAAGGAAGCCTAAAAGGACTCAAAAATGCCCATGAAAAGCACTGAGAAGCATTAGGTGGTCTCCATTGTAAACTTGACAGGACTTACGATACCCTAGAAGACACACAAATATGAGTGGGTGGCAGAACTTCCAAAGATATTCAAGTGAGGAAGGAAGACCACCCTGAATATGGGTAGCCATCAGACTGAAGTCATAGGATAATGAGAGTGGTACCCCATGGTCTGAGGGCACACTGAATTCAAAGAATAAACTGAGTGGTACCCATGGTCTGAGGGCACACTGAATTCAAAGGATAAAGTGAAGGGACACTGGAATTTGTCTACTGACTGTGATGCAATGTGACCTGCCACCTCATGCTTCAGCTGCCAAGCCTTCCAGACAATCATGGACTATATCTTTGTATCAAACTTTGAGGCAAAAATAAAACATTTTTTTGCATAAGTGCATTTGTCAGGTATTTTAAGGAAGGTAACAGAAAAAAAAGACAGCAATAAATATGTGTTACTGTAATAAATCTGACCATGCATGTTTTCAGAGTTGATTTTCTGCAAAGATGTGAAAACGTTTATCATCCAGGGCAATCCAGAATAACATAATCGGAGGTGATTCTGTTGGGAATTTACAAAACTAGGTTGCTTGTAGAAACACAAATAGAAAAAGCCAGCCTAATGTGATTTCTGAAGAAAACCAGGGCTATATAAGCAATGGTGCTAGAGATAGTTCAAGGTATCCTTGGCAAAATTTTAGGTACTTCCTCTGTTTTCCTAAAAGGTTGAGTGAGACTGAATTCAATGATAAAAGACTCAGTTGTTGGTAGATACGGTATAAAATTCAGTGTGTGGCGTTGTTAGTGTTCTCTACACTGGATTATGTTTAAAATCACTCGCATTTGCTTTCTAGCCATAAATAAAGGACATTGAGCCTATAATTCGTGATCCTAGAGAAGCTAAATAAGAAGGTGAACCCAAAGAAAAACATATAGTCATCCTCCTGGATATTAACCTTCATCAGGCGATGAAAGGAGACAGAGACAGAGACCCACATTGGAGCACCAGACTACAACCCAAAGGTCCAAATCAGGAGCAGAAGGAGACGGAGCACGAGCAAGGAACTCAGGACCGGGAGGGGTGCACCCACACACTGAGACAATGGGGATGTTCTATTGGGAACTCACCAAGGCCAGTTGGACTGGGTCTGAAAAAGCCTGGAATAAAACCGGACTCGCTGAACATAGCGGACAATGAGGACTGCTGAGAATTCAAGGACAATGGCACTGGGTTTTGATTCTACTGCACATACTGGCTTTGTGGGAGCCTAGGCTGTTTGGATGCTCACCTTACTAGACCTGGATGGAGTTGGGTGGTCCTTGGACTTCCCACAGGACAGGGAACCCGGTCTGCTCTTAGGGCTGATGAGAGAGGGGGATTTGATTGGGGGAGGGGGAGGGATATGGGAGGCGGTGGCGGGGAAGAGACAGAAATCTTTAATTAATTAATTAATTAATTAAAAAAATGAGAATTCAAAGTAGAGAAATGTCATAAAAAGTGAAGTTTTGACCAGGAAAAGAGCATTATTGGAAGACTGATGAGAAGCACTTTAGGGACAGGTGTTTGTGTAGACAGCACTCAATGGGTAAAGAAAGTGGAGATATTTATGTTCCACATAAACCCCACTATAAAGTTACCTCTGCGGAGAACTTCAATGACTGTTTTCACAGCACACCCTGCTCTGTAGGTGCTTGTCAGTGTATTTCCAAAGCTGCTGTGACATTAATGTGAAATACTCTTCATGGACTTGTGAGTTTCAAATCTTATTTCTCAGCTGGTGGTACATCTTTGGAAGACGACAGACCCTTAAGAATGTGACACTTGATCAGAAGAAGTACTTCGATCAGAATGGGCCTTGAATTCTATAACCTGCCCCAAATTCCTCCCTGCCTTCTGCTTCATGACTGTGCATATAATGATCAGCTGCCACACACTTCTCCTGCCGGGCTTTCCTCAGTCAGACAAATCTCATTCCAAAATCCATAAACCAAAAGAAGCCATTGCTCCCTTAATTTGTTTCTTGACAGGTATTTCATCATAGCAATGAAAAAAATTAAGTAATACACTACTCGTGCTTGCTACTGCCCAATGAGCAAAAGGACAAAGTGTCTCGCTTTTAGGGATAGACTGAAAGAGGTTATTGCTAAACACAACAATATGTCCTTTGACTCCCCATGGCTTAAATAGTTGTCTATGCTACTGAGTGCCAAATTTGCCAGTAACAGAGACACATACTGAACTTCTCATATTGCCGCACTGTTCACAGAAACTAACCAGGTACCTAGTAGCAAGAATATTACACTGAACCGCATCTACAGTGACAGAAAAGCATTTTGCTCTATTGTAACAGGTACTTATTCTTGTTATGTTATTTCCTTGTTGTTGTTGTTGTTGTTTTGAGACAATGTTTCTCTGTAACTTTGAATGTTGTCCCGGAACTAGCTCTTGTAGACAAGGCCAGTCTCAGACTCACAGAGATTTGTCTGCCTCTGCCTCTCAAGTGTTGGTGTTAAAGGCATGCTACCACCACCGCCCAGCAAATTTCCCTTTCTTACATGCAGTGCTTCTACTTAAACAAATGTCTATAGGGTTAAAAAAAAAAGAATGCCTCAGCTGCCATCATATTCCACACAGCGTTAGTTCTGTTTAAAAAAAAAAAGGTTTTGTGAAGAGAAATATGTACAGTAATGGCTAGATGGTAAATGTTCATTGAATTCACTCCTCTTAGCATGTTCCCCATCACTGAAACATATGGCTTGATAGAATGTGCAGATTGCCTTTTGCAGATGCAGTTACAATAACAAAGTTGGCAATAACTTTCAGGCCTTGGACAATGTGCTTAGGACGGCAGCACACATTCTAAGCAAGTGTAATCTAATGTATGATGTTGTTACTTCTACTGTTGGAATTCATGGGTAGGAGAAAAGAGATGAAATGGGAATGGCACCACTCTCATCTTCACCCTGAGATGCACAAAAGCAAAATCTATACAAGTGTCAAGAGCTTTAAGAGATGTAGAAAAAAAGTAATAAGAAGTCTCTCACAGATGGCTTCTACTACTAACTAATGTGTTGCCAGAAATTGGGTACCACCAAAATTTCAAAAAAGAAAAAAAGAATGAGAATTAGTCAAGAGCTGGAAGATAGTAAGCCTCAGACAGAGTTTCTAAGCAGCAACTTTTACAAAGAATTCCCCCATATGGACTACATTAATGCAACAAACGCTTTGTTTTCAAATATGTAGACAGATATAAGTTCCTAGAAACAGAGAACTTCTGGATAGTGCCATAGATGGTCTACGTCTATTAGTCTTTACAATTATCTTTTTTATTTGTTTGTTTGATTTTGAGGTGGGATTTTTCTATAGCTTTGGAGCCAGTCTTAGAACTAGCCCTTGTAGACCAGGATGGCCTCAAACTCACAGAGATCCGTCTGCCTCTGCCTCCCAAATACTGGGATTAAAGGCGTATGCCACCACCACCCGGCTACAATTATTTTTTAAAGGTTACACATGATCAAGACCTTTGCAGGGAATTGCCATCTAGCAAACCTTCCATATTACTCTGTTCCTGAATAAAAGATTAATTTCCTAAGAAAGTAAGTGGACACAGATGTAATTTTAGAATATTACTTTAGGGGAGATGTAGATGTGAATTTATTCTATTGAGTCATATTTATCTGCTCTCAACTTTAAAAATGGATTGGATGCTGCATGTCAGGTCTGTAAATTCTAAAGCAATTAAAAAGCATTAATATTTATTCCTCATGATACTCTTAGGGGAATTGTATAATAATCCTGCTGAGTCCATTTTCATACCTAGAGGATATTTATTTGTTTGAGTTTTTTAAATGGATGAACTGATATAGCCTCAGGCTTTATAGCACTTACATTTTATTAAAAGTCCATGAAAATACTCAACACCCATGACGGCAGCATATGGTACCCTCTGCCTTTGAGTTAAGAGCTATTCTTTTACAAGCCACAGAAAGCCCACTTTAAAAAATAGTCTACAAAAAAATCCTAGATAAATTGTTGAGGTGTTAGCTAACTTTATTAGCTTGATGAAATTATATACATCAGAACATCACATCACACAGTACCTAAAACATACACAATCATATTCAGTTAGAGAGGGATAAATGCATTTAATCTAATAATGGCATTCCATGGTGTAGAATAGCAGATAGCTTTCCGGCCTTTGATTTTGAGTTTGCTGAAGGGCAACTCAATGCCAAAGACATAACTCTTGTCCATCACTTTGCTTTAACTTTAATAATGCTAACTTCATATAAAATTGCCCTTCCTTGCAACTACAATTTCAAGGACTAGATGCTCCTTTCATTACAACAGCGAGGAAAGAGTTGCTTCCAGAACTTCCTACCTAGAAGAGTACTCGTGATTAGACCACAAGAAATATTGTGCTAATTTTGTGGGACCAAACTTAGGTAAATGTGAAAATTTTCCATTCCCATGCTTATAGATTCATGCCACAAATGCATGATTTTAGAAAACAACCAAATTTATATCTTAAGATACTCATATAATTTCTTCATACTAGAAACTGGTAACTTTTAAGTATGTATTATAAATTATTTACTACAGAGTAGAAATAATTTGATCTCTACTTGTTTAAAATGTTCTCACATTACTCAGGTGTCCATTCTAGGGGATCTGATACCCTCGCCCAGACATACATACAGACAAAACAACAACACACACAAAATAAGAAAAAGCAAATAAAAAAAGGCAAACTATTAACAAACCAAGTTTTAAAAAGAAAGTAAAAAAGAAAGAAGGGAGGGAGGGAGGGAGGGAAGGAAGGAAGGAAGGAAGGAAGGAAGGAAGGAAGGAAGGAAAGAAAGAAAGAAAGAAAGAAAGAAAGAAAGAAAGAAAGAAAGAAAGAAAAAGCAAAGAAGATCAGGATGCCTGAGGCCCTCTTGCATGCAGCCAAGATTTTCTTTGGTGATTTTCCTGGGGTTTACCAGCAGCTTCAGTTCAGAGAACAAGGAGTGGTCTGAGAAGACAGGGGAAGCCACCAGCTTCTTGATGAATTCCTTCCAAAGGGAATTGTTCGAGTGTCCTCACACCTTTAATATGGTCTGGAGGTAGGAAATCAAAGTGCTGCACTAATTGTGCCACGAGCTGGTTCACAATTCACAGCTTACAAGTCACCAGTTGTATTCTGAGACACCAGGTGTTTAAATATGGGATAATAAGTAGAATTACGGATAGATTTTTGGATTCATTCTGCCACCCACTTAATGCAGTTACTAAAGGAGAAAGCTTAATAGCCTTTTTTCTACCATGCCCCGTTGTATTGGCAGAGAATAAAACATGGACAGAGAAAGGAGACCAAAAGGAGCAGGCATGCTAAATATATAACTACTCCTATTATCCTACCTCCTGAGAGGCAAGCAGCTTGCTTCAGGAAAGGTTAACCACATTCTGTAGGAGCAGTATGCAGCACATGGGACTCCATTATCTAAAAATAGAACTTGTTGAAGAATGCAGAACCATATTATTATTTTAATATTTAAGTCTGCACTCAAAATCTAAAACCCAGAAAACTTCTTCATCACAACAACCATAAATCAAGAGCCTATATTTAATATCACATGGAGCAGACCTAATCCTTCAAAAAAAATAAAAGAAGAAAAGACACAGAGGTGAAATGTCAAGCAGATATCTATGGCATTTATCTCCAGTAAGGGACCAATGATTTAAGAAACTTTGTTGTAACTAGGTATCTCTAAGAAGAGGCAGAAAAAAAAGGTGTAATCTTAACAAACACAGTGACTGAGTTTGAACTTATCAACACAACATAAAAAAGTTCTAAAATCCATGGGGAGAAAATAATCCCATACTGAGTTCTTGCAAAAATAAAATCGATGGAAAAATGATTTTCAATTAGAGTAGACAAAGTAGATTTTGAGTGAAATATATTGCAGTGTTGAAATAACATAAGAGAGACAGAAGGTGTCCATTATTAGTATGTCCTTGAATAGAAGAACTGAATATAATCAATGATTTATAAACAATAATCATGTTATTATATTAAAATGAAGTCATCTGAAGCTTTATAAATCAAGCAGACTTGTTGGATTTTTTTCTACTTTGAAATATTGAAAGTCTTCTAGGAACATTATATTTAAATATTTTTAATATTCAGTTAATTTTTAAAGATTAATGGCTTTTTATGACAACAGCATAATTAATACTACGCTGTTCATAAAATCAGAATTATAGTAATTATAGAAAAATATGATTTGTTTCATAAAAATAATAACTATCCAATGTCTTTGAAATGGAAGCAAAAATGAGCAAAGCTTTTTATTTATACTTAATGAAATTTAAAGTTAGAATTGTATTACTTTGTTAATATTAGAGACATGGAGAAAATTCTTAAATGTCCCAGGTAGCAAATAAATTGAATGATGAGATAATAATCATAAAATACAAGTTCCAAAAATTTGGACAATTAATAGCCTAGTTATTTTGATGAGAAAAGCACTTGATTCTTAACTAGCTTCCTGCAGAATGAAAAGAAAATATAGAAATACTGATTTTTGTGAACTAATTTTGTAGCCAGCCACTTTGCTAAAAGTGTGTATAAGCTGTAAGAGTTCCTGAGTAGGATTTTTGGGGTTGCTTATGTATACGGTCATGTCATCTGGAAATAGTGATACTTTGATTTTTTTTCCTTTCTGATTTGTATCCCCTTAGTCTCTATTTGTTGTCTTATTTCTCTAGCAAGAACTTTAAGTACTATAATCTATGGAGAGTGGACATCTCTCTCTTGTTCCTGATTTTAGCAGAATTGCTTTAAGTTTCTCTACATTTAATTTCATGCTGGCTGTCAGCTTGTTTTACATTGCCTTAGGTATATTCTTGTATCCTTGATCTCTCTAAGGCTTTTTATCGTGAAGGAGTGTTGGATTGTGTCAAAGGCTTTTTCTATATCAAATGAGGTGATTATGTGTTTGCTTTTTTTCTTTCAGATTGTTTATTTGGTGAATTACATTGAGAGATTTTCATATACTGAAACATCTCTGGAATGAAGCCCACATGATCATGGTGAATGATCTTTTTGTTATGTTCTTGGATTCAGTTTACCAGTATTTTATTGAGTGTTTTTGCACCAATGTTCATGAAGGAAATTGGTCTGTAATTTTTTTTCTTTTTGTTGAGATAACTATGGCCTCAAAAAATAGTTTAGCAAAGTTCCTTCTGTTTCTATTTTGTGGAGTAATTTGAAGAGTACTGGCAATAACTCTTCTTTGAAAATCTAGTAGAATTTTGGCCTGAAACTATCTGTCCAGCTAAGACTCCAAGAAATACTTAATAGACAAGAATACTTGTCATTTTCTCTGATCATACTAATGACTACAACAGTTGTCATCAGAGATCTTTCATCCAGAAACATGGAAACAGATGCAGAGACCCACAGTCAAACATTAGGTTGAGCTTAGGGAATGCTGTTGATGAAGGATAGTAGGGTCCAGGAGATCAAGGACACACACACACACAAACCCACAGAATCAACTCACCTGACTCATAGGGTCTGAATCAACAACCAGGGAGCCTGCATGGGTCTGAGCTAAGCCCTCTACTGATATGTGACAGTTGTATAACATTTTGTGATCTATTTGTGATACTTTTAACAACAGGATCAAGGGAGGTTCCTAATGTTTGGCTGACTCTTGGGAAGTTATTTCTCATAGCGGTCTGCCTTGCCCAGTCTAAACACAAGGGAGGTGCTTAGTCTACTGAAATATGATATGTCATGCTTTGATGTTGATAGCCTTAAGAGGCCTGTCCCTTTCTGAACAGAAATAGATAAAGAATGGATTGAAAGGAAGTGGGCAGAGGAGGGGTGGGGAAGGGAACCTAGGGAGTAGAGAAGGTAGGGAAAACTGTGGTCTAGATGAAAAATATATTTGTTAATTAAACAAGGAAAAAAGAAAAGTGATAGAAAAGGCATTATGGTATTATAAATATTCTTACCTCTGCTGACGATGGCCCTTCATGCCCTCTAGGGAATCTAATGAATCAGCACAGGATAGTGGACTAACTTTATTGAGCTCAATTTGTTGTCTCATTTAACAATACCCTTTATAAAAATGAACAAATGAAGCATTCTTTGCTATAAGCAACCCAGAACTAATAACAGAAATATTGAGATGGCAAAAGAAGTCAGGCTACATGAATTGGAGTTGCACTAGTTGTCATCTGCAATGGATTACTCAATCAATAGAGTCATCTGCAAGAACGCCTATGCTATCACAAAATTCTAGAAAAGTAATAAAGTTCAGTTTTAACACAACAAATGGTTCAGAAAAGTAAGAAGATGTATCAGCTTTGGCTAGCACTAGCTTTTAAAATAAAATGTAACAAAATGAGCCTTCAAGAACACATGGACCATCTTCGACATCCTATAGAATATATACATACATATAACTCCTATAGTATATATATACCTTTCATTATATTAGTGTATATATACTTTTCAGAATATATATATGTATACACACACACACACACACACACACACACACACACACACACACACATATATATATATATATATCAGTTCTGAAGAAGATGAAAAAGACAGAAAGTAGAAAAGAATAAAAAAAAAACCAATAAAATCAAAAAACAAATAAGAAAAAAGAAAAATGAATTGAATTATATAGTTAAAGACTGGTGTGTTAAATATTTATGTTCAAATGTATTTATTTCTAAATATTACATAAGATGTGAAATACAGGTGTTAAAGGCAAGTGGGAAATGGAGAACTGCAGGAATAAATTTGGCCATCGAACTAGAAATCAAACCAGAAAAACATTGAAAGGAGAAGTATATGGGGAGACAGAAGACAATTAGAAAATGAGAGCAGCAGCTGTCAAACAAAGGATAGGCATGCCTGCATGGCTGTTGTTTCTCAAACCTTTTTTTCATTAGGGGGAATGTGTTTCTATTATAAGTTTTTATATATGTAGCATGGAAAATTTATAAAAGCTACCATTTTCCACCCCAACCAATAAAGGCTACTAATTGCTTAAACTATTCACAGCATAAAATTTCTCCCAAGACTTTTGTTTTTCCATCTTTCAAATTAAATATTATTATTTATTGTTTATTTAGTGTGGACTTTGTGGAGATCAGAAGATGTTACATTTCCATCAGTTCTTTCTCTCCACTGTGTGGGATCCAGGGATGGGACTCAGAAGCAAATACCTTCTCTGTCTCAGTAATTTACCATGATCTGTAGATCATATTTTACATACATTCATTTTTTTTCTGTTGCTGAGGTTCAAACCTAAAATTTCATGCGTAATTAATAAACAAATACTTGACACGCGTTATGTCTCCAGCCTCTCTTATGAGAATACTGTATGTGTTCAACATTTAGGGCACTTTCTTTTTTCTTTTAAAGTGAACAGGTTTTCAAAGGAGAGGAAACCAAAAGAAATCAGTGGGAGGTTGGAGAAAACAGATCACTACCTAGTAAGACAGAGTTAGGACTTGGCCATTTGATAGATTCAATTACTGAGCATAAAGAACACAGATTAGGGACAAATGAATTTGTCAAGAAGGGAAAAATCTCAGGAGTGTTTACACAAGGGATAAGAACCCTGTGCTACCCTGTTTCCAGCTAAGGGAGTACAACTGTAAAGGTCTCTCGCTTCAATGGTTTCCTTCCCACTGCCCTGAGAGCAAATTCAGAGGTCTGGTCACATCTCGTAAAATTGGAAAAGTTGCCTATTGGAACCTACGTGAGATCCATATGCTCTTTCACTTAAATTTGTCCTTTACAATAAAAACTCCATGGTCAAACCAGAAACTGTATTACTGGGTTATTACTGGGATTTAGCAAGACAGAGGTTGACAAGCATTTTTTTTTTAATTCAGTGAAGATCATTTATACTGTGCAGATATTTCTTTTAAGAGTATATATTTGTTTGTGTGTGTGTGTGTGTGTGTGTATGTGTGTGCACAAACCATGGTCCGTGGCTCAAGGTAAGAAGACGACTTGCTCGACTCAATTCTCTCCTTCTGTGATGTGAATCCCTGTTATCAGACTCAAGTCCTCAGTCTTGGCAGCAAACACTTTTACACACTGAGCCATCATCTTCCCAGGCCTGCTTTTTTCTTTGAGTAGCAATTTTTAAAATTATTTCTAGTTTTCTCAGTGCTATAATTATCCCCAGTATACTCAACCACCTAATAATAAGATAACTATTTTGTATCCAGTTTTATATTAATTATATTGTGCAATTTTGTTTTGAGAAAACATTGCCTTCATAACTCACAAAGTCTTGAACCAAAAAAGCCAAGCTTCTGACATTGAGATGTTATCATTTGACTTGGAGAAAATGAACAAATACCAATAAGTCAGTACAACCAAAACTGATTCAACAGGGAGTATTTACAACTAACCATGGAGAATGGGGAGACCTAATTTCCTGCATTATAACTCACTACTGAAAGCTCAGCATACCAGGTCCATTTCCTCTGTATTCAGCGGGACTATCAATATAAATCAAAAGATTATTTTAAATTAAGATTCTCAACTCTCAGTACTCGGGCTGGTTTCTACTCACAGTACAGTTTTGGAGGACAGTTCACTCATTCCCATTTGATTCAAGGGATGCTAAGATGCCAGAGACTGATAGGTGCTGGCATTCTTGGACCCAGTTAACTGATGCTTACAGCCATATGGACATGAGGAGGTAGGTATGAGACAAATAATCAATGATCTGAGTGTAACTCCAGTGGAACAGTGATTGCCTAGCACAAATTAAGTTCTGGACTTGATCTCCAGCGCCACCTAAACCAAGCACAGAAATGCTAGTTTATAATCTCAGTCATTGTGGGTGAAGGCAGAGGATCTGAAGTTCAGAGTTTAAAGGCAGTCTGAAATAATTAAGGACCTGTCTCAAAAAGAACCAAAATGAATGAAGTATTGAAGGTATAAATATTAAATAAATAATCACAGAAGTGTACACAAATTACATTCAATGACATTTCAGGGACATAAAAATAAATTTTTATATATAGTAAATAATATCTGAGGGAGATCAGCCAAGGTTTCTGTAAGAAAGTATAGTTCAGATGAGATTTGTTGTAAGAGTTAAGTAGAAAAAAATGATGGAGGAATATACGTGGCCAAAGACCTCCTGGAGGTGGGATGCAAGTGCCACTATATCTCCATTGTGAGGATAGTATGCAAATAATAGCACAGATGTTAGGGATTGCACAAGAACACACCAGACTTCCACAACAAATGCCAGGAAACTGGGAGTAGACACAGAACTTGGTTTTTCAAACTCTTAGCTCAATACCCTGTAATTCAAATTACTACTCTATATAGTCTATATAAAATATTATATACTCTATATAAAATATAATATATTTTATTTGGAACTTTGCTACTAGTATGGATTTTAAACATGATCGTCTATGAAAGCAAATCTTAAGATAATTGCTTGATGAAATTGATCAAATCACAGCTTTAAATTGTCAATGTGTCTATGCAATAAGAATTTTTTTTTTTCATTAAAAGTTGCTAGCTAGGAGAAGCCATCACTTCCTGGTTGGATTGAGGTCCCCTGATACAGGTTTATAGCTTAGGTTGTTTTACATGATGAAAAGCCTATGACTTGGGAGGTCATAGTCACTAGTTAGAAACTACAGTTGTTTTGCTAAATGGCACCATGTGTCCCTCAAATTATGTTTATCTCTACAGAGTCTGTCTGCTGCCGGCTCTTCTAAGAGACACATGTTAATGCAGTGCATGCTGGTTTAGCCAAACTCCCAACTAATCAACATGCTGAGAAAAGAGACTGCTGAGTACCCAGCCACAAACACAGTATCTTTTTCAATCATCACTACCCCAAGGCTCAAGGAATACCATGGAAGGGATGGAAGGAAGTGAGTGTTAAACAGTTGAAGAGAGTATTATGGGATGATTTGGTCCTGACCATGATGTTGAGTTCAAAGCAACTGTCATTCATAGTAAATGATTGGGTTCGGAGTGTAGGGGTTTATGAGACCACACTACTGTTAGGGAATCCAAAGGTAATGACTGCTGGAGGAATGAGATGCCATGTTCTTTTAAATTGCCCGTCATCTGCACACATGTAAACAACACTATAAAAAACACTGGTTTACCAAAAGGTGAAAAACTGCATGAAAGCTAGAACAGAGCTGGTTAAAAAGAGGAAGAAGTGGGGAGAGAAGAGGGCATGGCAGATGACTATGATAAATCACATTATATACATGTGTACAAATAGCGTGATGAAACCTGCTATTGTACATAATCAATATATGCTACTAAAGCATTTAAAATATTTTAAATTGAAAATATTTAAGTTATCCTTTTCTAGAAATTAGCTAGGGTGTCTTGATTTTTCAAAAAACAAATTCAGCTTTATTAAAGAATAAATAATTTGCAAAAATAAAATACATTGAAGGGGACATTGCAGTTTGAATTACCCACACATTATGATATGCTTACTTCATAAACAGAACTATAATCCAGTTACAGAGCAGTTGTATTGGCCAGAGGAGTTAAAAATGTTTTAGCCTTTTGGTAACATTAAAACCACCAATAGAATATTATTTACCACAGATAAGGTAATATTAAATCCCTAGCACTTACATTTTTACAACTGAAAATTTGTGTTCTTTGTGCAATATCTCTGCTTCCCCCTCCCATTGACTGACAATTAATATTCAGCTCTGTGTCTGAGTCTGATTCTTCTAGGGTCTGCTTCCAAATGAGATCATATCTGTCTTTGTCTATATGAATTACGTGACTTAGCCTACTCTCATTCCTGTTGGGAGGCTCAGGATTTCTTTATCTGTAGTGGTCAAATAACATTTCATTGCATCTATATGAATAATACATACACACATGCACACCACATTTCCTTATCTGTTCATTTATTTACTGATAGCTTGCTTGGCTATTGTGGATAATGCTTCAAAGAACATCACAGTGTGGCTCTCCCTTTAGCCCATGGGTCCTAATTCCTGTGGTTATATTCAGAGTAAGAAGGTGGATCCTGTGATAGTTCCTTTTTCTCTTTCCTTTCCCACACTTTTGTCAGCACAAATCATGTGTCCTTTGTGCACATGTTCTGTAGCGGTCCATGTGATGCTTATATCATGAAGACACTAACCCCTTTCAGATATCCAGCTTACAAATACTTCTTCCTATACTGTGTTTCGCTTTGCTCTTTGTTTACATCCTTTGCTGGGCAGAAGCTTCTTTGTTTGATATAATCCTACTTGTTATTTTTGTTCCTGATTCTGTTCCTTTGGTGTCACAAAAATAATCATTGCCAAATCCAACAGAGTTGAGCTTTTTTTTCCTGTTTTCTTCTAAGGAGTTTTATCATGTCAACTCTTACATTTAAGTCTTTAATCCAGTTCAAGATTATAGGATTTAGCTTCCATAATCACTTGAGCCAATTTCTTATAATGACAGATTCAGGAAGAGGGGAAAAGAGAAACACTGGAGCTAATTTCTCTGGAGAGCTGAGACTTCAGTGTTGAAAAGGAATCAGTACACTATTTGCTGTTACTTAAGATTTAACATAGTTTGCCCATTGACAAGAGTTACATCCTTGTCTATCACAGTTCCTTGCAATGTAAGATGTTGCACAGAGGTATCTTTGGAACAAAAATTTACACAATACACAGGTTGCAGTCTTCTCCCTGGCCTTAAATAATTCAGTTTGTACATTATCTTCTTTGCTAAATTTTCCATTTCACAGAAAAATAAGCTATTTTCCTACTTAGTAAACTCTTTAGTTCTGTTTTTATTTTAATATATATATATATATATATATATATATACACACACACACACGTGTGTGTGTGTATGTGTGTGTGTGATAAATCACAAATGCTATAGACCATGAGGTGCTGCATATTTTCAAGGCTCCACAGTGGCTAAGCCTGAGGATTGAGTCTGACATTAAAGACATACTAGGAAAAACAAGGCATTAAAACAACTTTTACCAGGTCACTAGACAGGGAGGCCTTATCCTCTTAAATTATGTGTTAAGGGTAAGCTTCTTCTCCAAGCTACAAAAAGATCAGCACACATTTGTGTTATTAAACTTTATCTCTTTGGAATTCTATATTCTGATGTGCAATACACAAAGTGCTATGGTTAGAGAGCCACAAGTCTTTTTAGTATATATGAAATCTTTTCAAATTCTCCCTACTTCTCTTTTTTTCTTCCCCTCTGCCTTCTTCTTACCATCCCTATACTCCTTACCATCCTCATTTTTTCCTTTTCTGGACTTTAGATCAAACCCAAAGGCTTGAACTTACTCGACCACTCACCCGAAGCCCAAACTCTAGTAGACAATAGCAATTCTAACATAATCTTAGAGTCTAGCCAAAAATCTACTGGACATGCTTAATACAAGAAATCTAATCCCCTTCTGTCTTGGTTGAGTTTTTGTCAACTTGATACAAATTAGCATATCTGGGAAGACATATATCAATTGAGAAAAATGCCGCATTGTACTTGCCTATAGGCATATCTGTCTCTTGATCACTGATTAATATAGGACAGCCTATCTCACTGGGGTGAGTGCTATTCTTGAACAAGTAGTCTTAGGGTATACATGAAATCAATCTAAGAAATTCAGTAACGTTTCTCCATAGCTTGACTTTGAGTTCCTGTCTCCAAGTTTGAGATGCTTAGAGTTTCTGCCCAAATTTCCTTCTGTGATAAAACTGTGACATGGAAATGTAAGCCAAGCAAATTATTCCCTTCCCTACTTGCTCTTGTTCTAGTTTTTAACTGACAACAGAAACAAGTTAGGACATCTTTTCAAGTAGATGGTACCGGGGATCACTCAATAGTGCCTATTTAAAAAAAAAATATAAATATTACTTTAGTAGACATAGAAGCAGAAAAGGATTGGTTTTTACTTAGATTTATTTATAAAAATATATATCTATAAAGGAGAAAATTAAGAATATTTTAATAATTAACCCCCCCCTTTTTAATGGAAATCCCTCATCCCCACACCATGGTCCAAAAGCAAGCCCAAGACTTTAGGAAACTGCTGCCCAAGGAATTCCAGTAAGAATCAACCCCCATCACATACCCTGGAGCTGGGCAAGCTGACTTACCTTCATCCTGCAGTTTTCAAAACACTAATTACTTAGTTGATTCAAATAAACTAAAACAGAGCAATTTCTAGGCCTGGTGAATGCAGATGCTTCTCTTCCTTACTCTCCACTAATAAATCTGACTCTATAAATCTGTGGGGGGTTTTCTTCTAGACCCCCAGACACTGAGCTGTGGCATCTGCAGACATTGCTCCGAATTTGAATGAATCTATTCTTCCCTCCACTGACTTATTTCTCACATTTCGCTCCTTAATCACAATCTGCATCTGAAAACAACGGAATGGAATAATTAAGTTTGGAAAAAATGTTTCCTCTGCTAATGGAGAAATCACTGAAAATAATTATGTGTTGGAATTAATGTAAAATATGTTATAATATCAGCAAATAAAAGAGGACTTGAGATGAGCGTAGGTTGTGGAGGGAAGAGAAGCTTAGCCAAAAACAATGATAGCATCCTCTAGAACTGAATGAGGGGATCACAGCATAGTGGAACACGATAGGCATTGGACAACTGCCCATTTAAATCAGTTGCATATGCACAATGTTCTCAATGACTATTCAGAGTCAAAGTGTAAAGAAGTTTTCCTTCTGTGTTTAATTACCCATTATTCACATTTGTGGCACAGAATTCAGTTTATTTACTTTTAAAGGAAATTGAACTCATGAATTGTACCAAAAGAATTGATATTTGTGACAAACAACGGAGTAGAGAGGGGAAGAAAAGGAAATAATAACTCTGAATTAAATCACATCATAGACTTAGAGAGCAGGTGCAGACCAGGCAGAACACTTGAAGTAGAACAACGGATAGAAAGATTTTCCCTTTCATGTTGGTTTTATTTATAGAAAGGGTGGACTCTGTGGTTAAATTTTGTAAACTCAAAACAGCAAACATAACATAAAATAAAAGGAGAAGGAGAAATGATAACAGACTGTAGATTACTACTGCAAATAGGAGAAAATGAAAGAGAAGTGTGTAAATCTAAAGGGCCTGGAGGTTGTTATTAAGAGCGGAGAAGTAGAAAGTTTGTATAGTCAGCAGGATAGATTGGTCCAGTTATGACCGTGTCAAGTCATATGACTGTGCCCTTGAAAAAAGTCCTTTCCAGAAGGTTAGGTATATAACATGTGTGTAGTTGTGGAAGTCATTCTCTGCCAGCCATCCCATCTGAAAGAGACAGAAGGCACAGCTTTGTGGGTCTAGAGCACAGGACTTTGCGAACTTCCATGAGTCACCATGATGGATATGGGGAAGCATCATTCAAAATCACTTTAATGGAAGGACAGGTATCTTCTAGAAGCTGCCTGTGCCCTTAATGACAGCATTTATCTGTGTGTGGTTGCAAGGACTGTCTACATATTGGAGATGCAGAACCCAAGGTCACACTTCAGTCCAGCCCCCTGTGTAATGAATGAAGCAGATTATAAAGACTAAGACCTGTCATGTGCAGGCCATTTGAGTTAAGCAGATCCAACTGGTGACAACTGAGACTGCTGGATGAACAGAGTCATCATGTTCATCAGTCCCAACTCCCAACCCAGACATCCTTCATCTCCCTTCTACAACTAATGACCAAATGGCTCCTTCTACAATTGAAGATTTTTTTTTCAGCATCTGTTTCCCACAGAACCCAAACTGCAACATTTGTCAGCAATGATGTTAGCCAGTAATCATTTTGTAGGATGTAATTGGAGGCAGATTGGGAGGAAAATATCAAGTACATTTGTGTGTGTGTGTGTGTGTGTGTGTGTGTGTGTGTGTGTGTGTGTTTTGAGTTCCGATGTCTCTAGAAACAACTTCTTTTTATGCTACAAAACCATAACATTTTTGATTTTCCTACTAAATTTGAAGTTTTCGTTTGAAAATTTTACGTATCATTCAAAAACAAATTTAACCCATGACTTTCATTACTATGCTTATATACTTAGAGTTCTCCATACTAACCTGTGTCCCAGGGCTCCCATTTTCGTCTCGTTTGTTCTTCTCATTTGGTTACATAAAGTTTAATTTTAAGATGGACAATAATTTGGCTATTTGTATCTTGCAATTTATTACAGTTCATCCAAAAAGTCAAACTTTATTCTTTCATGTCTGTTTCTCATGTAACTGCTTTTTCAGAAACCATTGAATGGCTTCTGAAAAAAATTAAAGATAATTCAAACTTTATTTTGAACATGGCTTCATTTCAGTCCAGGAAGTTCCTTTTATGCTTACTTCTAAACTTATTTGATTTTACCTTTGTTCATTTACAATAGGCATATTCATTTTAACTTTTTAAACCAAATTGTGCAATGATAATAAAACTGTTAAAATAGTTCAAACAGGGATGTTTTGTATGAAATGTTTGATTACTACTATTTTTAATGGTTTAAATTGACACTTAAAGGAGAGATTATTATTGCAACCTTTTATTAGTGAAAAAAACTAAAACCAGCTAGAGAAACATTATGCTTATGACTCATAAGCATGACAATTTGTCACCAAAGGGCCACTGCAGTTGAAAGGAAGAAAGCTGGAAAGGTACAGCAATTTCAGGGTGGACACTTCTACACAATCCAGTGTTCTTAATGATATCAATGATGCAAACAGATAAGTCTCAGTCTGTGTAAAGGGCACTGGAAGAGTGTCAAGGGCAAGTTCTCCAACAGAAGACTGATCACTAAGTCCATTGTGATACCTTTATTATTGTCTAACTGTAGATAATTTTCCTAGGGAGAATTATATTATGGAAACGATCATCATGATTAATGTGAGTCACATTTGCAATAAGTCAATACCATTTCCTGCTGAGATATAGTATTTGAAATGTGTTATATTTTTAACAGTAGGAATATAAGAAGAAGCAATATCCCTTGAGCATTCATCTACAATGTCTGAATTAGTGTTTAAATGTTGTCTTTGATCCCTGAACAAGAATATAAAGAATAGAGACCATGTCACAGTTCACTTGAAAAGCTTTCATGGCATGTATTCTAAATACTAACTGCCTCTTAAACACTATTCTGTTTAAACTTTATAGCAATCATCTAAGATTACATATAAGGTTTGAGCTTCTCATAAGCTGTGTGTGTATGCTCTGACCTCCATTCAGGCTGCTCACACTATAAAGCTTTTACTATATTTCCTAGCTGGGAAGAGGTCAGTTTGGGGGGAAGATGCAGAACAGCTCCTCAGCCTCCATTCCTCCTTGTCTTTCCAGAGGAAACTCACGCGGTTATGTGTAATAATATAATGGTATGCTCGTTGGACTCTTTTGGGGGCCCATCACCCAGCTCCCAAATAAATCACACATAGAGGCTTATTCTTACTTATGAAATCAGGTCTTAGCTTGGCTTGTTTCTTGCCAGCTTTTCCTAATTTAAATTGTCCTAACTGCCTATTACCTCTGGGCTTTCATCTTTTTCTGTTTCTGTATACCTTTCTTTACTTCTTTCTCCGTGGATTGTTGTGTAGCCGAGTGACTGCCGCTGATGTCCTTCTCTCCTTGCTCTCTTCCTCCTCTTTTTTCTCTGCTCTTCTTTCTCCTCCTATTTATACTCTCTGCCTGCCAACATTGCCTATCCTTGTTCCTGTCTTGCTATTGACTCTTCAGGGCTTTATTATACCATCATGTGTTTTAAACAGGCAAAGAGTCACAGCTTCACGGAGTTAAACAAGTGCAGCACAAACAAAAGCGACACACCCTAAAATAATATTCACCATCAGGCAAACCGTCTAGAAAAAGAGCAGCTTAGAAGGTCAATGAGCTTCAAGGCAAATGTCCTGTCATTAAATCACTGATAGTTGTGTTTACCAAAGTAAAAATTATTATGTTTCGTCCTTTTGGTATCTTTCACAGAAATCTGCTTCCAATGATAAGAATGTATGGTTCAGAGTAATTTAACTATTTACAGTTTTAGAAAATCTTTAAATGATCTTAATCAAGAATAAGAGCTTTGAATGTTGTGAAAAACCAAATAAAGTTGAATCAGATGGAAGGAATACAGATATGCCAAGCTAAGGTTATGAGGACACAAATGAATTGTACTGTCAAGTAAACTTGTGAATCTATAAAAGCCCAGAAGAATGGGCCAGTCTGCAGAGGTTAGAATGAGTCAATAATTATCCCCATACAAGGAAGACTGACTAGGGAGAAATTGAGAGGGAACTTTTAGAATGGATTCTCAGGAAAGCTCACTCTATTAAAATGCCATTTTTAGAACAATCTATTTACCACAGGAAGCTGTGAAAATGCCATCATCAGGACAAGGAAGGATTAGCCTCCCAGACCAGAAAAGCAAGGGCTAGAAGGCACATTAGTGGGAACCTAGGACAGCAGTCTTCCTGTTATTTACTCTTTCTGTGCTGTTTGCACAGAGTCTTCTCTGTCCTTGACTAAAGGAGCACAAATCTGAGATGTGGAGTTGTGTCGAGGTGACTGAGCTGATCCCTTGTGCCCACCAAAGCAGAAATGCTTAGCTCGCTCGAGTGTCACCAGGAATCACAGGCTTGGCATGTATCCTTACAGTAAAAACACTTTCCAAAGAAAAACTCCCAACAATCTTCCAAGCTTAGAAAGATTTATTTTGCTGTGAACATACAGGCTTCTGTTTATGAAAACTATGGTTAGTCATGACAGACACATTGTAACTTGCTTACCAATCTAACACAGACTAATTTTCTACAATGTAATTATTGGAATTATTATTGTTATACTATATATTGTCCTCAGTGGAATCAAATGTTTTCAGATGGACACTATGTAGTTTCTGATTATTATTATTTTTTTACTTTTAAAAATTTTTAGCTCCTGATATTTGATAGAAAGTATTGATTAGGTAGAAGAAAATCTGAATTCTTAAGTTCACTGAGCTCAAAACTTATTACAAAACTATAATAATTGGAATATTGTCATGTTGGCATAAAGAAAGGGAAAATCTAGATCCCAGAAGCACATCCTCAAACACATTATCAGCTACTTTTGAAATTGTTGCAAGGTAATTCATTGAATAAAGGAAAATATTTTCTAAAATATTCATTGGGACGCAATATCAGAGAAATATCTATGATTGTCTGGCTCTTGCAATCTTTCTGTCCCCTCCTCAGGATTTTTGCAGCAGCAGTTTTTCTTATCATCTGTATGAAGTTGTTTCCTTCCTATTTGACAGACAATGACTTCTTCCATTGACTTTAACAAAATACCTATAGTATTAAGCAATTTCAAAAACAGAAGAATCATTATATTACCCAAGGAATGTTTCCTTAAAGTTCCATTTTCACATAGAGATTGTTTTCTCAGTACAATAATTTATATCATTTTTCCAAAAGGTATCTGTACTCTCTTTAATTCTTACCTGAATCCCTCTCTTTTCAGATTTTTGACTTGGTGATTTTTTTTTTTTTTGCAATCTACAAACTCTAGTCTAAGTTTGAAACTTTGACCTTTGTTTTTCTTCCATCATATAAATAAAACTGTTCATCACAGACATAAAACTCCCTTGTTGCTGTAGGGTCTACTGCACTGCTGTGGGGTTCCGTCAGCCCCTCCTTCACTGTGCCAAACATTTCTAATATGACTTTATGCCATTGTATCATGTTCCTCTCCCGAATCAAGTAGGAAGCCTCATCAAGACAGTAATTAATATGCATCTGGAGGCACACTGAGTCCCATTTTCAATACCTGCTCTGATCCAAACTGCATTTGTGGTTTAGACTTTTAGAAACATTATTACATTCAAAGTCAACCTTCTGGGAGATGGAAAAATGGCTTAGTGATTAAGAGCATATACTGTTGTTGAAGAGAATCCAAGGGTAGCTCCTAGCACCCACACAGGGCAGATCATAACTGCCCATAAGGCTACCTTTGGCATATCTGTTACCTTCTTCTCAACTTCACAGACACTTTTATTCATGTGTTCACAGTCACACACAGCCACAGACATACAGACACACACTTATTCGCACACATCCTCCAAATTAAATTTTAATCCTTAAAAACAAAGTCAAGCTTCCTATTTCTGTTTGATAGATATGTTGCACTTTAACATCAGTAGGACCTGGTCTACAACAACAGAGCCCACAATTATCAATTAGTTAGAATAAAACATCACAATCAACTTACGTGTAATTTATAGTTTATAACATGACTTTACTCTATTCCTAAAACATTATTCTTAGTCTAAATACTCTTGGAATACCTTTGAAATGTATTATGAACTGAAATTCAAAAAGTTTTCTATTTCCAGAACACTCTATGTTCAAAACTCCTGTCTAAGGATTATATATATTTGATTTGTTCAAGATTTACAGAAGGTAAATTAGCATTTACTGATCTCCAAATAAACTCATGTACATGTGAATGTTAATATAATCCTGTGAAATGAATCTTAATCATAGCAAAAAATGATATTTTCCCAAACTTTGTACAAATAAAGATCAGAGATGGGATTCTATTTTTATGATTTTTCAAAGTATTTATTAGGTAGTTGTTTTTGAGACAGGGTTTCTCTGTAGCTTTGGAGCCTGTCCTGGAACTAGCTCTTGTAGACCAGGCTGGCCTCGAACTCACAAAGATCTGCCTGTCTCTGCCTCCTGGGTGCTGGCAGTAAGGTGTGCGCCACCACCACCTGGCTGTTCTGCTTTCTTAAAAAGAATACTGTGGGCATAGATGTGAACCACAAGTGAACTCATCCTCACGGAAATCACATTTTCTCACGTTCAACAACAGTTCAGAAAGTTCCTAGTCATGATGGCCCAGGCTTCCAGGGTTGCTTGGGCAGTCTCACTGTCTAGAGTTTAATGAGAATTCTCATTGCTCTGCTCTCTGTCCTGGATTTCAGCCTTTCACTTTTTTCCTTTTTGTGTCACTTTTGGAATCCATTCAATCTGAGCTAACACGGTGAAAGCATCTCTCCCTAGTCATCATCACCGTCAGGAATTGGTAAGAAAGACACAATCTTCTATTTTCTGCAGGGGAAATTTGGAGTGGCCCCAGACAGGTAGGAAGAATAAACTTTGAATTTTAACTTTTGTTATTGGTCTTTTTTCTATCACACTGCTTTGTGTCTCTTGCTACAGATTAATAAATCAAACCTCAGTAATAGAGTCAGTAGGTTTTTATGGTTTAAACATAAAAATCCCAACATTGTTTTTCAAAGAGTGCACAGTATTCTATAAGCATTTTATTTCTGAGTGAATGCTTCTACTATGGTTTATGAAAGCCAAGATTCAGTATCAGGCCCCTACTGATTGGAATCCCTTAGTATAATACAGAACAAATGTTCTAAATGCCTTACTGACAAGATCAAGTGATTTAAGACTTGTCACTGGCTCCCCATCTTTAAAGACCATACCAATAGCCAGCAATGGTTGCTTGTCTAAGAAAATTGTTAAAGGACACTCAAAACTTAAGACAATATTAAGTACTTTTAAAATGTGTGGTCGCTTTACTATTGTTTGATTTTGGATTACTTATTTTAATTTTTTACAATTGTAATATAATTAAAGCACCTCCCCTTTCCTTTCTTCTCACTAAACTCCCCCATATGCCTACCCTTGCTCTCTTTCAAATCTGTGGCCTCCTTTTGCATTAATTGTGGTTTTACGCATATACGATGTGGTCTCATTAGCCTAACTGTCTATTTATTACCATGTTCTATTGAAAGTGAATATTAAATTAAAATCTGAACTTGATAGTGGAATCTGTGTTCCTTGTCTATGTGACTCTTTTAAATGCTTAAAGATGTGCAGGAAAGCTAAATAACTTCCCCACCATCAAAGTCACAGCTGAAAATGTTTCATAAAGTTTTCTACTATTTACTCCTGCATAGTGGCAGATTTCATAGTCAGATTTTGATATTTTTTTACATTTATCTATTTTATTAGTTTTAAGTTATACTTACATCAAAAAATCAATATTATAAAAATATACCTGTAATCCTTTTTTTTCATTTAGTGTTATTTATAATAGCCAAAGGATTAAAATAACACAGTATTTATTGATGAATGAACTGAAAAAAATATACAATTGAATTTTATTCAAGCCCGTAAAAGAAGGAAATTCTACCATTTACACTGGTATGAATGAATCTGGAGAAAATAATGCTGATTGAAATATTCTAGAATCAAAATACAAACTTCCATGATGCCATTTGAATATATTACTAAAAATAACAAATTATAGAGGTAAAGAAATGAATAATAGCCACTGAAACTTATGAAAAGAAGGAAAAATGGAAAGATTTTGAATGAAGGGAACACAGATTCAGTTGTAAAATAAGCTGAGAATTCCAACATATAGACATATAGCATAATATACATATATGTACATACCTTTACATATATATGTGGATGTTGAAAATTGCTTAAGAGAATTAATTTTATATCTCATGCCTAAACACACACACACACACACACCACACATATGTAGTAATAGGGGGGCGGCGGCAGGGTTGCGTCCCCAAATCCCCAGCCGCCTGGCTCGGCTAGCTTATGCCCCAAATAATTACACGGACACTGTATTCTTTTAAACACTGCTCTGGCCCATTTCTAATCATCTGTGTAGCGCCCCTAGGTGCGCTTACCGGGAAGATTCTAGCCTAAGTCCATCCTGGGTCGGAGCTGGGGCATGGTGTGCATCTTCCCTGGAGCAGGTAGCATGGCGTCTCTCTTGCGTCTGCTCCCGAGAGGAGAGCTGCGGAGTCTGACCTCACTTCCTCTTCCTCCCAGTGTAACAGTTCTGTTTACTCCACCCACCTAAGGGTGGGCTTATCCAATGGGCCTAGCAGTTTCTTTATTGCTTAGCCAATGAAATCAACAGATTGATATATGACACTCCCACATCACTTCCCCTTTTTCTGTTTAAACAAAAAAAGGAAGGCTTTAACCTTAACATAGCAAAATTACATATAACAAAACAGTTATCAAGTAAAAGTTACATCAGAAACATTTATACATATAACAAAATTGACCGTAAATCTCTATCAATAAAGCAAAATCTATACTAATGCAAATTATTCATGTCTATATCATATCCCCCTTTAAATGTAAAAGAACATTTATAAACTATATTTGGGAACATGGGCGCAGTTTTTTCTCTCCAAACTGCTTCCTGCTGAATGGGGGCGTCGTTAATTAGGTCTTTCATGGTATAACCTGTGTGCCAGGGTCATCTCAGTTGGCAGTTGAGCAAAGCAATTTTCTGAAGATGTTCACAGCAACCCTTCAGGAGGACGTGGTCCATCATACCAAATCGGAATAGAAGAAATCCATAGAGTCTCATCCTCTGTGAAAACAAAATAAGAATCTCTTTTCCAAAGTATCATATCCTTAGATCCAAATTCTGAAATCATACCCTCATGATATCCGTTCTGGTTCCACTGGGCAGCCCATATAATGAAATGTCTCTCTGTACTTAGCTCCTTCACAGTCAAAAATTTTAAAGAAAACACAATGTACATAATCCAGACTCTCTGTGAATTTTCCATCTTTATGCGGCTTATTTTTATTTATATCTATAACTATCTGTACTTTGTCTCTTTAAAGACTTTACTTTTACTTTTTTTTTTAAATCATCAACTTTATTCTCTATATTCTTTTTCTTCTCTCTCTCTCAAGCCTACGTACATTCATCCAACAGTGTAACTCGTTTAGCGGTCTGAATCTGTCCTATTGTGAATCTGCAATTTTTTACTATCCAGGAGCACTTTTGATTTGCGCCTTTAAATCACTAGACGCTTAAGAATCTAAGCTGTGACATTTCTAGGTTAACTTTTTGCTTTTTGAGCGTATATCTGTACACCAGGCTGTCTTTGAACTCTCAGAGATCCGCCTGTCTCTGCCTCCCAGGCATTGGGATTAAAGGTGTTTGCTACTACTCCTTGAACTCACAGAGATCTGTTCATCTCTGCCTTCTAGGCACTGGGATTAAAGGCGTGTGCTACCACGCCTTGAAGTCACAGAGGTTTACTTTAAGAATTTTAACTTTTAGTCTGCATATATTTTTAACACACAGTAAACCATTCAGAAATTTTCTCTGTCTTTGAATCTCTCTTTACTGCATAACTCTCTTTTTCTGACCACATGAGTCTTTAATTTACCAAGCAATCTCAGTAGGACTAAAGCCGTGGCTTTGCCAGTTAGATCCAGTCCATTCCTTAGCTTTCCAGCCTCATGGCGGATATACAGGCTGCAGCCATGTTTATAGCCACACCTCTATGGCATTCAAGGTCCCTGCCAGCCAGCAAGCTACAACAGACAACACTCAAGTCCTCTCTTGGTAGCCGGCCCTCCTGCCTCAGACAGTCAGAGTTTTCCCTGGCAGGATGGCCCAGAAAGCCGGCATTTTTAAGCGGCGCAGCTTTTTTTCTGCTATGGCTGAAAACCGAAAAGCACGCGTTCAGCTTTTCGTCAACACCGTTTAAGTGTTTCGTGGCAGGACCTCTTAATGAGCTGCAGGCTTTGCAGCTAAAGCCGAGTCAGGAAGCCTCTTGGGGCTACCAGGTAGGAGCGGCACTCAGCACTTTAATTCTGAGACTGAGCATGCAGCACAGAAATTCTTTTTATCCAAGTTACATCAAAATCTGACATGCAGAGCACTGTGCAGTCTGAAAACACGTCTCTGTATGGCGGCAGGAATCCGCCATGCTCTTCCGCCTGCCTAAGCCTGATTCTGCCTTCTTCCCAGGAGCAGGTGGGAGCTCTGAATCATCGTCACGGTCTCAGAGCACTCTCCTTCCGATCCCAAGCGGGAACACAAACATAAAGCCAGAGTTTGCACTGGCGGCACAGCCCCAGGAAGCCACGCTTTGGAATGACACAGCGTTTTTTCTGCTGCTGTTGCCGAATCAGGAAATCTCTCTACAGCACGCCACCAACAAACAGCAAAAATCTGTGTTAAACTCTCTCTCCCTTATTTTTAAGCCTTCTCAAGTTTTTTGTGGACTCAGTTAGCCACACGTCTGGGCGTCATTTGTAGTAATAAGGGGAGCGGCGGCAGGGCTACGTCCCCAAAACCCCAGCCGCCTGCCCTGCCCGGCTAGCTTTACCCGAAATAATTACACGGACACTGTATTCTTTTAAACACTGCTCTGGCCCATTTCTAATCATCTGTGTAGCGCCCCTAGGTGCGCTTACCGGGAAGATTCTAGCCTAAGTCCATCCTGAGTCGGAGCTGGGGCATGGTGTGCGTCTTCCCTGGAGCAGGTAGCATGGCGTCTCTCTTGCGTCTGCTCCCGAGAGGAGAGCTGCGGAGTCTGACCTCACTTCCTCTTCCTCCCAGTGTAACAGTTCTGTTTACTCCACCCACCTAAGGGTGGGCTTATCCAATGGGCCTAGCAGTTTCTTTATTGCTTAGCCAATGAAATCAACAGATTGATATATGACACTCCCACATCACACATACACACACACACACACGATAACTAGGGGAGAGAAGGTAATGGTTGTATGGATTATGCTGATGGTGATTGCTTATACAATTATATAAACTTTAAGATACAATAGTCTTGGGTGGGTACACTAAGATAGAATGTGTGAGTAACTTGAAGATCTAGGATGAAGTGTCATTTTCTTGCTCAGTCTCACAGTTCCAGTGTCTAAGAAAGTGAAAACAAAATATAAGAAACCTGAAGGGGTTGTAGATGTACCAGAGAGAAAGAGGGGTAGAAATTCATCACCAAAGGCTTCCATATCCATGGTAAATGATTCAAAAATCATTTCTGTATTTTAATGACCAGCTGGAAAATTATGAGCATATGTGTCATCAATTCAGCTTTGTATTTTATATGAATCACTCCCATTTCAAAGAATAAGAATGTGTAGATAAGTTAGAGATAAACACAATGAATAACAATTGTTTATGGCAACTACAACCCAACATAATAACAGCCAGATAAGTGCTTAGTGATATACCTTCATAGTTCTCAGAAAGAAAAGCTTGTTTGAGAAAGTCAAATAACAAGAAACATTGGGTTCTATCAAATGAGAGGTGCCCAGTTATATATTTTTAAAATTGTGCATCTATAATTTAAAGCTACCTGTATTCATACAAGTACCTAGAGAAAGAATGTACTGACTTCACAGAGAAAAAAGCAGACTGAAGTTAAATGTAAGCCAAATCAACTTCAAATTCAAAAGGAAGACAGAGAGAAGAGCTGATAACAAGTGTCAAACTGCTTCATTTGAAGCAGGCCTTGGCTACAGACTAGATACCAAGATAGAGAGACAGACATATGAGAGAGATGATAGATGGATAGATGATGGATAGATGAATAAGTCAGTGGGTAGGTGAAAGGGTGGATGGATGGATGACAGATGCATGAACATATGTATGAATAGATAGATAGATAATAGATATCAGTATAAAGCAATGGATGGATGGGTGGATGGACAGATGTATGAACATATGGAAGAATAGATAGATAGATAGATGATAGATAGATGATAGATAGATAGATAGACAGACAGATGATAGATAGATATCAGTATAAAGCATGAAGATATGCTGAGAACATAGATGATTGGAGAGCAAGGATGAATTTTAAATATGCTGAGAAATTTGAGATTTATTCTATAATCATTGGGAAATAACCGAATGTCTCAAATGAGTATGATAGTTGCTATAAATTATAAATGAGTCAATCTATTATAAAGCATTGGTAAAGATTACAGTAAGAGATAATGTTTGAAATCAGTAAATGAAAAGGCTAAGGGAAAATGACCACTTGAATAATGGAATGCCAGTTTCAGGAAATGACATCTTAGGCTAATGGCTCCGAATTGAGGAAAATTTTGCCTCCTAAAGGACTTTTGGCAATAACTAGACATATTTAAGTGACTAGTGCTACTGTAATAGTTGGTATCGAATATGAATGCTTTCTTTATGCAGTGCAAATGACTGTCCCCAACCCACAGTGATCATCCAGCTCTCAGTAGCAGTGTGAGAAGTAAAGCTTGCTCAAGCATTTCAGTCTTGTTAAAAGATGGCTATACAATTGTCCTTATAAAAACATTGCCTGGCTCTCTATTCCTATCCCATCCAGCTTATGTCCAGATCCCCGCACCCCCTGTTTCTCTCCCCCCTCCCTTCCTTGGTGGCAGAGCGCCTCCCTGCTCTGCCCACTCGGGGGCTGGATCCTAACCCAAAGCGTAGGGCAAAGGGGAGCTCGGGGGCTTCTTTGTCCCCAGAGCCCGCCTGCATCAAGCAGGGTGGGCCCTTTGTCTGCAAGCGAACCAAGCAGCACGGAGTTGCGATCAGGGCACCTAGTGAGACATCATTGTGGTGAGTGAGTGCTGCGGCACCCGGGAACAGCCCGCCTACACTTCCTGATCAACCTACAGGGTTACACTGCCCGGTACCTCCTCTCTATTCCTATCCCATCCAGCTTACATCCAGATCCCCCCACCCCCTGTTTCTCTCCCCCCTCCCTTCCTTGGTGGCAGAGCACCTCTCTGCCCGCTTATGGGGCTGGGTCCTAACCCAAAGCTTAGGGCAAAGGGGAGCTCGGGGGCTTCTTTGTCCCCAGAGCCCGCCTGCATCAAGCAGGGTGGGCCCTTTGTCTGCAAGCGAACCAAGCAGCAGGGAGTTGCGATCAGGGCAACTAGTGAGACATCATTGTGGTGAGTGAGTGCTGCGGCACCCGGGAACAGCCCGCCTACACTTCCTGATCAACCTACAGGGCTACACTGCCCGGTACCTCCTCTCTATTCCTATCCCATCCAGCTTACATCCAGATCCCCCTACCCCCTGTCTCCCTCCATCCCTCCCTTCTTGGGGCAGAGCGCCTCTGTGCTCAGCCTGCCTGGGCGCTGGGACTGAACCCGAAGGTGAGTGCAAAGGGGAAGGTGGTAGCTCCTTTGTCTCCATAACCTGCCTGCAGCAAGCAGGGTGGGCCCTTTGTTTGCGAGCTAACCAAGCAGCAAGGAGATCCGAACTGGACTCCAGGAGAACCATCATGGGGGAGTGACATCACTGGGAAGGTACATCAGTTGGCAAGAAGACCTGATCCTGTAAAAGAAGATCCATAGGAGAATATTGGGAGGAAGAGATGGGGAGACGCCAATGCAAGAATTCACCCAACAATCTGAAAAACAACACGAAAACACCAGAAGCCAGCGACCTCATAACAGGAGGACATGAACACCTTAATCAAGAAGAAGGAGAAAAAACTGACTTCATGACAGGGATTGACACCCTTAAACAGCATATAAAAAATGCCCTTATAGAAATGGAGGAGAAGTATAACAGAAAGTTCGAGGAATTGAGTAAATCAGTGAATGATACCCTAGGAAAGCAAGGAAAAACAATCAAGCAGATAATGGAAACAGTTCATGATTTGAAAAATGAAATGGAGGCAAAGAAGAAAACACAAACAGAGGGCCGGCTGGACATGGAAAATCTAGGTAAACCAATAGAGACTACAGAAACAAGCATAACCAGCAGAATACAAGAGATAGAAGAAAGAATCTCAGAGTCTGAGGATAACATAGAGAAAATAAATGCACTGATCAAAGAAAACAGCAAGTCCAACAAACTCTCATCACAAAACATTCAGGAAATATGGGACACAATAAAAAGACCAAACCTAAGAATAATTGGAGTAGAAGAAGGAGAAGAAGTGCAGCTCAACGGTCCAGAAAATATACTTAACAAAATGATAGAAGAAAACTTTCCCAACCTGAAGAAGGATGTACCTATGAAGGTTCAAGAGGCATACAGAACCCCAAATAGGCTGGATCAAAAAAAAACATCCCCTTGCCATATAATAATCAAAACACAAAATATACAGAATAAAGAAAGAATATTAAGAGCTGCAAAGGAAAAAGGCCAACTTACTTATAAAGGTAAACCTATCAGATTTACACCTGACTTCTCTATGGAAACCATGAAAGCCAGAAGGTCCTGGATAGATGTACTGCAAAAACTAAGAGACCATGGATGCAAGCCCAGACTACTATATCCGGCCAAGCTTTCGTTCACCATAAATGGAGAAAACAAAATTTTCCACGATAAAAACAAATTTAAGCAATACGTAGCCACAAATCCAGCCTTACAGAAAATAATAGAAGGAAAATCACTAACCAAGGAGTCCAACAAAGACCTCAATAACTCAGACATCTAGAGACCATTCACCAGCGCAACTCAAAGAAGGGAAACACACAAACCCTACTACTAAAAAAGTGACCGGAGTTAACAACCACTGGTCATTAATAACACTTAATGTCAATGGGCTCAACTCACCTATAAAAAGGCACAGGCTAAGAGACTGGATACGAAAACAGGATCCAACATTCTGCTGTCTACAAGAAACACACCTCAGCCACAAAGACAGGCACCTACTCAGAGTAAAGGGCTGGGAAAAGGCTTATCAAGCAAATGGACCTAAGAAACAAGCAGGTGTGGCCATACTAATTTCTAACAAAGTTGACTTCAAACTTAAATCAATCAGAAGAGATGGAGAGGGATATTTTATACTCATAACAGGAAAAATTAATCAGGAAGAAGTCTCAATCCTGAATATCTATGCCCCTAATATAAAAGCACCCATGTATGTAAAAGAAACATTGCTAAAATTCAAGGCAGCCATCAAACCGCACACACTAATAGTAGGAGACTTCAACACTCCTCTCTCACCAATGGACAGGTCAATCAGACAGAAACCTAACAGAGAAATTAGAGAATTGATGGAGGTAATGAAGCAAATGGACTTAACAGACATCTATAGAATATTCCACCCAAAGAGGAAAGAATATACCTTTTTCTCTGCAGCTCATGGAACCTTCTCGAAAATTGACCACATACTTGGTAACAAAGCTAACTTACACAGCTACAAAAAAATATTACAAACCACCTGTGTCTTATCAGACCACCATGGATTAAAGTTAGAATTCAACAACAATGCTACCCCCAGAAAGCCTACAAACTCATGGAAACTGAACAGTCAACTACTGAACCATACCTGGATTAAGGAAGAAATAAAGAAATTAAAGTCTTCCTTGAATTCAATGAAAATAAGGAAACAACATACTCGAACTTATGGGACACTATGAATGCAGTCCTAAGAGGAAAGTTCATAGCACTAAGTGCCCACTTAAAGAAAACAGAGAAAGCACATATTGGAGACTTAACAGCCCACCTGAAAGCTCTAGAAAAAAAAGAAGCAGACTCACCTAGGAGGAGTAGAAGACTGGAAATAATCAAACTGAGAGCTGAAATCAACAAAATAGAAACACAGAAAACAATCCAAAGAATCAATGAATCAAGAAGCTGGTTCCTGGAGAAAATCAACAAGATTGACAAACCCCTATCCAAACTAGTCAAACGGCAGAGAAAAAATTTGCAAATTAATAAGATCAGAAATGAAAAGGGGGACATAACCACAAACACAGAGGAAATTCAGAGAGTCATTAGATCTTACTACAAAAGCTTGTATGCCACTAAACTGGAAAATGTAAAAGAAATGGACGCTTTTTTAGATAAATACGATTTACCAAAATTAAATCAGGACCAGGTGAACAATCTAAACAGACCTGTCAGTCGCGAAGAACTAGAAGCTGTTATCAAAAACCTCCCTACCAAAAAAAGCCCAGGGCCAGATGGTTTCAATGCGGAATTCTACCAGAACTTCCAAGAAGACCTAATTCCTATACTCCTCAATGTATTCCACAATATAGAAACAGAAGGGTCATTACCAAACTCCTTTTATGAAGCTACAGTTACTCTGATACCAAAACCACACAAAGACTCAACCAGGAAAGAGAATTACAGGCCGATCTCACTCATGAATATCGACGCAAAAATCCTCAACAAAATACTTGCAAACCGAATCCAAGAACACATCCGAAAAATTATACATTATGATCAAGTAGGCTTCATTCCTGAGATGCAGGGCTGGTTCAACATACGAAAATCTATCAATGTAATCCATCATATAAATAAACTGAAAGAAAAAAACCATATGATCATTTCATTAGATGCTGAAAAAGCATTTGACAAAATCAACATCCATTTATGTTAAAAGTCTTGGAGAGATTAGGGATACAAGGGTCATACCTAAATATAATAAAAGCTATATACAGCAAGCCGACAGCTAACATCAAATTAAATGGAGAGAAACTCAAAGCCATCCCGCTTAACTCAGGAACACGACAAGGCTGCCCACTTTCACCATACCTCTTCAATATAGTGCTGGAAGTTCTAGCAATAGCAATAAGACAGCATAATGGGATCAAGGGGATTCGAATTGGAAAGGAAGAAGTTAAACTTTTGTTATTCGCAGATGATATGATAGTGTACATAAGCGACCCCTAAAATTCCACCAAAGAACTTTTACAGCTGATAAACAGCTTTAGTAATGTGGCAGGATACAAGATCAACTCCAAAAAATCAGTCGCCCTCCTATACTCAAAGGATATGGAAGCAGAGAGGGAAATCAGAGAAGCTTCTCCATTCACGATAGCCACAAACAGCATAAAATATCTTGGGGTAAATCTAACCAAGGAAGTGAAAGATCTATTTGACAAGAACTTTAAGGCATTGAAGAAAGAAATTGAAGAGGATACCAAAAAATGGATGGACATCCCTTGCTCTTGGATTGGGAGGATCAACATAGTAAAAATGGCAATTCTACCAAAGGCAATTTATAGATTCAATGCAATCCCCATCAAGATCCCATCAAAATTCTTCACAGATCTGGAGAGGACAATAATCAACTTTATATGGAAAAACAAAAAACCCAGGATAGCCAAAACAATCCTATACAATAAAGGATCTTCTGGAGGCATTACCATGCCTGACTTCAAACTCTATTACCGAGCTACAGTAATGAAAACAGGGTGGTACTGGCATAAAAACAGAGAAGTCGACCAATGGAATCGTATAGAAGACCGGGACTTTATCCCACAAACCTATGAACACCTCATTTTCGATAAAGGAGCTAAAAGTATACATTGGAAGAAAGAAAGCATCTTCAACAAATGGTGCTGGCACAACTGGATGTCAACCTGTAGAAGAATGAAAATAGACCCATATCTTTCACCGTGCACAAAACTCAAGTCCAAATGGATTAAAGACCTCAATATCAGCCCGAAAACACTGAATCTGATAGAAGAGAAAGTGGGCAATATCCTACAACAGATGGGCACAGGCGATCGCTTCTTAGGTATAACCCCAGAAGCACAGACATTAAGGGCAACATTGAATAAATGGGACCTACTAAAACTGTGAAGCTTCTGTAAAGCAAAGGACACTGTCACTAAGACACAAAGGCAACCTACTGACTGGGAGAAGATCTTCACCAACCCCGCAACAGACAAAGGTCTGATCTCCAAAATATATAGAGAACTCAAGAAACTAGACTTTAAAATGCTAATTAACCCAATTAAAAAATGGGGCGCTGAACTGAACAGAGAATTCTCAACAGAAGAAGTTCAAATGGCCAAAAGACACTTAAGGTCATGCTCAACCTCCTTAGCGATCAGGGAAATGCAAATCAAAACAACTTTGAGATATCATCTTACACCTGTAAGATTGGCTAAAGTCAAAAACACCAAGGATAGCCTTTGCTGGAGAGGCTGTGGAGGAAAGGGTACCCTCATCCATTGCTGGTGGGAATGCAATCTTGTGCAACCACTGTGGAAGTCAGTGTTTCGGTTTCTCAGGAAATTCGGGATCAACCTACCCCTGGACCCAGCAATACCACTCTTGGGAATTTACCCAAGAGATGTTCTATCACATGTCAAAAGCATTTGTTCAACTATGTTCATAGCAGTATTATTTGTAATAGCCAGAACCTGGAAACAACCTAGATGCCCTTCAATGGAAGAATGGATGAAGAAAGTATGGAATATATACACACGAGAGTACTACGCTGCGGTAAAAAACAATGACTTCTCGAATTTTGCATGCAAATGGATGGAAATAGAAAACACTATCCTGAGTGAGGTATCCCAGACCCAAAAAGATGAACATGGGATGTACTCACTCATAATTGGTTTCTAGCCATAAATAGGGCTCACGGAGTCTACAATAGGCGAATCTAAAGAAGCTAAGTAAGAAGGTGAACCCAAGGAAAAACATATAGTTATCCTCTTGGATAAGGGAAGTAGACAAAATTGCCGGGGAGAAAAGTGGGATCTTGGGGGTGGGGTGGGATGGGGGTTAGGGGAGATGGGGAGAGAAAAGGTAGAAGGGAAGGAGGAGGGACTTGGGGAAACAGGAGGATCGGGATAAAGGAAGGTTGGATAGGGGAGCACGGAACCACAATTCTTAGTTAAGGGACCCACTTTAGGGTGGGCAGGAGACTTGACCCTAGAGGGGCTCCCAGGTGCCCAAGCTGAGGTCCCCAGTTAGTTCCCTGGGCAGCTGAGGATAGGGAACCTGAAATGACCCTACCCTAGAGCAATACTGACGAATATATTGCATATCATCCTAGAACTAGCGATGGATGGAGATAGAGACAGAGACCCACACTGGAGCACTGGACTGAGCTCCCAAGGTCCCAATGAGGAGCAGAAAGAGTGAGAACATGAGCAAAGATGTCGGGACCACGAGGAGTGCACCCACCCACTGAGACAGTGGAGATGATCTACTGGGAGCTCACCAAGGCCAGCTGGACTGTTACCAGAAAAAGCATGGGATAAAACTGGACTCTCGGAACATGGCGAACAATGAGGGCTGATGAGACGCCAAGGACACTGGCATGCGGTTTTGATCCTACGCAATGTGCTGGCTTGGTGGGAGCCTAGCCAGTCTGGATGTTCACCTTCCTAGATATGGATGGAGGGGGGAGGACCTAGGACTTACCACAGGGCAGGGAACCCTGACAGCTCTTTGGACTGGAAAGGGAGGGGGAGAGGAGTGGGGGGAAGGGGAGAGGGGTGGGAGGAGGGGGAGAAGAGTGGGAGGAGGGGGAAAAGAGTGGGAGGTGGGGGAGGGAAATGGGAGGCTGGTGGGAGGAGGTGGAAATTTGTTTTTTTTTCTTTATCCTCCTTTTATCAATAAAAAAATTAAAAAAAAAAAAAACATTGCCTGCATTGCAGACACAAAAATCTGTAAATAATTAACAGGAGTAGACTGATCAGCAAAAGGAAATCTAGAGGAGGGAGTTAGCAGAGAACATTGAAATCAATTCGCTAAAAATGTCCATTCCAACAGCACTGAACACGCGAGAGGACTGCATTTCTCTGTACCTCCTCTCTTATTAAGGAGTAATTTGTGCTTTTTGGTATAGAGGATGAGAAAACATAGCCTGCTCTACAGAGGGAGATCTGGGACAGCCGGAACTACACAGAGAAACCCTATCTCAAAGAACAAAAGAAAACACATTCCTACAGCCCACATTCCACATTTCTCAGAATTTGTTTCATAACGCACCTCTTAAAAACAGCTGTCAATCTAATATACAAATAAAAGTGACATTTTGTATTAGAGTTTTCTATTTGGACACATTCTAGAACTATAAGCCTTAAAATTTTCAGTTTCCCCAGTCAAGTTTTCTTTCAGCATCTTACTTTCTGACAACTAAAAATCCACATTGCATCCTAAAGTTGTTCATTCTTGCTGATGAGTTGACATCAAAAATACTCAATTGTTAAAATCCTTTCACTATTAACTAGAGCTAGTCAGCTACAATACCACATCAGATAAGTTTGATTCTCCTTGGTCAGAACTGGTGTTAGAGGTCTGCTTGCCAGGGGTTGGGGAAATGAAGATAATAGCTTCCTATTCCAGCCACAGTGCAGATTCCGTGAGAACCCAGTAGAGCCCCATTGACTCCTCCGGTCATAGCCAACCTCTCTGGGGCAAGTTACAGGATGGCACATGTTTAGTAAGAACAGAACTCTAAGAAACTGGCAACTGTTTGCATTTCCTGAATAAAAACACTGTAAAACAACATGGAAAATATTGAGATGGTGGAGAAGCAGAAACACAACTCTCCACACATGTGAAGGAAATGGGTGAACTTGAGTTAACTGTAACAGATGGTAGGAACATGTGAACGTGTGTGACTGTGTGGCTAATTGTGTTTCTTGTGTGTTTTCTTTGGCTCTTTGTCTGCTGTTTTGCTTTCTCATCTTCTGCCTTGTTTCTTTCTGTTTTATCACATTTTACTAGTATTCTTTAGAGGCCTGCTTGTTTTCTCAGGAGAGACAAAAGGTGTGCAGATTTGTATGGGAGGAGAGGAAGGGAGAAACTCAGAGGAACTGAGGAAGAAAAACCGTAAACAATATATTGCATGGAAAAAAATTATTTTCAATAAAAGAAAAATTGAAGAAATGAGTATTGACAGCTCTAGGCAAATGCAAGTTTCATGCTAAAGAATGGAATAATATGATGAGTGAACAAGTTCACAAAACCCTTAGTCTAGAGTGGCAAAGGAGGCAGATGCTTTTAGAAGGTAAAAATAAAAAAAAATGCTTGCTCAAATTTATAGGAGCAGTGGACCTTTGCTGAGTCTTCTAAACATTGTACTTTTGGTTGCTTCATGCATAAAATGAGCTTTTGGAGGTTAGGCAAGTAAAACACGCTGCCACACAGTGGGAACTTAATTACATTTTCTTAGAAAAAAAAAAGAAGAAAAAGATTTGCTCCTTTCTTACCCAGCATCACTGTCTCCGTGGCAGGCTACCACCCTCTCAATTGTGGAGGCATAAACTAAATGATAATGGTGACCTTGTGGATGTTCGATTTTTAAAAATTATGGCATAATAGGAAAAGCATTCATGCCATATAAAAAAATCAATTCCAGGTAGATTAAAAACCTAAATGTGAAAGGCAAAACCATAAAGCTTTTAGAAGATAATGGGGAAGAATATATTAACGTCCGTAGTGGTAAAGGATTTCTTAAACACAACCCAAAGAGCAGTGACTAGAAAGAAAAAGATTAATAAATTCAGTGATGTTAAACTTATGGCTGTAATTTTGCCATCTTCAAGAACACCATTTAATAAAATAACAAGTCATAGACTAGTAGAAGGTATTTGTGACACACATACAGCCAGGGAACAACTGTTAGTAATTCCTTGGATGAAGAGGCCACATCAAAAACAGAGAAAACCCAATAAAAACAAATAAGTTACTTTACACAAACATTTCACACATGAGGAAACCAAACTATCAATGAACATGGAGGAAGCCTAAGCTTGAGTCCTCAGCAAAATGTTGCTCAATAAAGTTATCTAATGAAGAATTAGGGCTATAAGAATCTTCTGCTTGGTGGGAAGGACTTTAAATCGGGACAGCATGTTCAACAAGCTCTATATTATATTCTGGAAATAGTTACACTGTGCTCCTTCTATTTGGTTCAGAAGTTTAACTCCAATGCATAGTTCACAGAAATCCTTATTTGTGAGGGCTGAAGACAGAATTCAGTAATAGAATTGTTACCTAATATTCCAAGACTCTGAGATAAACAATACTACCCTACTTTCCCCCCAGTAGAAACACATTTGATGTAGATACAATAATGTCTACAATGCAGGCATTCATAATTGTCAAATGCTTGGAAACAACTCAGGTGGCCAATAGCAGCAGTATTGAAAAGTCATCAGAAATGTATTAATAGAATATAGATACAAAATATTAATGTATCTATAGTACATATTATGATTTAAAAGCAGAAAATCAAAGTATATATACACTAAGTTTATAAATGGTTTTAAAAAGGCAGAAACGAAGCACTGTTTAAAGCTATGGAGGTAAATTGCAAGACTATGAATGCATTGAAGGTAAGCATAGTGGAATTAGGAGAGTCACCCCTTGTCTGGTGTGCTTGGAAGGTTGAGACCTAAGCTAACAAAGGAATGTTGTTACACACATAGAGGTAAGACTGCACAGCATGTGTATGTTTGGACGTCAGGATAATCTCAAGGAAAGAGTGTGCTGGAAAACAATGCCTGCCACAGCCACAGCCACAGCCCTGACTCCCTTAGAAAAAACGTGTAGTGCAGCTCACAGAAAGATCACGTTTATGAAACTGAAGTTGATCCAAATCACTAGACTTTTGGAAATACCCTTCTCACATCCAGAAATGCCAGCAATTACTCTGTGTGTCAGTACACACCTGTAACCCCAGAAGCACAACTGGAAGGATTTCCTGCTGACTTGGTGCCTTTGTGGGCCACAATCAGTCTGATGCCATCTTGTGCAACACAATGAGACCCCTTCACAAAACAAACAAACAAGCAAACGAATATCAACAGAAAAAGTACCAAACATAGCCGTTGTGAGATGTGAACATAGTGATTAATAGAATATTTTTTAGTCCATCTAGAGTTGTCTTATACAGCTGAAACAAACAGAATTCCAAGAATAGAAATTGCTCTTTATATTCTTTTATATTCTGATTTACTGTATTCATTGCTATGGGAGAGCCGCTTTTCATCTGCACATCATTTGTTCCACTGGTGAAGAGACAGACTGAGCAAAACGTAAATAAGTTGACCCTGCATATTTGTGTGTTCTGTTTTTATATCTATTAAGTGTTAAATTGCTAGCACACAGTAAGCAGCTGCTAAAGAAATCTCCCATTTCTGGACTCTTTTATAATTAAAGAAATATACATTTTAATAAATTGTTGTTTTAACTTTTACCATACATTCCTTAACTCTAATTTCGGGGCAAGTATCTTGAATCTAAATCTTGTGCTTTAATTACAAGATGAAAGCCAGAGGGTTGAGACTGTCTTGTCAGCCCGAGATTCAGCTTCCTGTTTACCAAGTTGTTTTACGGTTACATTAACACGCATTTCAAAACTTAACGATCTTTGCCTTTTGGCATCAACGTTGGACTTAGAGGGGTGGTATTTCAAGGAAAGCTGAAATGCAAAGGATGCTATGTTGCATTTGTTTAAGGTTCACTCACTCTGACTTTTACATGACTCGTTAGACATTCGCCTCCCTGTTTTGAAAAGGCCAGGTACATCAGGGTTATGGCACCGGGCGAGCACCATTAGCTCACACTTTATCACTGCCATGCAGCTGCCGACGGCCCAAAGTTTATATTCCGCAGGTAATGGGAGATGTCAAAACTATTTCAGCTCTTGTACAAGTAAAAAGTTAAGAGAGAGTTAGAAAGACTTTTCTCCGTACAGCTCCTCCAAATGCGCCCGTACTCAATTTTCATTTATTTGCAAAAAGACAATTATTGTCTCTGAGTACAATAATGAGCTCAAATGTTTGCTTTAAATTGGGTTATAAACAAGTCTACACAGATTGAAATCCCCCTCTGACACCACCCATTCACTAACTCAGGCTGATGCGATTTCGGACATGGTTCTAACATCAGCATCTGTACTGTACTGTTTGTTTCTCAGGCCAGAATCTAAGCACACCCGACATGCTTGGTGCAAAACTCAAACACTGGCTGTTTATTTGGACACTGAGCAAGGATTTTATCTCACTTCATTACATCTTATCATACTTTTCATTTTTCATCCCACTACGGTAGGCTCAGCTTCCTCTCTCACTGCCAGGGGCTACTAGTCTGCAATAAGTCTCAGCTGCAAGCCGGCTCAGGAAGAATTGAATGAGCGGAAAGGAAATAGAGCGGAGCCGCAGCTTCTACTCACTGTCTTTGCAGCTTTGTCACCATCCCCGGGTGGTTCTGGCTTTGGAACTAATTAGCAGAAACAGTAATGATTCTCTAGCATCAATATTTTCTTACTTACGAATCAAAAGTTGGACTCGATTATTTTTAGGTCCTTTGTAATTTGAAAAATGTATTTTTCAGTCAGTAGAAGATATTTAATTTTGTTTTTTTCTGAATTATCAGAGTAGTAAAAATAACAAACTTTTCAAGCTTTATTTTAATTTGTCTTTATTTTTACATAGTCATTCCAATGTGATAATTTAGATACCACTTATAGTTTATACAGTGTATTTCTTTTCATTAGATGTTGCTGGCTTGTTTGATTTTTTTCTCCATGTTTTGTTTTGCTTTAGGTTTAATTTTGGGAGAAAGTATTTCATGTAGATCATGTAGCCTCCAACTTATCCTGTAGCTAAGGATGACTTTGAAGATCTAATCCTCTTGCCTCTACCTACCCTATGCTGAGACTAGGGCTATAGGACATGACACTCAGCTTTGTGGTGTTTAATTGTTCAGGCTATATGTTACTTCTGATGTCTCTGCCATGGGCATCTAGATGAGATTTATATTTGAATAGAATTCATAAAGCCAATCCTTTCCCAGTCAAGGATTGTCACCATCTGTTCCTTTAAAGGCATGGATGAATTAAGCATATGAAACAAGGAGAGATTCGCTCTGCCTGCTATTTTACTCTGGACTGTTTACCTCCTGTCTTAAGACTAGACTTACTTCATTGCCATGTCCTCTTGTAGGACCCGAGATGTGGACTGAAATTTTACCATCATCTTCCCCTTGTCCCCAGTTTATAGATTTGCCCTTATATATGTTTCAAATATAAGTCTGGAAAGAGACATAGTCAATAAAATGTGCACGATTGGTTCTGTTTCTCTGAAGAGTACTGGCTAGTATACTTTTCAGAAAACTTGACTTCACATTTTTGGAAACCTGAAAACTTGTTATGTGACACATCGTCCCCATTTCTCTTAAAACTCTTCAGTCATTTTATATTTACCTTTCAGTCTCTTTTATTAAATACAAGGAGAATTTTCTACTACATTGTAGATGTTCCTAGCTCTATTTTAAAGATGATAAATTTAAGGAAAAACCAATTAAGATGCCTTCTTGGATCTCTATATCTTATAAAGTGTATTGAAGAATCAACACTTATATAGTCATATTTTTATTTGGGCCACCAGCTTACTAATAACCACATGGAAATTATGCAAGCTCAATCTATCCACCCATAGTACCTCGAGAGAATGTGGGCATCATGTTCATTACATTATTTACTATTGTTTGAGAGTGAAGGCATGTTTAGGTGAACCTGAGAAAATTGGGATGATGTTCAAGTGCTGGGAGAACTAGTTGTATCATTTGTTGTCTAGTGCATGTGTAATGGGGAAGTATAGAACTGCAGCCCTTTTTAAAGCAGTGTGCAAGACTGAACCATTTTAGCTAGAAGCTTTGAAGTTACTCTGACTGAAGAATTTTGAGGGAACTGCAACAGAGGTGTTTTGAGGCTGAATCAACTCTGAATCAACTGGGCTACTTGTCTTTGTTGTTATCTAGTCCTTTTTCTGCAAACATATAGGATTTGAAAGGTAATATATATATATATATATATATGTATTTATGTATGTATATCTTCATTAACACACAATGGAATGTGTGGTGTACATTTTTTGTTCTGTGTTTGAGCAGGTGAAAGGTATCTGCCAACCTGATAACTTTATTTGGACTACATAACCCTACTATATGTAAATGTCTATCTATCCATAAGAAAGATGGCATACAATGTCAGGAAGACTCTGTAGTCAACATTCATCATGTCTCCTCCAATCTCAGGGCTGTTCTCTTGTCAAAGGATCAGCATATATGCCATCTGTCTTGTAGTGTTTTCTGTCTTTCTTCTTCATATATATAGTCAAGATTTTCAGAATGTTTCCCCAAATCAAATCTGATCTTCATTAATTTTGCAAGACTTGATAGATTTTTTTTCCTATGGAAACAAAAACATGATGTTTCCCCCAATGAAACACATTTTCTGACTTCCATTCTGAAGTTAAGATACTCTTAAAATATGTAGGTTGGTTTAGTTTAGCAGTTTCTCTAATCCAATATCTCTCAGAAGCTATTGTTTTTGTTTGTTAGCATGGAAAAAATTCAAAGTCAACAAATCATTCTACAGGAGCCAGACTTCCTGTGTATTTCCCATTCTTATGTAGCTTGGTTTTTATATTACTTTTATATGTCCTTATTTAAAGACATTATTAGTTTTTAACTATTATTTTTCTATAACTGTTTATACTCATCTTCTACTGTACCTGTTTACAGGTTTTCCCTGTATGAACTGTTTTACTGCATGCACAGCCTTCTCTGACCACCTGAGCAAAGTCTTAACCCCACTGCCTGACTCTGCACTCTTGACTGGCTCCATCCTGCTCCAGTCCATGAGAACTGAAACTTCTTCCCGGATCACTATCTGAGAGGAGTATTTACCGGCCCCATTTCTGAGAATTTGCTGAGCTCACACTGTTTCTATTTAGCTCACCTTCTGCTGAAGGACACACTGTACAGCATGTACAGCAGCCACACATCTGTATGCTGGAAGCACTGGTTGACTAGAAAGCCCAGTCTGTCTGTTTATGTGTTTGTTTTGGGTTTATTTTTTTAAATATGTCTCAGGTCCTATGTGGAAATAGCTGCCTTGAGGTTGGGCTCCATATATAGCCGGGTTTTTCTTTGAAACATCAGCTCACAAATAACTACAAAGATATTTCTTATTAATGATGAAATTTGGCCTATAGCTAAGGCTTATCTGCAACTAGCTCTTATAACTTAATTTAACCCATTTATATTAATCTACACTCTATCATGTCATTTACTTCTCCTCCATCTTATATCTTCTTGTTTTCTTTTTTTTCTTCAATGTCTCCTGATATCTCCCTGCTTTTCCTCATTCTCTTCTACTACTATTACTTCTCTCTCTGCCCTGATGTCCTGCCTATATCTCCTGCCTAGCTTTTGGGAATTCAGCTTTTTACAATAGCAATTTCAACAATACACCTTCACACGGTGTAAAAATACCACACAACATGCTGACATTAAAGTTTAGTATTAGTTGTAGCAATAACACTACTATAACAACCATATAGATGGAATGCTACATACACCATGATTGCTATCCCAAAAGTCTCTCTGTGTGTATCTTCTGTGCCAATTATCAAGTGCTTGTTTCTCAACTCTAAACTCATTTTTCTTTCTGAGATCATTTTGTTGTTGTTGTTCCATAAGGAAGATTTATTGTTCTTTTCTTACAAGCATTCATGTCAGAGGGCAGTGTGCCTGAGAGACCACAAAAGGGTTTTGCAGGAGTTAGAGGCTTCCCTTCAGACTCAGCATTCTGCATTTACCCTTGCTTTCCTGTGAGCTCTGTAAACATAGACCAATTCACTTCTGTAGTCTGGCTTTGGTACTATTCAACCTCACTCCTGGTGTCTACCACACTTTGATGGACAACATGATAATGTTTATCTCCTCTACTACTAGAGAGTGTCCCAAACCATCTGAGACTTGGCCTGGGATACAGGACAGAGATTATCAAAGGTGACAGAGTAGAAAATTCAGTCAGAAAAATGAGACATAAGATTAGTAAATCAAGACTTATGTAATCTGGACCCCAAGGCATAAAAGCCTACAGAAACAGAATTAATAGAAAAAATATTGGAACTCTACAGAGGAAATAAAATGCTTCCTCAGTTCCTACTTCAATCAGCCTAAGGGTTGTATAGTTGTGATTTGTGTCTCTATTTCTTTCTCTCAAAGCTTTTTTAAGTATTTAAACACCTTACTACTTCTCCTAAAGCAGAAACTTCATAAGAGAGAAGCCGAAGTCTTCATCTTCTAATAATTACAGGTTATTGTTTGTAATCCACATTCTTAGGATGAAACTAAGTATTTCTCTGGGGTAAGGGTGTTGTGTAATCTGTCAGAAATCTGAGATCACTCACTAATGAACCGTGTGCTCTGATCTCAGTTATCTGTGCTTCAGAAGAGAGAATCATCACATAACTATCGTTCACTATCAAGATTCAAAATTCATATTTTGACCATTAGGGATTAAATTATATATTTTTAAATCCATACTCAATCAGTCCATTTGAACACATTTCTCAAAGTACCCACATTTATTTAATAGGTAGATAATCAAACTTCCTGTTATCCTAGGGTTCCAGAAGATTTAAAGGTTTGCAATGTTGGCTACATTTCTTAAGGAAATTGGGGAATTGTGAGTGAAGTTAAGAGTGACAATAATTCTCACAAGTTGGGGCAATTTATCATCTTGGGAAACGTTTGATGGTTGCTAGCAGCCATTTTTTGACATAATACAGGAGAAGGTGACTGACATGTAGTTACTAGATACCAGGAAGATTATAAATAATGCATAGTACATGATCTACACATATCATAAATTATCTTACCTAAAATACCTGTTTTTCAAGGATTCACACTCATTGTCTGAAGGATGGTAAAAAGAGACTAACAATATGCAAAATAACACAAATACAGAATAAAATTAGGCTATGAAATGATTTATTTCATTGGGCACCCTGCCGGCTGTTTCTGAATTAAAGCCTATAACTGAAATCTCCAGAAGATAGTTTGACTTATATCAAAGGATATCGTAGTCCTAGCTAGCAACAGGCTTGATATAATTACACATACACACAAAATTGGAAATAAAAATTAGAAATGTCAACTATACAATTTACATAACACAGATTTATCATTTCTTACCATTTCTTGATACATTGGCCAAAAGAATGTCAGAAAGACTAAAAATGTAGCCTTCAATATTCTTTGAGGTTGATGCTTTAGAAATTCAGCTTCCTTCTGTTGCTTCTAAAATAAAGAGGAGAGCATAATTATTTCCACATCAGGACTTTTTTATATAGAATAATATGAGTTATTATCATATAACTCATATTATTCTATATAAAATGCCTCTGAGGTTTCAAATCCAGTTAACATATGTATCAGTTTAGTGTGATATGGCATTCTCTCTACATTATGGCAATATTTTGCTTTATTTTAGTATTCAGGATGAGCACTTATCACTTATAAGATGTATATTAACACCCATTCTATTGCTTAATATTACTTTAAATGCTTTATCTTATATAAATAGATATTCATACAAAAAAAGATTGGAAAAAGAAATAATGTTAACTCACATGACCTAACTTTTCTCTCATACATGGACAAATTACAGGGATAAAATGTTGGGATCTCAATAATTCTATTCAGTGATAAAACTAGTATTTCCTTGAATGCCCCTGAATTTCGTGACTTTTTTTCTTTAAATGTACAAAACCCCAGGTCAATTCATATTTAGAATATTGCTTTAAAGTTATCTGATATTCTAGAACATTTACTACTATATAATGTCACTAAAGCCCAAAGTACAAAATGTTTCTTCCTTTTAATTTATTTTTATTTATTGTGCTTTTGTGTGTAGGAGTGTTTTGCCTGAGTGTATATAGGTGTACTGCATGCATGCCTGGTGCCCTTCAGTGATTAGAAGTAGAGGGATTACTTGGAGCTGTGGTTGTGGCTGATTGTGAACCACAATGTGTGTACTGGAACCCTGCTAGAGTAGCAAGAACTCTTATTCACTGAGCCATCCCTTCACTTCCCAAAAGAGCAGAGTTAAGGTAACTGTTAAGACAATCTTTTAAAATTTATTTTATCACACACACACACACACACACACACACACACACACAACTTATATGCATGCAGGTGTTCCAGGATGTCAGCAGTGGCTTTGTATACCCTGGATTTGGAGTTATATGCAACAGTGTTACTGCCACAGGTATCAGACACTAAAGAGAAGTAAATACTTTTAACCAGTGAGCCAACTCACCAGCCCAAAGTATTTCTATGTGCGCAGGGTTGTTAGGATTGTCTATCGTACCTTATAGATGTCTTATATTTTGAACTAAAAAGGAAAATTATACAGATGTCATTTCAAAATTTCACAGGGAACCCATGCAAAGAGGTAATAAGAAGTACATATTACACAAATGTTAAGATGTTACATGCCAGTTCTCACCATGAGCTCACACGTTTATTTCTTTTTCTGCTTTGACTGGACAGGCAAAGGTTTAATGAAAAGGCTTACACGGAAACACTCAGGCTTGTATAATCCTTCAAGAAATGAAAGCAAAAGTACCCTTTCTTCCTTCAGATAATTATTTTTAATTTGACATATGGATCTCCAGGAACATAGTGGTGCACAGAGAACGATCTTCCATATTGTTTTACAATGTAAGACGTACCTTGTGTTGGTTTTTCGTTAGGCAAAAATTTCCCAATCAAATTTATAATAGTTTTGCAGCACAAAATATTATTATGTAAATGTTTTCTAGGGGCAAATATCTAAATATGTTGTCATTAACTATGATGGTCAGCTCTTTTTCTGAGCTAAGCATTCTATATACAGTATTTCATCTAATCTCATATGTGCATAAAAACCTATCACATAGGTGTCGCTATATTGCTATCATAGTTTAAAAAAGAGCACAGAAAAAAAAGTACTTGCTTATAATGAACAGCCAAGTGACAGATTTAGATATAAAACTGAATCTACCTGTCACCTGATTCATACAGAGCCTGTGCTCTTAACTGTCCCTCAAACAAGAATCATAGTCAGAAATGTCAGCACAGAATAACAATATGAATGATAGCCAAGATCCAATTAATTTGATAGAGCAATAAAATTGATATTTTTATTAATTGCCGGAGTCAGAGAATCCAGAATAATTGTTATGTGAAATTCTTAAGAAGGAATGCCAATATATTGATATAAAGTTAAGATCTTTTCAGAGAAATAGTAATTTCAAATTCATAAACTTGTTCTACAGCTCCTGTACATTAGAGCAACTTTAGTCTACACTACTCATCTCTAGAGTAGAGGACGTAGCTCTATGATTACGGGTAGGTGTGTGAACCTATGGGTATTAGCACACCGTATATGTACTATGCTTACCTCAAACACATACCAATGGTAAAGTTTAATTTACAAAATAATCTTGAGATTAGCATTATAACTAATAATAAGGTAGGTAAATTGTAACAGAATGTAGCAAAGAATCGTGAGTGAATATAATCTCTCTTTCAACATGTCATTTTGCTGTACTTCCTTTTCTTGGGAAATTGTGAGATTTGATGTCCATATGAGGACATGAAATTCAGGAAATTATGTAGACATTGTGACACAGCAGTAGGCTACATAAAGGCTGAAGGAGTGCAAGTTCTGTGATGTTGGAGCAGGCAACCCGAAACCTGACAGGACACTGAGATACTTACAGATAGCTTATAAACTTTGAGTACTCTGAACTTCCTGGGTGGACCACAGCTGTGGGATTCTAGGTTTCATCACATGACTTAAAATACTATGCAGTTTAAATCCTATAAATTGATTATGTCTGGAATTTGAAATCAGTATTTTCTGAATGTAGTTACTCATTAGCAAAGATACTGCAAAATCACACACACACACATACATATATACACACACACACATAGAGACACACACACACAACCAACAAAAAATCAAAGGCTACCTTATCTGAAAATTTGCACATGGTATGATACTTTTACAGAAAATAGGTATGAAGAAAACTAAATATAAACCTCAAAACAAATTACATAGATAAAGGTGTCTGGGGATAATAAAAATTAATCTTACGTCTATGGGAAGTTGGCCTGTATGTACACATGTGTATCATTTGCATGCAGTACCAGAGCAGGCTAGAGAAGCTGTTAAGTTCGCTAGAGCTGAAGTCACAGAGGGTAGTAAGTTGCTATTTGGGTGCTGGAAACCAAACCCAGGTCCTCAGCAAAATTAGCCTGAGCTTTTTTCCATGGACCCATTATCTCTAGTATCCATTATCTGGGTTCTAAAAAGGAAGGGTGTCAAAAGCATACATTGGAAATGTTAATCTTTTCAAGAAGCATTTCCAAACAAACTTTATAACCATGTGCAGAAGTAAGAATCAGGTGCCTCTTTCTTTCCCTGTACAAAAATCCATTCAATATAAATCAATAATCTTAATATAAAGCATGGAACTTGGAAACTGAGAGGAAAATAAGTCAGGATATAGGCATAGTAGAGGAAGGATGTTCTGAAAGAATTCTAGTAGTGTAGGAAAGAAGAGTCAGATTTGACAAATGATATTGAATTAAATTCAAAGAACAAAGGAAACAGCAGAGTAATCAGCCATTCTTCAGAACGAAAAAAATTATTTCCGGCTATATATCTAAATGTACATGGATAATAAGATGATGGAAGGGATTCAACAATCTAAGTTCACAGTTTCACATGAAAAATCTAGTCAGAAAATTAACTGGATAGACAATTCTCCAAAGAAAAAACAAAAATGGCCAACATTACAAATGAAAAATTCTTCAACCTCCGTTGCCAGAGAGGAAACAGAAATCATCTACTCTGATATTCTCTCCCAGCCCAGTAAAAGCAGATATCATCAAGACAAAAACGACAGCACATGCCTGTGAGGTTCAGCCCTTGTACAGTGTCGGTATGAAGGATAATAAGTAAAGGCATTTGGGAAATCAACACGGATAAGTTCCTTATTAAGTAAACTAATACACAAATAAAGCATAGGTACTTTCCTATGAATCTTCCACCCCTACACCCAGAGAAAACATCACCTGCATGCTCACATCAATCATTTCCACTGTTTATATTCTGAACTTACAAACCAATGCAGAGTATATGATTTTATTTCTCTCTACTCAAGAAAAGATTTTTTCACTAAAGCATCATTAAAGTCCATATACATTTGCAGTAATTTTCATTTCATATATTACATTGTATAAATAGAATGGGATGTGTTCAACTCTTCTCCTGCTAATAAACACTTGAATTGTTTTTATTGCGCTATATATTTTTCTCTATTCCTCTCCCTTCCTCTCCCCTTTCTCTTTCTACCCTCTCCGAAGGTCCACGTCCTCCCAATTTACTCAGGAGACCTCATCATTTTACACTTCCCATGTATATCTCTCTTAGGATCCTCTTTGTTGTCTAGCTTTTCTGGGATTGTGAATTGTAGGTTGGTTTTTCCTTACTTTGTATCTAAAAGCCACTTATGAGTGAGTACATGTTGTATTTGTCTTTCTGGGTCTTGGTTACCTCACTCAATATGATGTTTTCTAGATCCATCTGTTTACCTGGAAATTTCAAGATTTCATTATTTTTTCTGCTGTCTAACATTCCATTGTGTAAATGTACCACATTTTCTTTATCCATTCTTCAGTTGAGGGATATTTATGTTGTTTCCAGTTCCACTATTACAAATAATGATGCTATGAACATAGTTAAACACATGCCTTTATGCATATTGAGCATCCTTTGTGTATATTCCCAAAAGTGGTATTGCTGGGACTTGAGGTAGCTTGTTTCCTAATTAATTTTCTGAGAAATTACCATACTGATCTCCAAAGTGACAGCACCAGTTTGCACTCCCACCCGCAATGGAGGAGTGTTTCCTTTACTCCACATCCTCTCCAGCATAAGTTGCCATCAGTATTTTTGGTCTTGGCCATTCTGACAGGTGTAAGGTGAAATCTCACAGTTGTTTGATTGTTATTTCTCTGATGGCTAATGATGTTGCATTTCCTTAAGTGTCTTTCAGACATTTTAGATTCCTCTGTTGAGAGTTCTCTGTTTAGGTCTGTACTCCATTTTTTATTGGATTATTTGTTTTTTGATGACCAATTTCTTGAGTTCTTTATATATTTTGAAGATCAGACCTCTGTCTGATATGGGGTTAGTGAAGATCTTTTCCCATTCTGTAGGTTGTCATTTTGTTTTGTTGTCCATATTGCTTTACAGAAGCTTTTCAATTTCAGGATCTTCTATTAATTTATTGTTTGTCTCAGTGTCTATGCTACTGAGGTTATATTTAGGAAGTGGTCTCCTGTGCCAATGTGCTAAAGTGTACTTCCCACTTTCTCTTCTATGAGGCTCAGTCTGGTGATTTTATGTTGAGGTCTTTTATACATTTGGACTTGAGTTTTGTGCATGGCGATAGATGTGGATCTTTTTTTATTTGTCTACATGTTGATATTTAGTTAGGCCAGAACCACTTGTTGAATATGCTTTCTTTTTTCTATTTTGTGTTTTTTACTTTCTTGTCAAAAATCAGGTGTTCGAAAGTGTGTGGATAAATATCCTGGTCTTTAATTCGGTTCCATTGGTCCTCCTGTCTGTTTTTTGCCAATACAAGGCTGTTTTCACTACTGTAACTCTGTAGCAGAGTTTGAAGTCAGGGGTTATGAAAGAGCTTCAGACTTTGAACACTGGAGACCGAAGAAGACTATCCAAGAAGTAAATGAAGGAGGGGTTGCTTTCCCGTTTATGTCTGCCTCAGTCTCTCCTCCTGCTCAAACAAGCACAATAACCCAATTATGCTCTCCCATAAGTTATTTTATATTCATAATTTGTAATTGTGTATTTCAACTTCTTTTTCATTTTCCATATATTTAAAGTACTTTTAATTAATGCTTTTAACTAAAATCAGCTAGTGCTGGAAAATTAAGTCATTTCATTGGGAGGTACTTCATTGAAATTGTGAAATGTGTGCATGTCCACATGTGTGTATATGTGTATGGATGTGTGCATATGTGTATGTTTCTATGAATGTGCATGTCTGGGTGTTAAAATGCATGTATGGTTATGCATGTTTGTATGCATGCTTGTGCCTGTGTGAATACGTGTGCATACTAACTTATGTGTGCATAAATGCAGGGGTGTATATGTGGATGTTCAGGCAAGTAGATGTGTGTATATGCTTATATGTTTGTATGTTCATGTGCATGCATATATATTCCGATGACAATACAGCTGCAGTTGTAAGTGCATGTGCACATAGAGGCAAAGTGTACATGAAGACCTGAGGTCAACTCGAGCTACTGTTCTACCTGCAGTGAAAACCACTCTGTTTTTATTTGTGATGGGTTCATTCTTTGGCCTAAAACTCAGATCTGCTTGTCTTTTGTCTTGCCATTGGTGGAACTGCAAGCATGACCATTACCACACTATCCTACATTATTATGTGTATTTTGAAGATTAAAATTTAGGACTTTATTATTACATCATCACCAATAGGTGTGAAATTCTTATGCAAACTTTCCTTATCGTAGAATATTTGGTATATGGTGGCTTTGTAGGGACTACTATTAAAAACTGTGATGGAGGAAGGTCATTGGTTAATTAGAACACAATACAAAACAACAACAACAACAACAACAACAACAACAAAAATTTTGGTGGTCCCTGGAAGGCATAGACATGTCCTCACCATCAGTATAGTTATTGTGGCACATTAACACATTATGGTGGAAATATATCACTTAAAGGATACTCTGTGTTGAACTATTATATTTCTATAGTAAACAGTCTCAGTGCACTCACCTCTCACTCTAACTGCAGGAGGATTCATTTAGAATTAGCTGTAGCCCATAGTTCTCTGGATAAGGACAAATTGGTTCACAGTCTTTCACTTGCAGTTTCTTACTGTTTATTTCTGCTACTTTTCACATGCCTATTTGAATCAGTATCTTTGGCAATCAATGAAGAAATATAAAAGTAAATACTGGGAAAATAATTGCCAACTACCCATTTCTTTATGCATATCAATTAGAGGAGAAAACCAAAAATATTTAATTTATTTTGCTTCCTTGTCTATTTATGTTGTAAATGTGTACTTGTAAGCAGTCATCAGTGACAAAAGTCTAAATGAATAGAATTATTTTCTATCTTCTACAATTTTATGTGCAGCCTAAGAATAATCTCTAGAACACATAAGGAGGTGATTTAGGTGGGTGTATTTAAACAAGAAAATATTTTCCAGTACTGTTCTTTCCCGTTATTTTCCTTTTACTTGGTATCTTGTTTTATTTCCAGAGTAATAAAATGAGCATTTAGAAATACAAAGATCAGAGATAGGGAAATAGCATTGTGTTTACAGATATCATCATTTACACAAAAACCTACAGCACTCTGAAATTATGAGAAATAAAAGAAGCTTGTAGAGATAGCTGGATAAGGGCTCATGTGCAGACACATTTATGTCTGTTTACTGTTTCAACAAACAACCTGAATACATGGTTAACGATATGATTTTTTTTACAAAGTACTTTTTAGAGTAATAAGAACAAACACATCAATTAAATTTTAATTAATAGAGGACAGCAAGTCCTTCCTTTATTATGAAAAATATTTATAACTTTATCAAAAGCCATCAAAGAAGGCTCCATATAAATGGAGAGATACACTGTGTTTGTTGATCATGTTGATTTTGAGATTGAAAACAACTTCATTTAGAATCTGATAACAATTTTGAAAGAAACACAGTCATGTAATATATGAGAAATTAAGAACTCTGCTCTAGCCCTGAGGGATCAAGGATGACAGGGGAGGATGCATGGCAAGATAAAGAACCCCAAACCAGAAACCCCACCAAAAATAAGCCAGAAGGAGCTTTTATCCTTAAAATTGAGGGAATCATTTTGGGGGTGGGAGAGATATGTGAATCAGTAATATAAAAGGCATAGGGAGTTAGAAAGAAAAAAGTTTGAGTACAGTTAATATTTACCTATTTTATTTTAGCTCTTTTCCCCAATGAGCAAGATAGTAGGCAATATCACTCCACAGGTTCTGCTATAAGCTCCTGCCATGAGCACCTGCTTTGGCTTCCTTCAGTGTTGGATGATAATTACAAGATAAAATAAACACTTCCTGCAAAAGGAGAAGGAGGTGGTGGCAGTGATGAAACCATAGAACATAGATGATATGGGCATATAAAGAGGAAATGATGTATTTGGAAAAGTTTAAGTGGCAATGATAGTCATGGGGAATGAGGGAAATGAGGGGTCAGGGAGGAAGAGTTAACCAACATGAAGAGTATATGAAAAAGCTATATGGAAATCTAATACTCTGTAATCCATTAAGAAATATAATTAGGAAAATATTAAAGGGTAATTTTCCAGCATGCTTCAATAATGCTGCTCTCATGAGCCATGCCTTATTAAACAAAATCAAAGCGGCTGCATATATCCCCAAAACAATACAGGCTTTTGCCATTGCTCTTGGTTGCCCATTAAAGTTAGACAGTAGAATCCTTTTGCTGAAGATCCCAGTACTGATAATTTTTATGTCTGCTTGAAAAAGCTAGAGCCACTGTAGATGAGGAAACATTACATGACAAAATCCCTCCACCAGGCTGGTCTGTGGCAAAGCTTTTATTGCATTTTCTTCATTAATGATTGATGATGTGGGAGACGTCTAGCCAAATGTGGGTAATGTGCCCACTGGCTGGTGGTCCTGGGTGCTATAAGAAAGCTGCATAAGCAAGTCATGAGCGAGTCAGTAAGCAGCTTTCCTCTATGGTTCACATCAGTTCTTGACCCCCGGCTTCTACTCTGATTGATTTTGTTCAGTGATTTCCCTCAGTGATGGACTCTCCTTGAACATCTAAAGTAAAATAAACTTTCTTCTCTACAATGCTTCTGGTTATTGCGTTTCATCAGAGTAATAAAAACCCTAACTAAGATGGTTCTGCACTTCTTGTTTATACCCATAGATAAATACTATGCTCAGTCTTTGTCAGAGAAATTACTATTCGCAAGGAATGGCATAGAATTGTGAGATTCACAAATGTCCACATCACAGAAAAGGTAATGCTTGGGTGCTTACCTCTAAATAGGACATTTCCATCACCTCTTCCAAGACACAGACTATCACAGAAAATGATGTGGAAAGAATTTAAGAGCTGGAGGAGCCAGGAGAAGGTGATGGCATAGACATTGCAAGCATATGATCACATTAGTTATGGTTGTTGACAATGAACCGGCAAAACATTTTCCAGGCAACAGTTAAGCATGGTTGATTGGGAAAAGTCTCATAGGGCTCTACCATTCTCTGTTGAACTGTTTGCTATTGGTGAATTTGAGGGTAGAGAAAAGCATTATCATCAGTTTTTTTTTTTAACCCACCAGGGTCCAATACATAGTTGTAAACCATCACTCTGTATAAATCAGTTAAATACAACACAAAACAAAAAGATGTGAATGTAGGAAAGGAAACTTAGATATGAGGGGTTTTGATATGGGTAGGAGGGAGATAAGAGATGAAGAAAACAATAGACATAGTGACCTGGTAAAAGTTGTTTTAATGCCTTGTTTTTCCTAGTTATGTTTTTAATGTCAGCTACTGAGCTGCCGGGAACCAACAAGAGGCTTTGTTCAACAGAGCTTTCCCTGTGCTCATAAGCTATACCCCCTTATAAATACCAGGCTCCTCCTATTCTCTTTATCTCCCCCTCCCACGGCTCCGAACTCCAGAGGCCAGTCTCTGCCTTCCTCTACAATCCCCCAATAAACCTCTCAATGTGAATTCTGTTGTATGTGTAAGTTTTCTTCCCACCACAGCCAGCCAAGCCACAACACATTAAAATATATTTTCACCCGTATCCTAATTTTACAGAGGCAATATATACATGCCTGTGTGTATATAGGGGTAGATGCACCGTTTTATATACTGACTAGAAACCAACCAGAAATATCACCGAACAGCACCACTACCTTGGAGACATTTGCATTTTTTAATTTTTCTCTTTTAAGACATTTTCACCTGCACATTTGTCTCATACACTTGTGAGTACAGAGAGCAATTTGGAAGATAATGCTGTGGAAGCATTGATCTGAGGCAGTTTATTTTAATGTCAATTAACTCCCGGGCTTTCTATTATCTTTTATTTTTATCATCTTTCTCTTATCTTTAATTTTTCTCCTAGAGTACATTGAAATTGTGAAGATGTAGAAACGGGAGGGTGAAGATTGGGCTTCATTTCACTGCTAGTCTACATCGGAGAAGTAGGCATTGCTTCAAGGAAAGCAGAGGGAAATTGTACCGAGATGCTCTGAGAGCCAATTCCCTCCTACTCTCTGGCTCTCTCCCCACTCATTCCCTGAATGTTACTAACCACTACCCATCAGAAGGTGTATTACATTTGCCATTCTTTTCTTCTGGTAAACAGAGTTTTCTGTAGTATGTGTAATTTGTTAGCATTATAAATGCATAGTAACCAATTCTAATTCAACAGGAAGCTTCATTGCACATTTAATTATAATACCATTAAATGTATATTGTCCCAATTAAAATATTATTCTTTAAAAGTTCATGTAGGTAGAAATCATGTAGCTCTCTAAATTATTACAAATCATTTTTAAATTATTATGATCTGTATAAACAAAAAAGTGGATGTGTACCTTCAATAATTATACTAATGAACAAAGCAGTCCTACCCTCTCAAACACCCACATGTTTAGTAAATAACCATTGTGTGAAGGGTTGTGTGGTAATTAAGGAATTAGAGAACATTAAACATGGTACGTTATGAACATAAGTTTCAATTTCTCGTCTTCTTTCACCACACTAGTGAAATAACAGGAAGCAGTTGTACAAAAGGCTAATCCTAACAAACCAGAGGTAAATGAGGCATATTAATCTACTCAATGTCTAACTTTTAAATATATATGCACTGCCTTTTATTTTCAAATGGTACCTGAATGATTGTCCATTCCCTTAATCCCTTGACCTTCCCTATCCAGAGTTGCAAACCAGGGCCAGTCACTGTGGCTCTGTGATTGATGTTCAGAAATTTATAGTGGATGAAAGCACTTGACCTACATTTTATTTTCAGCCCTTCCTTCTGTATCCTGAAAGGAAAAATATATGTATCGGAGTTCACAGCAAGAGCAATCATCTCTCCTGCAGCACCTACACCTTTCCTCAGAGCTCTGCAATCAACTGTGATAGCATTTGAGGACACTAATCAGTCAAACCCCAAAATTATTGATCCCAGAGAAACTATATGATGTCCTTTCCTTTTGTTCCCACTTGTGTGTAATTTCAAATAGAGAATGTGGCAACAGCAATGAGTCAAAACCTTTAAATAAACAAGTAAAAGCATAATTCATCAAGTAGAAGGAATGGTGGAATTTATTTGCTATTATCAGCATTTAATTGAGGTTTAAGAGAGGACCTCCTTTAAGACATTCTGCACACAACTAGCCTGAACTAACAAGAAATTGGTGGTGGCAATGTTTTGGATCCAAGCTCTCTACAATTCGCATGTGTTTGACACTTTGAAATGCTAGTGGGAGAATTAAGAAGACCAGCCTTTAGATCCACAGAGATATAACAGAGATTTGTGTTTGATCACCTACACAGGAAGTGTGTACACAGATCAGTGCAACCTCAGAAAACCCAGATAATGAGGTTTTCATACCCTTTCCATATAAATCTCCTAGCAAGAGAGCCCCAGGGTGCCATTTACACTCTCTTGCATCCTAAAAGCCCAGTTTAATTTCAAACTTCAAAGCCCTATGAGCAGCTAATAATGTGTTATCAACATGATTTATTTATCTCCGTATCCAAGTCCCTAACTTAATGCCTGTCCCATAGTAGTGGTGGTTAAGTTAGAACAGAATTGAACAAACTGGGGTCTTATTCATTCAGGAGGGATTAAAATCACAACCATTTCTGGTTTGCAAAATGGTATCCAAGCAATGAAATTGCAACTACAAACCCAAAATTATAAATAGTTAACTGGAAAAAATCCTCTGGGGTGGGAATAGGTTATGCTTTTTTTTTCCAGATAATTCACCTTCAAAATCATTTGCATTTTCTTTTTCTATAGGTAAATACCAAAATCTTTGTTAAACTCAACAGAATTCCAGATACACTGAGTCCAACAGAAGAGAAAGTGGAGAAAAATTCTAAACTGGTTGGCACAGGAAACAGTCGTTCTGAACCGAGCATCATGAGCACAGGCACTGACATCAACAATTAAGAAATGAGACCTCATGAAAGTAAAAGTTTCTTTATGGCAAAGGACACCATCATACAGACACAGCAACAGGCTGCAGAATGGGAGAATATTTTTGGCAACTGCACAAATGATAGAGTGCTAATATCCAAAATATATAAAGAAGAACTCAGGAAATAGATACTAAAAATATTAATCCAATTAAAACTGGGATACATGTCTGGTGGTGAGGGCCCATGCTTTTGTTCCTGGCACCTGGGAGGCAGAGGTCAGGGATCTCTGTGACTTTGAGGCCAGACTGGTCCACAGAGTGAGTTCCAGGACAGCCAGGACTGTAACACAGAAACCTAGTTCCACCCTCAAAAAAAAAAAAAAAAGTAAGGGACCAACAAATAAGCAAATGAAAATAAAGTACAAATATAAACAGGGAATTCTCAAAAGAGGAAACACAAATGGCTGGGAAATACTTAAGGAAATGTTCAACACCCTTAGTCACCAGAAAAATGTAAATCAAAACTACTTTGATATTTTATGTTATACCTGTCAGAATGGCTGAGATCAATAACACAAAGACATGTCATGCTGGCAAGGATGTGGAGTAAGAAAAATACTCATATATTGTTGATGGGATTGTAAACTTATACAGCCACTATATGGTGGTTTCTCAGAAAATTGGGACAAGAGCTACCTCAAGATCCAGTTATACCACTGTTGGGCATATACCCAAGGGACAATCCATCCTACGCTTTGCTCAGTTATGTTCATAGCAGCTTTATTGTTAACAGCCAAAAATCAGATTGGATGTTTCTGAATGAATGAATGAATGAATGAATGAATAAAGAAATGGTGGTACATTTGTACAATAGACTATCACTCAGCCATTAAAAAGACAGGATCATGAAATTCACAGATAAATGGATGAAAGTAGAAACAATTCATTCTGAGTGAGATAATCTATCTCAGGAAGACAAATATGATATGGATTTGCTTATATATAAATGTCAGCTTTTAAGTTTTCAATAAACAGGCTATAGACAATATAATCATAGATATGAGGTATAGTGTAAGGGACAAGGGATGAATTGGATCTCATCTGAAATAAAGCATTGACTAGATAATATGGAATGTCAGGGAGGGTAGGACTGGAAAGGGAGAATCAAATAAAGACTGGGAGAAAAAAGGAGAAGGGAGAAAATATCGGGAGGGACAGCTAAAACTAAAGACAAGTAGAGGAGTCATATGGAAATGTAATACAGAGAAGCTTTCCAAAATACATACATACATGAAGGTGATTTAAATACAATCAGCAAAGAGCAGGGGAAACAGTCATAGCTGGTCATCTCCTTCACTAAATGAAGCCTCTAATTCCAAAAATAGGCTATATCTAAAAAAGATTTTATCTAAAGGGCCTTATCAGAACCCCAGCAATCTCCAAGGCTCTTGCTGGTTGCTCCCTGAAACTGATGGCAAGCCCCTATTACTGAAGATAATATCTACACAACTCATTAAACTTGGAAACTTCAAGCTGATGCCAACCAAGCCTTCACCCGTACTGACTAGTGTTCAAGGTACTAGGAGGAACACCAAGCCTCCACCCGTACTGACTAGTGTTCAAGGTACTAGGAGGAACACCAAGCCTCCACCCGTACTGACTAGTGTTCAAGGTACTAGGAGGAACACCAAGCCTTCACCCGTACTGACTAGTGTTCAAGGTACTAGGAGGAACTCTCCATGCCACCAGAGGAGAAAGGTAGCCCAGCTACAAAACCTGCAATCTACAATAGAGACTGACTTACAAGACATGCTATCCCAATAGTGACACAAAGTTCATGGAGTAACAAGCCGAGAGTCAATTGAATTAAAGGCCCATCTCATGAACTGGAATTCGTATCCGACACTGGTCATGTGACCAACAACCTAGGGTAAAACCAAATATGACTTTTTTTCTAAAGGAACATAACAAAAGATTGACTCCTTATGAGTATCTTCATAGACCAGTGCCTTGCTCAGCCTTATCAGAGATACTTCCTCCTGACATACATGAGAAAATTCACAGAGATCCACAGCTAGACAAATGGGATGTCTCTGTCAAATTCTGCCCCTTTGGAATCAGGGAATCCTGGCAAGGATGAGGTAGAAAAGATTGTAAGAGTAAGAGGGGATGGAGGACTCTGTGGAAACAAGATCTTAACACAGTAGGATTTACATACATACAAATTCACAAAGACCGTGACAACATGAACCAAGCCTGAAAGGGTCTAGGTCAGATGGACTCAAAGCACTGAGAGGAGAAGTGGATATAAGTACCTATCTCTAACCCAGAAGAGTTCTCTATTTGACAAATACACTGAAATGAAGAGATAGTTTGGTTGTTTTTTCCCCAGCAGAGTCTGACCATACCAGGAGAGTCTAATCAATTACACTCAGAGTTTTCTATTTTATAATATGAGGCACTCCTCTGACAAAGGCCCAGGCATAACAGTATGGTGTGGGAAGACTTTCTGTATATGTGTTGCTTTTACTGCTTAATGAATAAAAATAATCTGCCTTGACCTGTGATAGGGTAGAGTAGAGCTAGGCAGGGGAAGCTAAACTGAATTCCGGAAAGGAGAAAAAAGAGTCAAAGAGAAGCCATGGAGCCCCCGCCAGAGACAGACATGGTGGAAACTTGCCGGTAGGTCACAAACCTTGGGGTAAAATATAAAATAATAGAAATGGATTAATTTAATATGTAAAAACTTGCTAGGAATATGCTAGGGTAATTGGCCAAGCAGTGATTTAAATAATATAGCTTCTGTGTGGTTATTTTGGGAAGGAGCAGCTGGGAACAAACAAGCGGCTTCCTACAACAGTAGATATCTAAAACAAAAGGAACTTAATGTCTTGTTGCGAGTTCTTTGTCTCATAATAATTTTCCATTCTTTTGTTTTGTTTTTGCCTTGTTTTTAACCATACATGTTCTTTGTATATATGTTATATTTTCCGTTTTTGTGTGTTTAAGGGATTTCTGTGTGTGTGATTATGTGTTTCTACATCTGTGTCTTTGACGGGTTTTTTTTTTTTACTCTTTTTCTTCTGTTGGTTCTATTCTATTCTAGCTTGTTTTCCTTTTATCTTATTTTACTATTAAAAAAATCTTTTTGTCTGTATTCTAAAGAGAAAGAGAACAAAAGGTGTGTATTTGGGTGGCTGGGGAAGTGGGGAGGAACAAGGAGGAATTGAGGGAGTGGTAGCCATAATCAGAATTTATTATATGCCAAATTTTGTTTTCAATGAATAATGAAAGAATGAAGTATGTTGTTTGGAGCTGGAGAGAGAACTCAGTAGTTAGGAGCACTTGCTGTTCTTCCAGTGGACCCAGGTTCCATCCCCAGTACCCAAGTAACTACTGTACCCGGGGATCCAATACTCTTCTGGTCTCTACGTGCATTATATGCATGTATTCTGTAGACACACATGCGGACAAAACATTCATACATAAAAAATAATGAATTAATATTTTTAAGAGGGAAAAAAGTAAAAAAAAAACAAAATTTATTGTATATAAGTAAATATCAAAAAGTTGACCTCATGTAATAAGTACAGATAAAGAGTAATAAATACAAACTGCTTAGATCAAAGTGGACAGCAAAAAGACTTAAAAAGTATTTAATATATTTAAAATAGGGTCTTTTGCTCCATTTGGAAGGCAATATCAGGATACAGGAAATCATATAAAGGAAATGGAAAGGGGACGTTCTTTAAATAATAAGAATGTTGGAAAAAAGCCATAAGGAATCATACTATCACCGATTTACCCTTTTTAAAAGATCCTATAATGCACACATTCAATGTATAAACATCGATAATTTTAATGAATAGTTCTCATCTGAACTGATGATGTTCCCTTCAAGCGCCAAAGACAACTAAACCCCAATACAGGACATGAAACATATTCTTTAGTTGTTGGCCAGGCCTGTTGACCAAACTCAAAATATAGCAGCATTTTGTTTTTGACCTTGGTTGCCCTTTAGAGGTGGTCTTAAAGAAAAGAGTATGTAGTAAAGAAAAGGGTATTTAGATGAATTTTTGTTCTAGGGCTTTTAAGAGTTAAGGTAGCTTCTAATATATTTGTATTTGTTTAGTTGTGGTTTTACATTAAACATTAGAGGTAGAAGCATTTCTTTGAGTGGACATTTTCTGCCTCTGCGGTAGGCATGATGTTGCACCAAACATACCCTCAACAAAAATACTTTGTTGCCCAATTGCAGAATAAACTGACAGCTGGCTTATTTTTTCACCTCCTTTTGGATCTAGTTGTCCTGACATAGGACTACTAAGATTAGATTAATCTACCCAAAGTTCAAGCTCATCAAAGGGCTAGAAAGATCTTTGTGAGTCTATGTTTCTGTCTTTGTTCACTACAATTACTCCTTCTTTCTTTCAAAAATATTATTCATTGGCAAACTTCCCAAACTTATTCTCTGTCTGGACAATATATGTTTATTCACATCTTGCAGGAAAAGTCATGCAGCACAATTAATACCTAAAAAACAACAGACAAGAAACAAGAGTGAATTGGGGAGGAGCACTGCCTGGTCCCTGCGGTAGGTGAAAAGGCATGAAACTGAAGCTGATCCATCTCAGCGTGGAGCATCTATCATGGCAATTCTGACATAGCTATATTATGGGGGATAGCAACAGTGACAATGACCAATCATGACACCGAGTAAGTGAGAGAGCAATAGTGATAATATCAGCAGCATGTCTGAGCCATTAGTAGATGGAGTATCCTTGGGAGTAATCCCAGGGTGGTTTTCTTCTTTCATATGGTATGTGGTGGCATGCCTCCCTGTTGAACCGAATTCACTCTACAAGTATAGAACACAGAAAAAACAGTTGTTGAATTAGATAATGCATTTCATAGCACATGTGGGACAGAATCATAAGCAGCTAGCCATAACTGAGACATGAACTGAAGCTCAACAATGTTCCCTGAAACAACTTTCCTGATAGAATATAAATTGTAGTATCAAAAACATTGAGATATTTTCTTCTGTATTAGTTTCTAAGTTTTCAAGAAAAGTGGGAAAATAGATGAGAATCTCTGGTTCATATGAATCATTTAGAATGACATGAATATTGTGTTTGAAAGGGGCTAAAACATTCCAGATGGGATGAGAAACACAAATAGGAAACACAATATGGCCTATTTTTAGCTAGGTAATCCAAAAGCAACCATGGCAGGACTTGTAAGGAGTTGAATTTGCCAGAGGAAACAAACAATTAAATGACAAGAAAACAAATTCAGTGTCAGTAAGCCCCCAAAATGCCTAAAAACATATACAATGGTTTCTAGATGGGTAAACGAAGAAGTGAGACCCAGTTTAGAATCCCAGAATTCAATAAATTGAACTAGGTCAGCATGATAGAAATTCTGGGTTTGACATGATGAATACTGAAGGATAAGGAAGTGCATGGGCCTCATCTACTATAAAGAGTGCTAAAGACCAGCCTAAGATACCTGAGCTCACACCCAAAATAAAAATGATGATAATAAGAAAGAGGTAGGTGGATAGGAATATCACATCTAAAAGAAGGCATCTATGTTTTCTAGAAGTATGAGACGATTTAAAAAAAAACATATTTTTGTGAAAAGATGCTATCACACTACTGCTCTTTTATTCTCTGTATTCTCCCAATAAGCATCTTAGAATAATAAAATGGATAATCTTATAAATTTATAGTTGGACATCAAATACAATTTTAAGAACAGTAAATTATAAAAGCAATTGTGTGAAAATTTTAATGATAAACAAGGAGTTTTGAAAGTACATATTTTTCAAAAGCAAAAATCATTGAGGGGTAAATTAAAAAATATATATCATGTATTATATTCTTTAAAGTCAGAGAACAGTCTATAAAATTCAAGGTAAAATGGAGAAAAATCATGTTAGGATAAAAAAGTTTGAAGGCTCACTTCTTCTTGACTTTCTAAACATGTCACAGGGAACCTAAAAATAGCCAGTAGATGACATGACAAAGGAGTCTACTTGCTTGTGCTGTATAGAAATAGCCTTGAGAGAATTTGTCTTCACTAACACTGTAAGTTAGATAACAAAATGATCCAGACAAAAATGTATATTAAAGAAATTGTAGAATGCCTGACCTGGACACTTGGTAAATTGATAGCATCAGAACTTATTCTTATGACTCTGGAGATTCAAGCTTCATCCTACTACACCGAGTTAACTGAATTTTTCTTCATTTTGTGAGCTTTATACTTTTTACAGCTCACTGTGGCAGAAAACAAAATAAATGTAACCCTTTAAAGAGTAAAGTCTATGGCTATCATATTTATTATATACCTTAAGGTATAGTAAATATTTTCTTCTGATTTTATTTCACATTTTGCAATTTTTAAATTAGAGAAAAAATGATTGAAAAACCTTCTAGGGTATTGATCACAGAAAGTCATATGAGAGATTGTGTACTCAGTTTGGCAAGATATTTGTGGTCTTCCTCTGTTTCTGGTCTAGTCAACCTTATTCTAAAAGCTTTTTTTGCAGACATCAAAACAATACACTTTATCTACTGTGCACAAGTTAGTAGGGCTTTGCCTTTTAAAGCGAAAGAAAGTAATATAGTCGGTCACTGTTTCATCAAATAATTGAGACTAGCCCAAATAATGAATACATCACGATAGCACTGCAACCTAGAACAGAAAAGTTTTCAGCAAAAAAATGCTGTTCATAAACCAAAAATTAAAAGTACAAAAATAATGTCTTTAATATTCACCCTCTTATAGAGAGAGATTACGTGTGTGTGTGTGTGTGTGTGTGTGTGTGTGGGTGGGTATGTGTGTGAGTGTATACAGATACCCTTGGCCAACTTCATCTTTGAATCCCACACATGTCGTTCTTGTCCCTGTGGATAAATAATATGGGAAAATATCACAAATAAATGTTATTTACAAAAAATAATTGGGGCTGTAGGAATGAATCAGAGATCAAAAGTTTTGTGCTCTTCTTGCAGAGGACTAGAATTCAGTTTTTAGCACTCACTGTTGTCTGCAACTCCTAGCAACTTAGGTCCAGGGTATCTGATGCCTTCCTTTGGCATCCACTAGTACCAAAAATGCATGCACAAACTCACACACAGACAAGAGAAATACACTGAATTAGAAATAAATATTTAAATTTATATGCCAATTAATTAAAAAGGAGGCACATTGACGTTACCTTCTTTTTGTTAAAAGGAAAACTTTCTCCACATTAATAGAACTGAGACTTAACAAATACTCATTGAATAGAGAAGCAGGAAGATCATTGATTCTTCTGTACCTGTGATTGGTTTCTCTAAATGATAAGATGTTTCTGCAGCGGTTCTTTCTCTAAGGTATATATACTTCCATCATGTGGAAGCTTTGGCTTCTCTTTGAATCTGATCCTTTCCTGTAGGGTTGCAGTACTTAAAATAAAGAGCTTAATTATACTACAGATCCAATACTAAGAACTACACAAAAATATGAATATTAAAATTGCTGATGGTTATATTATTAAACCCAGCCAATGCAAGAGTGCAGTCAGAGAATGGCTTTAGTGACTATAAAATTTTTTGTCCTAGAGAAGAATCTATCTGAAGGGCTTTAGAAATTTTTCCTAATTGTTAACAAGTAATTATATTGCAGTGTCTTTATTGAGAGCTGAACTGTGAACCATACTATCAAAGAAAACTGGCTTAATTATTCATGGCTACCACTTGAAGATCTCAGGCATTGTTTTGGGTGTGTGGGTATGTGTATGTATGTACTTCTCAAATAAATTAATAATAATAATATAATAAATAAGTACCTCTCAAACAAATTAATAATATATATATACTCTAATTATTAATTTGTTTGAGAGGTACTTATTTATTCTTACAGCCCCTACTAAATGTATCATTCACCCGACATCAAAATACTTCATTGTAAAAACATTGGAGTCGAGTACAAGAAACCATGATTGGTTAAAATGGAGAGAACATGTGATCATGCAGTGCCCCGCCACAGCAGCTACATCTGTAACACAGCTCATGCACATAAGTTTCTGGGAACGTCACCAAAGGGGAGTAAAAGATTGGAAGAACCAGAAAATCAAGAAATCTTCTGTTAGAAGTATCTCTGAGAAATGTCAGGGAAGATTAGTGATATCTCAAAAAACATGTCTGCTAAAATAGGTCCTGACAAGCACAACATGCCAGCATGGAAGAAAAATTTGGGGGGATGTCCACCCCTAAACAGATAATGACAAACAATTAAAGAATGCTAAGGACAACAAAATCATTCTTCGACAGACAGAGATGAAACCCTAATTAGCTGAAGCAAGCCATCATCCCTGAAATAATAAACGTACAAGCAACACTAAATAGATTTAACAGGCATATATATATATATATATATATATATATATATATATATATATATATATAGAGAGAGAGAGAGAGAGAGAGAGAGAGAATGTAAGCATGTGTAGCAAAAATAAAAGAAAGGAGGTCATAATTTCTAGCGGGGAGTAAGATGGGGATACATAGGAGGCATCAAAAGAAGCAAAAGTGGGGGTGGATGTTGCCTTTATATTTTAGATTTTAATATTAATGATAAAAAGGAATGTGTATAATTATTGGGCACGGTAATGCATGCCTATACTCCCAGAGCTCAGCAAATGGGGAAAGGAAGACTAGGAGTCCAATATGAGTTCAAGACCAGCCTCAGCTCTGTAGCAAATTCTGGGTGACCTCAGCTACATAGCAAGTTCTGGGTCATCCTTGATTGCGTGAGTTCTAAGGTTAGAAAAGAATACAACTCTCCTTAACACCAGTCCCATGACATCTGATGACCTCTTCTGCCCTCTACAGTACCAGACATGTACGTAGTTCACGGAAATACATGCAAGCAAAAAAACACTCTTACACATACCATAAACAGAAAGAAATTTTTTATAAAAAAAATTCAATTACATTACTTGGAAGCAAACAGAAACTCAATATTTATGAATTTCATTTGTTGTTGGTATGTAACTTGGGTGGATCTAAGTTTGCTTTTCAAAGAGGCAATGTTGTAAATAATTACTACATAGTTAATAGGTAAGAATACTTCCTGATGGATATTAGTCCAAGTCGGTGTCCTATTGCTTGCCAATGTTTAAAGATAGTTCAATAAAAAGAGTACGTAAGATTCAATGCCCTAGAACAGAAGACAGGATTGTTTTAAACTCAGTGCTGGTCATGTTCCATTGGTCTAGATTGATGCTGGGACTCTAAAGGCAACTTTATAATCTGCAGTGGAAATGGAGGGTATTTTTTAAAGGTTCCAATTACCTGCCACGTTACAAAAGAGCAATAAGACTGTTCGTGGAAGCTACACACAATTTCTCTGTACTGATTTCTCCCACACATCATTTTGTAAAGGATTTAATGTGAAAACAAAGTAAGAATTCTTCCAATAATGGTTTTTAAAGAAAGATTAAAGGAACACAGAAAAAGTTGTGCTAAGTTAGATGTCTTTTTTCTTTTCTTCTTAGGGCAGTATTTTTCCCTTGACTTAATATATAGCAAGAGCTATGCACCAAGGATTACATGGGCACTGTCTTTCTTATTGAAGATCAAAATGTAAATTGTTTTATTTATTAAACTGAAAGAAAGAATTGTGCTCTAACTTTAAGACAATCAATTTGCATTTGTCCCTTCAAAGAACAGTGGTTATCTACAAATATAAATGAGTACTATCATTGCTTATGTTAATATGATCTTGACCAGTCTAAAATTATATTTAAAATAAGAAGGAAAGAAAGCTTTCAGAGTTTCAGGATATGAAAAGATGTACCAGTGGTGAAGAATGTGTACTAAACTTGCAAACAATCCAAGTTCAGTTCCTTTCGCCCAGATAAGGCTGCAAGGAACCACCTGCAACTCCAACTCTAGGAAACCTGAAGCCATCTTCTGGACTTTCACTGTGTTTGTAATCATATACCCCCCCCCCACACACACACACGACAGAAAGAGAGAGAGAGGGTTTTAAGTGCATGAATACACACAAATGCACACACAGAGACACACACATGCATACACACACACATATATATACAAATATATACATACACATATAAATATTTAAAAATAAATTCGATATTTAAAAACTAAAGATTTTTAAAGATCTAATTTAGCCTGGAGAAATATCAATGTTGGTTCATTCTTGGGGAAAAAGTATAATACAATCTCCTACTTTAGGTGTTTTCTTCCTGTGTAATTAGAGAATATTTCACAAATATAACCTGGTTTGTTGCACAGAGTCACTGATGTTTAAACTACCAAATACATATGTCCATACTATAAATGTTTTTAAAACTATAAATCAATTAATCACCTTGGGGGGGGCACACTAAATTAATGAAGAAATGGAGAACTCAGGGAGGACATTCTAGTTTCTTTCTTGCATATCCTAAGACTGTCTTAATGCAGATTTCAGGACTCAGCTGTAAATTCTTAATTTTATTCACTTATTTCCAAATCTTTGCATACTAAAGGAAAAATGTCCATTCACTTATGAGAATTTAGTCACAATAATACACAAATCTGCTATACTGTGAAAATTGAATTTCCTTAGTTACAGAAACTTTTCATTCTACAAAGCTTTTAGAGTTGGGGTGTCATGTGTATAGGCAGAGTAGAAATACATCTCATTGGATACAACTGTTAATTTTTTAAAGTCATAGTCACATTGGCTTCTGTCAATTTTAATAAACCTCAAATCTACGGAATTCATTGCATATAAGGAACTTCTGATGCATGCGCTATTTGTGTGCAAATAACAAACAAAGACCTGCTGTCCCCTGCTGTTTTGGTGCTCACTATCTAACTTTCCCAGGTAAGAAGTGAAATACAATTACAAAAGTAAGAACACTGAAAGTGCCCACATCTGTGTTTAGCTCTAGGCACAACAGAATTGTACAACTTATCCTTCTTTCCTTTTCCTTTCTTTCTCCTCTTCTTCCTTTCTACTTCCAAAGGTATTTGGTGTAAAATACTTAAATATTTTCATCTTTTTACTTTACAACAGTGAATATTCACTTTGTGCTGCATAGATGTTCCAGAATATATTTTGAAGTATGTATATAAACATAGACATAAGGGCTTCAAAACATAAAAACCCTAAGTCTTGCCCCTATTAGATATACAGTAACTACTGAGGTGATTTAACAAACCCACAAAAGATACTCACAATATTGTTCAGTTCCAGTGTCCTGGCCTATAGGAAGTCTCATGCACAGACAGTGGTACCCTGGGAGAATCTGAACCTCTCTGAACTATAACTTCCATCAGGATTTTTTCTGACAGAGAGAAATCTATTCAATTTCTTCTGTCAGTCACTAAAAAGACATTGCTTCTTCTCTTAGAACTCTATGTAACCCAATGTTCAAATTTCAAATCTTAACAAAAACAAGTGTCTTTTGGACATAACAGCCAAAACAGGTAAACTGGTCACTTCTCCACCATCTCTTCATTAAAGGTATTTTCAGCCAACTAAGCAGTGTGGGATCATGAGTTTTGCATGAGCAGAAAATGGCATATGTGCAGTCATATGCTTTCCTGCAGACACAGCCAGGGAATCTGGACTTACCACATCAGCAGTTATTACTTTAGTGAAAGCTCACAAAACCTGACTCCATAACTTTTCTATCCTCTCAAAGTAACCATCGCATCAGCTCTGTTGGCTGATGAAGCACATTAAGTTTATAGTTCTCGGTACTAGAAATTGAGACAGTTCAGCAATTGGTCAATTCTCAGCATGAGCTGACCGCATGGAAGAGAATCATAGTGATTATTGGGAAGTTCCACACAGGATTAACTAGTGAGATATTAGATTCTTCAGGATGCAATGGCTGATACCCCAGTTTACATTTAAAATTCATCTAGAGTTTTCTTCTGCCAAAACTAAGAAAAAGTCATAGTGATAAACATACCTTATAGGATGTTTTGGCTTTATCCATTTGAAACTACACAAAGAAATTGGAGGCTATCTTTGTCAAATTACAAATATCTCTTTCTTTTATTTACTTTCCTAATAAATTAATTAAATGGTAAAGCCACTTAATTTTATTATGCAAAAAAATAATACAACTCCCCAGTGAAATTAAAACTATGTCCTCTGTTTTATTATGATGGTATATGAAAAGTCCTCCCACAAAACTCAGGTGCTGAGGCCTTGCTCTCCCAGTAGTGGTGCTGTTAAGAAATTATTGAATGCTGAAGGCTTTAACATCTTTGGTGGTTTTGATATACTTACATTAGTAGAGGAACTAAGAACAATAGATAGAGAAAGTAGGGTACTGAGATATAGCTTTGAGGACTGTAATCTTTCTGTCTCTATCTCTCTGCCTGTCTGTCTCTCTCCCTATCTCCCTCTATTCTTTTTCCTCTTTTTTGGAGGCTGTAAGTTGAGTTCTGTTAAATCACAGACTTAGAACATGTGATGTTCTGCCTAACTCAGAGCAATAAGGACAACTTACCAGACTGAAAGCTCTGAAGTGTTGTGACCACCACCATCTATGCCAGGTATATTGTGACCATGGCAAAAAATTTGCTAGCAGTGTATTTTATGCTGATACTGTGTAAATATTGTTCACTTTTTTTCAGACTATGTTATCTATATTCCTTTGATATTAAGTAACATAAATACTGAAACAAAATGTTATTAAATATGTATAAATTATATTAGTTGGCATGGAAGTCACACAGGGACAAATAAAAGAGTTTATTTAAAACATTTTTAAACAAGGACATTTAAAATATGTTTAAAAAATAATGAATTTTTAAATATAAGAGCAATTCTTATATTTGTGATTGTTAACATGGTTCTTATTGGAATTCATGATTTTCCCCACTCCCCATTTCATTTGACCTTTGCTTTTAGTGAGAGTTTTGGCGGGTCATGGCTTCCTGCCTGAGACTCAAACAGGAGGGCACAAGGCAGTTACAAGCCTGCTGGTTGCAGTTTCTTAATGATTTCTGTTAACACTTGTTACCAGACACAGAAGTAATCAGATATCATAGAAGATCTTCAACATTCTAAATATTTACTTCTTACTCATTTTCCTATTGTGAACTGATAATTCTGGACAAGATCAAATTCTTTTATTTGCTTCTCTCTCATTGACTTAAGGAAATTAAAATGACTTCTTGACAAATAATTAGATATGATAGGTGTATGAAAAGGAAGCAACATTTTCATGACTGGAATATTTGGGGTAAATAACTAGAGAAACTGATGCCGACAAGCATAAGGAAGAGGACAGTGTGACACTTTCATTTGGTTTCCAATTACACATACTTCCTTTCTTGTGGTAATTTACATCTTAGCTTCGTTCCTTCATATGAAGATACCAGACTTACACACTTCACTCCAAAGATCCATGTAACTGAAGGTTTATCTCCTGCCTGACAGTTCCTAAATAACCATTCTGAGGCTTAATATTAATTACAAGCTGTTTATCCTATTAGCTCAAGCTTATTATTAACTAGCTCTTATAACTTAAATTAACCCATTTCTATTTCTATAATTTACCATGAGGCCCATGCCTTGTTATCTCACATCTTGCTTCTTTGTAGGCTGCTGTTGTCTCCCTCATTCCTCCTTATTTCTCCCTGTATTCAATTTATTTTTCCCACTTAGCTCTGTTCTGCCCTGCCATAAGCCAAAGCAGTTCCTTTATTAACCAACATTAATAAATCATATTCACTGCATACAAAGTGGCATCCCACATCAGAGCCACCTACCTAATTTGCAAAATCTAGCTTGGATCCCAGCCTTCATTGCACTACAGATATGCTCATCTTTGAAAAATAAAATAAATTTCTTCACTCTAGTAACAATCAAATTTAGACATTTTCCACTCAAGTGTATTCCTAATCAATCAGAAATTAAAGACTATAAATTCTGATCTGGACTGAAACACTCTTGGCAGTATTTATCAACCTGTGGGTCACAAAACCTTTTGGGGTCAAACAACTGTATGATCCTAATTTTTAATCATTGGAATAAAAGGCAAGGAAACAGCCAGACCATACCTAGACCATTGGTAATAGAACTTTATAAAGTGGTAAAAAGAATACAGCCTCCAGATATCAATCATCTTTTCTCCCTCACCAAGAACCTTTTCCTTGTTCATGGACTCTTGAAGATTGAGTTCATAGTAACAGGGGAAAAGATTATGCATGGGATTAGCAACATGGGCTTCTTTTGTTGCTGTTCTAATCTGAACATCCTAAGTCATTAAAATACAATAAATAAGTTGTACCATTGATATATGCTACCCAGAGACAAATTGAGAATGATTCTCTCCAAGGTCATAGCTCAAAATCTCCATAAGTTAATCCTATTATTTTGTATGTGTTCTTTGCAATTTTCTCAAATGCAAGTAACTTTTAAGACCCAGAGGCAGACTTTATAAATATGGCTCTAGAAGTAGAAGGAAGAGCACCAAAACATTCTCTAATTTAAAAGATATAGCTGGTCCTGACAGATATTAATAATTCCCTCGATAAATGGTCTATTGGATACTATAAATCTGCAATCATTCCTTCGTAATGAGGATGGCCATGTTGTGATTAATGAGTTCTGTGGGGATGAACCCATTACCATGTTGCATTTGCTGTCACTGAAGTCTCTGGACAAGAAGGGCTCCTCTTGTTCTGTAGGGACAGTCAGGGTGGTTTCAACCAAATGCATTACTGATAAGGAAAGGGAATTTAGTCAGTAGTATCCATCCCAATGAAAAGAAGGACTTGCTGGCTTTTCCAGGAAGAGCATGATCATTATAACCAGAAGGGGACACACAAATTGTTCCTCCTCCTAGGAAAGAGAAAATGTCTTTTCTGAATGCAAATAGAAGACAATACCAGATTTGTGGGATAGTATATGGGTGTAACTTCATTTCAGAATCTTAGTTGCTAAAACACAAATGACTATTTTAATTTCAAAGCTAAGACTTGAAAATACTTGTTGTTCACTTAGTTCATCATCTATTTGATTTTATTCTGGTCAGTTTCCCCGTGTGCTCTCCTTCCTTGCTTGCCGTCATTCCTACAGTGTTGCTGTTGTTTTAGTTTTCTGGAGGTGGCTTTAAGAAAATGATAGTCTAGAAAGTGAATAGCCTAAGTCCTTAATCCACCTTTTCTTCACTGCTTTTGTTTCAAATGCAAGTCACATGTACTGGTTAAATTTTCTTAAATTGGCTAAGAAAGACAAATCAGTCATTCCCATCAATATGGACAAGTTCAACAGAATGGCCATATATGGACTGCCCATGCATACTTCAGCATTGCCATGGCATTAAAAAATGATGACCATATTGAAAGTTTTGGTAACAGCAATGGGAAGCTGAGAGTGCACATTTTATCACCAAACAGGAAATAGAGAGAAAAAGCATAAAGTAGATGAAGGGTATAAATCCTCAAAGCCCTCCTCTAGTGACATCATTCAGCAAAGCTTCTTCTCTAAAAGGTTCCAAAACCTCAAAGCTATGCCACTATCTGGGGACCAAGTATTCAAATCCATGAGCCTGAAGGGGAGGACATATTTCATTCAAACAGCAACAAATTACAAGCAAGCATATTACATTGGTACTATTAAAGTCATATTGAAAACACTGAGTTATTAAAGAAGAAAATGTAAAGCAAATGATTGGCAATCAAATTCAAAGCAAATAAGTTAGTTAATAAGGAAACAGATGAAGTTTTAATGTAGCATTAAAATTACGACCTACAGCATTGTTCATAAATTTACAGAAATCCTACATATACTTCTTCGTTTCAAGCTGACTCCAACTCACATAGGAAATACTAAACTGGATGTAGAACAAAGCATACCATAATGTGCTCCTTTCCTGAACAACCTACTCTGTTTGCAAGCTAGATAATTCCCTTGTCTGCTTTTGAATTGATGTAATTTTCACTGAATACAAGATACATCTTTTATCCTGTTTCAGAACAAAGTCTTATTTTGTTTTCTCTTTGCAATAAAAAAAGTTAAGAATTAACTGTGTGAAAATACCGCAGTTTCAAGCTTGTGTTTTAACAGACTTTCTTTTCCTAAAGGAGATGGAGGGATTGGTGATTTTGGTTTATATAACTGTGGAGTAGAGAGCCGCATAGTAAGGCTTTGTCTCTGCAGTCACGATGCTAACAACGTGACACCGCTGGCCTTTGATGATCTTTGACAGCCATTGCATTTCAATTGTCTAAAACCAGCATTACCCTCTAGCATCCTTCTCTTAAACATGAAAATCCATTTATCAATTCTGTCTGATGAAGCTTGAGAAGAAGTCGAATATCAATCAGCAGGGTTTGGAACTGCGGCCAACACATTTCTACAGCCCATGTTTGATACCACTTAACATCAGATGTAAGTCTACTTACTATTAATGGGAGATTAAAATTCTCATTTTGGAAAGATCAGATCACGAGCTTTAAATATCTGAAATATACCAATATTACGCTGATGGACTTCCAGAGTACTGTACAGTATAGCAGCAATAGAGAAATGAAAAAGGAAAAAAATGTGTTTGTCAAAATATAATGATGGCATCAGAAATAAGAGGTCCAACGATTCATGCAAGTGGTGGTGCATTTCTTCTGTGTGTGCTTGGGTATGGGGTATCATCCTTCAGGGTTTTTTTCTGTTCTATTTATACTTGTTGGAATTGATTTATATTTATATATAACTTCATAAAAATTCTTGATAGAGTCAAAGAAATAAATTCAGCAAGATTTTTTTTTTACAAAAAAACATACTATTTTCTCCGATACTATGATGACTCTTAGAAAGAATATAAACACTTTGCAAGTGTAAAAAAAATAATTCAGGCCTGTAAAAAGAGGAGGTAGAAATCTTTAATAAATAAATAAATTAAAATAATAAAAAATAAAATAAAATAAAAAGCCCTCAGGATTGATAGACAATCAAGGACAATAAATAACAAAGGGCAAAGATAAAACTGTGTAGTTGTGAGCAGAAGATTTAAGCTTTCCCTAGGGGTGGGTTTCAGGAGAACATGAACACCGGAGTTCTACAACAGCAGCCTTGGATCAAATGTGGATGTGATCTATACATTGAACCCCCTTCAGAAATTGTCATGCTAACGGTTTGAGAGTGAGTAGTAAGAAATGCAAAAATGAACAGGGTATGATTTCCAGATGTAGTTTTCTTTAGATTCTTTGGCTTTCATTTTTATTGTAACTCCCACTAGGACACTGTGTTAAATTCATATCCACTTGGTCCACTGGACTTCTTCCTTCAGACATGAGAACAATTTCTCGAAGCCACTTACAATTACTTAAATTCCCAGAAAAGCAAGCTTTTTTCAACTTCCAGGGTATGGCTCTTTTCTCATGCCTTTTTGAGTTTCTGTTCTTCCAATAACTGAAATTTAAGGTAGAAGTTTCTCAAAACAATAAGGTGCTACTCTATAAATATTTATCAGGCAAGGTGCTTGAAAGAAAGAGGAGGAGCCTTTACTGTACATAGTCTTTATCCTCACCCCCCCACATTCTGTAGGTCCACAATACACTAGAGAAAAAAAGAAGACATGAAGTGGAAGAATAGGTAAGCTGCAGTCTCTACCTCCTAGAAAATATCCCAGAACTCCAGACTTCATCTTGAGGCTGAACCTCTTTTCTCCACACAGAACTTCATTTTGCAATGCTTGCCACCATGATTGGTTGTCTCAGAGAGATCCTGTTATCTTAAATCAACAGCAGTAACCATCCCTTGACTACAGTCTATGTAAGCCATCTCAGAGAGATATTCATAAAATGCAGTCTCTTTCTTTCCAGAAGTCTGCAGCCAATAACTACTTCAGGAATTCAAATGTTCCCTTTGTTGGCTGTAAAGAAGCAACTCCACACTGTCAATCATGGCCCAGTGCACTGAGGAAAATCGGGATGATTCTATGCTGTGGCTAAGCCAGTGATGTTAGTGTGTATCAGAATTAAAGGCCTTGCTGGAAAGAGTTACTGTATCCAGCATCTGGAATGTCTACTTCATAGAATCTTACCATCTAGTTCTGGTTGGTACCCTACAGGTATGGTTAAAACCTGTCTTCAGACATCCCCCTAAGGAACTTCTCTTAAGGAAGTGGCTTTTTCCTGGGAACTGGGTTTTAAAATCAACTGTCCATCCACCAAGGCTACTTCCATTTAAAGTCTTCTCTTTAATTTTTGTTTGGTGCTGATTTTAAACCCAGTTTCCACTTGAACATCCCTGTGTAGATGGGGGGAATTTCACAACGCTACAGGTGTTCAATGACTATCGCAAAAAAGAAAATGTGTACATAGCTGCAGGACTAAATTTACTTGATGTGTTATATTCATATGTGTATGTTTGTGTATGTATATGTGTTTACATGTATATGTGTGTGTCTGTGTGTGTGTGTGTACGTGTGTGTGTGTGTGTGTGTGTAAAATTATAGAATAAAAGGTCATGACCAGTTTTTTGCCCTTAACTTTTCTGTCCTTCAGTGAATTTTTTTATGAATGGATGTAGTTTCTATGTTTAGTTTATATGACTATGTAAGCATTTCTCAAAATACTGTATTTTTTATATAATTTCTAATTACATAAGCAGCATTCTTATTGCTAATTTAAAAGCATGATGTCTTTTAGATATTATTAAATAAAGATGATTATACAAATGTTTATATAAAAAATGGATTAAATAAATTCAGGTTCCAGAACTTGATCTGGTATTGGTTAGGCATATTGTTATCCTCAGTAAGTCCAACTGGGGCTTAGAGTTTAAGAATGGGTGCTACTCTTTCAGAGGAATAAATTTGGGTTCCTAGCACCCATACCAAGCTCTTAATTTCATCCCCAGCTCGAGGTGATTCCACATTACAAGTTGTACATGTGTATATACTCATTCATAGACACATACACATTAATACAAATCAAATAAATCTACAGTACTCTCAGATATAGTTACTTCAATATTTTATATTCTCTTTTAGACCCATGGCAAATAAGACTGAACATAAATTAGCTCATTTGAAGAAAACATAACTAAAGTTTTAAACTGGTTAAAGTTATAACTACTGTTTAGATTATTAGTTTTAAAGCCATATGAAATGCCAGAAGTAGCTTATTATGAAAGTGATGGCATTTATTGCAACTCATAATTGTGTTATTATAGTACTGTTGTGTTACAGTTTCCTCCAAGAAAGACACATATCACACTGAAAGGAAGCTTCCCTAAGCAGGAAGGTTAACAACCCAAAAGAGCTTCAGGAGGTTCCTGAAACTGACCAAATTCTAGGTCTAGGACCCTCCCTGCCAGAGTAAAGAGGGAAAACTGAGATTCCCTCTTAGAAGACCAGAGATATACTGCAGAGAAGACCAGACCCACTTCCTGGAAAAAGTAGAAATGAGCTGACCTTCCTAGAAGAGGTTTAGAGCAACTGAGACACTTGGAAGGGACACTTCCCAAACCATTGACACACCTGTAGGCTGTGCTGTGTGCTCCAGGTTCCCATGGTTTGTGAGCTCTTACTCACACTGGAGCAGGCTTTTGGTGATGCAGCTGTCTGAGTCAGGTCTCTCCTGTAAGGAACCCTTCATCCTGTGAGTAATCCCAATAAAACTCATTCATTCATCAGGTTTCATTTTCAATGGAATCCCTATTTGTTTGGTCAGGAGTTTCCTAGTTTGGGTATGTTGTGTTTTCCCAGGAAGGGTTTCATTACACAACAAAGACATAGTTAGTTATTTTCAAGATAATTGAAATTCATCAAACTTTTGAAGAGACTTCTGTTTTATAAATAAATGTATCCATTTTGTTTAATTCTAAAGGCAGTGCAAACGCCATCGACATATTTTATCGCCTGTCATTGCACTATTTATTTTCTTGAAACACAAACAAAACAGGTAAAGACAACAAATGATTTACACAATCTGGTTTTGCAAGATTAAAATGGTTTCAAGTGCATGATTTCAAGTTTTATTTTCTAAAGAAAGGAATATTGTCAGGTCTCTGCAAAATACTTAGATAGACTCATTTAATATTATTGTATTATATACTTTTAGTACAAGGACTGGGGATGTAGCTCAGTAATATTGTTTTATTTTTCAAGCTTGTATGAGGTTCTGAGTCCTGTAATTGAAATTGCCAAATGAATGAGTGATTAAATGAGTGAAAACCGCATTTTTTTTAATCATAAACACTCATGTGGTTTTCACTCAATCAGGGCCTCCTTTGAAGCAAAATTTAGGATGTCTTATTACAACAAGCCGTGGGATAAATTAGGAAATTCATTATGTCTTAAAAAGATGTAAATTAGAGAAATAAAGAAAAAGGAAGGAAGGAGAAAGGGAAATTTACCAGGCAGAAAAAATTGAACACAATTCACTTTTTCTACAATAAAGGATGAAGTGCAACAGATGTATGAAGGGGAAGGATATTTATTTTCTTTGTTCATATTCATTTTAAAGGTACAAACAAACACAAAATTACAAAGACTAAAGACAGCAGAAGAAAATACATCAGAAATCACAATGAAAGAAGGCATGTCTGTGGCTTCATAACTTGTAACACTTCATAAACACATAGAAGTATTAAAAGAGAGATATATTAATTATCTTACCTCAACACAACAAAATAATTTAGATTGAGTGATTTAAATAAAATAATTTCTTTCTTTCTTTCTTTCTTTTTTTTTTTTTTTGAGATAGGGTTCCTTTGTGTCCCTTGCTGTCCCAGAACTCACTCTCAAGACCAGCTTGACTTTGAATTCACGGACAGAGATTTGCCTGCCTCTGCCTTCTGAGTATTGCAAATAAATTATTTTCTTAAAAATTCTAAGTATCAGAAGCCCAAGATGAAGATTCCATCTGACTCAGTTTTGTGTGAGACATCAGTGATGGTGAAAGAGTATGATCATTCTTTCTCTTCCTTCCTTCCCTCCGTATCTTCCTCTTTCTTTTCTTCCTCCATCCTTTCCTCCCTCCCTCTCTCGTTTTCATACTCACGTGTGTGAATGTGAAATACATATCTATTAATTCTTTGGAAGTTTCAAACAAGGTATTTTGATCATATTTACCCCTAACCCTACCCCAATTCACCCCTGAATCTACTCATCCAAAACTTCAAAAGTTTGATGAATTTCAATTATCTTGAAAATAACTAACTATGTCTTTGTTGTGTAATGAAACCCTTCCTGGGACTTTTTAAAATCATCCTTCCAAACCAATTTGTGGTGCCCAGATATTGTGTGACCTTGTACTGGATAATGGGCAGTTTGCCAGGGGCTATGATTTTAGAAATGTCTCCAAGTCTCCCAGAATTTAAGTTACCAAACTCCGTGACTTGTGCTGATTTTGTGTGCTCAGCTCCTCTGTTCATGCTGAGATTTGTGTGACTTGGGCTTGCATAGGTCCTGCACATGCTGGCACAACTGCTGTGATTTCATATTTTCAGCTGCCCTGTTGTGACCAGAAGAAAATATGTCCTGGCATTCCTCCAATACCTTTGTCTTTAATAACATCACCTATGGGTTTAGGGTTCACCTCTTAAACTACTAACATAATATATTTTTATCTTTATAATGTCTAAATACAGTAACTCAGAGAGTTGAGACTTAACATTTAACATGGACTTTATGGAGGGAAAAATTAAGCATAAAGCAGGGTTTTTGCTTAGTAAATTGATCCTTAGGAAAAAAGGGTTTTGCATGTCAACACTATCTTTAAACTAAGTCTACATTATATAATATGATTTGCACATGTGGTTTGTGTATTTCTATAAATTTAAATATTATATAATTGGACAAAGAACAAGAGCTTAAAAATCTTTATTTATATATGCAAATAGTTAAACTAACTGGAAGAAACTATTTTTCTGTAAATACTGTGATTCACAAATTTAAGAAGCTTTGAGTTAGGAATAACATTTGAATGCATTAATTTCCACCCTGTCATTTTCAGTAGAAGAAAGAGAAAGGAGGCAAGGAGAGGCAAGGTCACAATATAATTCCGTAGTTAATTGCTGGCCTCATCAAAACTAAAACTGGTACCAAGGATCTTTGGCCAGTATTGCAGCCAGCATCCCAAATGCCCTAAGGCCCTCCCTATTTAATGGTTATTTTACTCTGAAGATGATACTTTCTGCCAATCAAGATTTTCAAGTGCTAACTATAAAAATTGGCTCAAATGCTTTTTAATCCTCAATTCACCTGCTGTATTTCATAAAACAAAAATGACCACTATATGTTATTTGTTTTTATCCTCATCATTAGAATACTCTGTTTACTTTCCAAGGAAGATATTGATAGCTTATGAAATTAATCTAAAATTCTAGACTTCATAAATTGATAGAATATATTCTTTTATATTATATTTATCCCTTTGGGTAATGAACTCAAGATCTGGTACATACATTTGAAACAAGATGTTTGTTGGCACAGTTCATAGTATATTAATTCTCTTCATTGAGTCCATAGAGGACACTGTTATAGTTTCCAAACATCTGTGCATTCTTTCTTAAACTATCTTAGTGTTTCATTAAAGTTAAATAACTTTTTCATTCTTCAGGGCAAAAAAAAAAACAAAGGAAATGTACTTTGTATTGAAACCATTTCTTCTTGTAAATTTGAAAGTACCAGTTTTCTTGTGAGTTAGAAGTAAAGAAATATGTCAAATCCCTAAATAAATCAAATATTATAGAAACCTGTGGAAATGGTGGTCAGGCATAAGCCACCCAATAGAGTCTCCCTTTTCTATCTTTCTCTTTCTGATTAACCTGAGACACTGCTAGAACAATGTTGGTGGCCTTGAGCCAGACAGGTGTTTCTAAAGTTTACCCTGGCTTGGTAAACTAGTATTTTCTCTTCCTTAGTGCTAATTGCCTTTTCACTGGTATCAAGTTGGTAACTTGGAGTTAGGCATAGTGCTTATACCATGATCATTGCAGTAGCTCTATAAAACAAGGTCTCTTTGTGTGTACAATGCTGGCACACAGACAACTTCACACCGGCTTTCAGACTATTGTGTCTGTCACAACCTGGGAATCAGAAAGAAAAAGGTGAGGATTGTGTGGTATGATCCATACCTATAATTACAGCACATGGGAGTGCAGGTAGGAGCACCAACAGTTCAAAGCTAAACTCAGCTCAAGGACTAAGACTGAGGTCAACTGACTGTGAATGACTCTGTCTCAAATAATAATAAAATGAGAGAGGACAGAAGCCAGAAATTCTTTTATCTTTATCCATCAATCATATAATATAGACCAAAGCCATGAGATACAATTTTTTATTTTGGACTTTGAGTACAATACCAGGGTGTGTATTCTGGTGTATTTTGATAGCCATCTAATTCATCAAGGCGAAGGTACCAAAATACCACATTTTTCAAATATTGCATTTAGCTTCCCTTAATAAGATAAATGCTGCTGTTGCTATTGTGCTTGTTTTAACCAGTTATTTGAAAAGAAGTTGGAATGAAGATGGATGATCCTGCTTCCTGTGTATTAGCTTCACAGTTTATAGTTCCCAGTGTCTTTGCACATTTATTAACTCAAAGTAGTAACTATGGATTCCTGGATAGAACACACAAGCAGCAGTACTTACTTACAGTTGTATTTAATGAGACCCTTAAAGACATATACGTTCCGTTGTTCTTCTGATTTAGCACTGACAGCAACAATGCATGTTCCTTAGAAGCTAGACCAGTTAGCTGTTGTCTGTCCAATCAATCCCCAGGTGAAAGTGAGAGTCTTAACTAAGGCAGGGCTAGTGGCCTGCTTTCCATTGGGTTCTAGTGTCATGACGTGACTTTTGCTGCGCCACACAAATTCCTCTGATCTCTCTTCTTTCTCTTCTAATCTTAAACTGATTACCTCATTCTATTGGGTTTTAAATTGGATATATAGACTGCCAAGTTTTCATAACTCTAGTACCTTAAATACTAAGGAAAAAGAGAGTTTGTGTCCTTATCTGGCAAAAATAAAATTAAAAAGCACATAGAGGAACAGTCCAATATACTAATTTAATTCACAGAACTGGCCAGGTGGTGGTGGAGCATGCCTTTAATCCCAGTACTCAGGAGGCAGAGGCAGGTGATCTCAGTGAGCTGAAGGCCAGCCTGGCCTACAAGAGCTAATTACAGGACAGGTAGGACTGTTTCACAGAGCAATCCTGTCTAGAAAAACCAAACAAACAAAGAAAGAAAGAAGCAAACTAAAAAACACAGTGCTGGGGGTAAGTACCTTGGAATATGGTTTCACATTCCGTTCTGAAATAATGGGGTTTTCTAAGCAAACTGTTGGAGAATGGCCCTCTTTGCTGTCTTTGCCTCTTCTGCATGAAGTGTGGCTAATCACACAACCTATCACATTTGGTAATAAGCTATGCAAAGCACTTTTTGTCTATGAGAAACATCCACAGGATAATTTTTCAGGATAATTTTAGCCTTGACATAGTGAGCTAAGCAAATTTTTGTATTGAGATATTAATTTGTACTTTGTTCAGTATATGAAATTGTGAAGACAAGGTTTCAAACGTGACTTTACAGAATTCGTGGCATATTTATTAATATTTTGGCAGGTTTAGTCTTCTGTCCTTCTGAAATAATGCCCTTGGAAAGCACCTTGTCTTCCAGACTAAAGTAATGTCACAATGATACATTTCACTATGTCCCCATGTGCTGCTTGCTGAGAATCTATACAATTATTAAAGTGGAGAAATACTCCATCGATACCTTGGCGACTTGTTGCTGTGTGAATTCTAAACACCTGCCTCTTTATACACTGCACCTATTTTTAAAAGACCATGTCCTATTGACTACTTATGATGACTTGAAGAATCAATACGTGTGTAGTTTTGTTTCATAAACGTATTAGTTTACCTGTAATGGTGTCACCAGGTCGATTTCACAATTACGAAGAAATGATTTCTTATTCAGTTACTTTCAAAAAATAAATTATCTTTGATTAAGAATATACAAAAGTGACCAAAGACTCTGACTTTGATCTTAGATTATATTGTGGGAGATAAATCAAAATCATCAGATTACATATTAGAAAAATAAATTAATTTTAAATTATATAGAATAGTGTGGGCTTGGTAATGTGAGAAATGTAGATTGCAAAGGACAAGTTTTCTACTTACAGCAGATCAGTAAGGCATTAAAACAAGAGACTCTGGAGAATGGCTCCAAGCTGTAGAATAAGTCTAGCGTTACATAGGCACAAAATGAAGGTCAGCTTAGCTATAAATTAATGAAATAGGAGTAGACATGGTGTGATCTGCCTTATAATTTTTAAATCTTTCTCTAGCTATGTGTTTGTGCAGTGGCTGAGATGCAATGGAAGGAAATGAGAAACAAGAGTTGGGACTTAATGAACAGCTCGAAAGATATGGCAGAATCGGACAAATAATAATGCCACAGTCTAGAGTAAGAAGAAAAGCAAACATACATTTTTTTCAAGACGTATTTCATAGGTTTCAAGGCGTCTTTAAGCCTTGATGCAGGATATTGAGCTTCCTTTATAGATGGCATCTAAAATTGCCTGATGGATTTTCTTTTTTGAAGAGGGCATAGAACACTTGTTATCCCGTCTATAAGCATCATTTCTCATTACCATGGATTTCGTTCATTTGGTCTGTGGGGGTGGCTAAAGGAATAATAAACTATTTAAAATCATCAAACACCTTTGAGAAAAGAAATTAATAAATCATTCATTGTTGTGAACACTGTGTTACTAAAACTCTCTGTACCAAGAAAACATAACATTTTTAGGTGAGCTATGATCATTTTTTATTTACTTTGTAAATTAATTTTATTCTTGATAATGTTGAGTCTCCTCAATGCTACCACACAGGACATATATAAAGATACGTGTGCAGGGTTGACTAGCTTCTTATCCACAGATTTACTTTGACATAAAATCCCAAAGTTTGGTCAATGGTGTAACATAACAATTATAATGTGGTCAGAATAGTAACATAGTCCATATGGCTATTACTTCATGCAAGCCTGATTCTGTTTCTTTTGAAACAATTTAAGACTACGTTAAATGTGTTGTAACCATATCACACCATAGTTCATAGTAAACACAATGTCTCCTCCAGTGGAAGAGTTACCAAGACATTCTTCTCTTTGTAGGTGTTCATAGCAGACAGACTGATTTTAGGATCATTGTTGAGTTTTGACAGAAACGGAGATTCTTGCTGTTTTTTCTTGTCAATGGCTCCCAGATTTAAGACACCTGACAGGTGTGGCCTTCAATGGTTTTCATCAAATCCATTAATGTAGTCTTCATAAAGACAAAGAAAGTCAAAATTAGAAATATAATTTAATTTAATGGAGTCTTCTTATCACCTTAATACTACTTTGTATATAAACAGACTGGATATAGTGCTGTGGACACTTTGAATAAAGATAATATTTTCCCATTTCAACTCAACAGTTTTCTTTAGTTAAAACAGAATTTGTATTGTTTATGTTCTCCCCGATAAATGAGACTCTCTTATTTATAGTTATATGTTTACTCACTCTTAGACAGTCAGTATAGAGTCTTAGTGCTTCTTATACTTTTCAACTTTACTTAAAAGTAGCTAGCTAAACCTTAACTGCTATAGTCCTCCACAGTCACATCCTCTCTTAACCAGCTGACTACTCCTCAAAGGTCTTCTCTGAGTTTTCCAAAAGTGTTCTTGAAGTGCCACATCACAATGGTTTTAATAATGTGATTTAGCGATCTTGTGTATTTAAATTCCCTTCGAACTGAAGTGTCTTCAGGTCAAGGCAACACATCTGAAGAGGAGTTAAAAGTCAGCCAGAAGTGAGTTATAATTGTGTTACTGTTAGAAGAGAACAGAGAAAAGTACATTGAGATGAAAGAGAACCAATTCTGTCAGAGTATTTACAATCAAAATTGGCATGGGAATTATATGAAGCTTTGAAAAGCTGTGACTAAAAAATAGTTCCATCCCCCAAACATGTAAGAGCTCCATCAGTATACTTAAATGTCTATCAATTTTTAAGAACCTGACTTTTTATCTGACTTAAAACATTCAAGGGTGAAAATGGCAAAGCATGATTATTGAAGGTCTTTTCAGCCTGGGTACATCATAAATTGCTAATATGAATATTTGTCACTCCAATATGAATATTTGTCACATGATGTCACTAAACAAGGCCCAGACTCTTCCTATAAGAACAGGGATTAATTATGTGATGGGAAACAATAGAGGAAAATGTGATCATATCAATTTTTTATAAGCATCTTAATGCTAAATTGAACAGAAATATAATCCATGCCTATATTTGAATACAGAAAAATAAATATAACTGATTTTAAAAACCAGAGAGATATTTAAATATTAAACAAGCACCTACTATATTCTAAGAATTTTTATGGGAATCATCCTGTAGATATTTATATTATTTTCAGATAAAATAAAGCAAACTGAGAATGGTGATGTCTGCAAGTCATCCCAGTACAAAGGCATGAAAACGGGGACACAAAGGCAGTAAAATTACCTTCAGGGGCTACATAATGAGATCTGGGTTTTTTTGTTTTGTTTTAAAAAAGAATTAACTTTTCAAAAGCAGTAACTGACTTTTACTGAATAATTTTCAAGAGGGAGAATAGATATTATGTTATTGCAGCTAAACAGGAAAATAAAATAATGAGAACCTTTAAGCCCTTGCTCTAACAAATTAGGATACAACACTTAATTTATAAGTTTATAAGTTACTTTGCCATCTAGTTAAGTATGAAACCAATGTTACACAGGTCGATGGAAACAGGGTTGGGTGCATAGAAAACGGTGGAGATGTGTACAAACAAAGGTTTAATATTAGCATAATATGCAAACAACCACTGCATAGTAAATAGAATCCTATAACACAATTGAATAAACTAATTGTCAAAGACAAAGAGATTACATGGTCTAAAATAAAAGGTTAAAATAGTACTATTATCCTATGTATTTGCGTGTTTAAACAAAACAAATTCACCAATGCTAATTTTCAATTGTGCCGTATGTGATGGCTACACTTCAGGGGACATAATTAGTTTAGAAGCAGAAACAGAAGCTGTGTTCTGCTGTGTTATAGAATATATATCTATTTCCTATGAATGCTTAATTGAAGTCAAAACACTCTCTTGTATGAGTTAGTATAACAATTACTGTATTCTGAAACTACCCATCCAATCACGGGAATTTGCTCCTATGCATGTTTCCTGCTGGAGCTGCCAGTAAGAAATGATTGATATTTGATTATTCTGGTTTTAGTCTTTCTTTCATTATTTCTTTGGTAAATGAAATATATAATACCAGACTATTTGATGGGGCATTCGTTTCTCGTAAGCATGGTAGAGGTAGAATCTACCCCCATAGAGTACCCAGTTTCTTGAAAACCTGCATCACTTTTCTAAAGTTCTTTCCGGAGTAATAAGAGGCTAAGCACAAATGGAAATGAAACAACCGACACCTTTATAAATAGGATTTTTGCAGTTGTATTGGCAAACAATTCTAAGAGCATATTTCTCAAAGGAAGAAACACAAATGCACTCAGGTACTAAGAATCATAACTGAGCACAGATAATGAAAAGTTATGTGCCCTCTTAAATCCTGGCTGTGTCTTTTTGATCACAACATAAAACATCCAATAATTTTATGTTAGGGGTGATGTATTAAATCATAAGAGTCCATGCATTGTTTCTAACAGTTGTATTTTATAAACATTTTGGAAAGGAATTGAAACTGACCCAGCAATTTTACTTGTACATGTACTGCAAGAAACATAGTAAAAATTTTCATAGAAGAGTTAAGTCTCAAAAGAAACAGTAACACGTCTCATAGAAGAAATGATGAATTAGGCATAATCAAAAAGAGTGGGCAAAGGAAAAGAAGCATAAAACGACATACACAAAGAAGTTTAAGAATACATGAATCTTTTCTCTAAAATTTACCGAGTACATAAATCAAACTATCTTTTCAGATACATGCAAACATATAATATATAAAAGAAAATAAATGAATACTGAAGATGGTATTCAAATAATGTTAGTGGAAGGAAGATAAATTCATCAAAGATTAGTAGTATATGTGTTTAGTTGCAAATTCTTTTTTAGTTCCCAACTTTTTTTATGGATAGTACTTATGACTGACCATTGAATCCTTAAGAACAAAATATAAATAACAGATACAATAAAAATAATCCATGCATAGAAAAATAATGAGTTAAATCATTATTAACAAATATTATTAATAAACAATGTTAATAACACTCTAAAAACTATGATCCTATATACATGCAACTCTACATTAATGAAAATATATGAAATTTATATCAAGTACAAATTTATATGATCTTTCAATATCACTTATATCCCTGTCAGGAAGAAGAATACAGTGTAGCTATTTCATTATGGGGTGTGTGTGTGTGTGTGTGTGTGTGTGTGTGTGTGTGTGTGTGTGTGTAAGCCAAGGGATAACTTTGGAAATTGTTTCTCTCTTTCTACCACATGATTCCTGGGATCAAACTCAGATGTTTTAGTTTCTCTACCCTCTAAGCCATTTTGCCATGCCACTGTAATCTTCTAAGAATCATGATTAAGTGATTGAAATTATATTAAATGTGAATTATAACATCGTTACATTAAATATATATTAATTCAATATAATGAAAACTTTGCACAACTTACGAACTTTTTGTAGGGATGGGGATCAAATGTAGGTCACAATCCCTTCCGCACAAGCACTGGAAAACTGACCTGCAACCCACAATTCTTTGTACTTTTGGACAATGAGCTCCTCATCTCCTCACAGCTTCCAGCTGCTCTGGTAAGAATGAATGAACATTTGTCAACGGAATAGAATCCAGTCATTCTTTCCATAAGATTTAAGCTAATTATTTGAAGATATGGATATGTTAATTTACTTTGTTGTAACAATTATCCATGTCTATGTCTAGCAAAGTATCATATTTTATACTTAGATATATTCAGTTTAAAAACTAAATGTAATTATGGTTAATCCATTGGATAATTAAGAGTTCTTTCTATTTCACATAGCAAACCATACTTATGCACTCTTTATAATTCCATAAATAAATATCTGGAAGTAATGTAAGTACTGTTAAATGTGTGAAAGTTTCATCATTATTATTTTAATGGAGAAAAAAGAGCAAATCATTCTCTGGTAAATTAGTCCATCTACAATGAATCTTGTAGTAATTTAACAATTAAACTATAATGAGGCACAAAAGAAAAGCATCAATTTCTATGATATTGTTGATAACTTGAGTGGAGAGTTAAGGAGTTAAGAATTTCCTCTGTTTATTTATTATTTCTACAAACTATTCAGTGTCCATTTGAGGGTAGTAACTAACCCAACCATCGATCAAAAAAATCTCCATCCCAGAACAATAAGTGTAAAACATCTACATGTGTCTACCATTTGCTCTTTTTTCTTTCAGAACATTATGTAAAAACTGGGTCAATGCTTCCTTGAAATATGTTGGCATGTGCTGCAACTGAGTCCATTACCACATTGCTTTATCTCTACACTAACAAGTGCACTTGAGAGTTTGCCCTCATTCAGAAAGACACACGCTCACCTTGACTGTCACTGCTCTTCTTGGAATAGAAGCTATATTTTACCTTGTTGATGCTTGTGAAGCTCTAGAAAACCTAACGTCCTTTGACAGAGGGCTGAGGCACGTTCCACAACATTCCATTTTACCATGAATATTTTTATTGATGTTTGATTCTATGTTATTGAAGTTGTATTATTTCCAACCATTTCACAGATTATATCTATTAAGGACTATAATTCAGTGAGTATAAGAAAATGAGAAAAGAAATTATGAAGCCTTTCACTGGTTAAACTATTTGGAAGCTTAAATTTCAAGGTGATGAAATTTTATTTTGGAGATGTTTTATACTATCATCAAATATAATCTATAGCTTTGCCTCATGTCAATTCCTTTATTACATGGCTGCTTATATTATTAACATTAACTATTTTATTAATGAAATACTTCAAAATCTGTGCCTTTGTATTTATGTGTGTACAAAACTAGAGAAACACGATACATAAATGTTCTCAAGTTAACATTTGATACTATTTAGGCAAGAACAAATTTTATTGAGCAGAAAATACATTTATAACTTAAGATAAATAAACACAAAATACATAAATGTCTATAGAAATTTGCAAACAAAAAAATGATTGAGATGATTTTGAGAAAATGAATTTGAGGAACTACTAGAGAATAGACAGCATCTAGCTTTGCATTTATGTTTTCCTTAGCTCACAAAAAGGAATTTCTAATTATAGTCTGGGACTGTTGCCATATGACTAAAAGAACAGTTCCTTCATCCTGTCTTGTAGCTCTGGTGACCAAATGGCTAACGTCTGGGAAGAGGTTGGCAGAAGTGGTGGGTGGGACATTGGTGAAGCTTTTTTTTTTTTCATGCTATTCTATTTGTTGACTGCAATTTTTGCACACTTGTTTTTTGTTTTTCATTTTTTATTTTTGAAAATGCCATTTATGTATATATGAACTATGATAATAATATGCATCTCCAGTCTCCCCAAATTCCTTTATATCTCCTCAAAATGCTTCTTCAAAGCTTTGTAAAAATGTAATTCCAGTTAGTGGAACCATATTGGCAACGGAGTGTGGGCATAGAAGCTCATTGGGCATGGGATTCCTACAAGTGGCTACATCCTCAATAAAAAATTATTCCTCCTTTAAAGCAACTATCAAGTGCCAATAGCTCTTCAGTATGGAGTGGAGTCTGGACATCATCTACCACAACTACTCTTAGATTTTGGACAACTTCATCTTGTGTAGGACCTGTCTATATGCTTCTTGAATCACAAAATGACCTGGTAAAAGATAGTCACAATGTGTAATGTCCCATGAATGACACAGCAAATTTTGAGAAATGTGTCTCTGTAGCTTTGGTGCCTGTCCTGGCACTAGCTCTTGTAGATAAGGTTAGCCTCGAACTCACAGAAATCCACCTGCCTATGCCACCACCGCATGGCTGACACAGCAAATTCGATACAATATTTATGAACTGCTCACTCCAGACTTCATAGAAAGCAAAATATAATGCCATATAGACCCTTGCTTGCTCATAAGGGAGCCTAATTCTTACCAACATGTGTCGCATAGACAGACTGCTTGTATCTGTGATACAATCAATATAATCAAGATAATTATAATCTTATAATATTCTCTAATCTAGATCCTTTGTCATTTCATTAAAATTTAGTTTCAAAATGAATTCAATTGTGTATCCTTCTACAGTCTTGTCCAAACTGTTTTGCTTTCTGTGAATAAATATTTATTTTAAAAGTCCTAGAAATATTGACTCAGTTTGTTTTTACTTTTTTCTTTTCCTCTACTCAATAATAAATTCTCAAATACAACATCCTTGAGAACTCAGCTTCAACTTTCAGAAATACTCTTTAAGTTCACTGTGGAAAATCTTTGTTCTCCACATTTATTCTTGTACTTAAAATATACTCTCTGTTTAGGTTGTCTTGTGTCAATTTGACACAAGTAGAGTTGTCAGAGAGGAAGGAGCCTCAGTTGAGGAAATGCCTTTTTGAGATCCAGCTAGCTCTAAGACATTTTTCAATTAATGATCAATGGGGGAGGGCCCAGCACATGAGCATCTAATTCTGGCTCTACAAGAAAGCAAGCTGAGCAAGCCAGAGAAAAACCACAAACAAAGCCAGTAAGCAGCACCTCTCCATTACCTCTTCATCAGCCCTTGTCTCTAGGATTCTGCCCTGAGTTTTTGTCCTGACTTCCTTCAGTGGTGAACAGCAAGGTGGAATTGTAAGCTGAATAAAAACTTTCCTCCCAATCTAGCTTTATGGTCATGGTGTTTCATCTCAGCAATAGAAACCCTAACTAAGACATTCTCTTAAGATGCTTATTTGATCTTGTACACTTCGTTTGTGCTTATTGTACAATCATACTTAAGTCAGATAACTATTGCATAATTAACAAACAAAAGAGAAAGCTCTTTTCATACCATTACTTTTTATCTTGGAAGAAAGTTTCTATTCTTTCCTAGGTAACCACTAGCAATGTAAGTTCAATGCCTAAATGCATAAGAATTCATAAGCCAATTATTTCCACCTTTCCTTTTCTCTAGAATTTCAACACTGTTTTCCTTATCTATGCCTCCTGCTACAATTCACATTCACGTGACGTTATTCACGTGGCCTTGCTATCTGGCCCAGTTTGCTCTCCCTTAGTATTCTTCCTTTAACATAACCTTGTTGTCACATCAGCTTTTAGATGACTTCTCCAGGCCTATGGGTTGTATCTTTCCTTAGATGTCAATTCACAAGAGCTATCAAAACACCAGAGAGTGAATGAAACACCAAGACTCATTTCTCACATTCTGGGGGCTGGAAGTACAACATCAAGGCCCTAGCCAAAAGTTTACTTCTCATGTTTCGCTTCTTGGCTTCCTTAAGCTTCCTGCTCGCTGTCTCTTCACATGTGTTTTTCTTTCCATGTGTGTAAACAAAAGCCAAATATCTCTGTGTGTCCTCCTGATCAGTTTTGTTTGTAAGGCTACATTAGATTAGATCTGTCCCCATGACAAAGGATTCATTTCACTTTATGATATTGTAAGTCTTGTCTCTGAACATAAATAAAGCTCTTTCAGCCAATAACTTAGCAGAGTAAAGCCAGGCAGGAAATCTGAATAGAGATAGAACAAGAGTAGGCAGAGTCAAGGAGATACCATGTAGCTACTGAAGGAAAAAGATGCCAAAACCATACTGGTAAGTCAAAGCCTTGTCATGGCACACAGATTAATATAAATGGGCTAATTTAAGAAGTAAGATCTAACAAAAAATACACTTGAATCATCAGCCAAACAGTATTGTAATGAACATTGTTTCTGTGTGATTATTTGTATTTGGGCATCGGGAAACAAAAATGCAGTCTCCATCTATATGAAATGATAGTACTACTGATTAAATGAGGATGCTATTGTGAAATCAAATAAAATGACGTATATCCTGCAAAGAACGCAGTGGGAGGCACGAAGGTTATTATTAAAGACATTTCTATCTCCTCACTTCACATGTTTTATTTCAATCAGGAGCCATGTGCTATTTTTGATTTGAGGACCCTGTCATGAACAGTGGAGAAAAGTTTTTGTTCTGTTATCCAGCTAATCTAGATCACTTTTTCTGTCATTAGCTCTGGGCCCTGAATTGAGACAGTGAAGATTCAACCTCCTCTACCCCTGCCCTGTACTGTTTCAGCAGCTTTATTTCCTTCACAAGAGTACTTACTGTTTCTGTAACTGTTTTCTTACTTTATTAAATGAAGGTAATAAGTTTGTTGTGAGTATTAAAGCAATCCTACCCAGTTTTTTTTAAAATTTTGGAACATTAAAAGTGTTGAGTAAAGGATGGTTATTATTTGAACGAAACGAACAAATTCTGAGCTATTTCAAATAAGGCTTCCATGAATAGGACAGCATAAGGAAAATCAATATAAACTAAGTAACTTCAAGGATATAAAGAAGTACCTAAAAATAGACATATTTCCTTCCCCCCAAACACAATATGTTTCCGAATAAGGTGTGCATACTCCTCATAAAGCAAACACATCTCCATTTGATAACCCAGAGGCAGACAGCCACATTGTGCCATTCCCCAGGAAGCCATGGATTTTTAGATAATTCTAAGCCAATCACATCAAGAAAAGATGCTGCCATAATACGGCTCTTCCTCCCAGAGAACCTTATCAATCTCTTTATAGACAATGTCCAACTAACAGGGTTTAGACCTGCCACCTGCTGAGGACTAAATGTGACTCACGCTGGATGCTGAAGTGTGCCCTCCATACACTATTGAAGTGTGCCCTCCATACACTACTGAAGTGTGCCCTCCATACACTACTGAAGTGTGCCCTCCATACACTACTGAAGTGTACCCTCCATACACTACTGAAGTGTGCCCTCCATACACTACTGAAGTGTGCCCTCCATACACTACTGAAGTGAAATCCTAGCCTTGGAGAAGAAGTCTTCAAAAAGTAAAAAGAACTAGGTCGCTTATGATCCCATTGGCAGTCTTAGGAAGAAGAAAGAACTGTCCGTGAATACATTGAAGGAAGGGTATTCAGAGATACAGTTTAGGAATGAGGTTTTAAGCCACAAAGACAGTGTAAACCAGTGATGAACTAGAAAAACTGATCTTAGATTTCTAACTTTTAGAATTGTCAGAAGCAATTTTCTGACATCTAAGCCACTCAGGGTACAGTATTTTGTTATAGTAGCCCAAGCCTAGGCACTTCCTTTACTTTCTAATTGTGCATATTTGGGTCAAAGCTGCACCCCAACTATTGGCATCCAAACATCCAAAGAGTCTGGACTGTTTTAATGGATGCCTCACCCTCAACCCCTCGCTTCATGTATCCAAAGGGTCTGGATTGTTAGGGCAGAAGTTCCACCTCAAGCCCACTTCCCTGGGAGTTGCCTCAGTCAAGACTCCACCCAGGAGAAAGTCTCATCCAAAGATGACTTCACCCCAGAGATGCTCAAGATCACTCCCGCAGGGTATTTAAACTGACCCCCAGAGAACAAATATGTGGTTTTCTGATCTTCCTTTTCTGTCTCTCTTCTGGGGGGCTGGAAAGCCATCCGGGAGCCTTTGTATCCATTAAACCTGAGCTTTTTCTAATTCAGTTCTATTTGGTCTGATTTGAATTGTTGCATTTGCGGAGAGGTTTATTAGAAAGTTTTCACTGCACCTGATAAAAGGTAGATGGGAAAATGTTTCACAAAACTTCCATCCATTCTTTTAAATCGGTTCCCTAAATGTAAAGGATGAGATAAATGCAAAATGTTCTTTGTTCCATGACTCTCCTAAAAGATCCTTTTTTTAAAGGTAAAATTTCCAAAACTTCCACACATTTACAAGCTAAGCTAAGCAAACATCCCACCTCTACCTCCACATTTTGTCCTTTTATTCCACAGCCCCAGCAGGTTTTATTAATATTCAAAGAAAACACCTTACTTCATCTGTCTGTTTTCACCTAAAAATTCCACAGAGACATTGATAAATATGACGACTTTTTTATCTTTTTGCCTGTAGCAGCATAGTCTAAATATAAGCATAATGTAATGGTACTACACTAATACATATTTGGAGAATATTATACAATATGGGCCACTGGAAATGACAGCTACATTTTTTTGTGGCATGTTCACATGTCACTTTAAATTCAATACCATATGCACCCTGAATCCTTTAAATTTTAACACTTTAAAAATGTGGCAATAATACCTTGCATGAGATTGATCATCAACAAAATATCCAGGGCATAATGCAATTCTTTTAACTGTAAACACTAAATGATATATTTCTAAAATTTTCTTCATAAAAAGATATGTTTTTATTAATTTAAATTATGTGTGTCTCTATATGATTATGGGCATGTCAATGTATGTACCCGTGGATGGCAAAAGAGGGTGTTCAATCACCTTGGGTTGGAACTAACCACTGAACAACCTTTCCAGCCACATTGTTATAATTCATTGACATAACTGAAAATTTAGTATAGTATTCTTTTAATTTTCACATATAGCTAGCAATATAAAAAAATTAAAAGTTACTTAGAACTGTAAATCCATTGTGTCCTGAGCCCCAATGTCTTCAATTTATAATCCAGCATTTATTATTTTGAGTGGAACAATGCAAATAAAATATAATCTTACTTTTTATTTTTTTATTCTTTGGTTTTTCAACAAAAGATTTCTCTGTAGCTTTGAAGCCTGTCCCGGGACTTTCTCTGTAGACCAGATTGTCCTAGAACTCAAGAGATCTGTCTACCTCTTCCTCCTGAGTGCTGGGATTAAAGGCGTGTACTGTCACAGTCAGGCATATAATCATGTTTTAATGCTAAAATGTTTGTTTATTTGTTCTTTCCTAGTCCAGGTTTGTTTTTATTTTATTTTCTTATTGTTTGTAGAGACCTGTTTATTTTCTAATGAGAGAGAAAGAAAAGGCGTGAATTTGGGTGGGAGCAGCAGTAGGGAGGATGTGGGAGGAGCTTGGAAGGAAAAACCACAATCAGAATTAGTGTATGAAAAAAACCTATTTTCAATAAAATGTGGAAAAATGTTAACTGTTTCAATATTTCTATACACAAATATATACAAGCCAGATTGCCTAAAATGAAGCTTATTATAAATTATCATATTACTTTATCCTGCATAAAAATATGTAAATTCCCTTTAGCCGTGAATAGCTAAAAATGTTTGTTCCTGAATGATTTAACTGAGCCAAGTAAGTTAAGATTACAGCCTTCACATTAAGGCAGATATGGGTTTCATGGTTATTTATGGCAAGATATCTTTGTTACCTTTGGCAAACCTGCATGAGCACCAATGTCACTGTCACCTCACTGAATTAATGAACATGATCCACATGGCAGAGCTTCTCTTGTCACTGTGCTGTCGCCCTATGCCTCAGGCTTGTTCTGTATGGGATCCTTCATAGGCAGCAAGGAACACTCTAACATGCATGTCACCGTTCTTGTGCACCATGCTGTAGGAAAGGCATATTGGTAATTAAGGAATAACTTTAATCTAGAACGAAGTTACATACTAACAGGATAAATGCTTTGCTTCTGAGATAGTGAATGCCATTAGTAAATTACATTAACCTTGAAGAATATAGAGGACAAGTCAGGCTCCACTGAAAGAGAGATGTCACCTATACTGAAGACGACTTTCATTTCTCAACGGATAAGAAGAAACACCCGCGATGGAAGGATGCAGCAGTCATAGTCTGAAGCTGTAATAAGTTGGATCTGACAGTGCTTTTGAGTTTCAACCCTTTCACTCAGTTCTGTAGATAGAGGATGAGGTGTTTATCCTGTTGTAAATGGAGGCAGGGGCACGGTGTGGCACCCTTGGAACAATCCACTTAGTGTACATGGAAATGACCTACTTTATTTTTGAAAGGAGGCATCAGTAGCGGTTTGCATGTCAACAACAGCCAGGAAGATCATCCCAGTCCAGGTCCCTCCTGGAGAGGAGTCTGCTCAACAGCAGGGAATTTTCTTTCAGCAAGAGGATCATTCGATTTTTGTAATCCACATCCTTTGTTAATTGATAGGTCCATACAATAAAACCGTAATGTAATGATTGCCTCATGTTAGAAATTGTTTATTATAATTTTTAGCTCCACTCCAGTTCACAAGAGCTACTTATTAAAGACGGAAAACTCAAGAAGTACCAAATCTTATGACCAGGAGACAATGAAGAGATAGCACCAAGTTCAAAACCGTCTTAATATCCCTCACTTGAAATGCTGCAAAACTATCCGTGTCCAAAATACATTTTAGCATGTCAAAACTAAATAAAATGCATTCTTAATTTCAATTGCTTAGCATTTCTCCCGAATACACTTTTTTTTTTCACCTAGGCTCCTCCTGTAATTCTTGCTTTCACTGCACCAGAAGGAAAATAGCATTTAATTCAAACACTCAGACTCTGTGAGTGCCTTTCCTTGGGCAGCAGAGCAAATGGCTTGTGGTTAGCTCACTTCTAGGGACAGTTTCCAAGGATCCAGCATCCCCGCAAAATAACAAGAATCTCGGAAAGTGATTCTCTCTGGTTCTTTCACACAGGCTCTAAAGGCCACTCACTCAAGAAATTCAGACTGGACCCCTGCTTTTGGGATGATGCTGGGAGCCCTGAATGCTGCTACAAGCTTACCTTGCTATGCTTTGCTACTGAGGCAATGATTACCATTGCTGCACCTCCTCCCAACCTAAATTTCTTCTGTTACTCAAAATCCTCTTTCCTTCCACTTTCGGCAACCCACAATTCCTCCTCCAAGCGCTCAAATACTGTATTTTCTCATCCTCAGTCAGTTAGCTGGCAACTCAACTGGAAGAGGACCACTCAAAATACCCTGGATCTTGAGGGAAGACGCTCTTGTGGAGACAGCGGGGGAGTGGCGCACATCCCTCCTGCAAAGGGTCCTAGCGCCATCTCTATGCCGCATCACTTTTCGTTTTTCTGCCATATCCACAGAGATTTCGTGAAGATCCTGGGAGAAAAATGCGGAGCCACTCAGCCTTTCCAGTACTTGGGGAGCGGAATAATCGCAGTAAAGCTTTGCCGAACTTGAGCGCGGAGCATGAAGGAGAATCAGGGCTCGCAATAAAATAACAAAATAAAATAATCAAAGAAACCGTCGTGGCAAAAGTTTACTTTCCTTTCTTTTCCCCCATTAGCAATAAACTCCTGCTCTCCAGTCCAGGTAAGACAAATTCCAGAGCATGGATTCGTCGCGGATCTCTGACTGCTTCAAAGAGAAAAGATGATCTGGCTTAGTGCGCCCAGCTGCGCAGTAGAAGGAGATCCCTGCCTTGAGCGCAGCGTCAGTTGCCACAGGAACTACAAGGAGAACTACACCACTATTTCTGCCAAAATACTGGAAAGAGAAATGAAATGGGCTGGATCTCCCTCCAGGCTTCTAGTCTCTCCTCTTTCTACAGCTGACTCTTTGGCTCACTACCATCCAGTTTTTAAATAAAAGTATAGAATCCGAAATTAGTCCTGATCCAAAAGCTGGCCAACGCAAGTTCTTGGTCAATTCTTTGCAAAACCATCTAGGTGAACTTCGGTAGCTCTTTGAGACAAAGTTATGGAATGGGAACGAGGGAATGTCGCGAGGAGATTCTGTCCAGGATATGGTGTCAAAATTCTTCCTTTCAAAGGATGTCTGGGAGCCCCTTGCTTGGTGAGGTGCTGCGCGAATTTCAGTTCTCCACTGAAGATGGGGCGCTGGTCACCCTGAAGGGTGGAGATGGTTAGAGGATCTGAAGTCCTGCCATCTCCGGGTTCAGGGTTCCTGGAGAAGAGCTGACCACCGGGAAGAGCTAGGAGTGGAGATATGAGACCGGGCGGGGAGACAGGAGAAGGTAAAATAGACTTGAGGCCTCGGTTAACTGGAAAAGAGGTACGATGTCACCATGCTTTTCATTCTGGTAACCCCTGGTGCGGGCTCGCCTCTAGTTTTCGCCTGTGGCCTGTGGCCTGTGGCCGCGATCGTGAAGCTGGGCGTGCGTGTTGGGGCGCGCGCGCGGGGGTGTGCGTATGAGCGGTGCGTGTGAGCCGGGCGTGTGTGCGCGCAGTCCGCGCGCTGAGTGTGGCCGCCGGGACACAGCAGCCCGCCGCCCGCCCGGTGTCCCTCCTTTCCAGCTATTCAGCCTCCTTACTGGTCTTCCCATCATCCGCCCCTAACCCATTACGACCTCCACTCAAAGTTTCCTTGGCAGAGACGCCTGGGCGCAGCGGCTGGAGCCAAGACGCCGCGGTGGAGGGCGATCCTCGGCGTGGCTCTACTGCCTGCCGGCACCTGCTCTGCACCGAACCCGCCCGAGCGCAGGTTTTCCTACTTGGCGGGAGCAGGAGGAGGGGTGCGGTGGAGAGAGACAGAAGAAGCCTAGGCTCTTGACAGAATACCCAGCTTGGCTGCCCAACGCATTTGTGGGGTCACAGAAGAAAACTGGATCCGCAGCCAAGTTGCCTGAGCAGGAACAGGGGAGGTTTCCACTGCCACCGAGGTTGTCCCTGTCTCCGTCACAACAGGCATGAGGGTTTAGAGATGTCTTGGCTGCCAGGGCTTTAGAATTCAACATTTCCTCCCTGGCCCCTGTGAAAGAAAACGCCGAGAGAGCTGAGACAGGGGGGCGCCTGGAAGGAGACCCCGGACTCCAGTACGCTTCATCCTCCTTGGCTTTGGATTTTAAGGACACGAAGGGACACCAACAGCATCTCAAGGTAAGAGACGACAAACCCGCTGCTTGAATCTCCAGAGAGAATAACTTAAAATACATTTGGGGGGATACGGTGGGGGTTAAGGCAAGTTACGCGGAACCCCCTGGCTGTTGCCACGCAGCTGCACAACCCGCGCGAATGGCTCCAGGCAGGCAAGTGGAGGACCAGCCAGTACAGATGGTTGAGATCCAGGCGGCATAAGGGAGTGTCCTATCCTCACACTTCTGGATACCTATTGGGAATTGCATCTGGGGCTGGTTCCTCTGTCCAGGTTGATTTACATCTGGGCTTGGCCCCTGTTTTGTTTTTATTTTCTATTCTGGAGAGGTTTTTTCCTTAACCCCGTACACCGATTCCCTCTTTGCGATAGGGAGCTGTAGGCCCTGGTCAGGAAGTAGATTAGGTGGCTGGCCAGGCTGGAGTAGGCGGGCGGGATGCGGGAATCTGGGAGTCCACGCGGCCACCGAGTCCGCTCCCTGCAGCCGGCGTCGGAGCCCGGGCGCAGCGGGTCGGCTGCGTTTCGCTTGGCCTCCGCTAGAGGCTCCCAGCGGGCTCGGCGGAGCGGGTGGGTGTGGGGGCGCCGGGCGACCGAGGGGCAGCTTGAGCAGAGAGCGTGCCCGCCGGGTAGCAGAGGCGGCGCTGCAGAGGGGGGTCCAACTTGGACGGGTCGGTGGACTTGAGCCCGAGTCTCCGTGCTCCTGCTAGTTTGGCGCCCCGTCGCCGGGACCCGAGCCGGAATCCAGAAAGCTGTGCTGGGATCCAGAGCCACTTCGGGGAGGCAACAATAGTCAGCGCTCTGAGGGCAGCCCAGGAGGTAAAGCCTATCTCTACTTCCAACCCTACTCCTGTTCTAGGGAAATTCTCTGGGCTGGTATTCAGTTGGCACCCAGGGAAGGGTGGGGGTAATCTGTGAGGTCCCTGTCTGCTGTTCCTTTCCTTCTTCTCTCTGACGTTCTGGGGTCTGTGCCTTCGAACTAATCCCTGTTTCCCCTGCTACTCTGGACAATTGCTTCCTTTAAGGGCAAGTTTTGGTTGTGTTTATTTTTAATATTTTTTTCTTAATTTTTTTGTTGTTGGTGGTGATGGTGTGTGCAGGATGGCTTTCTGTCACTCACTGCTGGGAGCTCAGCAAGGCGATCTGCTAGGTCCCCTCTGAGCTGCAGTGGACCCTGAGTGCAAGACTCAAGGGATGGGGTGTGGTGACAAAAGAGAGAACCACACCCTCTGCCTTTCCTCCACCTTCCTCTTCACCTGCTGGTGGAGTCGCCCCATTCAGCATTTTACTGAGCTCCTTGCCCTAGGGACTGCCTCTGCGAACAGAGCAGAGCTGCTGAATGACTTGGAGACGGGAAGAAAAGATGAGTAGGAAGTCATGGCCAGAATATCATGGGGCAGAACGAGGGTGAAGTTAAGGCTCCTGGGAAGGTGTGTGTGTGTGTGTGTGTGTGTGTGGGGGGGGTTATTGGGAAATAGCTTTGAGTTCAGATTATTTGATGAAGCAAGGCTTTCCACATTTCACAGTGCTCCTGACATTTTCCAGTATGTTCAATGCACTAACAAATATCTCTGCTAAGTACTGACTTGGCCATGGTGGCCACTGGATATGTTTGATTGTTGTGTATAACCCACAGAAAAGTAAATGCATATTTAGAATACTGTGCATACTTCAAGAGATTACTGTGTGTCTGTCACAATGCTAGAGATACATTTTCCAGTGTGCTGTGTAGAGTTTGGGCTTCTCACATGTGGTCATTTTCTACTCCAACTCAATTTTAGAGTGCACTAAGGGTGGTTGTTACACCTCTCGTGATATTAACCCTCTAACGGAATAACACTCCAGAAAGGAAAAAAAAAATAGCTTGATCATTGTATGTTCTTGGAATAATAAATAAAAGCCAAGATCTAGCAGTTATGATATACCAGGACACATGATGAAAATGAGAGGAAAACCTGATTTTCAGAACTGAGAAGCCATGGTTAACATTTTTTTAAAGACATCTTTGTATGGGTGCTCTCACCATCTTTATTAGTGTATATTACTTGCAATGCCTCTGAAGTGTGAGGCAGACAAAACTGAAGCACTTCCTGATGCTGAAAGCCAGCGTATGTATTGGGATAGTACCAGGTATTTTCACCTTAAAGTTCTCAAGTGGAGCAACTGACTGTTGATGATGAAATGGTTTAGTTATCATTCGTGTGGAAGACATCCGTTATTTACCCATTGATAAATCTATATAGGGAAGTTAATTTTTCATACAATAGCTGTATTTTAATGTCAATGGAGGCTAGAAAAAATATTGATGCTTTATATTGCAGACTGTTACACACCATCATCTAGAGAGCGTCTATATCGTTTTTCAGGGGATTAAATACCTTACCAGGGTCCCAGGAAAATAGCCAGTTCTTAAAATACACTGTCCTTAGAAATTCTGTGACAAACACAATGATTGTTACCAGTCTACATAGTTACCTGCATATACAGATACACAGCATGTATTTGTAGAATTAACTGAAAAAAGTGAAATTTAGGGTTCAGTTGTCTTTCTGAAACACATTTAAGGCAAAAGAGCTTTTTATATTAAAAACCATGTTTGAGGTCTAAAATATTTTGTGTTTCATAAAATTTTATTGAGTCAAACAAGTGATTCTGCTTTGCAATCTCGAATTAAGTTTTGAGGCACCATCTCTAAAATATTTTCTCCCTAGTGCAGGCTGTTTTAGAAAGGACCAAATATTGAACTCTTGCAGGGATGCTTTGGAGCCCAAAATGGCCTGGGTCCTATGAAACTTCACATGTAGAATCAGAACTGATAGGAAGTTGTCACAAATTAATTGGCTTGATGCTTCAATTAAAAAATGATTATGATCTGGCTCTGGTAGTCATTACGGTTGATTTCCTTTGGTCTCCAGATATTCTGGGAAAGGACTCTAGGTGGAAATGTTTTCCCGCAGTACAGGGAGAAGTGGTCGCTATATGCAGACAGGCTTGGCAATAACTGATTCTCCAGTCTGGCTTGCTTTTTATCCACAAGGCAGCATGTTAGATGGAAAAGAAAATCAATTTTCTGATTTTATATGAACACTTCCCCTCCCCCCTTTAAAAAAAAACCTCACACTAATCTTTTTATCATTTTGATGAGACGATATGTTAGCAAGCCACATCCTTTAATGATTGAGAGGCTACTTCAGCATCACAAGCTTTAAGAACTGGTTAGACACAAAACAGTACATATCATAAAGGGAAAAATTGAATTTGTAAACCATATTTGATAATCAGATAAAGTAGAGCACTACAGACAGGTGAAATTTCAGGGCTCAGCCTTACCTCTCTCTGTATTCACCTTTGTGATTTCCTTTCCTTTTTTTGTTTTTTTGTTTTTGTTTTTTGTTTCTTTTTGATGTGCATTTAAGAATGTTTCTATCTTCCTTTAATTTATCTTCTTCAGAATAAAATCATTATGAGGTATTTTACTATCAGTAGCTCTTAATCCATTTTTACATAGGTGCCAGTCGCTTGAATGTCTCCTTCATTGGGCAGCGACCACTTTGGAAAGGAAGAATGAGTAATAGTGGGGATGAATGGGCTGCCGTGGAACTTTGGTGTTTCTGCTTCCAGTGACTTTCCTCACAATAACCAACTGTGCCTTGTTAATCATGAGCAGATTGCTCTTGGCGGGGCCCCTGCTCTGAAATTACTAGTGACCTTTGGGAAACCTTAATTCCAACCATATATATTCATACACACATCTTCGTGGTACCTATAACTTTATCTTTGTGTATGCTTAATATGACACTGGTTCCAACTGTGATTTCTTCCATTAAAATTATGAAAGTTATTCAATATCCATAAATACTTTTATAGTAGTTAGCTTCTGGACTGTTCGTTCAGTAGCTTAATCTATAACATTAAACTCAAGCTTCTTCTAGCATCTTAGTTTTTACAGTAGACCTAGCCATAAGAAATCAGATGTCCCCCTTCTCCTGTTTCATTTTAGTGATTTCAGCACCAGGAATGTGAGTTATTTGTTTCTTTTGTCTAGTGACAAAATTAGCAAGAAACTAGCAGATATTAATGAATTCTGGATTTGAATAAAATTTTGAAACTTCATTGGCATACTTATGTGGTCTTTGTTAAATCAAGAAGACCATTAGGATTTGTAATAGGAATATAGTTTTATTGTAGAATATCATTTTAAGATGCGTTACATTTTTTAATGCTGTGGAACATTTATTTTAATGATACAAAGATATGTTGCATTTTTTTAATGTTGCATTTGTTTAACTCTGTGAAGCTGTGTTACTTTACCTGCCTAAAACACCTGATTGGTCTAATAAAGAGATAAGTGGCCAATAGCAAGGCAGGATAAAGGATAGGTAGGACTGGCAGGCAGAGAGAATAAACAGAGGGAGAAAAAGAGAGAAAGAAAGAGAGATCAAGGTATGAGAAAAGAAGGGTACAGCCACCCAGCCACACAACTAGATGCGGAGTAAGAGTGAAAGTAGGGTTACAAATAAGAAAAGAAAAGAGCCCAGAGGCAAAGGCAGATGGGGTAATTTAAGTTAAGAAAAGCTCACTAGAAACAGACAAAGCTAGGGGTGGTCAATTATAAGAAAGAGTAATATTCTCTGTGTGATTTATTTGGGAGCTGGGTGGCAGGTCTCCCAAAGGATCCAAAGAGCCAAAGAGTAAAACTCAACAACACATTTTGCTGTGTTTCTTAGTTACCTTCATTGGTTAATATTAATCTCAGCTCTGTTTATTAGCTGTAACTGTATGTCAGATATCATTTCCTTCTTTTCAGCTTTGGATTCACTGTCAATATGAGTTTATTTTCATTATAAAGTGAGTAAGACTAAATTGAAGCCTAGAGGTCTACAGTAGAGAACAAATTTCATTTTGTTTCAGATAATAGAACATTACAGCAATCTGTCCACAAAGAGGGAGTTATCATCTTCACAAAATTAATAACCAAATTTCAGCATAGCAGAAATCGACGTAGACATTTACAATTCCTGGCATATTTCAGCTCTAGATGTGGCGCTACTGAGTTGGTGAAGTGCATTCTAAATTGCACTGCATAAGAGGACCTGGTATCTTCATACAGTTTCATTCTAATATAAACTATGGTTAGCTCTAAGCCATCTACCTAGTAGCTGGCACAAAAGGAAAAGCTAAGCAAACACAGTGTATTGCTCCTGGTGTTTCCTGGGAGTCACAAACATTGCCTCTTGGGGAATGCCAAGGTATAAAACACTGGGCTCCAATGCTCAAAAGGGAGGTGTTTTTATCATCCTAACATTTTTTGTTGTACTTGAGTCACAAATGGACACACATTCTTATATAATTCTCTCACCCTGCAAAGGCACAAGCATATGCATGCATATGGGGGAAGGGAAAGATAGTGGTTTCTGTAAAGATAAATGATGACTAGAACCTGCTCATTAAGCTTGTGGTTATGGTTTGCATATAGTTTCTTTTATGTAATTTCACTTGTAGGTAGTCACAAAACCATAGCCTTGTCCTCAGTTGGTTTCATTTATATTAATTAATATTTGAAAAGATGTTAATATTAACATGATGTCTATTTTATTACTTGGCATTTAAGGTATATATGATTTTTCATTTTTTTATTTCAAATATACATATAATATGTTTCGGTCAAATTACTCTCATTCTGCCCTCTTTAATTTCATACCCATCTCTCTCACTTTTTCCTCCTAAATCCATGTGCTTGTTGTTTGCTTGCTTCAACCCACTGAGTCCTTTTAGTGCTACCTGTATGTGCATGGGTATGGAGCTATCTACTGCAGCATAAGTGGTTAAGTCCCAAATGCCTAAAAGAAACTGGTCCTTCTTCCTGTAGCAACTGTCATTTGTCATTAGCTCCTCAGGAGAGGTGCGACTTCATGAGACCTTCCTCCCTCCATCCTGGGATTTTGGAATGCTTGATTTTGGGCAGGCCTCAAACATGCGGTCTCAACCTTTATGAGTATACATGCGGAATAATCCTTGACATGTCTGGGAAATGGGGTTTTGGTGCAGGCAACTGTTCCCTCTGAGGGTCTTCTTTCTTTCTGTCCCCTCTTCTCAAGTGATCCCTGATTCTGCAAGGGCTTGGGGAGTGTTTTTATAGACACCTAATTTAGATTTGAATATTCCAGTCTATTAGTATTTGCATGTTGACTAGGAAACTAGAAATGGACCGTGAGTGAAGAACTTGTCTCCCTTGGGTATCAGATATGAATACATGTATCAAGAGATGTAGCGTTAGCATCAGATTATGGGAGAGAACATGGAACATGTGTCTTTCTGAGTCTGTGTTCTCTTGCTATGACTGATTATTTCTAGCTCCATTGATTTAACTATGAGTATATATACCTTCATTTTCTTAAAGCTTAACAACAATTTATTGTGCATATGAACCATACTTTTATTATCTATTCCATCTTTGTTGGGTATTTAGGCTGTTTCCACTTTCTGGATATTTCAAATATAGTATTGTTAAACATAGTTGAGTAGTCATCTTTGTAGTAGGATCTGTAGACCTTTGGGGACATTCCCAGAAGTGGTAGAGCTGGATCATATGCTAGGTCTATTTCTCGTTTTTGGGGAACTCAACTCTGATTGTATGAGTTTGCCCTCCCAACAACAGTAATTAAGTGTCTTTGAAGTGTCTCTTGTCATTTTAAATCATATAATCTTGTTTAATAGAGAAAACAAGTTGATAAGAACCAAATAGACTACCATCAAGTTAAGAAAATACTTGCTAAGTATCTGTTATTTACAAAGGCTAGCTAAATATTTGGTAAGTTAAAGCTTGATAATCATTTTGATATCTACAACTCTCTACCAAATAAAACAAATAAGCAAAAAACAAAAATGGATGGCTGTGTCACCAGGTAATTAAGAGTAGGATGATATAAGAGTATTCTGTAAAAGTTTTGTAGAGGGTTGTCTAAGTTAGGCTTTCTACTGTTGTGACTTAATACATGACCAAAAAGCATGTTGAGGAGAAAAGGTTTTATTCATCTTACACTTCCACATTTCTATACATTATTGAAGAAGTCATGAAAGAAACCCAAACACAGCAGGAACCTGCAGGCAAGAGCTGATACAGAGGCCACGGAGGATTTTGCTCACTGGCTTGTTCCCAATGGCTTGCTCAGCCTGCTTTCTTATGGAACACAGGACCACAAGCCTAGGATGGTACCAAGCACAGTGGGTTGAACTTCTCTCATTGAACACTAATTGAGAAAATGTCTTACACCTAGATATAATGGAGGGTTATTCTCAAGTGAGGCTCCTTCTTCTAGCTTGTGTCAAGTTGACACAAAACCAGACAGTAGAAAGGGTTTATTGAGAGGACTAATATGGGGTATAATTTAAATCTATGCCCTTAATAATAATCTTAGCAGCGCAAGTAAACTCAGTAATAAGACTGAAGAATTGGGAACATATATATATATATATATATATATATATATATATATATATATATATATATCTTAATTTGGTACCAGATTTGAATAGTATGTGCAGAAATTGATATAATCAGAAACTGTTAATACTCTCTGGAATACAATTTCTATAATTATTACTTAACCATCTATTCAATAGCAAATGTTCATAACTATTGACCTTAGACTTCCCTTTGAACAAAGCACCCTCAGAGTTGCTCTCCTGAGTCTCTAGTGACCCACTATGAATACACAAGAGGAAATGACTAGTGTGAATGGCTCCATAACTTCAGAAGACATCATGTTTGTGCACAACACCTCCTCTACAAAGCCGGCTGTGAATGGATAAAGAGTGTAAAATCCAAACTCTGGGAAAGTACTTAGCAATTAAAAGAAATAAAGTCAAGACAAGCCACAATTTAGAAAACCATTAAACCAGTATATTCCATTGAGGAAATCAGAAACATGGCTATTGCATGGTTTTGCTTATATAAAACATACAAAGAAATGTATCTGTAAAGATTGTTAGTTGTGTTTGTCTGGCAAAGGGGGATGAGAGTGAAAATGGGCATGGCAAATACTTTAGTGCAGTTGAATCTATTCTGTCATTGAATTGTAGTGAAGGATGCATAAATATATTAACTTAGTAAAAATTTTTCAATTATTCACTTAAGTAAATTTAATGACATATACTTTATTTAAAAGTTAGTTTTAAAATGTACAAACTCAAAATAAAACAGGACATAAAAACTTTTCTCTAAAGTAAAACACTGATACAAATGATATCATTATAAAATCCCTCTAACATTTAAGAAAAAAAATACCCATTTCACCCAAATGAGAAAATTTTAGATGCTTTATTATTGTAAGTTGATTCAAAGATCAGCATTGCATTTATACCAATATCATGAAGCAGTATAAGAAGGTTACAGACCAATATCTATGAGGAAAATAGACATGAATACTATTAACAGAAGTAAAAATGCAAATATTAGCAAAATTTAAAGAGATAAAATATTATCGACAACTTGATTCATTTCATAAGTGAAGTGGTGGCATAGCATTAGAAAAGAAATAAAATATTAAATAAAAACCAACATACAGCTAATGCACTAGGAAAGAATGAAAAGGTTTGAGAAAATCTGACAATTAATTAATTGTGCTGGAGATTGGATGCATTAGTATAACTCATCATAGGCAAGGGATCTTTGCTGAGACTACATCCTCACACCTTACAATAATTCTTGGAATACCTCCTTTCAAACTGGGAATACAATGAAAAGCCCATAATGTTGGTTAGAAAAAAGTAAAATAAGAGTAGAGTTAATATAATACTTATGATATTATATGAAAGCCAAAATGTCTTTCCTCTGATCTTGGAAAGGAATCAATAAAGAGCAGGTACATTAAAAGGGAGATATAAAATCACCTTATTACAGTGTGAAAGTTTGAAAATAAGATGATCCACGTGCCCAGCAGCGATGACCAAGATTTGCACTGTTCATGAAATTGGTGTTGGCTTAAAGGATGTTGAATGAAATCATTATTAAATGCCATTATGGATAAATCTCTGAGTTCTATTGCAATAATAAAAAATTGTGGTTGAAGAGCAACAGTTAATATAAAATTGTTCAATATAATAGATATTTAATATAAATTTCATGTGTGTTAAACCACAGAATTAAAAAAAATGCTCATAGGCTGTTGTGGTAAGAAAACTAACTGAGATAAACTAAACATATAATATAACATTGTGTTTGGTTGCATGAAAGAAAGAAAATCCAACAGTACGGGTTTATTTATGACGATTGAGACAGTTTCAGGAGATTCTCTAAAAGATACCTGTAACTGGTGAGCAAACACTAGTAAGCTACGTACGTAAACGATGAATCCAGATCATTTGTCTTTTCTACTTCAGCCTGTTTCCTTACATATCTAGAAATTTCAGTGTACTTTTGACCACATTAAATTCGTATATACTATTATTATATGCATTTCTCATTTGAAAGAATTTCCTTTATCCTACAAGCCTTTTTATGAAGAGAAACATTGTTCTTCACACTAGGAATTCACATTGTTTAAGGTAAATCTTTTTTTTTTCTTTTTTCGAGACGGGGTTTCTCTGTAGCTTTGGAGCCTGTCCTGGAACTAGCTCTTGTAGACCAGGCTGGCCTCGAACTGACAAAGATCCACCTGCCTCTGCCTCCCAAGTGCTGGGATTAAAGGTATGCACCACCACTGCCCCGCTTAAGGTAAATTCTTAAATCATTTATTTGATTGAAACCCTTTTCTTCATTTGTAGATTTTCATACTAAAGAAATTATATAGATGTATGGTTTACACGGTAAAGCTCCCGGGATTCTGAAGTTTGGACAGGGTATAAAGAAATGTTGCTGAAAAAGTAAGAGAAGGATGCTTTGTGGGTAGAAAGCAAGAATATCTAGACACAGAGGCTAGAAAATACTTGAGGATGGATGTTTTCTAATACTCAATTTGTAACTTTGAAAACTTTATATATGACTATTATTTTTACATTATTTCCATCCCTCAATTTCCTGTGTTTCCCAGGCCATCTTAAATTCATGACCTCTTTAATAGTTATCTTTAATGATTATTGTTACACACACATATATTATACACACGCACAACCTACTGAATCAGTTACTATTTATGTGCCCTACTAGTTTTATTTCAGTTTGTCACAAGCTATTGTCGTTTTGAAAAATGGAACTTCAGTTGAGAAAATGCCCACTAGATTTGCCCTGTAGGCAACCGCGTGGAATGCTTTCTTAGTTGATGTCTGATGTGACAGGAAAGTTCCCTGTGGGTGGTGCCACATATAGACTGGTGGGGCAGGGCACGGTAAGAAGGCAGACTGAGCAAGTGGAAGAGCGAGCCACCAAGTTGCTTTCCTCCAGGGCCACTCTATCAGCTCCTGCCTCCAGGTTCCTGCCCTGTTTGTGTTGCTGCTTTGACTTCCTGTAGTGATTGACTAGGATGAGGCACTATAAGCTGAAGTAAACACTTTTGTCCACAACTGATTTTCTTTATTATTATTATTATTAAAAATTTTCACCTCCTCCTCTCCTCCCGTTTCCCTCCCCCATTCCCCAACTTCCCCTCCCTCTCCCTCTCCAGTCCAAAGGGCTGTCAGAGTTCCCTGCCCTGTGTGAAGTCCCAAGTCCTCACCCCTCTATCCATGTCTAGGAAGGTGAGTCTCCAAACAGACTAGGCTCCCACAAAGCCAGTACATCCAATAGGATCAAAACCCAGTGCCATTGTCCTTGGCTTCTCCGTCAGCACTCGTTGTCCGCCACGTTCAGAGAGTCCGGTTTGATCCCATGCTCCATCAGTGCCATATTTTAATCATGGTGTTTCATCACAACACTAGAAACTTCAAGTAAGATAGTGTTGCTCCTCTGAAAATGTGTTCAGGGCTAACCCTTGGGCCTGGGTAACCTATCAGAGAGCTTGCCCATGGAGAAAACTGATTCTTCAATTGAAGAATAGACATTGATTGGTTTTGGTTCTTGGGATGGGTCCTTGTACTATTTCTCCATCCACACAGGGATATCAGTAAATGCTTTATATACTTACATAGTAGCAATGTCCTCAGTAAAATTACGCTTGTTAGTGTGATTAGAATGATTGGATTTCTTGTTCATGCTATTGAAAAACATTTTTCTGTTGTTGTTTGGTTAGCAATAGCAATGCAAATAATAATATGAAACACGGGTACACATGTTGGTTGTGGATGCTTCCTCTTGGATCTTTTCAAAGAGTAACTTTAATTATTTGTCCTATTACTTATGCTTTGAATATACTCCATCAAAACATTCCTTATTAGTATTGTCTGATATATCTTAAATATTATCTGCAAACATTAAGGCCCATATTAGATTATTTCAAACATGGTTTACATAGTTAATTTTAATTTTGCTATAAAACCCTTTCTCCCTAACTAAATTAGTGGGTACATTGTCTCTTCTTTCTTTTCAGACTTCTTGATTGTATTCACTGGGGAGCATTCTAACCCATATTTCTCTGCTAGTGATGGATGTTTGTGGGAGCTCAAGTTACAAGGAAACATTTGCATATGTGGTTGGTTCTGCGTTTAACATTCCCTTTATAAGAAGTTGAATAAATCCGCAATAGAAATGTCAGCTGTCTGAGAAACTATAATAAAAACATGTTATATTTTGCATTATACTCAAATGAAGTATGTATAAGATTAAACTAAATGTGAAATGATAAAAATTCTGCTATTTGCCGGTGGTTATGTAGCGTATAAAATACTCAGGTTTAAGTAAATATTGCAAAGAGGCAGACTGCATGTGTGTCCTACAAAGTCTGTAGCTTCTGGTTCTGACACCCATTCTTGTGCCCAAATCCCATTCTGACTGGAGATTGTATGGACGGTGGAAGAATAAAGCTAAAAGCATTGTTCACTCATTGAAAACAAAAGAGGTTTCAGTGATTGATGAACAGCTCAAGGGAAGGTGTGAGGTTTGATTCAATAGAAATTAATGGTTTCAGATTAAAGCTGTAGAATATGGATGATCACCAGATGTTCTGTCAGGAGAGATGGCAGAAAATTATGGAAGTTATTTGCATTTTGGAGGAGAGGGGGATAAAGCATATACCTTTCCTGTAGCTCTCCTTTATAAAGAATAAAGTGCATAGGTACTCCAACTATACTGATTGCTTTATGAGTAAAGTGGTAATAAATTTAGTTAATAATTTATACTTAAGATTTACATTTGGAACAGTATTCAAAATTGAAAAAATGTAGGAGTTGTTAGTAAAACAACTCAATATTTTTACATATATCCCCAAGGCATTGTACACTGACATTTCTTGATATAAAAACGACATTCCTATATCAAGGGGAAATTTATATTCATTCTTTAAAAACTAGCCTAGTGGCACCAGAAAACCATTGATGCTTCAAACAAACAGAAAATTTATTTTTAATGTTTGTCTTATATAAGTATACTTAATGGTGTTATTGTTACTACTAACTGTGTTAATTGACCTATATAGCCTGCTAAGGCATGTGATTCAGGAAGGTAAAAATTCTATTTTATTTATTATCATAAAAAACCTACTGTTAAAATATTTCTCTTTCAATCTTGATTTTATAATGATTGATTTGATTTTAAAAAAGATGGAGTTTAAATTATATATAAAACCACATTGATTATTTTTCTGATTGGTAAAGCTTGTGTATATTAAATAAAACTTAAAGATTTGATTTCAAATTCTGACTTTGCCACTGATTGCTTTTCACTGAACTTCATGTCTAATGTAATCTCCAGAGGTGTTAGTTTCCTAAGATATAAAATAAGGAACATAAACTTTCCTGTCTGGTGTACTCTACGTGAATATGCTAATCTTGGGGCAGGACATCGGTATAAAGTAAAATTCTATACTTAGTACTTATATGAAAGAATTTGTTCTTATATTAGGTTCATAAATAAAGATCAATAACAAAAACTTAAGTGTCATTACGTGTGATACTTTGTGAAACTAAATGGAAATTTTGCACAGAAAAGCAACAGCAAAGAAATAAACCTTAAATGTTTATTTTGGGAGATTTCCTTTGCCTTTAAATAACATAAATTCTCCAAATTTCAATAAGATTTTATTTTACTGGTTATGTAACAAGAATAACAATATAAACTAGATGGGTACCATGTAAAGATTCAGAGAGTAACATTTATTCATTTTTCTCTGTACAGATAGGAATTATTAAGGAAACCTTAGATTCTGTGTGACTACCAGATTTATCCTGTTTCAAATTACAACCAATCTGAAATAATAATCAGTACTTCTATATAGAATATTGATATCTTCAAGATGTCCTATTTTCTTCAAAAATCCTTTCTGTTTCACTAGCAGGGGTAAAAGTATAATTGAAGCTCAGAACTCAGACAGTTCCTGATTTAATGCTGCTATCTTCTTGAGAGAATCACCATTACTGTGTCCTGATGGTAAAGGGGTTGTCACTCTGTGCCAGAATCTAGTTTGTAGGAAATAAATTATGTTTTTATCCTCTGCCTAACATTCTTATTTGGCAATCTTAGAAAGCCTAATAAAATTTTCTGCCATTCATTTGCCATGATGGAGCATTGTCCAAGATGTTTTTGACTTACACCAGTTTCTCACAGAATTTTTATGTCTAATTTTGTTCGTATGTGTCTTGGAGAAATTCCTGGTAGTTTAGTAGGATTGTAACCTGTCTTTCCATTGTAGCAATAGCCAAGCACCTTACGGCTTCCATGAATCTTCAGGCTGTTTGTGTTATTTCCCTCTGAGTTTTCTGAAGGGATCCCAATAGTTTTGCTTTGCTTTGGATTCATCTTGAAAGACTGTTTTCTCCATTACTTTTACTTTGATTTTATATTTCTCTGTAGTTCATCATTTATAAGTTTTTATACATGTGCTTAAAAACTGACTCTGGAGACAGTCTTTCTAAGTAGTCCAGGCTAACCTTGAACGTGGTAATGGCAATCTGATTACTGTGTCAGCCATATGTGCTTCCAATTTAAAGAAATTTGATTTCTTTGCCTCCTCATTAATTCAAAGATATATGATATGTCTACATATTTTATTCATCATAAATCTTTGCAATCATGTTTTATTTACTTAGAAAATCCATTTTTTGCCTTGATTTGTGCTAGTTTTCATATAGTATACTTTCTTTTATATATCATCATCTGATAAATCCTAAAAGTTCATCAAGCTTAGTTCCAACCAGATTTTGCAGTCTCATTTACTTGGGGAAAGGGAATACGGTCAGCCTCCTCAGTATTCTCCAGTTGTCTCCCGTAATTTCTGCACTGAACTTCTCTGATATAGAACCTCAGAAAACAAGAAAAGGTAAAACTGCAATCTGCCTGGCTTGACTGAAATACACTTCTGCCCTATCATTGCTCTGGCTTTGGTAAGTTCTCTTTTTAAAGTGAACCTTTGTGTTTCTCAGGATAGTTTAGTAAATGTGAATGCCATCGAACTTGTCTGGCTATATACTTCCTGGACATGTGGTGTAATTAAACATCCTGGAAGTCTGTGTTCGTGAGGCCACATGACTAGTTCTAACCAATAAATTGTGAACAGACTAGCCATCACTGAAAGGTCTCAATCTTCTCTTTCACTCTGATATTGTAGTCAGTGACATTGATGGTCATCCCTTAGTTTGAGCCAATGAAATTTCAATAAGAGCCTCTAATTGACCTATACTAACCAAACATATAAGTTGTATAAGTAAGAAATTAGTCTACATGGTTTCAAGTAGTGAAGTTAAATAATTACTTGTTATTGCATAATATGGTCCAGTGGAGCAGAAAAATACATGTATTTCACAGATGGCTTCATTACAACTTTTAAGTACATTTTATGTGGTCTAAGAAATGTATTTTCTTTTGGCTACTCACACAACATTTGTCTTCTAGTTCCTGTAAATCTGGAAATCTATCACATCTGTTGCTATTACTCCAGTCCTCCGAACATTTTTCTTGAATGGAAGTTGAATCATCTCCCAGAAAGCATTTTCTTCCAAAATTATTACCTTCTTTGGTCTTCAAGAAATGTTCACAGAATCTGGCTTCTTTTAGGGAATGTTTATCCAGATCCTCTTTTGTCATTGTTATTTCAAGACTACACTTATTTTCTTTTAAGTACAACTTATAACTGCCTTAAAATTCTGGGTGGCATGAAAAGATCCCTAAGAATACTAAAGAACTCCCTACAGCATTGATTGTGAAAAAGAAAATCTGTCACATAGCTTAGACATTAATTGCTGTGTTTCTTAAGCTCAAATAGATCTTAACACTTTATATTTGAAGTGAGAATATGACAATGGTGGGATTTATAACATAAGCAGAGCCCTCTAATCCATAATGATTTAACTCCTAAACTTCAAATGGAACTAGATTATAAAACTAGATTTGAGCATCTTTCACAAATTCTGTGTAGATAAATCAGAACTTTCATTAAATATGTGGTATCTGATACCTAGTGATCCTAGGCTGTAGATCTCAGAAGAACCCGTCTTGTAAACTGCTGTTGTAGATTGTATTCCAGAGGGTTATTAGAATGTAATGTGTACCATTCTGCAGTTTCACCATGCTCATAAAATGAATTAAGAATAGGCTTTTCTACAATTGCAATCCCAGTTTCCTTAAAGAAATTTCTGATGACCTGTTTGATGTTCTAGTCTATTATTATTATTATTATTATTATTATTATTATTATTATTATTATTGCTGAAGTCAATATGATCCATATATAACTGGTTTAAATTCACTCAGTTCTTATTTAAGGCTACTTGGGATATTTCTACCCACGGTGCAAAGTGGGATTAATTAATGAAACTTTAAAAATGTATTTCTTCTTTCAGCATTCAGAAGACTCACACTTGCTGGCATTTTATACATAGATTTCCAGTGGATTTATTTGACTTCAACAATTAGTGATTCAGTTTTCAGAATGAACACATGAATAATAATACAAAACATTCCATTTCATGAAGGGAGAGCAGAGAGATAATCCATTAGAGCATATTGATAATGATAAATTAGTACTTTCAACTTGTGTCCACTATAGAAATTTAAAGTTAATATAACATGGATAAAACTTACTATAACACAGAGATATTATATTTTGTATTGGAAATTTAAGCAGGTTGAGACTGCAAAGCATTCTGGTGTGTTTAAGTATCATGGTAAATTTTCAAATATTATTTTCATATTTGCAGTAGTCTTTTTATAGTCCTTTTTGTGACAAACATGATCAAAACAATCTGAATGGGAGGAAAGATTTCCATAAAGAGACTTTTGACTCAATTTCTTTTGATTGACTGTGATATGTTATTATTGATGAATTTGAGCACTAGAATTATGTAATTAATTTAGACAGGAACATTTTATAATGCTATTCTATGCTTGTTTGTCATATGGCTGATAAATATGCAAAACTGCAATTTACTATCTGCCAATGAATTTTAGTTTTTTAAACTTCATGTTCATTAGAATCAGAGTATTTTTAGTATATAATCTCTGTATATAACTTTAGTAAAAAACTTTTCTCACTCAAATTATTTAACGTGTGATATTAACATTAAGTTGTTTAGAACATGATTAAGGTGGGTGTGCAAGAACCTATGTATGGTATGAAATTGTGCCAAATTAAATTCCCATATTCTAAAAATTAGTGCAAGTCATATTGAAGAAGCTGATGAGAAGTTTGCTTCAATGTCAGTATGCTGGAAGTGAAGCCGAATCATCATGGGCAAAGCATCTATGGGATTGATCGGAAAAGATTTGAAAATAGATGACAGAGAACACATGAAACCTTCTAATTTCGTTGTAAAACTGTTAAAGAACTCCCTGTCACCTGATGCTCAGAGCAGACTTATTGCAGTAGAAGTAGGCGATGGAAAATTTTGTTTCTTTCCCTGGAGTTTAGAAAGAAGAAGACTTATTACATGATTCTATTGGAGGAATCAAAGGCTAATGTCTGTCTGAAGCTGGAAATAGCAGAACTAATAAAATGAGCTGGAAGAGTGTCACTAAACTTCTTCTACCGTGTCAAATCTTGACTGGTGGGGAATGCAAGGTATTCGATATCAAAGAGTATGTAGCAAAGGACACCGGGGTGAGAGGGCATTAGAGAGGGGTTGTGTGCAGTGAAGAATGGCAGCGGCGGCTTTGAAGTGGATCATGAACAACAAGCAACTATGGTAGCACAGTCCAAATTGTGAGTGGTGCAGAGGTGGATATTTGGCAATAGACCTGGGAGCATGGACTGTAGAGTTAATAGAGTTTTCTCTGACAGAGCCAATATTTAATATAGCTAGTGCATAATTACTGGGTGTTATCTTTGCAGGCTTCCCCTATATTTCTTTACTGTCTTTCTAGCTTCGTAGATGCCTGAAATAGCAAAGTCTATGTCAGAAAAAAACAAACAAAAACAAAAACATGGAAGAGTGAGACAGAAAATGCCGGGAAGTCATTTGACTTCTATACCACTGTTACTCATATTTGAATTAGATTAGTTTCCAAGTCTGAAACAGGGAAGAATTAAATTTAAATTCTATTATGAAGAAAGTGTTGGACGTAAAAATAGACTTGTTATGAATACCTCAAAGACCCAAGGCCTTTGACTTTCAAGGGTTGAAAAGAGAAGCAGAATAAAGTGAACTAAAACACAAAACAGAAAAGAATGTTTATAGGTTTGCATTCCACTGTGTCAACACATCAAAAACCTGTTATTTAAGATGAATTTATATATATTCACATATTTTGTTTCACATTTTTTCATGATGTATAATAAGGGTTGAAACTTTAACAAAATAAATTAACAATATTTGTCAGGGTGATATTCATGAAACTGTTAATTTTTTTCCGTTCCTTTCCTTTTTTTTTTCTCAAAGAAACTCTAAAGGCAGGTTTTTGATATAAGAATATCAATTTGATTAACATATATAAAATCACCATTAATAATGACATAAACATTGCAAAAATAAATCCATAAATAGGGTTCTTGTTTCTTTTGTTCAAATCTGCTATATATTTTCATTTTGAATATTTTATCAAATCTATTAATTTTGTTTATATTTTCTAACTTTTTATGATGATTGTTTTACTTTCATAATTAGAAGACATAGTTTAAACTCAATGTTTAAAGCATTTTGAGCATCAGTTACAGAGCTTTAAAACTGTCACACCACATGAAGTTTTTATGAACGATATTTTTCTGATGTCAGAATTTCAGGATCTATTTTTTTTCAATAATAGAGGAAAAAATAAGACAGGGTCTATTAACTTTTTAGCCAACATAAATCTTATATATCTTTCCAAATGGTTACTTAGTCATTATCCTTACATACTCCAGATATTTCTAAGTACAATCAGCTGTGTGAACACAAAAGTTCTGTAAGTGAGGATTCAGACAAGTATGGATCAAATGTTTGGGAAAAAATTTCTTCTGAAGTGAATGTGTAGAGATATGTTCTTCACTATTTTCTTAGCCATGCAGAACAACTATTTACATTGTATGAGATCCTTGAAATATTTGAAAGATTATTGAAATTATATATTGTAGGCAAAATTTTTCTGTTCCCCAAACCACTTGCTCCCAAATAATTGGCATCCACTTCTCAAATAACTACACAGAGGATTATATTGATTATAAATGTTTATTCAAAAGCTCAGCATTTAAATAACTAACTCTTACACTAAAATTAACTCATATATCTTATCTATACTTGGCCACGTGGATTGGTACCTTTTCTCAGAACTGCTTTCCTTTCCTGCTTTCTCTGTGCCTGCTGAAGACTCTCTGACTCTTCTTTCTTCCAGCATCCTTTGATTATCCCAACTATACCTTTTGTCCATCTATTAACCAATCAGCTTATATTAGTCAATTAGAGTAATACATATTCATAGTATACAGAAGGATTATTCCACAGCTTTTCAACCTTTTTATAATTACAAGGGAGGTTTTTTTTAAAATGAAGATGTGCTTAGTTTATGGACAAATATCAGAACATTCTATAAATGGTACTTGAGCCTCTGAAAACCCGTGGAGTAGAGATTCTTGAATCATTCCCCAAGGAGAGCAGGGAAGAGTGAATTAGAGTGACTAAGCTAAGAGCTCTTTTCCTCACAGCAGCTCAATGTTGCAAGTACAGCAACACAAGTCTGTGAAGTTGATGCTAAACAGACATACAGGAGGTGTTACAGTGTCACAGACAAACAGCAAGCAGCTATGGGGCGACCATAAGCTCATCGTATTTGACTTGAGATGTGAAAACCAATAATTTGGGCAAAGAAGTGAAGGGGAGGATGTTAAGTCTTGGAAATACCCTGAGATGATCATGAAGACTGGAGAGAATGTCAACATTAAGTGTGAGTTGAGACTGTGTGGGTAAGGATGATTTGCCAGTAGACGGATGAGTGCTAAGTAGGTTGTAAGGATGTAAATTAGCTTCTTAGGATCCAGAGAGTCCAAAAAAAAAGGGCTGAATTCAGTGAGAATCAATGCAACTTAAGTCAGAAAATAAGTGGACCTAAATAAAAGTAGTAGTAATAGAAAAAGAGAGGTAGGTGTTATTAACATGTTAGAATGTGAATAATGAGGGCAAGGAGTAGCATCAGAAAAAAAAAATGGTGCTGATACGAATTTCTCATTAAACTCATTAAACTGAGATTCATGTATTTCATCTCTACTTGATTATCATAAGTCTTGGTTAAATTATATCATAGCTGAATTACTTTCTTGCTTACTCCAAGACTGAACTAATAAGAGTTGAATGTTCATAATAGTGGTAAATGTCTGGAATGTCTTTCTCTCCAAGAAATAATGAGTTTTATAAATTATTACATTTTCTATGTTAATGTTTAAAATCATGTAGAAGTTTTTTGCTTGTCAATTCCCTAATTTTTATTGCATCTGAGGGAGATGCTAACAGACAACCGTTCACTCCAGATAGGACACAACAAGGGAACAATGAAGTAATTGCACCAAAGTGTTGCCTGTGAGCCTGGATGTTTATTGAATTACTTCCATAGGAGATTCAAATGCAAGTGCTTTGGGTAAAGACCCATAAAAGCTGTATTCCTGGATCTCGTTGCAAGATGGGCAGACAGCTTAGTGGATAGGAGAGTCTCTTTTTCTCAGCAATTGTTTCTGTACATAAAACCATGTAGAATTCTTAAAATTTGTGAGATTTGTTTATGCTTTGACCGGTGTGGGTTTCATACACTTCCTGATCTTAGCGAGGTTCCCTTTTCTCCCCGGGACAGAATATTCCAGTTTAGTGGCAATCACTATAAAATACATACATGAGACCTTATAAGAATTAACAAAATATGCTGTTTCTTGGCAAATAATAGAAAGTGAACATGTGTGGCAGAACATAGAGAGACACATTCTCTGAGTTATCCCAGAACCTGTAACAAGGTACCTTACAGTTAGACAACGTGACTGTATTTAAGACCATAAATGCCTCTGGTGTCAATACTCTGAAAAAGGCCGAGAATGCACAACCCTGGGAAAGAAGGTTTGTGTCAGAGGAGGGTTTGCAAGGTACAGTCTATCAAAGTAGCATAAAATACAAACATTGTGCTGGTGCTTAACTGAATGGGGACAAATAAACACTATGTGATAATGAAAACATTCAGAGCACAGAGGACATTTCTGAACTGTTTTATTACCAGAATGTTGTTGTTTCCCAGGAATTGGATAAAACAATAATGGATTTTATCATTAAATTACTCTTTTCTGTGTGTATAAAGAGAGCAGATATTTTGCTCGATTATTTCATTATGACTTGAGCCAATATGACTTCCATAGAAGGAGTCTCCATTTTAATAACGTAGACTAGAAGGGAAAAGAGCAGTAAAGACTATCAATGCACGTCTGTGTTTAAAAGAGCTGAGCCTGGGAGACAAATAGATCTGAAAATAAATAAATAAAAGTGCCTCTTTCTCAGGTGGTTGTGTCACACGCCTTTAATCCCAGCATTCAGGAGGCAGAGGCAGGCAGATTTCTGTGAGTTTTTGGCCAGCCAGGTCTACAGAGTGCGTTCCAGGACAGTCAGGGTAGCTACACAAAGAAACCCTCTCTTACAAAAGAAAAACAAACAAACAAAAAAGTACCATTTTTTAGCTGCCCCTTGTGACAAAAGCTTACAATAATTGCTACTATTGAGACTGAGGCAGGAGGAACAAAGGTTCAAGGCTAGCCTGGGTAACCTGGTGAGACTCAGTCCAAAATCCAGAACATTAAATATAAGCCAGGTCCAAATAGTTCCGTAGCAGAGTACTTCTTAGCATGTGTGAGACTTCAGTTTTAATCTCAGTATTGGAAAAAGCATCTCATTCATTTTTCAGAATATGATTATACAAGCAAACTAACAAAAGAGTCATAAGATATTTTCAAGGATCTTTCATATTCATTAACAGGATGTTATACTCTTTAGAAGCTACAAAATTAGCTCTAAAATTAAGCACAAATTAATTAATGCGAATATAAGTATCTAATTTAGCTCGTTAAACCAATATCTTATAGCAAAAATTTTGTTATAAATAAATGTGGCAAGACTGTTATAAATAGTACTGGTTCCATTTACAGCATTGGTCCTGTGATTGGGACCAAAGAGGAAACTCCTCTTTGTATGGTTACATTGTTAATTGGATCAGCTGATAAGTACCTTATCTGAGGTTAAAATATTTTATATCAGTATTTTCATTACTTTAGTAAAAGGCTGGATTACCTGGAGATAGTATAATACTGACTTTAGAGTTGAACTCAGAAGAAAGCTTGGACGCCTTTATAAAATACATAGAGGATAATTTTAACTAGAGGAGGTTTTTTTTACACAGTTGTAGATTGGTGTTATTTACTACTATCTAATGTTATCTTACTTATACCCTGAGATTCTAACACAGATTCAGATACTTAGTGTTATAATGATCATTAATAGAACTGCAGAGGTAGCTAGCTGGAGCCTTTCCCACTATGCTACCAGCAGCACAGAGAAGCCAGACAGTGATGTTTATGGGAAATTATCTGTGCACTCTACAGATCAGGCAGTTTGCAAGCCTGAAAACGTTTGTTCAGATGGTAAACAAATTCAGATGTGATGGTGATAGTTAGGTTTAGCTCACCAAAATAAAGATGCAAGTGAAAAAGGGCCGCACCTGAACGGCCTGGAACTGAAACTGAATGAAGGACGTCAGGATCGAACATGCATACATACACAACTCTCAAGCTGCTGGTAGAAGAAGCCCTTTATTGAACAGCAGCACGGAGGTTTTATACCTAACCCAGCCAGGTGGGCCAACAGGTGAAGACCTCATCACCTGATCCTCTGTCAAGGCCAGGGCAATCCGTGCTCAGGAAGCAAGGTTGGTAAACAACCTGACACAGCTCTCAGAAGCTCAAATCAAAAGGGCAAGAAAAGGTCCCTAGTGGGGAAGAGCAGCTGGAGGCCAGGACTCCAAAGGGTCCCAACAAACAAGAACACTTATTTAAAGTCTTTGTGACCAAAGCAAGAACCATATACACTACGAACCGTTGTGTCTCTAAAAATACCTGTCATAATAAAATCATATACAAATAAGCCAGTTCTTGTAGTAGAGGCTTGGAATCCCAGCCAGGAGGGTTACAAATCCAAATCTAGATTAGGTTAAAGGCTAGTTCCAAAGCCCAGAGAAGACAATTTAGCAAGACCCCGTCCCCAAATGAAAATAAACAGACGGCTAGAGATACAGGACAATGGCAGGGTGTTTGGTTAGCATACACATGACTCCCTCGGCTCAATACTAGCGTCCATCTCAGAAAGAAAGAAAAACAAAACAAAGCTAACAATAAAATCTAAACTCTATACATACATCACAACCAAAATAAGACAATTAAAAATAAAACCCAAGTGACCACTTCTTACTCCTGAATAAAATGTAAAGCTATAATGAGCTCTGTGTGTAGTGTTAGAAATCCTTGTCATAAAACTTAGTTTCAGTGTTTCCTTACATATGCCAAAGTAACAGTGAATCAGGCAATCAGATCTATCTAACATGCTGAATGCTCTCAAGGAAATATGTTAATTTGTGTATTTCATTCTGACTTGATTATTGTAAGTCTTGCTTAAATTATATCATGTTTGGAGTGCTTTCTTGTTAACTTCAAGACTGAGCTAATGGGATTTGAATGTCTGCAGTGGTAAGACATGTATGAATTTCTTTTACTCCCAGAAATAATATAAGATATACATTTAAATCTACAACAGTGTAGAATTATTTTGCTTGTCAGATTCACCTAAATGGATAAGAAATAAGTATTAGCTATCTTGGTTTAAGAGACTTTATAGAATTTCTTTTTAATATCAAAATTAGCTTTGCTCTCTCTCTCTCTCAATAGAATATCAATAAACCTCGATTAGTAGTCTTAGAAATTAGTTAATTTCTATGTGTACTTAAAAATTGCTTACTAAAATTAAGGGTGCTGATCTTCTGGTTGTTTAGCACATAATTTGAGTGTTAATAATTTTAAACTATTATTTTGAACATTAATAATAAGAAAACCTTTCCATCCCTTCAAGCTCTAGTTCTCTGGTTGTTTATTCTCCACTGATAACACTTTCATTTTTGTGTTTGCATTACCTGAGATTAGCACAAGGATGTGTAATTACTGTGTTGACATTTTTCTCTGTCAGCTTTTTAGACAGTACCTCCCAGTTATATAAGGCAACAGAATCATTTCCAGGAAGTCTTTGAAAATAAATACATAAATAATACTACAGTTAATATTTTTAAGCAAGTTAGATTTTTGGAATAGAGGAATATGTTTTGAGGATTTATTTAATTCATCTAATTGGCAAGTGATCCAGGAGAATAATATGAGCAAGTAAGTTTGTAAAATTTTGTTTTAATGAGTATTTCAGCAAATAAAATATGTTTAATTATTATAATTGTATATTTTGTACATTTTATTTCACTTAAATAAACCATCTGTCTGATGGCTTTTTAATCTGTTGCTTGTGGTAACATTCTCTAGAGCATGACTCAATTTTGACTGCTCCTTAACAAAATAAAAAGACTTTTAAAAATTCAGTTCTTTTTCACTACTGAAGTATGAAGATATTTCTCATAAACTGGTACGACATTTCTTCGAAAATTGAAATGTGTACTTTTTGTTTTTGGATCATATTAATTAGAATATAGTGTACTTAAACAGCAGATGAGATGGGCTATGGATATGTCTATGCACACACATGCATATACACAAACAAAATACCTGTTTTAACTTTAGCATTTCTATAAAAAATAGATTTTTTTTTTTTTACTGACACAATGGTCCATAGTGTATATAGTTTTTTATTGTTTTGGTAACAAAGACTTTAAATAAGTGCGACAAGGACATGTGCTCAACTATGTTCATAGCAGCATTGTTTGTCATAGCCAGAACCTGGAAACTGCCTAAATGCCTTTCGACCGAAGAATGGATAAGGAAAATGTAGTACATTTACACAATGGAGTACTACACAGCAAAAAAAGATAATTACATCTTGAATTTTGCAGGCAAATGGATGGAGCTAGAAAACATTATTTAGAGTGATGTAACCAAGATAGAGAAAGACAATTATCACATGTACTCACTCATAGGTGGATTTTAAACATAAAGAAAAGAAAACCAGCCCACAAATCACAATCCCAGAGAACCTAGACAACAATGAGGACCCTAAAAGAGATATGCATAGATATAATCTACATGGGAAGTAGAAAAAGACAAGATTTCCTAAGTAAATTGGGAGTATGGGGACCATGGGAAAGGGTTGAAGGGGAATAGAGAAGTAGGGAGAAAAGTAGAGAAAAATGTAGAGCTCAATTAAAATAAAAAAAGTCACATAAAAATAGAAAGATTAAAGTAAAGAATTCTACCTCCTAAAAAAAAACTTTAAAGTAGTTTTAATGTTGATTTTCCTGATGGAATAGGATATGGAGCATTTAAAAGTATTTCTCACCCACTTGTGATTTTTTTTTTAGTATTGTTTAATCCTAAAGCCTAGCTTTTATTGGATGGTTTACTTACTTCTTTAATTTTCAGTGTTTAGCATTTTTGAGTCATTTGTATATTCTAGACACCAACTCTCTGATAGATGTATAACCTGGAAGATGATTTTCCTTTCTGTAGACTGCATCTTCACCCAAATGATGATGTCTTTTGTTATGCAGTGCTTTAATTCCACGAATTCCCATAATAGCTGTGGGTCTTGATGACTATGCTTACCAGGATCTTATTCAGAATATCTTTTCCTGTGTCAATGAGTTCATTTGTATGTGTATGGCCTTCTTTCCTCTCAAAAAGATTTGGGTTTCCTGTCTCCTGTTCATGATGTTCATCTATTTGGAGTTGGGTTTGCACTGAGTAAGAGATAAGAATCTAGCCTTATTTTATTTTTTTTTTTAAAAAACTATTACCTCTATTTAAAGAACAATTCTTAATTCTTTCTACACAAAGTTAATTATTGGGGAAATTGCAAAATATTAATAAAGCTCACATGTTACATAATGGTAATAACATTAGAATTTACAAGATTTATAATCTATAATTGTACTGTGCTTGCATAAGAATTTCCTCTTATAAGGAAGTTTATAATGACGTTCTTGGGAAATATGCATGAAAAGAAATGAATAGTTTCATCCTTTTAAATGTAGCTGTCTGATTTGAGCAGTCCCATTTGTTGAAGATGCTTAATTTTCTTCAATAACAAGTTTCCTTAGTCAAAAGTCAGACGGGTTTTTTAGGAACTGTGACCTTATAAGTGGTTCTTCATTTTTATTTAAAAAATAGTATGTATGTTTTTATGCAAGAACAGTGTTGGTTTTTATTACTGTAAATTTGTAATATAGCTTAAAATATTTAATGGTTAATAACACCCTCTGTGTTCTTATTGTTCAAGACTGTTTTGGATATCCAGGGATTTTTATATTTACACAAATAATTTACATAAACAAACTTAAAATAAGAATTTTAAGATTATTTGTTCAATTTCTTTGAAGAATTGCATTGGAATCTTGATGAGGGCTGTACTGAACTTGTATACTTCTTTTGGCAGGAGCCATTTCACTATATAAATTGTATCAGTACATAACCATGGCAGTCATTACATGGGCTTTTCTTCTTCAGTTTTTTTTCTTCAGTGTCTTAAAGTTTTCATTTTACAAGTTTTCTATTCCTTGTACAAAATTATTTCCAATATATTTGACTCTTGAGATGTAGATGAATGTAATCTTCACTTGATTTCTTTTCTAGTATGATTAGTAAAGAGGAAAGCTACTGACTTCTGCATGATAACTTTGTACTTTGTTTGGAGAATGTTTTTCAGATGTAAGAGTTTTCTTGTGGAGTCTTCAATGGTCTTTTGTATATGGAATCATAACATCATAGAAAGGTTGCTTTGACCTCTTCCTTTCCTGTTTGTTTCTCCTTTATCTCACTCTCTTGTCTGGAAGCTCTAGTTAAAACACAAGCACTATATTTAACAGCAGTAGAAAGAATGAGGTTCCTGATTTTAATGGAGATCTTTTCTCTGTTTCACGTGATATTCACTGTGGGCTTGTGTATTGCCTTTATTATGTCAGGGTATGTCTCCTACATCCCTAGTCTCTCCAGGATTTATATTATAAAGTGAATGTTGATTTTATCAATGGCCCTGTCCATATCTAATGAGAGGATAATAAGGGGTTTGTCCTTGTGTCTATTTATGTGGATAAAGCTGACTTGATCATGGTAGATAATCATTTTGATCTATTCTTGAATTTGTTTGCAACTAATAAGAGGTTTTGTGTTTATGTTTATCATGGAGATTGGTTTATAATTTATTTTATTGATAGCTCTTTATCATAGTGTCATTGCTATACTGACTTCATAAAAAGAATTTGGATGTGTCCTTTTCTTTTCTGTGTTATGGAACAGGCTACCCATGCTCGCATAGGTAATCCTATACCAAGAACATACAGGTAGTATCAAGTGGATTCATTGTGTTAAAAAATCACAAGGTTTAACAGAATGTCGGCAGGGGTAATAAGCGAAGATTTAGAGAGGATGAAATGAGGGTGGATTTCATTAAAATCTATTAAATGCTGGTATAATTTCTCAAATAATAAGTGTAATCAAATTGAAAAAGATTGTTGATATTAAATATGTGGCATTCGCTACCATCCTCTTACTATATGGATACCTTTGTTGAACATCCAATTAATGGACAGCACACATCCAGAAAGAGCAAAAAAGAAACATTAATTTTTTAATGGATTGTACTGTCAGAGTAGTATTTGGAAGGTTTTGTAACTCAATTTCAATTTAAGTGTCATGGTTAAAAATGTAGTTTATTTATTGCTTTCTACAGATTTTAGTAATTTGTAGTATAAAAATAATCAAAAATTGTCTGGAAAGCCTAGTTCATGTTTCTCAGTTGATAAATGAAAAAAATAAAATGTGAGAAAAGCAGTAACATTTCTCAAGTCAAAGAGAAGCAGGCAAAGTTTGGATATTTTCAGCAGAGGGAATTAGATTGACCTGGGAAATTTGTGTGAGTTGGTAAACTTGAACAAACACATTCTTTCTAAAGGATCTCGGGAGCTTGGTTGTTTGACATTAGGGTTTTGCACCATTTAGTGCCCTTTTATGCCTTACTTTCATCAAAACCTGGTTATGTTTTGAAATGAATTCTGTTTGAACCTTTCTGAAAATCTGTCTTGACTATGGCGTTTGGAAGTAATACAAATCATATTTACTTTAGAACAGTGAAGTTGCAAAATGATGAGTGTGAAGAGTTCTTAGAAGGTAAAGTTTTACAAATTCCCCTGGCCCTTCAAACACGATTGCTTTATCAACTTATATTGTCCAAATGTAGTAGAGAGTTTCTAAAGTCTACCTATTAATACGTAGTTTGAGTTCTCTTTCTAATTCCTTGATGAGGATTCGGTGTGTGATATTGTAACCATCATAACCATTACACACCTCTTCTCTTGATGTGATTGGGTTGTTCTGAGTGTACTTTAGGTGATGTATTTACAAAGTAAAGTATACAATAGTCTCTTGTGTGTGAGTACAGGTGACAAATGAAAGGCAGGAAGTGCCTTAATTATTCACACTTTAGAGCATCCGTGCCTCTTAAATTGCATCTTTGATAGACTTTTCATCAAGAAGCAAATTTTACCTTACCCCTCGAGGCTTGTCTTGTTACATATCATGTTATTCTGAGGCGTACATTTCTGGCATAAGCTTCAAACGGCCTGGCTTGTTCTGTTCTTTTGAGTCCTGGCTGTCCTAGTAAAGTATCCCTGAGCCTTCCTAGAGAAAATGCCTGTGGAGTCATAGCCCAGCAGCTTAGTCTGTTCTCAAATCCACCCGATCTATGAGTAAGTCCAAGGAATCCCACTGATCTGGGTCAGATCAGGCAGACTTCTACAGCTAGCCCTGCAGTCCTCTTATACTCCGGGGGTAAAAACAGAAAAATTGTCATTTTCAGCTGTTCTATCTTAGTAGGCTTATGGACATAGCAATGACTGATACGTATATATATCTAAATAATATTGTCAAGGTAGTCATTATTGCTATTATATTTTTGTAAGTTATAAACTTTTCGTAAAATGATTATTACATAGATCTGGCAACATATTTTGCTTGCATTATGATGTAACTGTTTTCAAATTCAGAAAACCCATTGGCAAAACAAAACAACAATATCAGAAGTAACCAGGAGAATTTATGGTTTATAAATGTAAAAATGAATGCATAAGATTTCAGATTGTGGGTTCTCCCAGTGATTCAGTTAACCACTTAAATTCTGGAATTGTACTCTTTCAGATGGATGCACATGTTCTGAGATTGTTACAAGCTTTCAACATCAACTTTGCTAATGATTCTTGGAAAAGTAGAAAAGTTTTCTTTTTTCCTACTAGTGTACTGTGTACTTCATGTGCTTTAAAATATGTCACTTTAGCAGCCCAAGTAAAGACAACTAAAACTTTTGTTTTGACCTTGGGAACACATTGGATGGCACAGTAAGAGATGAATTCAAAGTACTTTTCAATTTCTAGGACACAAAACATTGTCTCCTTTTCAAGTTATGTATTTATTTAGTTGTAAGTAACCACTGTTGGCCACTTGTTTCTCATTTGAACAACTCCTTAAAAATGAAAATGATACAATGTATTGTATTCATTCTGCAAATTTGACATCTAAGCAGTGTTTTCCTGAATATGAAGCACACTGAAGCTGTGCTATTTATGTAGGAGGATGCATCCTTGTCCAATTACTTTCTCTATCCGTGTTCTTCACATGGTGGTGCTTTAGATAAGAGCATGTTCCTTTGCTGCAATCTTCTTATTAAATTAACTTTATTTTCAAGAAGCTTTAAAGATGAAAAGCACTCCGGATGTTAAATATCATTTAAATATTATATGAAGTGATTCTGGAGTGTTACATTTGTAGTTGGTAGAGGGAAATGGAGAGGAGGAGGGATAGAGGGAGGAAAATGGAGGGATGGAGAGAGGGAGGGATGGAGAAATGGAGACAGGGAGGGATAGGGGAATTTTGGAAAGAAAAATAGGAAGAGAGAGGGGGGAGGTAGCCAGGCACTGTTTGCATGGATGGCTGAGAAACAAGTTAGCAGTTTGGGCAGCTGCTTTGAGTCAGATTCTATCATCATGTTCTGCTTTCATGAGAAAGCAAGAGCAGCATTAACTAGGAAGAGAAAACACCCCAAAAACTAAAGATTAACAATATATTTGAAAATTAATGTTTATTGACTGCCTATTCTATATGATCAGAATATCACCTTACTAAACATATGACATTTTTGTTGTCCTTCTACTAAGTGTCTCTCCTTACTTAGACAATGATTTAAACTCAGAGTCCTATGTGATAAGCCTAGGCCTACTCTCAGCCTGGCCCTCATTCTTACATTTGGGCAACAGACAATGATGAAGCTGCAATAGACAGTGATGCTCTGAGCCTGTCAGCTTGGCCAGTGAAAGTCCATTCTGTCTTAGCATGGAGCCCCAGTTTTTCACAGAAAGGTTGACCAGGGAGATTCAAGGTCATGACTCTTCATGCAATTTTTGTAAGTAGTTTTTACTTACGCTATTTTAGGTTTGAATGGTCCTGGCAGTTCATTCCCCTTCCTTGGATAACCTGCTGTTTTCAGCATTTTTTTAATCTCTTGCTTAATATCTTTCTGTGAAAAAATGATTTAAACCCTAAATGTGTTATACTTTTAAGAATATAAAATTTTATAAACGGATCTTGTTATTGACAAATGAGCCCTTTACTCAGATCTATCAAAGACTGACTTGGAACTTGTCAGCAGAAGGTAAAAAGATATTGTTCAAGGACAGAAGAAAAAGATGAAGGAAGAAAAGAATACAGATGGAGGTTTTATTTCCTCATTATTTTGCTTGGTTAGGAAGTATAATGCATAAACCAGAGAACTTTTACTGCCAAATTTTATATTCATGTGCTAAATTTGCCATAGGTAGAAACTGTCTGGTGTGCCTCTCAGTTTGGAGAGGTTGAAAACTGGTTCTCTTCTGGTTTTTCATTTCCAGACTGTCTGTAGTCACATCTCTGTATCTACTGACTTCTAGCCTGGACTTTTCTTCAGCTTTAAAATTGTCCTTTCTAGTAGTTCTTACAGAACCCTACGTCTGAGCCTGAATTTGTTATTAATACACTATCTCCTGTGTATATCCTCCCATCCCTGTACGTTTTGCAAAATACTCTTGAGTCCACATGTTCACGGAGCAAGATGAGCTGATACGTCTGAAGATACACATAGAATTCTTACGGTTCTTTTTCAAGTTGGTATGTCACTGGGAAAGAGATGGCTCTGAATGTTTTTAATTTAAAATTAGGCATATAAATACTTTTGATTACCAAGAAACATGTAAGTGGCATGGGCAGTTTAAGTGCCTTGACAGAGGAAACATCCTTAAGGTCAAATTACCTCATAATCAGTGCTCATTCTCAACCACAAAGGAATCATACCCGATTTTCACATCAATCCCATAAGTTCAATATCTTGGAACCATTTGAGGATTGAGCCTTTCAGAAGTTTTGTGAGTTGTTCAAGGCCACAGAGTTTCTAACTAGTAGCAGAACTGGTATTAGAATCTCATCATTCTAATTTCTAAGCTCTAAACCTTGGTGTTGCGTGAATCTAGTCTTGCATTTAATGCACGCAGCATGTACTTTGCCTCAATTATTACAGAGTATTCTTTTCATAGATGTTGACCCTGACTTTAAGAAGCAGACTGTACTCAGAGTTATGACATAAAGGCTACATAAAAAGTAGACAAATGACTTGAAAATTTTATAAGCTATATATATATCTTTATTCTTTGTAAAAAAAATTGCTATTTTATAATCTGTGTTTGGCTTTCTTCCATTTCATTCCTTGCTGCAACTTTGTAGTCTTGGGTATTCTAATAAAAGCTGACTGAATACTTGCTCCAATGGATCGACTCTGCTTGCTTTCCTTAGCCATCATTTTACAGAAATAGTGCAGTTTTCCAAATACTATCTGGAAACTCCAGACCTATTTAAACTAAAGGAATGACTTTTATGAAGAAAGGTGTAAAGCTGGAGAGATGTGTTCTGGAAGCCTTTATTAAAAAGTACATGACCAGGTAAGGTAAGCAACCTGAAACAGTGGGGCTTTTTAAAAATTTAGTGTATATATATATATATATATATATATATATATATATATATATATATATACCTTTTCTCATTTTACATACCAATTCTAGTTCCCACTTCCTCCCCTCCTTCCATTCCCTCTGCCTCCCCTTTCACCCCACCCCCATCCACTCCTCAGAGAGCATAAGGCTTCCCATGGGGAATCAACAAAGTTTAGCAAATCTCTGAGCTGGACCAAGGCCATCCCTGCTATATCTAGAATGAACAAGGTATCCCTCCAACGAGAATGGAGCTAGTATAATCTGTGGGGTAAATCCTGGTCCGACTACCAGTGTCCCCATAGACTGCTGCAGCCATACGACTGTCACCCATATTCATAGGGATTAATTTTGTACTATGCTGGTTTCCCCACTGTCACTCCAGAGTCAGTGGGCTGTTTCAGAGGGTATACCCATCATGATCTTGACACCTTTGTTGATAACATTCTTCCTCCCTCTCTTCAACTGGACTTTCCCAGTTGAGACCAGTTCTTTACTGTGGATCTCTGCATCTACTTTCATTAGTTGCTAGATGAAAGTTCTACGATGACATGTAAGGTAGTCATCAATCTGATTGCAAATTTTGTACTACTTTTCCTTGTCTACCTATTTATTGATCAGTTCGCATTTTCATTCATTCAAGTTTATAGAATATGTCTTTCTATAAAGTAGTTGAATTTCACTGCTTAACAGTAATCTGACTAAATTTCAAGTTTTGAGAATAAATCATTACAGAACTTCAAAAATAGTATTATAACAATGATGACTTGGAAATGTAATATGGGCATTTACTTAAGGCCCTCGTTAGTCTATGTCTCAGAATACTGTTTATTGTAAATATGTTCTAGCAATATACTTCCAAACTATCCACTTTTTTATAGTATGAATCTTGGAATCAGTAATGAGTATGTATAAATGCTCAGAAATAAATGGGGAAGGAGGTGGCCATTATACATAGCTCAAAGATGTGTTGAAGGTTTTCTAGGTTAAGTGAGACTATAACTGTGTTTTCTTAGGAATCAAGCCTACCTGGAGTCTTGTTTTGCTCAAAGGCTATGAATGAATTAAATCATTCTATAATGATAAAGGAAGGTTGGATAGGGGAGCACGGAACCACAATTCTTAGTTAAGGGACCCACTTTAGGGTGGGCAGGAGAATTGACCCTAGAGGGGCTCCCAGGTGCCCAAGCTGAGGTCCCCAGTTAGTTCCTTGGGCAGCTGAGGATAGGGAACCTGAAATGACCCCATCCTAGCGCAATACTGATGAATATCTTGCATATCATCTTAGAACTTTCATCTGGTGATGGATGGAGATAGAGACAGAGACCCACACTGGAGCACTGGACTGAGCTCCCAAGGTCCCAACGAGGAGCAGAAGGAGGGAGAACATGAGCAAAGAAGTCGGGACCACGAGGGGTGCACCCACCCACTGAGACAGTGGAGCTGATCTACTGGGAGCTCACCAAGGCCAGCTGGACTATTACCAAAAAAAGCATGGGATAAAACTGAACTCTCTGATCATGACGAACAATGAGGGCTGATGATACGCCAAGGACAATGGCACGCAGTTTTGATCCTACTTAATGTGCTGGCTTGGTGGGAGCCTAGCCAGTTTGGATGTTCACCTTCCTAGATATGGATGGAGGGGGGAGGACCTTGGACTTACCACAGGGCAGGGAACCCTGACTGCTCTTTGGACTGGAGAGGGAGGGGGAGAGGAGTGGGGGGAAGGGGAGAGGGGTGGGAGGAGGGGGAGAAGAGTGGGAGGAGGGGGAGGGAAAGGGGAGGCTGGGAGGAGGTGGAAATTTGTTTTTTTTTCTTTATTCTTTTATCAATAAAAAAAATAATCAAAAAAAAAAATATATAAATAATTATACATTATTAGTTTCATCACTAGAGGCAAATCTAGGTTTTCTGAGTCCCTGGAAATTATATACTTTGGTGAGTTTCTTTAAAAATGCTGATATAAGATTAGTTAAAAGACATCAGGTGGGACCAGACAAGGCAGAAGCCGGAAATTTGATTATCTATATTGAAATTTATCTTTGCTTATACGTGTTATCCCTTGCTGTGGAAGCGTGGGAAAATATATTTTATATCTTTAAAATTTCATTTTCTTTAGATAGCATATGTAATATCACACATGTCAATGATAGTTTGGTGTTAATATATAGGTATATCAGGTATTACCCTATAGGATGATTGCTTTTCAAAAAGATGCCATAAAGTAGTCATTCCTGCTGTTGTATGACTTTATCTTTATTCTCAATTATGTCATATATTTTAAGTGGAGGAAACACATTGTGTAGTACCTACCTCTACGGAATTTTTACCAGTGACCTAAAAGTTGCTTTGTTCATTGACCCTTATTTAGTCTTGGGGGCCATGTTCATCAAGCACTGCCAATTTCTGACATCTGTGCCCAGTTAGTTGTGACTCTGCCCAAGTTGACTGGCTTGTGCTGAAAGTGCTTAGCCCTTTTCTTGCTGTGCAGAGACTTTTATAGATTCAAGTTCTTAGTTATCATTCAAGTGAAAATTCTGCCCTCAGGGAATAGGATTATTAGATTACATCCTTCCCTTACTGCTACTGGTTCTTGTCAGTCTGTCAGAAAGCATAAGAAAAAATAATTATAATAAAAGTAAAAGTTGTGCTGGAGCTTGCCAGAATTTCAGTTTCATTTATGGAACATCTGTCTCTTTAACTTGACAGTTGTTTCATATTTCTGCATTTCGTACTAGTGCTCTCTGACCACCACAAACCTTAGAAATGAATTACTGTATTTTAACTTCTTTTCTTAGATGTTGAGTTTCCTGCACAGGCTATAATTAAACTCCCATGAGTATAAATTTAAGGACAGGCATACAAATTAAACACAATTTGCATAATACACCCTTGATATATACCCATTTAGAAATACTAAAAAGAAGCCCAGTCCTGCCAGTCCAAATCATGTGACTGTGCATATGAATGTGTATATGTGCACACATGGGCAAAATGATAGGGATGTTGTGGAGAGGCTATGCTGACCGAAACAGCGTGAGAAGATTCTCAGATTGTGTCTGCTTTTTCTTGCCACCTTTGCCCTTTATCCCTTTGGTATTAATTGCTTGATCCTCCCATTCTAGTAGCCCCCCCACACACAGACACCCTGTCTATTTCCCCTTTCTAGGGAGAACCCCTCACTCTCTTGTCTCTATTCTCTACCCTACTTCTGTAGTGATGTGGATTGTAGCTTGCTTATCAATGACTTAACAGCTAACAACATTCACATGTAAATGAACACATACTATATTTGTCTTTCCGGGTCAGTGTTACCTCACTCATGATGGTATTTTTTAGTTCTATTCATTTACCTGTGAATTTCATTATTTCATTTTTTTTAAATGACTAACATTTTGTTGTGTAAATACATCACATTTTCTTTCTCCATTCTTTGTTAATAGACAACTAAGTTGTTTCTAGTTTCGGGATTTTATACATAGCATGTTCGGCTTTTTAAATGGCATTGAAATTTAGGCCCTTGTTCATGTATAGCCAGTGCTCGTACACACAGATTCATTTCTACAGCCCCATCTACGAAGTGTTTTTCATTCACGTCCATACGCTAACGTGTGCCCTGAAGTGTAGTTTTGACATGACACTCCACAGATGCCCTGGTCTTCATGTGCTCCTTTTTGTTAAAAGTGTTTTAACTTCATCTAGTCATGGTCAGCAAATATGCAATTTTGTTAGACTTTTAAGCTTATTCTATCTTTAAAATTTTACTTTATTTTTTCTTTTTTCAAAAATATTTATTTATTTATTATGTATACAATATTCTTTCTACGTGTATGCCTGCAGGCCCTAAGAGGGCACCAGACCTCATTACAGATGGTTGTGAGCTACCATTTGGTTGCCGGGAATTGAACTCAGGCAATGCTCTTAACTGCTGAGGTATCTCTCCAGCCCACTACATTATTTTTTCTTATGTGTATACATGGTTTTCTGTGTATGGGTTTGTATATATGCATTTAGGTCCCTCAGACCAGAAAAGGGTATCAGATACCCTGGGTCAGAGTTACTAGTAGAGGTGACATGCTTGACACAGCTTCGGGTAATCAAACTTCGGTACTCTGAAACAGCAGCAAGTAATCCTCATGGTTGAGCTATGCCCTTAGCCCCAAAGCTTTATTCATAATAAATAATAGATGGGGTTGGTTGCCTCAAGGCATAAAAGATGTTTCATGTAACTGCACTCAAGATTATGTATTTTAAGAAATTTAATTGAAGAACTGAATGGTCTTCTTAAGAACTTGATTTGAATTAATGAAACAGAGACAATAACAGGAAACACTATCTTTGTATGATATAGTTTTATAAGTATACAACAAAAAAAAGAGTGAGAACTGTCAGACACAGTTGATTTTACTCTGTTGGCTAGCTCAAGAAAATTTATTTTGCCATTCTACCTTGTGGTGTTTGTGAAGAAAACTATCTAACATAAAACATCTTCCTATTTGGATGCCCTGAAGAGGATGAATGATAACTTCCAAGGCAGAAATGAAAGCTATGGTATTCAATGTTGTTCAAATGGTGTTCACATTCACAGGTATGCTGTGAAATAGATCATCCTATTTCATTCCAAAGCTTGCTCAAGGCAAGGATAGTGATTACTTTCTCATGTTTTATATTAAGTATAATATTTTAGATGTGGTTTTCTGAAATGGTTGATTATGTCATGATAATGAGAGGGTATCAGTTTGATGCCCTAGCCTACCTTAGACTAATGGTTTTCTTAAGCCAGTTGATATATCATTCATATATCTGTTTGCAGTTCAACATTCCTGGCACCGACACATGTGCAGAGATGGAAAGAAGGCACTTTTGAAAGACGACAGTGCAGGAAGTATTTGCAAGCATTTCAATGAAGCAAGAGAACTCACTGAAAGTAGATTACAAACTTATTCTCCTTTTATGAAATTTTAATTTCCTTCTTGTCCTAGATAGATATTCTAATGAATTACATAGGAAATCATATTTAACATTTATTTTATGAATGATTGCTGATACTTTCTTTTATACACTCCAAAGATTTCCTTTGAGACTTTCATGTAACTCTCATTTTTTTCCTTCAAGATATGTAATACTTTTTCACAAAGAAAGAATTCAAATAGCTACTGTCGTTTAGTAGATTTAAACTCACAAGTGGATTTCAAGTGGTAGATATTTGAGTCATTTGGGGGGAAGACAAAGTAATGAACTATTTACAATTGCCAAAAATTGATAGGATTTTATTTTTTCTATAATCGTGTTTGATTTTCTTCTCCCATAACCAAAAAATAAAATAAAATATTACAGAGACTAAGGCAACTGAATAGAAGGGAGTTGCTCCTGTAAAGCACTGGCTTGCTAGAAAAGAATATTTGCATTGAGGTCATTCCAGCCGATGTTCCCAGAATGCCTGGGCTCTGTTACTAACAAGTGGAACTGCACCATACAGAGTTGGAAAAGGCCCAACATAACTGCTGCAGCATTTGAAGTCACTTTTTCTCCCCATTTTTCTAGATTAATGAACTACATTGAGCCTCAGAGTAGCAATACCAAGGAACAGAAGACAGTGTTTAAGCTTAGTTAGGTAACCTCTCTACCAATACCTCTCTTGGTCCTGTCTTTTGGTTAATAATATATTTGTTTCACGTGCATCATGATCTATGTATGTGCTTATATATGTGGGCACACCTAAGCAGGGTTTGTGAAGAGATTTCACCCCTAAGTTACAGACTTACATTATGTCAGTAGTCAAATTTGTATCCAAATGTTCTTCAATTTCTCAAGCCTTCCTTAGTGCCTTCTGATGTTCTGACCTTAGCTTTAGTTGTCTTCCTTTTAAAAAGACTTGATGAAATAAAGACATATTTACAAGAGTAATAGTTGAAACACAATGATACCTCTCCCTCATTCTTTATAATTTAGTGGGAAGACATGATTTTTCTTCTTTAACCTGTCATTTATTCTTTCTGCTTCTAATATCTCTTTCTATATTTTGCAATGATTGGTAAATGTTTCACAAATGGTTCCAAAATATTTTCTATGAAACTAAAAGCTAGTGATGCATATCTCTTTGTCCTAAAACAGTTGTGTATTAATAACTATATCTGACTAAATAATTTAGTAAAAGAATGCAGCAATTTTGAAATTACTTTGAGAATTGACTAGGTTCCAAATTGTAAGTAAGCTGAAGAGAATTTTCTTTGTGAATAATTTGAAATTAATGAGACATCACTATTTGCCAAGACTCATATTATAGCAACTGAGTGGATTGAGATTATCATTTATGATAGCTGAATTAGAAAACCCCTCTCAATGGCTTTCATGATAAAAATAAGTAACAAAGTACTCTAATAAATTATATAATTTATATAAAATCTATCAAGATTTTATTCTCAGGAAGTAGTATATATTTAATTAGTTTGAACATAATCCATAGACAGATTTCTTACCTTTGTTTTAGTCAACTATACATTCTTTAATAATTGTCCTTATTAAAGGACATTTTTCTTTATTAAACACATTGTTCTGCCATGTTCTCTTAGTAACTTTCTTATTATTGAGCTATGATCTGAATCTCTGATCTGTTATATTTTTGAGAGAGATTTATTCTCAGAAAAAGTCTCTCTAAGGACCACACACATGGTCATTGGTTAATTTAGGCTTCTGTGGTGGTGGATATATATTTTATTAAAGAATTGTTACCCTTCTGGGAACACTGAAAATTTCTGAGCAGGACTTTACTCACAAACACTCAGAAGAAGAAGAAGTAGTATGGAGAATGCATAGCATGTGCTGAACTCTGGAGACTGATATGGAGATAGAGCAGAGTATAATTCCTGGTGGAAACAGCTCAAGCTTTAATTATGATGAACATGCTTAAAAGATTTCATTTTGTACATATGAACAGATTTCTCTGCTGCAACAGTTAACCCAGCAACTAAAATAAGTGCAATACTTCAGATGACTTCACATCAACATTTGAAGTTAGACAAGTTAAGAAAAAAGTCATACTTATTTTATTTCATCTTTTTCTGTGATACGTGCTTTGCATTTATTTCCAAATATTTATGAGCTGTTGTGCTTTCATCTTGAACTTTGTCTGTTTTTCTTACCATTGTTTTGAGAGAAATACTAAACATCCTGAAGAGTATCCCTCTAGCTTAGAGCATACCTGTGTTCTTTATTCTATATCATAACTTTAATTATTATAAGACAATATTTTCCAGGCTTTCTACTATTTCATATGTCTCAGGGAGTCTTGTATTAAATCAAGATTTTCAAAATAGTTCCTGTTATTATTAAAGTTAGAAAGTAGATTTCTATTTTTTGTCTTTAGTATCTGAGACATAAGTACAATGCATAACTCAGTAGTTAAGAACTGCTATCATTTGTTGGTACTATAGGGGCTAAGATTTCCCATAGAAAGGTAATTCACCCATCTACTAATTGCATCTGACAGTAAGGAAGTGTCACTTTTTTATCCTCTATGATTTGACCATTTTCTCCAAACTTCAACTTGTAATTTACTAGCTGCAGGAACAGTAATAAACCAAGGTCATTTAGGTCACTGATTTAGGTGGGCATGACCCTCATAATGGATTAATGCCATTTTATCAGAACTGGGCTTGTCATTTCAGGACTGAGCCTTTGCTGGGAGGAGAACTCTCTTTCTAAGTGTGAGCATGACCAGGCTGGTTCTTGGGCTCCCACCCTTTCCCTGTGTTCCATGTACTCACTTGCCCCTTGCATCAGGCTGTGATGAAGCAAGCCAGCTCTCACAGACACCTTCTCAGAAGGATCCCAGGAACACGTGGGTGAGATTCTGCTGATGCTGTTACATCAATTGCCTTTCATTCTGTAGAGCCAGAACAGTGCTACTAGAGAATATTATAGAAAAAAATGTTAGAAAAAAAAATCAGGGTTTGGTAAATAATGAGAAGTTACTAAGTCTAATGTGTTAAACTACAAAGGCTTTTTTTTTCATTCATTAGTCTTGTTTTATCTGGCATTCATTTTCTTTTTGAGATTAAAATATAGTTATACAATTTCCCCCTTCCTATCCTTGTTCTCTTTCAACTTCATGGGCTCTTTTTATCACTAATTGTTATTAATGTAAGATTAACCTGCTTAGTCTGTATAATGGTAATCATATTATGTTTTCAGGGTTATTTAATAATGAATAACCGATCAGTATACTCAGCCCTTGGAAAGAGTATTTCTCCACTTGAGGACTCATGGGCTTCTCCCTTCCACTTTTTGCCTGTCTGTCATAGCTGCCTTTATTCACCTCAGGTTTAGATGGTCATGTTGATGAGACAGTGTATATAACTTCTGATATTCTTAGGAGACAGAGTCTCACAGAAAACTCCCTGATCCTTTGGATCTATGGCATGTTTGCTAGAACATGTTTTATTACTTCCAGGAAAATTACGAACAAATCACTGGTGGTCTGAAGGAAGATTCTTGAAAAAGGACCTTCATACTTTACCTCATATCTAAGATGATTGTGGAAAGGCTGAGATAATATATGAGAATGTTTGATTTTGTCTGTGTGTATGTCTGTGAAATACATGTGTTCTTGGTTCTTCAGAAAATCAGAAGAGGCTTTCAGAGCCTTTCTAACTGGAGTTACAGATATCCTGAACTGCCATGATATTGCTGGGAATTGAACACAGAAGCTCTAGATGAGTAGCCAGTGCTCTTACCCACGGAAACACCTCTCCAACCCTGAGAATGTTTTGTAATTAGCAAGGTTCTCACAAGGTACACCTGATATTAATTTATTCTAGTAGACTGTGAAGTTGCCTGGAATTTTCAAATAAGTATATGTATTATAATAATAGAATATTAATAAGTGGGGAAGTTTGTATGTTAGAGTCAAAATCAACAACTTTTATTGATCAAAATCAATGTGTCCTTAGTTTCTGTCTGATGACTCCAACCTTTAAGGTTTTAAAATGACAACCGAAGGATAAATGGGAAAGATGCTACCCAGAGTATCTGCTGCGGAAGTGAATTGAGTTAAAACTGGACAAAGGCGGAAACGCCAGAACATCTTCCTAGAGATTAGAAAGGGATTCCTAGATGCATACTTATTCCAGCCACTTTGTTCTGGTTCTGCTCATTCATCCTATGTGTGTGACTCAGAAAACACCATACTCCCTGTCAACCAGTGTCAAACTGTGGGGCAGATCACAGAGAATGCCTAGACTATTTATAAATTGTCCCAAGGAGAGTACTTTTGTACAGATAGAATAGATCCATGTAATTTGAACTCTCAAGAAATATCAAGGGCTTTAGTGCTGAAGGCTCCTTTCATAATTTTTACTCAGGTCAGTTTTGTCTTCAGTGTACAGGGTGCAAAAGAAATGAATAGTGAATCTATACTAATCTCATCCTTGTTTGTTAGTGTGTGTGTGCATGTGTGCATTAAAACTACATATATGTACACTTGTGTATATACACATATATCCTCAAGTAAATTAACTATAAACTTATTAAGAGGGTAAATGATTATTGCTTATTTTGATTTTAGTCTTAATCTGAACAAAATCATATAAATTGAAGAAGCAACAATATTTTGTATATGGTCCTTAATATATATGATATAAAGCATCATTGTCTTAGATTTCTGAAAGAGAGCCTTTATATATCTTATTCCCAGGAAGACTTTATGCAGAGAAAGAAAAGTATGGCCAAGTGAATTATTTTTTATATCGAAATAAAAGGAAACGTGAAATTGTATCCAAAGAGCTATCCAAGAACCTAGGGTTTTACAATGTGTTCTTGTAGTAATGCAATGTTACTTTCTGGAGAAACAAATAACTTTTTATGTACTTTCAGTCTTTTAAGTCATTAGGACAACTTTAATAGGGTGCAAGCTCTACTGGAATTTTAGCTTTATTTATTGAAATTCCATTTATATGTATAAATGAGATATAATCATGAACCAAAGTACATTTGTCTGCTGTTTCATGACTAAGAATAGGTAAGAAACCAGCTATAAATGAAAACCATTTGATCTTCTTTTCTTGCCTAAAGCCAACAGTTGATCGACTGCTCTAATATGAATTTAGAGGTAACTAAAATCCCAATATTGTTGAAACTACACTTGTATGTAACCTGTCAGTTCTTAGTGAGGTACATAAAGGCCACATAAATTTTAGACTTTTCAGTGTATTGTGAAAAGTAAGAAGGGATTTTTTTTCCTCCTTGCAATTTCTCTATGGCCTTCGAAGTTGCATCTTAGGCAGAGAACTGCATCAGAGCACAGGACTGAGCTCCCAAAGTCCAGTTGAAGAGTGGGAGATGCGAAAATATAAACAAAGACGTCAAGACCACGATGTGGTTAACTCACTGAAACTGTTTGCATGAGATAATGGACGCTCACCAACTTCAGCCAGACAGGGAAGGAACCAGCATAGGATCAAACTAGTTCCTCTGAATGTGGTGACAGTTGTATGGCTGGGGCAGGCTGTGGGGCCACTAACAGGTACCAGGATTTATTCCTACTGCTTGCACTGGCATTTCGGGAACCCATTCTCTTTGGATGGATACCTTGCTCAGCCTAGATATAGTAGGGAGGGCCTTGGATCTTTCCCAAAGCAAGGTGCCTTACCTTCTCTGAGGAGTAGATGGGGGTGGGGTGGAGGGCAGGTGCAGGGAATGGGAGGAGGAGAGGAGTGGGAACTGGGATTGGTATGTAGAGTTTGTTTGGTTAAAAAAAAAAACAATAAAGAAGGAATGGCCAACAAACAAGTAGTTGCATCTTAAAGGCTGTGCTCATGTTCACAGTGAGGAGAACACACTGGCGCTCGGCTCAATGGTTTCCTTGTAAGCACTTCCTCCCGTGAATATTTAATGAAAGTAGCAAATGGAAGCCTTTAGAGGAGAAGACACAGCATTAATTTTATATGTCTATTAGATACTTTCATTGTCGCTTCTGGAATGTTCTGTTAAAATGGCTTAATAATCACAATTGTCTTGCTATACATGACATCTCAGGGAAGAGGTAGTTTTTGGTTTTAACCTCAAAGAGATAACTTTTTCTGTACTCTTATTCTCCTTGAGATGGCCGTGTAAGCTGTTGACTCTGCAATAAATTGATTTTTTTCATGAAATAAAGCATATCTATAGCATTCTTTGATACAACCATATATTCCTGTGTCCTAGGTTCTTAATTTTATAAAATAATGGATAATAAATTTTCTGGATTTTAGGTTTTTGAGCATGCTATTATAATAAAACTTTTTTGTAATTTTAGAGAAGTTTCACATATTTTTTTTTAAAAAAGATTTTGTTGTTGTTGGTTTTTTGAAACAAGATTTCTCTGTGTAACACTCCTAGCTGTCCCAGAACCAGATCTTATAGACCAGGCTGACCTCGAACTCACAGATATCTGTCTGCTTCTGCCTCCTGAGTGTTGGGATTAAAGGCGTGCGCCACCTCTGCCCAGCTTTCATTTTAAGGTTTTAAAGAGACATCTCAGTTACATGTTTGTTTTTGTTAATCCCTGGATCCCAGAATCTAATTGGAACTAACTATGTTATCTTTTATAATAATAAAAAAAGAGCCTGGTAAAAAATTGACTCTGCTTACTTGTATAAGCCTGGTTGAGTGAGCAGACAACTGTTGTTCTTGAAGTGAGTACAAGATCCATATGAAGATAAAAATTACTTGTATAAGCCTGGTTGAGTGAGCAGGCAACTGTTGTTCTTGAAGTGAGTACAATATCCATATGAAGATAAAAATATGACACAAGATAGAAACTTGACTAAATGAAAGAAAATATAATAGTTGAGAGAAAATTAAGTGAGCATGTACAGAGACAGAAAACACCAGGATCTTTAATTGAAAAGGTCCTTAGTGCTACAGAATTTTAAATCTGTTATTCTTCTCAATATTATAATTGTGAATATATAATAGCACGATAATTCCTGAAGTCAGAAGGTATGCCAAAATAATTTACAGTCTTTGTTTCCGAATTGGGTACTTTGCTGCCACTGTGACCAAAATCTACAACAGACCCAACATGTCAGTCACTGGAGGGGGAAGTATGCGGCAGGGCTGTTCACGTCACTGTCCACCAGGATGCAGAGAACGAAATAGGATCCAGGTAAATGTTAAAGGAATGCCAATGATCTGTTTCAGCTGTACCTAATCTCTTAACACCCCTATGGCCTCCTCAAGGAGAGGCAACTCTTAGGAAAGGGACATTTCAAAGACAACCCTAACAGCTTTTCAAGGGTAAAATAATATGCACCGATGCATTTTCACAGTTTGAGAAGCATTATTCCATTTCATCTTCAAAAGTGAAATAGATGATATTCTAAATAGCATTTTATATGTGGAAGCAGAAAGAGCTGAAATTAGAGAGGTTAATACCTAATGCTAAATCAGTAAGAAATATTCTATCTCAATTAGGAACATTAATGAGGACCTGGTGGATACTTCATAAAATTCCAAGTGTTTATGCTGTTCTCTGCTTTTGTAAAGGCTTAGTTTAAACAGAGAACTGTTTGGAGCGGAGTGTAGTCTAGGCTGAAGAGCTCTATTGTCACTCGGGGTTTCTTTTTAAAGTGTTGCCTTCTTCCACATTTGTTTGTAAATTTGTAAGCCACCATTTCTTATACTACCTAATTAACTAGCTTTTGCTAGTTAAAAGCAGAACTATAACTAAGATATAATGAGGACTACTGAGATCTCAAGATCAATGGCAATGGGTTTTTGATCCTACTTCATGTACTGGCTTTGTGGGAGCCTAGGCAGTTTGGATGCTCACCTTACTAGATCTGGATGGAGCTGGGTGGTCCTTGGACTTCCCACAGGGCAGGGAACCCTGATTGCTCTTTGGGCTGAAGAGGGAGGGGTCTTGATTGGGGGAGGGGGAGGGAAATGGGAGGCAGTGGCAGGGAAGAGACAGAAATCTTTAATAAATAAATAAATTAAAATAAACAAATAATTTTAATACATATTTGCCAGCTTTAGCATTAAAACACATATATTCAAATGTGAGGGAATATGAATTGATAGACCTTAGATTTCATTTTCAGTCACTGTATTATGGATAATGCATTTTTATAACTGTATTGGATGCATATGCTGTATATACATGTTTCTATCTCCCTATAGCAATACGGAAATATTGCCTCTATGTCAACCGTGAATTGGTCAGTTTGATGTCATTTCACCGCTGATCTTTGCACAGTCCTCTGCCTGTGTTTGCCTATAACCTAAAGTGACAAAATAGATGCAACAATATCATAGTGCAATTACTAGTATTTACTTTTCATTAAATAGCAATGTATTCATCACAAATTGTGATAGTTAGTACTATGGATATTATATAACTTCAACTTATAAGGCATTTAACCTACTTAAAATTAAATTTTTAAATCTATGATATTAATTTAATTATGGTTAGTTAGTATTGAAAAGTATACAGTGTGATCCTAAGCTTATGTAAAACGAAGACTATTTTGATCAAATACTTTATAAAGTGAAATTAAATGTGAGTATTTCTCTTTTATATTGTGTTTATAAAGATTTATCTGTCGTTATTTTATTTGAATCAGTGTGTGCATGCATGCCACATGTGTGCCTATTATACACAGAGTCCAGAAAAGTTTCATATTTTCTGGAACTCGAGTGAGAGCTGGTTGTGAACTGCCAAGTTTTGGTAATTATACCTACACTCTACTGGTCCTCCAAAAAAGAAGCAGTTCTTTTAACTGCGGAATCAGTTCTCCAGTCCCTCATAATAGTTTTTTTTTTCTGTGAATATGATTATTGCTATAAAGACATGTTCTTCAAGATGACTACACATGGCAATAAATGTTAAGAGTATAATGATGAGATAGTTGTATAGAACTAAGAGAAATAAATAAATTATAGTGATTTTCCAAGTTAGGGCAACTATTGCTGTAATGAGACACCAGAATGAAAAGCAACTTAGGAAAGAGAAGTTTTATTTACCTTACACTTCCATATCACTGTTCATTAAGGAAAGAAGTCTGCCTTCATCCCAATCTTACGGTGGCTGAGCCTCAATTTACGCTGTCTCCTCTCAGATGACTGAAGTTTGTGACAAGGTGCCATAAAGCTAGCCAGTACGGTGATGGCAACTGAAAGAAGCAGAAACATCATTTGACAGACCCTGCACCTCCACTGTCAGGCAAGGTACTAGTGGATTTGGTCAGGCAGGATCACTGGTTTCCTGGATGCCTCCTGGAGGATTATAGCTGGATGGTAGCAGCCTCTTGCAGATGAAACATAGCTAGAGTCAGCTCAGAAAAAAAGTGAAAAGCGTTCACCAGAGCAAGTTTAATATGCAGCTATAGTAGTTAGAACTCTACAAATTCAGGCATGCTTGGGTCTTGAGAATTATAATTCCTGTTCATCAGTGTTTTAAAGGTTAGTCTATCCCCAAAGGAAGGAGACAAACATTTTTTGGTAGAAACTGATCAGGTAAGAAGTTTTCTGTGTTTAATATTGATTATAACCAGTTTTCTCATCACCTTGGATTTTGAGTCTATAGGTTCAGCTATCATCTGTGAATTGAAAACACCAGAAACACATACAAATGTTTCTCTTTTTACTAATCCTGAAATAATACATTATAAAGGCTGCTTACCAGTAATCTCACTATATAGTATATATACCAAATCTATAAAGGTATAGAGGTAATTTTAAGCATATAGAAGTAGATGGGTGTGTTAGATATAACTACTATGCCTTTGTGTGGAAGGCTTAGGGACTTGGATAGAGTCTGGTATTTTGGGACAGGTGATCCTAGAAGTACTCCCTACACAAACACAGAAGATAACTATATTCTGTGTAATAAATTTGCCAGTGTAGCCCCCTAGCATAATTTTTAGTGAGATTACTGATTTGAGAGTCAAATATTTTCTTCTCTGCTGGAAGTCAGTCATGAAAGGATATTATTAAAGAGAAAGAAACCGGTATAAAAATATTAGAATGGCATTACTGATAGAAGACATCTCTAATCTGTTTGCCAAATGGTTTTACCAAAATCCAGTGTTGTAGTTGTACCTCTAATGCCAGTTGCTTTTGAGGCTGTATCAGGAGAATAACAAGTTCAAAGCCATCCTATGTTGCAGAGTGAGTACAAGGGTAACTTGTATAACTTATCTGGATCCTGTTTCAAAATAAAATTACAGTTCGAGTGATAAATATCTAGAAAGTAATGTGCCTTCCTGGCTTGGTGAAGGCGTAGGTTCAATATCACCTATTATAACATAAGACAGAACCAAAAACCACAAACAACACAATTCTAAATAGTTATTCTCTTCTGTTTTTAATTTAATTTTGACAAAAGATGCTAAATTGAGGTGAGCTACTAAGACAGAGTGTGCTTTAAAATACATTGTTTTGTCCTGTAGGTCAGAATTAACACTATGATGTTGTGCCAGTTCCTTTTTGCTGTCAACTCAAAAAAAACATGGAAAAATCACCTGGAAAACAGGGTCCTCAATTGAAGGATTTTCTCAATTTAGGTCGGCCATGTCTGTGGCAGAGTGTCTTGATTGATAATTGATGGGGGTTGGGGTCAGGCTGGTAGGCCTGTTCTGTGTGAAACTAAGTGAGCATCAGCAAGGAAGCAAGCCCAGAAACAATGTTCCTGCATAATCTGTGGTTTGGTTCCTGTCTCAACTTTCTACTCTGACATCCCTTAGTGATGTGGAAATATAAATGTCAATAAACCCTTTCCCATTTTAAGTTGTTTTGGGTTGAAATCTTTAACAACATGACAAAACAAATTAGGACATTATGTACTTACAGATGTGTTAACTTTAATTTACCATGAATTAATGAACTAAGACTCTTCGTAGCTGGCTTCTCTGAGAATTTTACTTAAAAATATCTGGGAAATAGTGACTATCACCTCAAGTACTCTTTTTTATAAGAAATAATAAAAGTAAAAAGAATATTAAGAAAAAATCACAAGGACAGGAGAAACCATATGTGTCATTGCTAGATATTGCCAACTTTATAGAAACCTTAACATACCTGAAACATGGGCATTCCAAATGAAGAATTGTCCGCAGCAGTTTGTCTCGTGGACATGTACGGGGGCATTTTCTTCATTATTAATTTATGTGGGTGGATTCTATCTGCTGTGACTAGAGCCATTGTTGAACATGTAAGCCTGGGTTGTATAATAAAGGAAGCTGAACAAACCATGGGAAGTAAGTTCTTAAAAGCAGCTTCCTCCATCCCTCAACAGTTTCTGCCTCTTGGTTCCTGCCTTGGCTTCCCTTGTTGATGGACTGAAAACGATAAGCAAGATAAACCTGTTCTCCTTCACTTGTGCTTGGTCAGAGTGTTTAACAGAGCAACAGAGAGTCAACTACAACAATATGCGAATGGGTTTGCTCCCCAAAATGTTCCCTATTTAGCATAAAAATAGTAAAACTGTAAATCTTTGAAAGACAGCTGCATAGCTTTGTTTTTGGCATCTGTTGGGAATGGGTGGTTTATTTCATAATTCTTCTAGAGCCAAGTCCCAGAACTATCACACACATCTGTAAACTAGTATCCCCACTTACACTATAGCTTCTTCTAAAGCTTGTAGGCTCTAGTCCATAGAAGTAGGCTGTTAGAAACTGTCGGCTATTCATGGTTTCTATAATTATCTGTGTTTCTGTCCCTTTCAAATTTTCATCTACCATGGAAGAGTCCAAATAAAGAAGAAATGAAAGCATTTTATGTAAAATTTTGCTAAAACCTCAGCATATGGGAGAAATAAAATGTTTGGAGTTTGGAGAGGTTGTCGTGAGGAAAGGCTGCACCATGGTGAGAAGACTACATCTTGAGATACTGTGCAGAAGCATGAAGCTGGAGGAGGCCAGGGGCTAGAAATTATTGGGCTAAGGACAGAAAGCTCTAACCTCTGGCTGGCTTCCCTAGATGAAATGAAGAATCATGTTCTTTAAGAAGAATCAGCCAGCTGTATGAAATTGTAGTGGCTTAGCTGTAATTAGAAATTCAAACAATAACTAGGAAAAATATTGGATTCAAGTCATAAGTAATGCAGAAGACATTTACATTAGAATGCACAGAGAGTTTCACCACCAGTAAAAGCAGCAGTGGTTCACTGTAATTATTAGGCTTTATTTTTTATTATCATTGATGTTCTTTCTATTATTATGTAAAATGCATATTGCCAAAATCATTATTGTAAAAATAGATACCTGTCAGAAATAACACCAGGTGAGGAATCTTTAAATATAAATTTATTGTCACTAAATGGAAAATTTGGAAATGTTTGCTGGAAAATAGCCAATTAATCACTAAAAACATATAATCATCCTTAATAAATAGCTTATTTCATTTCCAGTAGCTCCAGAACATTCATTTAGGTTTCTGTTTTTAACTTGTGATAGATTTAATAAAAACTGAGATATTCCATTACACAAGCAAGTGTGCCACAATCTGTCTGTAGATTTGTGAATCCCCCATATGATTAATGTAGTATGAAAGTTTTAATATTATAAGTATTAAAAATTATCTAAGCTTCAGAGTATTGAAGATACGTTTCTGACCTCTAGATATGTATGTGCAAGACAATTGTTGATTTCTATCAGACTGGTCTTTGGTGATTAAAAGGTTAAAATTAATGAAAAAAATGGGACCATTAATTTGAAAAAGACCATGGAGGATATACAGAAGGTTTTGAAGAAAGAAAAGGGAAGAAAAACATGATGTCATTTTAATCTCAAAAAATGATAAATTGTTAAAAGATTGGTTAATTAAAAAATTATAAAGATGGATGCGAGGATTCTGGAGTCCTTAAGAATAATGTGTCTAGACTGTCAGAGCCTACTGCTATGAGACATGTTCTAGACAAGTTGTGCAGAAATCCTGAAAGTGAGTCTAAAAATGGACTGCATTGACAATTGTTTGGGGGAATAAATTTTAATTAGCATCTATGCATATTGCAAAACACAGTAGCAGCAGAGGGATTCTAGACATGGATGCTAGAAATTTACTACTTTTTAAAAAATGGCAGGATTTGTATGTTCTGTACTATATAGTGACAAATAATTTTTAAGTAGAATTATACCTCACATTTTATAGGTCTATATTGTTTGGACCTTGGTTTTCCATTATGCAGCACGAATAATAAAAACCCAGAGACAAAAACAGGGGTTAAAGCTAAAGATCAGAGTTGTGGAGCAGTATGCCCTAGAGAGACCTTTTATCTCTACCTTTGCTCAGACCAAAGGGGCAATCTTCAGACTATCTAAGCTGCACTGGGTCTCCACCAAACCTCAGACTCCACACTCCAGTGAGTTCCTGTCTTTTATGTTCCTCTCTCCACCCAGCCATATCACTTGTGTCTCTATCTCCCTAGTGCTGGCATTAAAGGTGTATGATTCCTAAACACTGGGATTAAGGGTGGGAGCTACCACTCCCTGACTTTTAGTGGCTTAGGTTTGCACTCTGATCCTCTGGCAAACTTTATTTATTAATATACAAATAAAATATCACTACACTGTTATTCTGTTGCATTCACTTGAAACTGTCATCTATATATAGTGTTTACTTTTTCGTGTTATTTCTAAAAGTAACATTGTAAACTAAATAGGCAACTTGAAGAAAATTAATTTTGTACATACAGTGTCAACCATATGCTTATGTATTTAAAAAGTATGTATGCTGTACAATTTTCATTGCCCATTTGTCAGTTGCCTATCTGTGTTTGAGGTCCAAGCAACACAAATTCATAGATGAAAATTTGAGAACCTAAAAATTATACTGATCCTTTAAAGATGCAAATTACTTTCTTCATAAAGATAAAAGATTGAAGTAGTTGTTACTTTCTCAATGAATATTATACTCTGCAACACTATGTCAAGATGTATAATAAAATTACATAATAATTAAAAAGGTATTTTTACATTATTAGTTATCCATTTAAAAATGACATTACCTTCGTCATTAAGTTCAAAATTATCTCACTTCAGTGGTTAATTATAAGGTAATTGTATCTTGAAAACTGAACTGAAGCTCATATTCATAAAACAAAAAATGATTTTTGCTCATTTATAAAATGATAATATAGAAATGTCTTTACAGTTTTAACTTCTATGTCTTTCATTTAGCATAGCAGATTTTAAAAAGATTACTATATTTTTTAAATTTATTTATTTATTAAGGATTTCTGCCTCCTTCCCGCACTCAGCCGCTAAAGGCTAGGCTCACAACCAAAAGATTACTATATTCTATACAGTGTTTTCAGACACTACTGAGATATAAGAATATTTGAGTGAGGGTCTCTGTCTCTATTTCCATCCATCGCCAGATGAAGGTTCTGTGGTGATATGCAAAATATTCATCAGTATGGCTATAGGATAGGATCATTTCAGGTTCCCTATCTTCAGCTGCCCCAGGAACTAACTGGGGAACTTGCCTTGGGCACCTGGAAGCCCCTCTAGGTCCAAGTCTCTTCCCAACCCTAAGATGGCTCTGTTAATTAAGATATGTGCTTCCCTGCTCCCCTATCCAACCTTCCTTTATCCCAATCATCCCGTTGCCACAAGTTCTCCCCATCCTACCCTTCTCACTTTTCTCTCTCCATCTCCCCTTACCCCTCTCCCCCCCACACCCTTAAGATCCCGATTTTTTGCCTGGCAATCTTGTCTACTTCCCCTACCCAGGACGATAGCTATATGTTTTTCTTTGGGTTCACCTTCTTATTTAGCTTCTTTAGGATATCCAATTATAGACTCACTGACCTTTATTTAAGGCTAGAAACCAATTATGAGTGAGTACATCCCATGTTCATCTTCCCAAAGTCCCAATGAGGAACAGAAGGAGGGAGAAGATGAGCAAGGAAGTCAGGACCAAGAGGGGTGCACCCACCCACGGAGACAGTGGGGCTGATCTATTGGGAGCTCACCAAGGCCAGCTGGACTAAGACTGAAAAGCAGGGGCTAAAACCGGACTCTCTGAATATGGCGGACAATGAGGGCTGATGAGAAGCCAAGGACAATGGCACTGGGTTTTGATCCTACTTCATGTTCTGGCTGTGTGGGAGCCTAGCCAGTTTGGATGTTCACCTTCCTAGACCAGGATGGAGTGGGGAGGACTTTGGACTTTCCACAGGGCAAGGAACCCTGACTGCTCTTGAGACTTGAGAGGGAGGGGGAGAAGAGTGGGGGGGAGAGGGAAAGGAGTGGGGGGGGGAGTGGGAGGCTGGGAGGAGGCAGAAATTGTTTTTTTCTCAATAAAACAAAAAAGAAAGTTAAAAAAAAAAAAGAATATTTGAGTGAATGGGTTCAGATGTTATTGTAAAAATACTAAATGCTAAATTCATGCTGATGCCAATTAATAAGGCTACCAGAAGTCTGGATATGGTCTAGTTTCAGCCGGAAGCCTCAATGTGGTCTAGTTTCAGCCGGAAGCCTCAATGTGGTCTAGTTTCAGCCAGAAGTCTGGATGTGATCTAATTTGATATCCTCTTATTACCCTGCTACTGGTATTTTTGTTCACTTTTCTCATTATACCAGTGAAAGCAAAAAAAAAAGAAAATCTCTTTATGTAGTCATTTATGGATGCTCTCCCTTACCACTTTTAAGCTTCTCTTTTTACTATTACTTTGATAGAAGAGGAATCCCTGATAATCACCCATCAAAAACCATTCTGTTCTGACAAATTTGTTCCTGTTATCTAGAGATAGAATTATAATATTTGTTGCTAAAAAGCATGTATCCAACTGTAGCTATGTGTGTATTTATTTAAAAGATGATCCCCCTAACAAAAAAAAATTTAAAATATAGTATTCTTTGTGATTAACATCAAGAAGCTTACTGTCTTGTATGAAATGAGGAAAAAAATACAAAATCAAGAAAAACCTTAATATTTATAAAATTATCACGTTTTCATAAATAAATTCTTGATGAGGTTGCAACTCATAAAAGTATGAATTAAATTCTTTCAATTTGCCAGAAAATGAATTTATATTTTTAATATAACTTCATATTCATTTCTAACATTTAAATTTAGGCTATAATTTTTTCTGTATTGTGACAAACAACTTATTAATATAGTATTCAGAAGAATTTTTCAAAATAGTGTGCCATTAGTAATAATTTAGATTTCATTTTATTTTACTCATATAGCCACGTTATTGAAAACAATGCATTAAAATAACTCTAACATAAGCTCTTTTTCTCCTCTTTACCTATAAGGAACTATGAATTTTAGAGACTCTTAGATATGGCTCAAGATACTTCATGTTCTGATATAGTTAAAAGAAGCAACAAACCATTTCTGGTATTAGCAAAGGTCAGATGAACTGCATCTCCTCATCTGAATCACCAAAGTATGTGCCTGTAATCGAACTGCATGACTGAGGACATTTATACAATATGTAGTTAGAATCATATTGGGTGATTTATTACTCCAAGCAACAGCTACCAGAACTTTAACTGTACTTCACTTAAGTTCTCTAGAAATACCTTTGAAATTAAATAAATAGTAAACCATTCTAACACAGGGACACTTCTGATATATGAACACACATGCATGCACAAGAAAAACCTCAGAGGAAATATCAGATATTATCATTTTCCAATTTTATTCACAATGTGCAGAAGCTGCACAGATGGTGATGTCAGTATTGAACACGGTTAGTCTTGTTAGCAATAAATGAAAAGTAAGGCACACACACACACAGGTAGCAAAACCAGTAATCCTCAATAGGTCAGTCATGGATTCCTGCCCTTGCCCATTTAAAACTTTCTGCTTTTACTTAAGTCTTGGTGGTTTATATATTGGAAGCTCATTCATTACCGAAGCCATCCCTCTGTACTATGAAAATGGAACTCTTGAAAAAAATATTGCCAATCTAATCACCTGGTCTGTCAAAGTGCTTAGACTTTCAGCTGGTGCCAAAAATGGAATGGAGTTATCTTCTGTAATGTGTAATGTTTGTAGAGGCAATTACTCTGTGTGTGTGTGTGTGTGTGTGTGTGTGTGTGTGTGTGTGTGTGTAATAAGAGTAGTTACTTGGGTCAACAGAGTATAACTGAATTCATTTAATGTTGTTCCTATGTGCTTGCTCTTAAGACTGACCACTGGGAGCCCATCCATATAGATGACAGCCTCTCCCTCTGAGCAGTCATTGACTACTTTCAGCTCTAAGTCTATAGTGGGGCCTTGTGAGATTCATGTCTGACATGCCAACTGGTTTTGACATTATTCAGGTCTTACTTAAGATACCAGAGTATTGATATTCCAGGGGTGGAACATCTCTGTCACCTATAGAAGACATTATATTCCCATTTCTACAAAGGAGCCATTGAAATATTGTTTGGTCTTACATTAAATATATACTTTATTTGTTCGTAGAACAAGCATTTTTACAACAGAAGTCTTCTTCTCCTTGAACAACAAACTCAGTTTTTGACATCTTGATGCAAATATTTCAACTTAGAAGTGGCTTCTCTAGTTTAGTTCAGAAATGCTTTATAGTTTTCAAGTGCATAAATTTAAATTCTCAGCTTAATTGGTTGAGTTTCTTTACTGAGCATTTTATTAATCTGGCATTATTGTAAATGGCATGATTGCTACTAATTTCATTTCATATTACTTGCTATTGTCACAACGGGACAAAGTTCCCTTTTTGTGTTCTTGTTCTCCTAAAATTTTAAGCTTGCCCAAATGGAAACTCAGGGATGAACCATTGAATGTTGGGAAAAAAAATAAACCAGTAAGGCAAGCTTACTGTGATTTCTACAGCTTCCTGGAGAAGGGAGAGGAAAAGAACAGGAAAAAAGAAGGAAAGGTATGTCTTCTGAGTTAGAAGTCAGAGAGCCACAATTGGACAGTGGCTCTGAAAATCCCTACCTGTTTAGTATGTGATGATTTGGTGAGTACATAAGATACCAACATGACAGATACCCCCTTCTATCCTCAGGTGTATAATACCTGCTTTTGGAGGTAGAACGGTTTTATTAAGTTGTAAAACAGGAGTTTTTGTGCGTGTGTACAAAGCCTGACAAATCTTATCTCAAAAGAGGTCCCAGGATTTGGTAAAAATATTAAAGACCTGTTGTCCACATCCATGAAGGGAATTATTAACCATGGATGATGCCCTTTTTAAAGGGCACTGTTTATCACTGACTGTTGACCATGATATTTGTGACAGAGGATGCTCACATATTGAGACTCATATATTCAAATGTTTCCTGAAAAGCAAATGACACTTCTACCTGCCTAGAATCTCCTCTTATTATTAGTGTGAAGTATAAACATAAAACTCTCTTTGTAGTTTTCTGAGCTGCTGATGTGGAAAATTTATTAAATAATGTGCACGTGGAATCAAGTTTTCTATATACAAAATCATATCTGCCAAGGGAGAGAGTATTTTATGTCTTAATAGACATCATCTGTTTGTTTGTCTGTTTAATTATTTAATTCAAGTGTTCTCCCTAAGACTTCAGTATTATGCTGTATAAAGGTGACAGGAAGTTTTCTACTCTCAGATGGAAATCTTTCAGTGCTGTGTTTGGGATCAGTGTGGTTCTTTTGTGAAATAATTTTATTAGGTTGCTCATGTTTTTTGCATAAGATACTAGTTCATTTAGCCAATCACGCTAAAAAAAAACCCAGAAAACAAACAAACAAAAAACACAATAAAATAAAAAACTCTTCATTCCTTTAGGGTGCTATCTGTTTTTATCTTGTAATGAAAGAGAAGTGCCAAAATAAATTCTTTATTTGTGATTACTTTCTCCTCAGTTCTGTCAGGGTCAATGTAGTGACAGTTTTTATATATGTCACTCCAATAATGGCTGGTGTATCAACAGTTGGTATTCCTTTTGGTGAATTGACTTGTCGTTATTTGATATGTTTTTGAGTGTTTTGACAGTTTTTGACTCTGCTTTGTCTGATATAAACTCAGTGACTTTGCTCCCTTTGTTATATGGTTTGTACAGATTGTAATTTTTCCACCCTGTGATTTTCATACAGTGTGCATCCTTACTGTAAGGAAGCTGCCTGAGAGCTACAACAGAACTAGATCTGGATGCCCAAGCCAAGGTATCCAACACTTTGACCCATTCCTTTCAGACATCCTTTCTCATTCCCCATTAAAGTGCAGTTGCAGACAGCTATGATCTAGTATAATTTGGTTTTAAAACTTATGTTATTTAAAACAATTTTGAATTTAAATATATTTTGGTCATATTCTTCCACTATGCCAACTTCATCCAGATCCTCCCCTCCTCCTAACTACTCATCCAACTTCAAGTTTCTCCTCAAAAAACAAACCGAACACCCAATGCAACCGAATATCCAAACCTAAAAAACAAAATGCATCACCAAGAATAAAGAAAGAGATATTTAGATACCCAACAACAACAATAAAACACCAAACCATCCTGAAATAAAAGCAAACAAAACAAAACCTTGGAGTCCATTATTTGTTCGTCAACTATTTCTGAATAAGAGATCTGCCTTGGAGTGATGGTATACATAGTGTTATCCAGTGTAGAAAACGGATCGTTCCCTCTCCCAGTAGGTATAAATAAAAGTTCAGTTGTTAACTTTTACCCTAGTGGCTATGTTTTATTCATTCATTTGGTGGCAAGGGATGGCTAGTCAGGATTCTGTCTCCCCCCATTATTTGTACTTTCATTTAGCTCACCTTCATTTATCTATATATTTTAGGATGCGTCTACGTTATTAGATTTCCATACTACCCCGGTCAAATGGACCTTAATTTTAGCAAACTCATCCTGTATTTTCTCAGACATTTTCCTATTCCCTCCCTCTCCACTTTTGACCTGCATGTTCCATTCCCCCTCAATCTATCTATAACTTCATATTCTAGTTCCCGTTCTTAGTGAGATCTATCTGTTACCCACAGTGCTTTATTCTTACTATATTTTTTGAGGCTGCAACAGAGTGAGACTGTCTCTGTATCAGTATTGCATGATTCATACTTAACTTTGTTGAGCAAACTTTAGAAATAAAGCTTTTGGCTAGATTAATAACTTCCCACCCAGTACTAAATAATATTACACTTATCAAGAATATATTATTTTCTGGTAATTATTTAGAGACATTTACAGATGGAAATGACATTATCTTTATTATAGTACTAAAAGGTCCATTTTACTGCCTTCACCATTGCATAGATCAGAAAATTGAGATACACGTAGAATCAGTTCTTTTCCCCATCACATAACAAGATGATAAATCAGAGCTGAGATCTGGTATTTAATGTGATTCTACAGTATTATTACTAACTATTTCATTTTTATCTCTTGCCAGTATCATATATTCATGAGTGTTTAGAGTCTTGGGCCTCCCCTTAGGGAACTTGTAGGTCAAGAGGCTGAGAGCATCTTCTGAACCTGTGCCCTCAATTATTTTATTATGTTGTAAAATAAATGAGACAGAGATGAATCTGGTTATAACAACACATATGTGATAGTTAAAGGTCACCTAGGGCATTCTAAGATACATAAGACTGGTCAAGACTGTGTAATTAGCTGAATCTTTCTTGAGATCCTATGATTCTACTTATGAACATTTTTTCCATCTAATTTTTTTCTATTTAATTTCTTATCTTTAATTTTAAGGCACTAATTGACACATGTAAGGAAATAGAGGTGAAGTGCCTTGTATATTGTTAAGTGCTCATCAATATTCATAAATTACAGGGAGTGGAAGAATTACTAAAGCTCACTTAATACCTCTGTAAGATACTGATGAAGAAATTAAAACCTGCAAATAAGAAAGTTTCCAGTTAATATCACATTTTTATGGCCATTTACTGCTGGACATTTGAAACTAGTCATTGATACTATTTTAGAAAACAGAAAGGAGGAAAAGATGAATTTGTAAAAGATACTTAATAAGATACAAACACTTGAAGAAAACTTTTCTACTGTACTGGATATCTGACTGCTGCATATTCTCCTTCAGGGTAAAAACTGGCTAATGAAAGAAAGAGAAAGAATATTAGCAAGTTGAATTCATTAAACTATGATGTCGTAAGATTAAAAATTCTGGTGATTGGTTGTACAATATTATTAATGCCACTATTACTATTGATGTATACACTTGGTACATAGCTAATTTTTCTAAATTCAAACTTCCTTTGTTGAAAGGATGCTCAAATGATTTGGGAAACTTACTGAAGTTTATAAAGCCTAGAAAACTTACTAAGAGGTTCAGCTTCTGGAAACTTCCAGCCTTGTGAGGGTTGCCTTCTCCTTGATGCAGCTGCCTGTGAGCCACCTATGATCCTTTCATAACTCCCCTACCACACTTCTGTAAATAACTTCAATAGCAAAATTTTTCAGAAAATTAGACTTAGGTAACAAGATTTATTTAGTTTGTCACTAGTGCTGAATCTGAAATGAGTAGTTATTTATGTCTATGCAGAAACCCACGTAAAAACCCTTAAAATTATTTACTAGAAAATTATGTGTAAGACTACAATTTTAAAAGTTATATTTCAAAATAATTACTTTTGTCTAGTAGTTTCAAACTTAAAGCTCTTTAATATTTACACAGTTGAGGTTTATACTTATATACCAATATGCCAGGGACTACTGACCCTCAGCTGCAATAGTGGCATAATAGCTAGAAATGTAAACAACTGAGTCTGTGGTTTTGATGATGTGTGTAATGAGCCTGCCACATTGCCTTTAAGCATTTCTGTTTACTTTCAGAGAATCCTGAGGCTGACAGTTAGTCATAGATAGAGATGTCTTTATAGAAGTTAGTGAATACTTCAGCAATTCATAACCACTAAAGTTCCTTAAAATACTTTACTCTTTCTATAGCACCGAGTCCAACAAACAATAAGGAGAAGCAAATACTCATGCAGAGAAAATATAATGGAGATATTCCTTGAAGTGTCAATGAAAATTTCAGGGAATGGACCAATGTAAAACACATGAGACAATAACTAACTCTCTAGTTGATAATGATGTATTGTCATGCAAGCATAGACTATGACTATCTAAAAGTGGTAAATGACCCTGAAAAACTTATACTAGGAGATTGCATGTAAAAAAAATTGTCTATCTGTTAGTTTATATATTCATCAACATTTCTGTCTATCTCTTTGGCTTTATTAGTTATTTGTTATGAAATATAGTAAAATATAATCATACTACCATTTTACTGTATGCAGTTTCAAATAATTATTTCCTGTCAATGCATTTCTTTGATTAAATGAGATACTTGGTTTTTAAGAGCAAATATGTCTGAAGGATTGTTCACGATGCATAGTTGAAGTTCAGAGTTCTTTTACCCCATATGGAGTTGTCTGTTTTGTATGGACACACCTTTATGATAAATAGGAAACTTGAAATACATAGAGTATACATAGTTTTACTTTGCATAATATTGTTAAATTGACAAAATAACAAAGCCATTGTCATTAGTAATTTTATTTTAAACGGATGACTCAAATCTAATTGTCACCAAAGAAAGAATGGACTCAGTACTGTATTTTATGCTTTGTATGTAAGAAAGTAGAAGTAAAAGTTATTAACTCTAGCACCTTTCATTACCAATGTCACCGGCAACAGATTTTCCTCTTCTGTAGGTCTGCACTTTCACTAAGGTAAAGAGGATGCTGCTTTCCTATCAGACTCACACAGCAGGTGGTTGGACCACTAAATAGATTTCACTGTACAAGGTGAACCCTGGTGGCAGGCTTGGAAAAGGAGAGCTATAGATAGGACGCTATTGAACTGGTCTGCAAAATCATAGGATTTATACACTTCTAAAACATGTACTAGAAAAAAAAATACTCTAATATATGTTTGTTGAAATACCCCTAGTTCATAGAATTTGGATGGTGATTTTTCTTGGCTCTGAAAAGATCTTAAATAAGGAACAACAATAATACCTTGGATTCTCAGTAGCTTTAAAGTGATTGTGCTCTTGTAAGATGCAGCTGCCAGGTCCTGAGTTTCCTCCTTCCTTATATTGTTCAAGTTGAAATTTCCTGACCATTTTAAGTAGTCTGAAAACACAATAGAAGACTTAATAAATATATACTAATAAATATAATGACTCATAAAATAAGGCCCTTAGTTAAAACAGTGACTATTTTCCTTTGTCTTTTAAAATGGGAGACAGTATACTACAAATATCTGTGGAGATAATTTTCTGGACTCAAAAGCTTATTTGGCATAGCAATTGACTTTACTTATTTATATGTGTACATTTTATGCATGTTTTATTGACAGTATATCATACCAAACTATTTATTTCTGAGGAAACTTAAATCTAGAAAAATTAACTAACATTTTTCAGGGAAATGCATCTGGATATTGGGAAAGCTGTAATTTAACCCAGATGATTTCACCCTAATTGTAAAAGTCCACCTCTGCTACATATTAGTCAGTTCAGTATGCTTTATTTCAAATGCCTATGGAATTTCACTTTTTCCTTTTCCCTATTCCTTGTCCTCACTCTTTTATTCCTCCCTCTCTTCCTCTTATTTTTTCCTCTCTTTTCTTCTTCCATCTCCTCCTCCTCCTTTTCTTCCTCCCTCCTCTTTTCTTTTTCTCTGTCCTCCTTTCTCCTCCCTCTCCTCTTCATCCTTTTTTGCAATACCTTTACCTTTAGTAATCAACAGCAACATAATTAAGAGGTGAATTATGGACAGATGAATATCAAAGAGAAAGAAAACTTAATTTCAAAAGATATAATATAGCTATAAAATAATGTTGTGTATCTAATCATTTCAATGAAATGAAAGGTTTTGTTTGGCTTTTACTACTGAGATGAGAACTCCCCATTTTTAATATCTGTCCAAAGTTTGTTGAAGTGAACTTTTGCATTTCTACTTGACTGGTTGTAAATGAAGAAAAAAAATCACCCCTATTCATACTTTGGGTTGAACATATTAAAATAACCCTTTTCAATAATGTTACTAGTAAACATATTATATAATTACAAGGTTTTAAAAAATACGTGCCCTACACATACTTCATTAATTTTCCATTAATCCACATTTGTTTATGGTCTTTCACAGTTTAATCACTTTATAGATTTTTTTCTCTAATAAATATTAGCAGTGTCACAGAAGGTTAAAATGTCAGTATGTGCAGTATTTATTGGTTATTCTTGATAAAACTGAACATCATTTAACCAATAATTATTAAAACCATTAAGACTTTACATTAAAAGATATATATATATATATATATATATATATATATATATATATATATTCATTTATAATTTAGATTATTAATTTGGCAGTTTATCTAGGAATGAAGAATTCCAAATTATGTTCTTTCATAATTGCTACAAAATTATAAGTTTAATTATCTTATTAAGCTGTTTTGTGAAAAATAGTTCTTTTGAATAGTTTACTTAATGAATATTACTACTTCAATGAGTATAATAATACTTTGTATAATTCACATTTCCATTGTGAAATCAAACACAATATAAACATAACCTTTGACACATCTAGTTTTTGACATCATTAAGGATTATAAAAAATGTATACACCTTGAAGTTTAGTCCATTGGTTTTGTTATTTGTTCATTGTTATTACTTCAGAGCAGAGTGATATGAGTGCTTCATATATTAAAAAACAATAAATTAATATATCATAGGTATTTAAATGTTATAAGTAGCCCAATAGTAGAATACTTGTCTAACATGAAAAACCATGGTTTACAGCTGTCAAAATATATTAAAATATAAAATACATTACATTCTTGATGTATCTCAAGAAACATTTATTTTAAAAATCTAGTTTTAACACCCCCAAAATGAATTTGTGAGCATATCTAGTTTTTTCCCCCATTATCTAGGAAAGGTTTATTTGCTTTTTTCATCTTGATTATGATCTGAGATAAGAGATTACCTAAAGTTATGATGTAATTCCTTAGCATATTTTTGGTGGCAGTCTATGTTTGAAGTAATATTCACAATCTCATATACTGACATTACGTAGATTGTTCCATTTTCCTAAACGTCCCTGTAAAAAAATGAGTGCTCATAAAGTGTTTATTCAAATGTAGGCACTTTGTATACAAGAAAGTTATTGGTAATTTTTTAATTTTTTGCTGTGCTCTCCTAAAAAATAGAAAGTAATGTTGGACATTTTGTCCTCCTCCATGGTATATTTGATTATCCTACTGCATTATCTATGAGGTAAAGAATATATATCCTGTTAAGAAATGATATATATTGGCTCTTATGGCTTCTGTCATGAAGGGTGGAGTAAATTTGTTTTGTAACTCTTGCTGATCCAATGTGTTCTATAGAGTACCAGTCTGAGCATCTGCTTTCAAATATATTTTAAATGACCTCATATCAGCCCCAGAACTATTGAATGAAAACCGACATCCTGACAAGATTCTAGTTGATTCATGTGCACCTTAAAGCTTGAGACACACAGCACTAAAGACTTCACCTGTAAGGAAGGCTTGGTTGATTATTACTGGTTGTGCACAACCTAGCACAAGATTGGCGTTGTATTTGTTGATTGAGTAGCTGCGTGTATTGTTACACTATGTTAATGCTGGCCCCTTCTGTTTTGTTTGGTAGTGTAGGAGAAAGAATAGCAGCATGTTCTTTTTTGTGATTTCCTCTCATTGCTCCTTTATGACTTTTTACCAAAGAGACAAAGTCACCTTTGAATTTTTTTTTTTACAGGTGAATAAGTAAAAGTACATTTTGAAAAGATCTGATGCTATTTGATCTCTGTACACACTAAATGAAAAGATTGTAATCCCATTTTCCTCACCTGATTGTATCTTAGTAAATGCTTAGAGAGGCATATTTGGTAAAATGTTATGCACTTTATTGAAGTGTGATGCTATCTTATACATTTTGCCTTCTGCCTTATGAAACAATGTTGCCTATAGGAAGCAACATTGGTTTTAATTATTTGAGCATGAACCTCACCTAAGCTATTATATTATTCTCCTGACTGAGAACTGCATGGCCCACACAGTATGATTAGTATTTTATTCCACAGCGTGACCAAATATTATAGCTTCCGTTTTCTCAAAGAGCTATTGCTTTATTAATCATCCCAAATATATTATAGCAGGAAATGAGACTTTTATCCTTGAATTATATAAATTATTAAAATATGTGTTTGGTTGATACTGCATTAGAAAATAAAATTACTTATTGCAATAAAAGAAATTTTTGTGTAAGTTTAGTTTTGCAAAATTATTATTTTTGTTCACTTTGCTTAAAGAAGTAAATGTTTTCCATATGAATACATTCCTTGCCAGCTTTAAGCTCTAAATGTGAACCTTCCTTTTCTGGTACTTGACCACATTTCTAAATAATATGTGTGGATATCTGTACACTACAAATTACTTTCACAACAATATTAGCAAAGACTTGTATTAAACCATATATCATGATAAATTTCAGAACATGACGTGGGATTCCCTTCTATATGCTGTAAATATGTTTTATTACCATTGGCAAAAAAAACCAAACAAACCTGCTTTTGGCCAATAGCTTAACAGAGTAAATCCAGGCAGGAAATCTGAACAGGGCTGTAGAGAGAGAGTTGGCAGAATCAGGAGAGACACCAGGTAGCTGTTGTTAGGGGAAAAAGACACCCACGCACTGGTGCTGGTAATGAATGAGCCTTGTGTTTAAATATAAAATAATAAAAATGGGTCAATTTAAGATATAAGAGTTAGCTAGAAAGTTGCCTAAGCTTTGGCTAAGCAGTGTTGTAATTAATACATTTTCTATGTGTTTATTTTAGGTTTGGGCAGTCAGGAAACAAATGAGCAGTCTCTGCCAACAGATTGAATCACAAATGCTTGTCAGCTTCATCCACATAAAACCTGAGAGGGCTTGGATAGGAATTCTAGTCACAAAAGAACAAGAGATAAGCACAGTTTCTTGGTAGCCACATATTTTCAGATAGGCTCTGTTTGCTGATTGTGAGCAGGGGCACCAGTGACTCCTTCAAGAAAAGGCTTACTGACTCAGCATAAGAAATAGTGGCTTCCTGGTTCAGACAGTATGAACTCTGGCTCTTTCAGGAGGCCAAGCACTTGAATGCGATCTGTGGGTAGAGTGCTGAAAATTACTTGGTGACAGCATGTTGGTTACTAGAGTTGATGTGGTGAGGAAGGCTGCCACCCGACTGTCTCAGAGACAGTGAATAAACTTCCAACAATTGGACTGGACAGAACCAAAACACAAAGGAGCCTTTGTCCTGGCATTCCACTTAGCATTTTAAGAAGCAGTCCTGGTCACAAAAGGAATACATATTAACAATAGAACAGATTCTGACATAAAGTATGTCTAAATGAGACACAGTGTGTTTAAAAAAGGTACGTAGGCTTAAGAAAGAGAAAGAAATGGAATGCATTGGCACAGGAGACTACTTTTTAAATATAACCCCAGCAGCATAGACACTGAGAGAAACAATAAATGGGACCTCCTGACACTGAAAACCTTCTGTAAAGCAAAGGACATTGTCAACAAGATAAAATGACAACCTAAAGAATGGGAAAAGATCTTCACTAACCCCACATCAGACAGCGGTCTGATCTCCAAAATGTACAAAAAACTCAAGAAATTGGTCATCAAAAGAACAAATGATCCAATAAAAATATGGAGTACAGACCTAAACAGAAAACTCTCAACAGAGAAAGAATCTAAAATGGCTGAAAGACACTTAAAGAAATGTTCAACATCCTTAATCATTAGAGAAATGCAACTCAAAACAACTCTGAGATTCCGTCTTACATCCATAAGAATGGTTAAGATCAAAAAGACTGTTGAAAACTTATGCTGGAGAGGTTGTAGGGTAAAGGGAACATTTTGGCATTGCTGGTGGGAATGCAAGCTGGTACAGCCCCTTGGATGTAAGTGTGGCTATTTCTCAGAAATTTAGGAAAAAACCTTCCTCAAGACCCAGGAATACCACTTTTGACATATATCCAAAGTATGCTCAATCATGCCATAAGGACATATGCTCAACTATGTTGATAGGAGCATTGTTTGTCATAGCCAGAACCTGGTAACAGCATAAATGCCCCTCTACCAAAGAATGGATAAGGAAAATGTGGTACATTTACACAATGGAGTACTACACAGCAGAAAAAAGTAACGACATCTTGAATTTTTCAGGCAAATGGATGGAGCTAGAAAATATTATTTTCAGTGAGGTAACCCAGACCCAGAAATACAATTATCACATGTACTCACTCATAAGTGGTTTTTAAACATAAAGAAAAGAAAAGCAGCCCACAAATCACAAATTCAGAGAACCTAGACAACAATAAGACCATAGGAGAGACATAGATGGATCTAATACACGTGGGAAATAGAAAAAGACAATATCTCCTGAGTAAATTGGGAGCATGGGGATCTTTGGAGAGGGTTGAAGGTGAGGGGAGAGATAAGAAGGGGAGCAGAGAAAAATGTAGAGCTCAATAAAAGTCAATAAAAAATTAAAACAAAAATGAAATAATAAAACAAAGTCTTGAAAGAGACAAGAGTACAAACAGTCATAGATTAAAGGAGCAAAGAAAAATTAGCCATGTAAAGATGGATATACACAGAGATTCTGGATTATATATACTATTGTGTTTTCTTTGAATGTTTTTACTGTCAACTAGATAAGTACAGAGAGACATTTCATTGTACAGGAGGCTAAGTTAAACCAACATATATACTTTAAATGTACCTTCACTTCAAAATTTGCTTCTAATGACATGTTGCTTTGAAAAAGAGGTTCTGTTTTTGTTTCAATAGAGGATGAGCACCTGTGGATTCCTTCCAGGCTAATGAAGTTTGATAAACCAAGACCCATTGAAAGGTCTCCATGAACCACAAAATTACTTCACCCAACAAAAATCAGGAAGCAGTTTGGAGAGAACTACACCCAAATACCCAAAATGATTGTTTTTTAATGTTTGTTTGCATTTAAAGGGGGATATGATATAGAGAGGAATACACTGATATGGATGTATTGGCATGGATCTTGGTTTATTGATACAAATTTAAGGTCAATTTTGTTATATGCATTTTTGCTCTTCTTTAAGGTAAAGTATTTATGTAGCTCATTTAAAATATAATGTATAGTTAAGAAATATAGGATTATAGATAGTCATCTATAATTGTCAAGCTTGTAGTCATGTTAGGTTTTTTTAGATGTACAGAGATAAAAATCAAATGGATAGCTATTCTTCATACCTTTCAAAGACTAACAGAATATGGCATTTACAATGTTTAACAACTTAGGACTTTTCATGATAATGAGATACATCTGCTCCTGGCAGCACCTATCTACTTTAAGCATAATGGCCATCAAAGAGTCTCCTTACAGAGTTGGTTAGTCATTTGGGCAAGAAACTAGACTGCTTGATGTTATGCTGTATGAACTGGACATGCAGGACTCACAGAAAAATGACTGCTAAAATTGCCTAAAGGTAAGATGGTCTTGTGGGGTTCCTGCTTCATAAAAGAGCCTGCCAGACATTCTGCAAGACACAGAAGAAAGTGACTAACAAAAAGCCAATATAGGCAAAAATGCTTCATGGAAAAGTATGCCAGATAATATGGGCTTGTAGGCTGACGATTGATGCCTCAGTGTTACAGAAGAACTTTGGGTGACTGTCCAGGCAGCAAGATATCTCTATCAATTCTAGAGTTTTGGCTTAGAATTTACTTTCTGTTAACTTAGGTAATATATCCTTGATAGAGTTGAAGAAAGACAGTTTTATAATTATAAGTGATAGATTAGTTATAAAATTTTAAACTCACAAAGATAGGATAGATGATAGAGTATTTTCCTTATTTTGCTAAATGTAATTAGACTAAATATTGTGACTATAATTCTAGCTTTATAACTGTTTTGTTGTTTGTAATCTTGCTATGTTAAGGCCAAAACCTTCCTTTGTATTTATTTAGAAAGGGGGGGGGGCGTGATATGGGGCAACGGTCTTTCATCCTGCCACTTGTATTATTTTTAATAAAATGCTGATTGGCCAGTAGCCATGCAGGAAGTATAGGCAGTATGACCATGAAGGAATTAGAGGTGGGACAATGAGAACAGGAGAATTCTGGGAAGAAGATTCTGCATCCTGCAGTCATGATTCAGACACAGAGCAAGCAAGATGTGACTGCCTTGCTGAATAAGGTGCCATGCCACATGGCTAACATAGACAAAAATAATGGGATAATATAAGTTATAGAAGTTAATAAGAAGACTAAGATAATGGGCCAATCAGTTTATAACTAATGTAGACCTCTGTGTGTTTCTTTGGGACTGAATGACTGCAAGACTGGGTGGGATAGAAACCTCTGCCAATAAGAACGTGATGTGGAATTTCCTCTGTATGCTGTAATTACGTTTTATTGTCACTGGTTAATAAAAAAGCTGCTTTCAGCCAATGGCTTAACAGCGTAAAGCCAATTGGGAAATCCGAACAGGGCTGTAGAGAGAGAGTAGGCAGAGTCAAGAGACACCATGTAGCTACTGGAGAAGAAAGACCAATACCAGTAAACCACGATCCTCGTGGTAAAATATAAAATAATAGAAACGGGTTAATTTAAGATATAAGAGCAAGCTAGAAAATCACCTAAGCTATTTGCCAAGCAGTGTTGTAATTAATGAAGTTTTGGTCTGATTATTTCTGGTCTGGGCAGTCAGGAAATGAATAAGCAGTCTCTTCCAACAAGAATTTTAGAGGTAAAGAGATAATGAATGCTTTCTTAATGGAAAAATTACACACAAATGAAGAGAATAGGAAGTCATTTCCCTTCTTACTTTCTGAAAGGAAAAACAGAACAAAGTCTCTAGAAATTTCATAATGGTGTGTTTGTAACAGGCTATTTATTCTTTTGAATATATGAAATTCTACTTGAAAACTTATTCTTTCAATTTTTGGTAAATTACATCACTTAATTATTCCATATTACTACTTCTCCTTTGTATTTTATATTTATTTTGTAATATTTTTCTTTGTTTGTTTTTGTTTTTGTTGAGACAAGATTTCTTGGTGTTGCTTTGGAACCTGTCCTGGAACTAGCTCTTGAGAGGGAGGGGGAGAGGAGTGGGGGGACGAGGAGAGGATGAGGGGGGAGGAGTGGGAGGCTGGGAGGAGGCAGAAATTTTTTTTCTCAATAAAAAAAAATAAAGTGTAGGAATTATATGCAAGTAAAGTTTATTAGAAGCTTATCTGCTGCTGAATAGAAATCAGTTTTTAATTAAAAGCTGATCAGTGTTTGTAACATGCTTCAATTAAAGAGATACATTTGCATTATTTATTGTATTAATATGCCTGTTTATATATACTTTAGCATTTCCAGTACCCATTTCTATTATCATGTCTTTTATCTGTGCTTTTTCAGAGATTTCTAAACAAAATGTATGTGAGGCCAGCAAGCAATGTGTAAACAAAGCACCTGAAAATCTAACTGAAAGAGATATCATTTCACACCCGTTGAAATAGCTATTTTGAGCATACAAGTTTTCAAGGATATGAAGTGTCAATGTTATTGAGTATGTAGCCAGAGAGAAACACCTGAATCCTGTGAGTGAGACTGTAAATTGGTAGAGTCACTACGAGAACAACATGAATGTCCCTTAAAAGATTAAAAACCGAAGTGGTATATATCACCATCAGTGTCATTTCAGGGCATCGAGTCTAAGATGGATTTCTGTCTATCTTAGAGAGTTTAAGTGATTATTACATGGGTCTTTAAATGGCACATGAGTTTATTTTCTGCAGCAGCTTCTGATAAATAGAAACTCTTTAAACTATACCTTATATACGTATAACTTCTGTAACATAAGAGAATTAAAATCAATTGAATTATATTCTCATAGAAACAGAAGCTTTGGGTGTAGGGGTTCTCCATTGAGATAGAAATAGTCTTTTAAAAAGATCTCCTGAGTAAATTGGGAGCATAGGAACCTTGAGGGAGGGGAGAGTCAGGGAGGAGGGCAGAGAAAAATGTAGAGCTCAATAAAAATCAATAAAAAATAACAAAAAAAACCCAAAAATAAAACAAAAAAGAGAAACAGTCTTTTGAGATATACTTTTGTCAATTTGTGCTTGAATTTTTTTGAATTCTTGTAGGTTGGGAATTTGTTCAAAATTCATCATATGTTGATTATCATACTACCTCTGGCTAAAATAGTCAATTGTACAGCTCTTAGAGAGTTGCCTTAGGCCTCCTATTTTTGACAGGACATCACCAAAAGTCATAACAGCTACAGCCAGGAACAAGTCTTGTGGTTTCTTCCTTTGTTCTTCTAGTATGAAATAGGGGTAGTTTTATAACTTATTAGAATCACTTGGACGACTTGGGAAAATACTGATTTAAAAGCTCACTCCCTAGAATTTCTGATTCAGCAGTCCCCAGGGGGACCCTGGACATGGACATTTCTAGTAAATCTATATCTAAAGTCAACCCTGATTCAAAGTGAATGACACACCTATGAGACAGTGGTGTGTGCTCCTTTAGATGCTGAGAACAATGAGAATAATAATTCCACCTTATTTTTTCTCATGATATAAGGAATGTATTTTGATATGACCGTGGGCTAAGGGATATGGTTTATTCCTGATTTTCCATGATATTTTAGAAGACAAAAAAGAAATAACAGTTAATACAATATCATATGAAATAGCTAGAATTACAAAAAAAATCTTACTAAATTAAGCAAATTGTATTTTTTAAAACTCAAATATATCTGTCTCTAGATATATCTATATCTACTCAGATACACAGATATAAAGATACATAGATAGACATGAAATTAATGAATACCCATAATGCTTTATTTGGAAGAAGAGTTCAATTAAATTGTGTTCTGGGAAATGATTTCAGAGAAATAGAAAATTATCTGCAATCTTTACTGTCTCCTATTTCTGTGGTATCACTTTCCCCATGGCAGTTTATTACTTGAGCCTAAGGCTGTTGGACGGTGGAATTTAACAGCAATGTGACATCATGAGTCAGTGAACGCTCCCCTATCATACCATCAGCTTAGAGCAACCTTACAGGAAATTCTCCATTATGAACAGCCCACAGAATCCAGAGGCAAGGATCACCAGCCTTACTAATTCCATTGCAACCCATACGTTTTTGTGCTGACTTGGTACATTGCATGAGGTAGCAGATTGAACATTTTTGGGGCAGTGACAATGATAGACAGCCGTCTGGTCTTCCCATGCTGATGATCCATTCCCCTCCCAAGGTTCCCTTCACACCTTGTTCAGTTGACTTTAACTATTCAGGTGTTTATGGACTTTGACATAGCCATGCATTTTCAATGCATCATATAGTTTAATACTATCTGAGGCTCACCTTTCCATAATTATTTGCCTCCATAAATTTTAAGAATATTATTTAATAACTCAGATTAGTTTGTTTTAGAAAGCATAGGATATTTTACACACACACACACACACATTATATTTTTCTTTCATTTTTTTCTCTTCCCTTAAAGTGGCAACAGCTGGAATACGTGGAAAATGTTAGGATTTAACATAAAGCATTTTCCTATAATGACTAGTAATTGAAACAGTCTACCTTCTAAAGAAGCAGCGACTACTGTGGGCTCTCAGCAGATGAAATATGTAATTAAACTTCTGAAATTATGCAGGTGGAAATAAATTGATTTAGTTAAGCACTTTATGCAGTAGCTTTTCATTCACCAGACTTTAAGAAAAAAACACTCACAAGCAAAATAAATGGCAAAAGCTTATATGTAAACTCAGGCTACACTAATGGTTCACGCATAAATATGTAGATTTCCATTCAATGTTATTCAGAAAATGAGAAGAAATGGGGAAAATGCTATATACTTTAGCAAAAACTGTTTTACCTATTTTGCAAGTAAATTTTGTCTAAGTCAAGGACAAAAAAGGAGGAGTTAGAATAAGTGCATAGTATACTTAGCAGATAATTAGGCTTGCAAAAATCTATTTTCAGAGCAGATTTTGCAATTACACATTCTTGCCTGTTTGCATTTATTCATGTCAACTACTTTATCTCCTTGCTAACCCCCAACATACTGCGTTGGTGCCTACTTCAATGAATTAAGAGAAATTCAAGTATCTTTCTGTAGTCAAAATCTTATAATTAACTCTTCATTATCTATATGTTCTTGAGCCCTGTATTATTCCCTTTCCTTACATACATATTTTCACAACCCTCTCCTTTTCTTAGGTGATGTTTGCTTAGGAATGGCAGTCTAATTTTAATATTTATTTAGGCAATGCATAATTAGTATGGTTCTGATCTATAATGTAGCACATTTGTGGGTAAATGGAAATATGCTTTTAATTTGCAGCTTCTTTGTTCTTGCTGTAAGTCTACAGTAGAGAATTTATTGAGTCTGTGCAAATGATGATCTTCAAAACTAAAAACTGTTATACTTTCTGTGCTTTCATGACCGACAATGTTTGACCCACTGTTACATATTTTAGTCTACATTGTTTTATTTGAATATAATATTTATAATATTCTTTTATAACTAACAAAATAGAAGCTTTCTAGCTTTCAGTTGTCTAATACTCTATTTAATAATTGCATCTTTAATTATTTTCTTTCAACACAAGGAGCCTCATGTTTAAACAATGTCAGAATCATATTTACAGGTGTGTTTTTTCTAATTAAACTATAAAATAATGCACTTGATAAATAATGTCTGTCTGCTGTGTGTTTACTGCAAAAGTTACTGTCTAATGAATTGAAAACAAACAAACACATTTAACTTTGCTGTTTCTCTCATGAACCTTTATGGTTCTCAGGTGCTATGTATGATACCTAAACATACATGATTATGCATGTAGCTGCCAGGGGTTTCCATTTTCAGATGCTGTATCTTTTCAGTCATCGACTATTCCTGAAACATTTTTAAATTTAATTTTTTAGGTGGCTACTGGAACAGGGCATAAGAAAGGACAAGAGAAAAGCAGCTAAAGATTATTCAACTTTTGAGAAGACTCACAGTGGGCCTCAGAAAACAAGAGCACAGCAGATTTACACTCTGCTGTGCATCTGGGTGCTTGAGAGTCACCATTGCCAAATTGGCATTGCTTATAGAACAAAAGAAAGGTGCAGTTATCTATGGATAAACTGTTGGTTTATGATTCCTATCCAGTTTGAGTATTATCACCTACCAAAATGAAAAGTGATGGCTAAGATTTTAAAACATATTTTTTTCATACAAATAATAAAATAGTGGCTTAAGTCATTTAAGTGCTTACTAAAATAAGACAGTCTAGAAAGAGGATTTTGGAGATATTCCTCAAAGTGACTTCAAAACCTTCTCTAAATCCAAAGCAAACTCAGTTTTTGAAAGCTTATACAACTCGCAGCATAGAATGAGGCAAATGCAAAATACAAAGTATAAAAATGTAAGAATATTATTTAAATTTTCATACATTTATTAACTGTAGAAATCATTTGCTACAAAAGTGCTTTCAGGATTGTTGAAATCTGTATGAAATGTCCACTATGACTGAAAATTTACTTTAAGTTTTCTGAAAACATAGTCTTTGGTTAGAATATAAATTTATTTCATCAGTGATACTTGTAGGTATTAAATGTTTGTTGATAAAGTTTGAATACACAAAATAACAATTTGTAATGCCAAAATAATGTTTCAACCGTGGATAAATTTCAGGATTATATTTTGTGTGCCATCTAATCTTCAAAGACTCCCAAGTGCTGAGATTAAAGGCATGTGCCACTACCACTTGGCGTCTCTTCATATTTTAATAAAATATTCAGTAGTGTTGAAAAGGTGTATGTAGGCAGATTTTTTTTTTGTCACACATGCCTGCTCCCAAATAACCACATGGAGACTTCTTAATCATCAGGAAAACTTGGCTAATAGGTTAAGCTTGTTTCTAACTAGCTCATTAACTTAACCCATTTTTAAAAATCTGTTTCTTTTATATAGCATGTTACCTCTAGTTTTAAATGCCCATGATGCTTGCTGTGCATCTTTGGCATTTCCTCCTGACTTCATTTTCTTCTCAGCATTCTTTTTGCCCTGAAAACCCTGCCTAGATAATGGCCTTTCAACTTCTTTTAAACTAATCCAAGTGACATATATTCACAACATACAAAAAGATTATTCCACATTTCCCTATTTTTGCCTAGGTTTTTGCTCTACTATTGTAAAATTATAAACAATTAGAACAATTATCAAGTAAGAATTTTATTTACAGTGTCCAATCCATTTGTATTTGGCATATTTGAAGAATTTAGTCTCTCTTGATGAATTCATAGTTCTGTACCTAGTTTGCCTTCTATTATAACTAAGGAAAAGTATAACTATAGACTTCCATCAGCATCATCAAAGACTCCTGAAGGTTATAATCTTGCCACAATAAACAGGAAGTATAATGCAAGCCACTTCCCAAAGTATGAACTATCCGATACATTTGGCTGCTTAGTTCAGTCACTCCAAGGTCCTTCTGTAATGTTGGGGCATCCACCTTTGGCCTATGGGCTTAGAATATCTGACAGACTTTACTGTGAAACGGAAATTTTGAAAGCACCATCCCACCCTGTCTTGGCAAAGTTCAGCAATCACTTTAGTTTGGATCCTGCTTATCTAGTTTGGACAGCATAATGTCAGCAGTCAAAGCAAAGGCAGTTTCTTGACCAAATGGCTAGCTTCTGCCATAAAGAAAGCGAACTCCATATGAGGGTTCTTCAATTGCCATTTTCCTTTTTTTGATGTAAAATGGTGCTGTTAAGAGAGAAGTGTCTCAAGTCATGAAAATTCCTGTTAGTAAGACATTAAAATGCCATATCCTATAAGTTTCTAATGTGTTTAAAGACTATATATTTAAAATATGTCTTTGATTCACCTTGAAAATATACCTAACATGACCATAAATTTTATTATTATAGATGACTATGAACCTGTGTTTCTTAATTATTTTAAATAGCTTTCAAGGATTAGAACTTTACATGACATTTTTAAATGGTGTGCATTATTTTTGCCTTGTGAAGACAGCTTAGATTTTACTTTAGCTTCTCCACATTAGATCAATGCCCCATTTTATGTCATTATAAATATCCTATAATTTCTAGCATATCTTGCAATTTTGTTAAATAATTAGAAATATAAACACTATTTTGATATCTCTCTCCCAGATATGAACCCAGGGACAGTTGTCTTCTTGATGAGACCTACATCCCTATGTCTAGGAGTTAGTCAGTCACTATTTAATGAAGGAATGAATGATGTTCAAATACTAACTTGCCAATTTACCTATCCTTTGTAATATGACATTTCATACACAATATAATAAAATTTATATATGTATGTATTTATTTTGTTTTTAAGGCAGGGTTTCTCTGTTTAACAGTTACATTATCCTATAGCTTTCTTTTTAGACCAGGTTGCCCTCAAACTCACAGAGAGTGAGGCCCCCTGCCTTCTGAGTTTTATCATGCCACGCAATAAAATTTATTTTAATTTATATTTTGGTAGTAGCCACAATATATAATAAATGTTAATTTTCCCCTTACAATAGTGTTTACTTTTTCTTCTGATGAACTATAAAATAAAGGGTATGGTTGATAAGAGAAAATTCAAAACTGGCGTGTGCAGTTAGCTCAATTTCAAAAAGCCTTTCTGTACTATACTACATTTAGAATGTTTATAAACTTGGTGGTGCTTTTGTCTGCCTAAGCTAGAGAGTACCAGTGTTACAGCACTATGTTTTCAGATGGCTTTGGGGTGCCATGGGTGACCAGTCTTTCGCAGAATAAGTAAGCAAGTCACAGTTTAAAGTAACTGAACAGCTACTAGCTAGTGTTTTGTTTCTGGTGACCAACAGAGGTGTGAGTCCCTTTGTAAGCAGCTGCTGATTGAATTTTGAAGGTTGGCTGGTCAAACTTTCTTTCTGAATGAGAAGCTACTTCGGGTTATGGTAGCCAAGGACTCTATCTCTAGCTTGTTTTTATTCTCTTTTCATGAAACTCTTTGTGCACTTCTGTCTCATGGCCCAGGACTGTCCACAATATGGTGTCTCAGTTGGGTATTCATTGACAGGACATGTATATGCAAATAGTGTTACAAAAGGGGATCTATTTAGGAAGAGCTGCAAAAGATTGCCTTCAATTTGGGTTGCTGTGGCAGTCTTGTCAGGCGTACTTCAATTGCTGGGCTGATCCTATTCAGATTCATACTGTGAAATGCTGGGGGAGTCGGGTCCCTGTGGCACCTGCCCTTTCTACATCCTGCAACAACATCAGGCTGTTGGAAAAGCTCCAAGTTAGGAATTCCATAGACTTGCTGATAACTGCATGGCTTTATTTCTAAGCATTCTTCACCATCAACCATTTTTCATTCTTGCTGCTGACCTCTCCTCAGTGTGGCCCCACTTTCTCTTATTCACAGTAGAACATAGTTGCTATATTGGTTCTTCCAAAGGATAGGTGATTGTTTATGCAAAGTTACCAGAATTACTTTGCAGTTTCTGTCCTTGTCTAGAATATGCTTGCCCTGAAGAGAAGAAAAACAATGGATGAGTTTAATCCTATTTTTTAGAGAGCACACAGACTTCACAAATTAATTTGCTATAGAAATTTCTTTTGCACTGAGAGTTTGGATCATCAGAAGAGTTTTAAGGGAGAATATTTTTTCCTATTTCTAAGACATGGTTATTGCTTTCAAATTTTGGTTCTATGAGGCCATGCATAGGTAAGTCATTGTCTGCAACATGGAAATGTCTCTATGTTATGGCTATTCTATTGTGTTTGGGATATGATGTTTTGTTCAACTTTTAATTTTTGTTCCATCACATGACCTTCAAATGGACACATGTTTAGATTTTAAGGCAGAATATAGTTATAATATGTTACTTTGTAACATAAACATAATTCCCTTCCATTTCAATTTGAGAATTGTTATTTAGCTATTGTCGTTGCTTAATAAAAAAGCTACTCTTTCTGGAATTATCTTTTGCTATTCTGTGCCAATAAAAATTCAATACACTTCCTTTTTCATTAACACTTTGCCAGGTAAGCATTCGTCAAAGTGTAGATAGATTTTGGGGCACTGTGGAGATTCAGGAATAACATAATAATACGATTAATTAGCGTAAAGCAAGGAATCATGATTGATGAAGGACAGGGTGATAATGAAGCTGCAAACATTTCTGAAACTCGTTTGGCATTTCTTGATTGGTGTGGTATTTAGAGTCTATCAACACAGGTTCTTGAATGACACAGGAGTTTGTTTTAGTGAACTAATAAAAAGATGTGAATTTCATATAAGAAATGACTCCACATACTTAAAATGTATATGAGAAATATGAAGCAATGTAAAGAATAATGGCCTAAAACAATGCAGCCAAATACAAATCTAATGTGAATCATGTGCAGAGTTTCAAATTTTCTAGAAGATATAATATTATAAAAGATGATATGAATTAGTAAAAAGCACTTAGAAAAATTTAATGTGCTATATCTAAAATATTATCAATAAATTACTGAAATCAACACCTACACAACTCATTGAACAGGGAAAGGTTGAGCTGATGTGCACACATAGACCCTTCATCCTTATATTCTATTGCCTTGGGTATGGGACAGTACTCTGTATTCTACCAGAAGAGAAACAGATATACCAGCCTAGCCATAAAAGCTTCAGTCTACATTCTGTCCTGCATGTAAATTATTGTTGACAGAGGTTTCTGTTCTTCCAGGTCCCTCAGCCATTCAGTCCCAAAGGAACATACAGAGGCTTACATTGATTATAAACTACTTGGCTAGTAGCTCAGGATTTCTTATTAACTAATTCTTACATCTTAAATTAGTCCATAATCCTTGTCTGTGTTAGCCAGGTGGCTTGGTAACTTTATCCGTGAGGCATTTACATCTTGCTTTTTGTGCAGCTGGGACACAACTGCAGACTCAACCTTTCCTCTTACCAGAATTCTATTGTTCTCATGGCCCCGCCTATACTTCCTGCCTGGTTAACTGGCCTATACTTTCTACTCGGCTACTGGCCAATCAGCATTTTATTAAAGCAATACAACTGACAAATCTTTACAAGGCACAACATCATTGTCACGCATCAAATTATGCTACTACAATGTTGCCGTATAGCTTGTGGGAGTAACCGACCAACGTCTGATTTGATTTAAGGCCCACTCCAGGACACGGAACCTAGACCCAACATTGTTTGCATGATCAAGAACAAGAGACTAGATAATACAGATGCTTCAATAAAAATCAAACACTACTGGTCTAAGAAAAATAAAAGTAGCAATAAAATCATCCCTGTGGAAATAAAATAATGCTGTTTTCATATGTACTTATTTATCCATCATTTGAGAAGCTTCCTCCTGCAGATGGAAATACAGAGGTCTACAGCAGGACACTATGCAAACAGAGAGATGTTAAACTTACGACTCCAAAATGAGGTACCTCCATCACAATCCTCCCCTAGGAGCTCAGTAAATCCCTTGGAAGTGCAGCAGAAAGTATGTAAAATCCAGAGTAGATGGAGGCAATGAAGAGTACAAGGGCCTCTAAAACAGCTGAGCAAAGCTCATATGAACTCAGAGAATGAAGCAGCAAACACAGGGCCAGTACTGGTCTCTACCAGGGCCTTTGCATATTAATTATAGCTTTGAGTTTAATATTTTTATGAGACTCCTGAGTGTGCAAACAAGTCAGTCTTTGATTCTAGTGCTATCTCTTGAAAATCTTTTCCTTTTGTTGGTTTACTTTATCTAACTTTTTGGTATTATAATTTTGTTTTGTGAGATGTTTCCTGTTACCTTCTCAGTATAAGCCACTGAAATTCTATGTACACATCACCTACAACATATATTAATCCCAGTTAGTCATGTATTTTGAGTTGTTAAAATTGTATATAACCAGTGACTACTTCATTGGACAGAGTAGGAGTTAAAATGACATTGATTTGCTAGCTGTGAAACTTAAAACCTTACCAATTTTTTTAAAAAAATATTTTCTGTATTTTTGTATTACAATTATTTCATTTCTCCCTGCTTTTTCTTCCTCCAAAACTAACCCATAAACCTTTCCTTAATGTCTTTTGTCATTAATTGCAGTTTTACACACACAGAGATATCTATATATAGTTGAACAATATATAGTTGTAAAATTTGCGATGTAGCATCTTCACAAATGTTTCTTGTGATACATATATCTGTGTAAAGCAATGAATATATATTATATAAATTGTTTATTAATTAGTTAATACTAACACAATATATAGGTGTGGGTCATATGCATTCCTATGGGTATAAATGGAAAGTACTCAGTCTGTGCAAAATTACACTGTCTTATGTTTTCACAATGTCTCATTAATGAGACTCGTTAATATGAGCTCTCCAAGGACAACAGCAGTGACTTGCAACTGTGATTGGGAAAATTTACAAGAGGCCTATGTGACACACAAATAATTTCAGGTAACCAAGGAATGCTGAGAGCAGGGTAAGGAGTATTTCCCAGGGAAAAGCACAGCAATTAGTTATCCAATATCAAAAGATCATCCCACCTCATTTTTATGGTCTCACTTTGTTTATTTATCAATGAAATGGATTGAATGAGTAGTTCATGCTCTTACTAGGGTGACATAAAATGGCTTTTGTTGTGTATCATATATACATATATATATATATATATATATATATATATATATATATATATATATATCCCATATCTAAGAATGCAAGTGTTAGAGCTTAATAATTTGTCTTTAGTTTGTGCCCTAACTCTGCTTCTCATGATTATGACTGTGTATGTTGCTCAGTCTACTATAGCCTCATTTTTTCTATCTCTATAGCAGAAGTATCACTTGCTTTTATTTGTAATGCTATTATACAAAATAGTGATTATTTGTGGGACAGATCTGTTTAAGTTGTTCTCTACAAAATAGCCAAGCAGTATATATTGATGATCATTTTGTCTATATGGCTATAATTACTGTCTTTGTAGCCACCAGGGTTTGCCCATGTGATTAATTAGGATATCTATGTAGGAGTTCATAATGATTTTTATTTTAATATTTTAATCAATGTTTTTATTTGATTGAGATACTTTATGTCAACCCCATTTTTAAGCCATAAAACAATAGCTATGATTTAAATAATTAAAAATGATGTTCAATGCAAAAAAAGTATAATATATGTTGCATCCACTTTCATGTTCCCTAGATATTTGGACCTTTAAGAAATTGTGTTATATAACAAGGTTTTTGTAAAAGAGCAAAGCAGCATCACAGGGCCTACAGAGATCTTAGGTCTGCTCAGGTCCCCCCTTCTCTCTCTCTCTCTCTCTCTCTCTCTCTCTCTCTCTCTCTCTCTCTCTCCATCTCTCTATATACATACATACATACATATACATATACATATACATACATATATATATATATATATATATATATATATATATATATATATATACACACACACACACACACACACATACTATGGCTTCCAATTTAGTATTTTTATGAGATTTTCCTATGTGAAAACTAGTGGATCTCTGAATCTTTTGACTTCTTTTGAGTTCTTTTCTTCTGTTTGTTTTCCTTGTCCAACTTTGATTTCAGTTTTTGTTTTATCTTAAAATATTTTATTTTGTTTTATAATTTTAAAATGATGCTGAGAAAAGAAATTATGTTGTAATCAAAGAGACAACTTGGGTGAATGAACCAAATGTGGATCTTAGAGTTAAAATGCATTTACTACTGCAAATGCTCTACAGTGAGCATTTGGCGGAATCATTATTTGCTTAGACTTTTCTATGGCCAAGATAGATGGTGTTTGATTTCAGTAGGAAACATGATGAGTGGAAAAATAGTGTCTTCAATCTCCATACCCTAGAGGAGACTTTATTTCTCAGTGGCTCTGATGTTACAGATCCTGGTTCAAATACCTCAGAAGGCTCATTGGAGAATTATAGAAATTTGTGCTTTCTGAACCCAATTTCACTTTCATTTAGATCCAATGTTTAACCAAATTTTTTTTTTCTACCCTTGTCAATGTTTGACAGAGTCAGACACTGGGAGTACTGCTATTTGCACTGGATTCTTCCTCTTTTCATACTTACAATATTTTATTTTAAAAATAAAGTCTATGAATCTAAAAGTAGATGAGTCTGTCTCCACCGGGGTCTATTCTCGTAACTGAGACATAAAGATGAACACCTATTTCTGCTGTCAAGTAACGTTTTCATTTCAGCCTGAAATTCTCCACATGGTGATTCCTTGACAATTTTTCCCCAAAGGCACCAGATCTGGAAAGGCAATTTTCTATTCTCAAAACGAATCTAAATTCCTACAAGTGTCACGACTGTCAACAGGAAGGTTGGACAAATACAAATATAGATATTATTTTATTTTCATGGTCAACTTAAGTGGATCTAAAAAATTTCATTTTATTAATCATTTTTTCATCCACAAGGAAGGGTAAATAACTGTATATTTAATAATTACATTAAGCTGATATTTCTTTTTCCTCAAGTTAATTCCAAAGTGGTTACTAAAACATAAATACTGGCAGTAAATAACATACCAGTAAAATATATTAAAATGTTATTATTATTCCTACAAGAAGGGCACAAATATTTAATAAATTTATTAGATTCTGACTTTAGTTTTGATAGCATGTCAGATTGTTAATCTGTCTTTAAATCTCTGAAATTGATAGGTTATCATTTTAGCTTGACTGAACAAATGGTTATCCTAATTTGTACCTCCTTCATAACTTTATTAATAAAATATGTGTGCATTTGGAATGCTTTCTAAATTCTCTCAAATATGTGCTAAATTAATGAGGTTAATTTTTTAATTTATAGTAATTTAAGATTTTATCTATAGCAAGAACTGAGTTGAGCCCCTGACACACTACAATAAACTGATACACAAAATCTCTTGAGATAACTAAAGATATGGCACAAATCCAGTCATGGCCATAGACATCAGTGCAATGTGACAATTACTGAGAATATCTTGTAAAGCAGGTCTTGATTGAGAATGATGTGGAATTGAGATTGGAAATTTTCAGAGAAATTAGTAAGGCTTAATGCTTCATGAACTTAGGCAGAGGAATCATTCCTCTGAAGGAGCTGATGGATGCCAGAGTGATCGAAGCATCCTGACAGATCTGTGGAGGGACAAACACCAGTAAAGGACAGAATGCAAAATGCTGAGCAAGGGACATGGGCACATTAGATAAAAAGATGAGAAGAACTCTGTACATCAATCAGATTTTCAAGTCCTCTCTGTAAATATGACTGAACCAACTTTAACCTATCTTTAAATCTAACTTAAGGCCTGAGTCCCTAGCATTAAAGACAAAGAGCTTTAGAAGTATGTCATTCAATATTATTTAAACAATGTTTTCTGGGTGCCTGATATGTTACAGAGAGCAATATAGACATGAGGCATATTACTCAGCAAAATGGAAATCCTTCCTCTCAAAGAGTAAACAAGCCATCCCAGATGCTGTTAGCATCCTCTGACATTGACATAGCATCGTCAATAGATTCATAATTAGCACATATGGAACTGCACTGCCCATGAAATCCTTGTAAGACTGTGCACATGAAAACCATAAGCTCATCCTGAAATATTTGCTTTATTCTCTTAACTCAACAGGCATTAATTCACATCCTTGCAGACAAGATAAAGAAGGAAAAGGTGGAGAAAATGAGAGTTTACAAAAGTTCAAACTTATTTAGTTATATTTAATGTCCTGCCTCTTAAAATTCAGTATTTACTTATGGATTCTTATATACAGACCTATAAAGCAGCTTGGAAAAGCATTAAAGATAATATTTCTAATACAACTGTTTTATGAAAGGAGTTACAATGAAACATTTGAAATACTGATTGTTTACTTGACAAAAGCATATGTTATTGCTGAACCAAAACTACTGTGCTCTGTAAGAGGAGAAATATTAATATAATAAACACAAATAGTACAGATTACAGTGCAATAGAAGCAACTTAATATTATTTTATGCCTGTATTAAAAACCCAATGTTTATTGTTTTATGCAAGTTTTCTTATTTTTAAAGTATTCCAACAATGAAAGAATGAGAGTGTGGAAATATGTTAGACCAACTCCTCCAATAAATTAACAAATTGATTTTCTAAGCCCCAGACCTACTCCCTTGGAAGTATATCTTTATAATATACTCATACCAGAATGTGTTTTATAATTTGAGAAACACTTATTTCCATGTAAAAATTAGTGTAGTTTAACTGAAGAAAAAATTCCTGATAAAATTATTTTATTTTGAGTTTAGGTTTCTGAGTTATTTCATCTGTATTTCTCGCCTGTACCACTGGCACTACATTGCATATTTTGCTGCACCATTTTTATATAAATATTTGGGTGGAGGAAAGGTCTGGTGACTCATGGCTTTTGAGATAGACATGCTTTTCCATCACAATAGGTTGATGCTTAGGGAGTCTTGATCACATGTGCACAGGTTCTCAGATAGAGACACTGAGAGGCCTGAGTTTCTCTGTGAACAGAAAGTTAGACATTTTTCTAGCAGACTTAATATCTTGATTTCAATGGACACAGAAAGATGGGGAATGTAATAGCTAACTATGGCCAAAGCTTTGTGATCTAGAAAACAAAATTAGCCTCATAAGAGTGAAAGGGTTGTTATATGACTCAGCAGATAATATATACATATACTTATTTAATCTTTGTTGTTTTATCTTGGCATAGGCTATGCATTCTGTGAATGAGGAAAGGAAAGCACCCAAAATAGAGAGAACATTTCATATTGTTTTGTTTGTTGGTACCAGAGATCAAACTCTGGGCTTCTTTTGATGAAAAGTGTATGACCAATGCCTTTTAGCACTAATAATATATTTTAAAGTACTTTTATGTTGTCTGAGTTTTCTGTCCCACCCGGTCATGCTTGGTCAGGCAGCCATTCAGTCACAAAGAAATACACAGAGTTCTATATTAATAATAAACTGAGAAGCCTAGTAGCTCAGGCTTTCTATTAACGTATATTAGACCATAATACTTGTCTGTGTTAGCCACGTGGCTTGTTAAATTTTCCAGCGAAGCAGTCACATCTTGCTTGCTCTGTATCTGGCTTCCTCTGTTTCTGGGTGATGACTGCAAACCAAAACTTCCCTCTTCCCAGAATTCTCATTGCCCTGCCTCTACTTCCTGCCTGGTCACCATTCCCCTGCCTATAAATCCTGCTTAGCTACTGGTCAATCAGCATTTTGTTAAATCAATACAATTTTTTAATGACAGGATAAAAGGTCATTGTCCCACAGCACTTTTATTTTTCACATGCTATACCTGTACTTAAAAATTCTTTGTCTTGTTTAGCCTATGCACTTAATCTTTATGAGCTGTGTTATCACATCATGAACCTTTAGTATCAGTAAATTCATTAATAGAGAATTTAATTGATGAACTCCAAATACAAAGTGTCAGTAATTTCTATGGCTGATACATAAATCCAGAGAATAGCACATACCCCCATTTTGAAGAATGGGGACTAATTTTCTTAAGTCTTTAGCAACTTAGCTGACAAGAACTCCATAAATCACATAACAGAAATAACAGATTACACACAAATAATACTTGAGTGACATAGTCTGACAACAACAATAAAAAAGATTAATAGCTAAGACATCTGGACCAATTTCTTAGACTGAGAGAATAAGAGCCTAGATAATGATGTGGACAAGAGGAACATGCACAAGCATTAGAATTCAGTAGACTTAGAAATTTAAATCTAAAATATCACATTTTAATGGTGAAAACCTTCAAGTATTTTGTCCCAGCTTTTGGAAATGGGAATAGCATTGTTCGTTGTAGTCCTCCTACAGTGTGATGCTGCACCAGAATTTCTAATTCATAAATTTCTATGAAAAAAACTCTTTGGCATTATACATTAGTGAGGTTACATAGATATGGCATCTTGTGTGCCTTTCTAATTTGACTACTTCATCTCTAGTCCTAGACATATTGGTATTGGTATGGAACAAATTTCTATATTCTGTCAATTACATTTTAAATAAATGCTGATTGGCCAATAACCAGGCATGAAGTATAGGTGGGCCAACCACACAGAAATTTCCTATACAAGACTTAAACTCCATATGATAGAATGTTTATTAAAACATTTAGCATATATTCCTTGCTTAATATTGTTTATGCTGGATGTGATTCTAATTATACTTGATATCTGTTGCTACTGTACATATTTTGTACTGGGTTTGGAACTCTGTTATTTAAACAAAGCAGGCAGATGCCATGGGAGCACATTCTTCTTCTTCAGCCAATAGCCTTTACAATGCCAGCCCACTTTAAAAAGCAGCGGTAGCCATGTGCTCACTCTCTTACTTCCAGCTCCTGTTTCTGGCTGCTAGACTCTGTTCCTGTTCGTGCAAAGGACTGTTGTCTAGGACAGTGATCTGTAAGTTTTCCCCTTAAATAAATAACCTTTTTATTAATTATAATTCCAAACTCATGTGGGATTGTTTTGTGATTTACACCTTCATCTGCCATCTACCTTTGGGCTGACCAAATCTACTTAAAAGCCTAAGAGAGCTTGGGAAGTTATTCTAGGTAAAAAAGAATAGAGTTAAACACAGCCTCTTAATAGTAACATTTTCTCAGGTGGGCTCTACTTGCTAGAGGCAAGCACTCTCATTTAAGAGAGGTTTCCTTACTCAGCTTTAGTTGTAAAACCTTGCAGCTCTTTTAAGAGGTCCTGCCAAGAAACACTTAAATGCTGTTGATGAAAAGCTGACCCCATGCTTTTGGGTTTTCAGCCATAGCATTTAAAAAAAAGGCACATTGTTTTAAAATGCTGGCTTTCTGGGCCTTCCTGCCAGAGAAAACTCTGACTCTTTCAGGCAGGAAGTCTGACTACAGAGCACTTGAGTGTGGTTTCTGAGCAGACTGCTGCAACTTGCTTGCTGGCAAGGACCTTGAAACACCATAGAGTTGTGATAATAAACACGGCTCCAGCTGGTACCTCTGTCATGAACCTGGAATCTCAGAAAGCTAAGGAATGGGCTGGATCCAGCCATAAAGGCCATGGCTTTAATACTCTCCATATTGCTTAGCAGATTAAAGACTCATGTGGTCAGAACAAGAGAGATACAGTAAATATAGATTCAAAGATGACAAAAACCCTCCAAATGGTTTGCTGTGTTTAAAAATATATGCAGGCTTGGGAGAAAAAAGAAAAATAAAGAGAGTAGTTGGGTGTGGTGGCACACACCTTTAATCCCAACACTTAGAAGACAGAGGCAGGCAGACCTCTGTGAGTTCAAGGCATGGTGGCACAAGCCTTTAATCCCAGCACTTGGGAGGCAGAAGAAGACAGATCTCTGTGAGTTCAAGGACAACCTGGTACACAGGTAAATTCCAGGACAAAGATACACAGAGAAATTCTGTCTCAAAAAGCCAAACATTAAAAATAAGAGAAATAGAGTTTAAAATAAATCCATGCAAAGTTGAAAAATACACAGAGTCTGGATACTGTATGTTATTATGTTCTCTTCGAATTGTTTGAATACTGAGGAAGAAGCAACAGCTGCCAAAAGATATTTGTTTATAAATGCTGCTGAATTAATCCAAGAAAGGTATTTTGAAAATACCTTGACTTCAAAATTGAAGTCAAAAGAGATGTTACTTTGGAGAAGAGGTTTTGCTTTTGTTTCCACAGAATATGAGAAGCTATGGATTTATTCTGAGTTAAGAAAAATCAGGTTTGGTCAAGGAAAACCACCTGAGAAATCTCCCGTAGGAACAGATGGCCTAGATGTCTGAGTTCTTCATCCAGAACAGATTCAAGATGCAGTCTGAGATGATCAAGCCTCACAGGATACTCCAGTCAGGACTTGATTATAATTCTAAATTTTCTTTAGGTCCCCATAAGATTATCAGCAACCCCAACCAACAGAAAAACTACACCTACATTCCCAAAAAATGGACTATCGATATTTTCCTTCATTTAGAGTGTTGGTTACAAGTTGTTATGGCTAATGGTCAGGAGAAAAGCTAAACAAAGGATATTAGATTCAGAGTTCTTGTTTTTGTTTTTGTTTTTTTTAAAGGGAGGTAAGTTTTGTAGGACAAATGTCTATATTCTGTCAATTATATTTTAAATAAACACTGACAGGCCAGTAGCCAGGGAGGAAGTATGGGTGGGACAACCGGACAGGAAGTAGAGGCAGGTCAAAGAGAACAGGAGAATTCTGGGAAGAAAGAAGCACATTCTTCTGCAGTCCTATTCCATTCACAAAAATAAGCAAGATGTGACTGTCCTGCTGAATAAGGTACCAAGCCACATGGTTAACACAGATAAGAATAATGGGATAATATAAGTCATAAGAGTTAATAAGAAGCCTGAGCTAATGGGCCAATCAGTAATGTAGACCTCTGTGTGATATCTTTGGGACTTAATGATTGTGGGAACAGGGCAGAACAGAAAAACCTCAGGTAATATGACTGCATTTTTATTCTTTATATGGCAGAAGGGTAGTATTATATGTGTGTAGGGTACACTATTTTTCTAATGAATTTATTAGTTGATAAACCTGGGTCCTTTCTAATTCTTGATATTGAGAACAGTGCTATTTTGAACATGGAAGAAGATATCTCTTCAACCTGCTGATTTCATTTTTCCTCATATGTATCCATTAATGAAACAACTGATCATATGATCATTCTCTGTTAATTTTTGTGGAACTCCCACAATATTACCATAGTTATGCTAATTTATATTCTCATCAGTAGCATGACAATTTCTTTTCTCATTGTCAAGAATTAGCATTTCACTTTTATAATAACCACTCTTAATTTTCTGTTGTGGTTTTTATGTAGACATTAGTAGTTTCTTTGAATAAAATTTTCTTGTCTATTTTTACTTTTGATTGTTATTTCACCTCTTTCACTTTTCTTGAAGATTACTGAATATTCATAGATATATTTCTATAGAAATGTTTTATTGCAAACTTGTCCTATTTATTCATTTTATTGAGGGCAAAAGTATATAGCAGTAGTATTAAAATTATATAACTTCAGCTAGTAACATGATAATTAGGGCTGATGCTTGGGCCACAGTGATTGGGTTGTTACACAATCTATATTAGTCAAGATCTTGGAGAAAATGGCTTTGGTAAAAATAATGTGATTTTAGATTGTCTAGTCATAATGGAAAATTCAGGGATCTATTTTAGGGAATTACCAATGATGAGTTATTAAATAGAAATATGTGTTCCACTAAATTATTATTCTTATTTTGCTTCTATTTCCCTCAAAGGAATTACTCACAACTTCTTAAGAGAATTCTTCTTCAGCTGATGAATTCTAAAAGTCAAAGTTTTTTAGAGATGCAACATATTTTATATTATCTGCATTTTGGCTTCTTAATCATTTTACTTAGCATGTTCCATCTCTATTGCTCTTAATGTGGACCGGCAGGCCATCTTCAGTGACAGGCTCCTGAGAGAGAGACAGAGAGAGAAAGAGAGGAAGAGAGAGAGAGAGAGAGAGAGAGAGAGAGAGAGAGAGAGAGAGACCCAAGGAATGAAAAGATAAAAAGGTGAGCATGAGATCTTGCACAAGCTATGACTTATGCCAAGCAGGTTTATTAGTAAGTACATCATTTTATATACTGTTAGCAGTGGGGAAATGGCCAAGATCAGCATAGTGCTAAATCAGACAGTATTGGCAAAAATAACACTGTATACCTCAGACATAGCTGCATTAGTGCTAATGACCACAGCCTTTTAGGGGAAAAAGCCAGTTCCCTAGAACTAAAACCTTAACTCCTTAAGGCCTAGGTTCCAGCCCCAGATTGGGCCTTGCAAAGATTGCTCCTTCACAAGGCCACAGAACTTCTGTTTCCTATGGGTCCCCAGAAAGCCTTGGATCTGTGCAGCTCGCAGCAGTGATAGTCAAGCACCAAGGGGGTGAAACAGAATGTACTTACTCTCCCTTCTTATCACTTGTTTTCATCATCAGATCTCTTTATATTCTTTATAACAAGCAAAAGCCATTATTCATTCAGGAATACATAGAGCACTTGGTTGTGCTGAGAGAGAAGTCAGAAAAACTTGAAGGAGCAAGAATTGATGATAAGAGCAAAAGTCATGAAATGAAGTAGTAATCTGAATCTTGGTTCACTAATTTAACAAATGTATGTTAATTGACTCAACTTCTTTGTGTCCCACTTTCCTGATTGATAAATTGATGATATCGTTTGATAAATTGTACTCACATTATACTTATCTCATTTACCTAAAGTACAATTCATGGGTTTAAACTACTTTGAACTTTACTGTATGATTATGTTCACTTCTGTATTTGGTGTCACAGAAGTGTTCATCATTACATGATTCTCATTAATGAAATCATATCTTGACAGTAACCTCTATTCAGGACAAAAAAGTATTAGAGGCTTATTTCCTTCCCCTATGTATTCCTTTGTGTGAGCCTACACCTTTATTTAGTCTTTAATTCCCTCTTTTAAAAATGATGAGAAGGTAATATTAATTTCTTAGGATCATTACAAGGAATAAATGACTTTTGTCTTATTGTATACTTCCATGCATTGTTGTAGCCAGTTGAAGATAATGGCAATTTATATTATTCACAGCATTATTTCAGTATTTCTCAAGAGAGAAAATATCTAGAAATTTGAATAGTTAAATTTATGCTTTTTCCATTTGTCATAGAACATTTACCTGTTTGCCATTAAGTAAGTTAACAAGAAGGGAATGTTTTACAGTGGGGGAAGTATGAGATGAAACTTTTTTTGGAAAATTCAGTGAACTATGCTGCCAAAAATTTATTTTAAATCCTGCAGGTATGATAATGGTAAAATAGATGAGCCTAGAAACCAATTCCTACATTCAATTGAAATGTTAACACCGTGAATTTTGAGGGAAAGAAGAACCATGATTTGGCCTACATATTTAAGAATATATCCGTATATATTCTTATATATTTATAATTATATTAATTGATATAATTTTAAAAATAAGAAGAGAATAAATTTCTAAATGAGAAGTAGAGAACAAAATTAATACCACTAGAATATGTGTGTTTCATCTTTTTCTCCCGTTCTTTCTTCTGACTATATCAGTTATTTACAATTTGACTTATTCACCATTTTATGTTCATTGAGAATTTCCATGGTGGAAGGCACTCTGACATCTGGACATGTACTAGTTCTTCAAGATATTATAACTTAGTAAAAGAAATTTGCATTAATATGCTATATAAATAGTTGCTAATTTTTAATGTGGGCAGTGTTGAAAAGACAGGCAGTAAGGACTGTGCAAAGAAGAAATATAGACTGAATTTATGTCAGGAGGATAGAGTTTCCCTATAGTCGTTTAGAGCAGACACATAAAGAAACAGTCTCAAATTATTTTATTTTAAAAAATTAATTGGTGGCCAATTATCACTTGTCTACTCTTATTATTGCTTACTCTTTCCCAGTTAAAATAGTCAAAGTAAGTATGGGTTAGAATGTGTGGTTTTTGAAATCTAAACTACTTCATGGTATATAATATTTATTTACATATAATTTTCTACTTTATTAAAAAAGATTCTTTCCTGTGTACTATATTCCAGCAGCAGTTTATCCTCCCTATATTCCTCAAATTTTCTCCCTACTTCCCCTCCTGTCTAGCTCTACTCTCTTTCTGTCTCTTATTAGAAAAGGACAGGCTAGCTGGGTTGTGGTGGTACACAACTTTCATCACAGCATTTAGAAAGCAGAGTCAAGTGGATCCCTGAGATCAAGGCCAGCCTTGGCTATGGAGCAAGTGCCAGGACAGTAAGAGCTACACAGAGATGTCCTGTTTCAAACAAATAACGAAGAGGTGTGTGTATGTAGGGTAAAAGCTTCTAAGAGATAACATGCAAACATAACACGATAAAGTATAAGACAAAACAAAACCACTACATTGAAGTTGAACAAGGTAACAGAAAGAAAAGAATCCTGTAGTAGTAGGAGCGGCGGGGCTGCATCCCCGGCACCTGGCAGCCCCCACAGCTAGCTTTACTTGAAATAATTACACGGACAACTGTATTCTTTTAAACACCGCTTGGCCCATTTCTATCTAGCCTCTTCTAGGCTAGCTCTTGCACCTGGATTAGCCAATTTCTAATAATCTGCTGTAGCCCACGAGCTGGCTTACCAGGAATGATCTTAACCTGCATCTGCCTGGAGTAGGAGAACCATGGCGACTCCTGACTCAGCTTCTTTCTCCCAGCATTCTGTTCTGTTTACTCCTCCCACCTATGTTTTAACCTATCAGGGCCAAAGCAGTTTCTTTATTGCTTAACCAATGAAATCAACAGATTGATATATGACACTCCCACATCAGAATCCCAAGAAAAGGAACAAGAACCAAAGACTTATTTGTTCACACACTAAGGAGCTGCAAAAATATCACTTAACTGAAAGCCATAATACATACACAGAGAACCTGGTATAGCCTTGTGTAGGCTGTGAACTTGTTGTTTCAGTTTCTTGGAGTTTATATTAGCTTTTTTTCAGTTGATTTCTTTGGTCTTGCTTTTCTGGTGTCCATGATACCCTCTGGCTCTTACATTCTTTATGCTTCATCTTTTGGGGGGGTGGGATTTCCTGAGCTCTTGGGGGAAACTAATGGAGACATCTCATTTAGAAATGAAAGTTCCAAGCTCTCTCTCTCTCTCTCTCTCTCTCTCTCTCTCTCTCTCTCTCTCTCTCTTTCTCTCTCTCTCTCTCTCTCTCTCTCTCTCTCTCTCTCTCTCTCTCTGTGTGTGTGTGTGTGTGTATGTATGTAATGTCTGACTTTGGTTTTCTTTATTTGTTCCCATCTTCTTCAGAAGGGAGTTTTTCTGATGGAGGCTGAGCAAGACACTGACCTGAGTATACCAGAATATCACTAGGAGTCATTTTATTGTTACTTATTTTTCTTTTAAACAATTAATATTTGATTTTACCTTAAGTCCCTGGATTATCTAGTCTCTGGTCCTTGGTCATACAAGTAGTGATGGATTTGGGTTCCATCTCATGAAGTAGGCCTTAGGTCAAATAAAACATTAATTGGTTACTAACACAAGCTTATTGCCACCATAACTGGCAGGCAGGGAAGAGTATAGATCAAAGGTTTTTGGATAGGTTTATGTATACCTTTCTCTTTTGGTAGAATGCAATATAACTTCCTGCATCCAAGACACTGGAGCAAAGGATGCAGGTTCTATGTCTACATCAGCTCAGTCTTGCCATGCTCAATGAGATACGTGGGTATTGTTTTGAACAAAACTACTTACTCCTGTCAAGAGTGGCTAAGATCAATAACACAAGTGACCACTCACACTGATATGTTGTGAAATAATAGGAACACTCAACCATTATGGTGCAAGCTTGTACAGACATTAGGAAGATCAGTGTGGTAGTTCCTCAGAAAAATGGGTACAGGACCACAAACTATCCAACTGTACCACTCTTAGAAATATATCCAAAAGATGTTCTCCACAAGAATATTTACTTAAACATGCTCCTTATTGTTCTAGTCATAATAGTCAGAAATTGGAAATAACTTACATGCCTATCAACAGAAGAATGGATGAAGGAAATATTGTGTATTTGTACAATGGAATATTACTCAGTTATTAAAAGAAATGAGATACTAAAATTTGCAGAAAAATTAATAGAGCTAGAAAAAAATAATCCTAAGTAGTATAACCCAGACCCAAAGAGATAAATATAGTATTAGTTTAGATATATATAATATTCATTAAGTAAATAATAACCAAGCTACAACCCATAGACCCAGAAGGTTAGGTATAGAGGAAGGGAGTACATAGATCTTTCTAAATGGGGATACATAATGCTGTATGGAATAAAGATGATAGCTCCCCTCATAATCCTCACAAAAATGATTATGTCATCTTTGGGTAGCTGTGCCCAAGCATATAGTTTGGGTCAGGGCATGTATGTGGAGCCTGGTACAACCCCTCACAAACCAATCAAAAGCATGATATAAAGTAAAAATGTGTTAAAAAGTTAAACACTAAAGCATTAACTTTAGGCTCAATAAAAGGCAGGCTGTTATCCCAGGCATGGCAGTTCACACTTTTGTATCTATGGAGTTTATTAGCTTTGTTTGCTCCTATATAAATTGTGACTATTTATAATCATAAAATTATTGGGAGAAGAAAATTAATGTTTGTACCATGTCTCCTACAACGCTGATACATAGAAGGAGCTTAATGAACTCTGGTTATCTTGCTTTTCATATTATGAATTATACATTTCACTAGCAGAGTCTGGCTTAAAATTTGTTCAGCATGTTTTTATTGTTTTTTTAGTCTACTAATTTGAATTTTTATTTGTGTGTGACGAAGATACGGGAAGCAGTGTATATAGGGCATACATACTTCCACTTGAATAGATATATTATGATTATCTTTAGCCCTGTGAATTTGGGAAGACCTATAGGCACTGGGTAAAGTAAATCAAAACTTTTATTTATTCCTATATGTACATCATTATCTTGGCAATACTTTTCATAAATCTCTTTCTTTCAAGATGTAACATATTTGTCAATTCTAAAAAGAGTAGCTTTGAAGTCCATCAACATTTCATGGTAAGTGGAATGGCTGAAATTGTATTTACTTAATATATGAGTTATCACATTTTCTGTTACTATATAGGAATTATTAAGTGATTTTATAGGGAATATTGATTTCTTTTTCACAGCTATTTTTTTGTTGGTTCTCAATATCTGTTTTCTGGTAATGCCTGTTGGTGATAGACTTTTGAGAGAGTAAGTTAAGCTACTGTGATGGTTTGAAAAATATGATCCAAAGGAAATAACACTGTTAGGAAAGTACAGCCTTGTTGGAGTAGGTATATTCATGTTGGAGGAAGTGTTTCACTGTGGAGGCTGATTCTAATGTCTTATATAAGCTGAAGCCATTCCCAGTGACACAAACCACTTCCTGTTGCCTTCTACTCAGGATGTAGGACTCTCAGCTCATTCTCCAGAACCATGTCTGCCCGAACACCACCATATCCTACCTTGATGACAATGAACTGAACCTCTAAACTGTAGGCAAACCCCAAATAAATGTTTTCCTTCATAGAGTGGGTCAAGATAATGATGAGAAATCTACAGAGAGACATGAGCCAAGCTCATAGAAACTCATGAACTCTAGACCGAGAGATGTGCAGTCTCTATGGAACCAAACTAGGCCCTCCACAGGGGGAGACTTGGTGATGAAGCGTGGGCTTTCTCAGGGGCCTCTGGTAGTAGGAACAGGATTTATTCCTCATTTATGAACTAGCTTGTTGGAGTCAATTTCCTATGGTGGGGTGCCATGCACAGCATTAAAGCAGGGGAGGGGAGATTAGTCCTGGCCCATCTTAATGTGTCAGACTTTGCTGAATCTTAACCATTGGGAGGAGTAGATGGGGGTTGAGTTATAGAAGAGGCAAAGGAGAGGGGAAGAGGGATCAGAGGGAAAACTGTGGAATGTATAGTGGAATGAAAATAAATGAATGAATGAATAAATAAATAAAAGAGTTGATATGGTCATGGTGTCTCTTCACAGCAACAGAAATCCTAACTAAAACAGGTACCATCATTTATCTCTCACCATTTAGTCTTGGCTGAGTTTCCTCACAGGAAGAATAGCCAAGAGGAAAGAGGAAAACAGGATTTCCACAGTGCTTGCCCTCAAACTAAGCACAGAACACACCAGTCATAGCAGCATTGTTTTGGTGGCAAAATAAACAACCCTGTCTGTGCACAAGCTAGGAAAAGGACAATATAATGAAACTTTCTAGTAGCCATGCTGTGGTGGAGGAGCTATACTTTAACTATTGCTTCATTATCTTAAAGTTATATAGAATACTAATTTCTAAAAGGAGTGTTTCCAGCAAATACTTCCTGTATCATAGCTGTGACTTGGTCTAGAGAGCTGAGATGAAGAAGAACTCAATATGTCTTCTTAGTGCTTCTGACTCACAGTACAGAAGGTTTCCAGCCTAGGGCTGAAAACTTGGAACATCTTAATATTACACTAAGTTTCCATGCCAGTGATCTGTGGAACATTATCTAAAATAAAGGGAGAACCAGACAGATGGTTCTGTGGTTAAGAGCGTGCACTGCTATTTCTTGGTATCCCAGTTGATTGCTAGGATGCAGCTCGTACTATATATAACTATCTACATCCAAATCCTCTGGGCTATTTGTTAGGGTTTACACATACACACACACACACACACACACACACACACACACACACACACAGAGAGAGAGAGAGAGAGAGAGAGAGAGACAGAGACAGAGACAGAGACAGAGAGACAGACAGAGAGACAGACAGAGAGACAGAGGGATGGACAGACAGAGGGACGGAGAGACAGAGAGAGAGAGGGGAGTTGAATAGATCATAAAAATAGACAATCTGGAACATGAACTCTATGTATCTGATTTATTGTCTCTGTTTTGTTAAGTCTTAGAAAGATTGCCATATATGTAATGTGAGGTTAAGTAATTGTTGTTTAGACATCTAAAATGGCATCCTCAGCACATATGTGCTAGTGTTTTTGTATATACAAGTGAGGACCAAATATTACAAACAGATTGTTGTCTGTTGTGAAAAAAGATTGTGTTATTACCGAACAACTTCGATGATCATGTTTGGTTTCATTTTTTTCTTTCTTTTTGTACATTGGAAGTAGAAAAAGACAATTATCTCCTGGGTAAATTGGGAGCACAGGGACCTTGGGAGAGAGTTGAAGGGGAGGAGAGGTAGAGAGGGGAGAAGAGGAAAATGTAGAGCTCAATAAAATTAAAAAACAAATCAGGATGGCCTTGAACTCACAGAGATCCGTGTGCCTCTGCCTCCTGAGTGCTGGAACTAAAGGTATGTACTACCACCAACTGGCATATTATCATGTTTCATCCAAGTCAGAGTCTAGGAAATATGTGAAAACATTTGTGCTTGCAAACTTACCCAGGACAGACTAAAACATTTCATTTGCCAATTTGCCATCATGAAGCAGAAAGTTCTTACTCATGGTGTCCTAGAAGCTAATCTCATTTCCTAAATGTCATCAATGTGGGAGACAGCTTCTGTGGATGCTTGCATACGATTTTGCATACCATTTAATTTCAATTCCATCATCCCCAATTTGAAAGGGAAGACCCATTTCTTATAACTCTTTTCTACTTCTATTCTTGTTTTTATATCTCTTGTATTTTTATCTTTATTCCATGATCCCTAAATATTTGCAGGGGGAGACAGATATTAATTGATCTCATCTCATACATTATTTCCTGAAGTTATTCTAAAGGGTACAATATGTTGACATGATATTGATTAACCTTTATATTCCTTGTACCGATTCTCTGCATTAGTATTAGAAGTTTCTAATCTAAAAAACTATTTTCAGAATGGTATTTTCTCTAACTCGGCATTCCTAGTCACTCAACAGTGGTCAGTATCCACAAAAGAAAGGACAATAACTGTAGTCTACCGTGTCTAATAGCATTGGCTATATAAGTCATAGACTGGTATTATCTTAATTCTCTTCTCATTTAATATTTTTTTTTAAAATTTTTTTTGCTCTATGATAATTTTTTAATTTGGATCATGAACACTATGTATCTATATTAATGTATCTGTTCTGATAACTTTTAGAATGATTGCCATGAGTTTTTTGAGAGATTAATTGCTGTTCTGACTTTGCAAGTGGCCTTATAAATATTGCCCATTACTATTAGGAACATTTACTCAGAAGGAAGCTTGAGAACATATACACTCAGTGATTTGTCTAAAGTCATGCAGCAGAAGTGGCCAAGTTAAGCCTGAATATGATACAGGCTGCATAACCTTAATACTATGCTAACTCATTAGGATTGAAGACTTCCTTCCTTGGTCTTTCCATCATGTGTCTACCAAGACAAGTTCTATAATCTTCCTGGTCTATAGCTCTAGCAGACATATAATGGATATCCTAATAAAGTCATCATAATGTTGTTTTGTGCCTACAATGTGCTATAAATATAGTCTGGTGTCTGATGGCAGGTACTGTCTTTGTAAGAATTTAGGTCAAATTTGGAGAAATGGAAGGCAGGCCATATTACGTCTGCTTTAATTAGACTTGAGTTATTGCTTTGTCTTCTCAAACTCTTTCCTGTTTTCCCGTATCTTCTGCATACTCTGGGCCCTCTTCAAGGTCATAGTTGCTTTAAAGCTTGTAATTGTAATCTCACTTTCTTCCTTAAAACCTCCAGAGGTCAAATTGATCCTTTGGCTAATCTCTCTACATAGTAGGCAATTTTGCGAAAGCGCTGCTATTTAACTGATCAAAGAAATATAAATAAAAATGTAAGCAGTGACACTTTTAATTAATTTATGTCTTCAAAGAGAATGAATTCAAAATAAGAAAATGGGCCTAGAGTAGACACAGACATTTCAACAAAGGGTCTTTTTATATAGGATTTTTTATCTTATTTTGTTTTTAAATGTGTTTTTGAGTGAAATAGAATTATATTACTTTAAGACTCCTTACCCTCTCTCAGGTACAGTCCCTCCAACCCTTCCCATCCCTCTAGTTGATAGCCTCTTTGTTTTCTTATTATTGTTACTCAACAGAGGATCTGCTTTAGTTACGGTTACTATTATTGCTAAGAGGAAACACCATGACCAAAAGCAATTTGGGGAGAAAAGGATTTATTTTGCTTATATATCCTTATCACAGTTCAGTGAGAGAAGCTAAGGCAGAACTCAAACCTGACAGAAACCCTAAAGTAGGAGCTGATGCATTGACCATGAAGGGGTGTGGCTTCCTGACTTGATCCTTATTGGTTGCTCTGCTTTTCTATAGAACCCAGGACCACATGCCCAGAGGTGGAACCCACCACAATGGGCTAGGCCCTTACACATGAATCACTAATTTAGAATACACCCCAGAAGCTTGCCTACAGCCTAAATTTACAGTGGCATTTTCCCAATTACAGCTCCCTCTTCATTGATAACTCTATCTTGCCTTACGTTGACATAAAACTAGCCAGCACTGGATAGGGTGGTATTAGTATTATCTGTAAAGAAAATTGGAACAAGTTACATTGTTTCAAAATGTCTTCTTTCCCTTATCTCAGTATGTCCACCAGTGCCTTAGAATGAAAGAGTATTTTTGAGTTGACTGTTGCAGCAGTTCAATCTCATGTGCCATTTATTTTATCTAGAAGGGCAGAGTTGCTTTTTGTTTGTTTTTATCAGTTTGTTGAATATGGTCCAGGATTCTTCGGTATTGTGTTGAATTTACGTTAAAAATAATATAAGGAAAATTGACCATAAAGTGAAAATAAACCCAAATACTACAGTTATTTTTGTAGAATTTAGCAATTTTGAATTGCAGTAATGACTACAATTTAAATTAAGAATGTATTTTCAACATTAAAAATGCAAGTTTAAGTAGAACACTAAAATTATGAGAATTTGTTGATACCACAGTTTAGTTTGGATGCAATAAAATGAAAGAGCATGTTTATTTACACAGATGTCTATGAAAAACAAATATACAAACTGATAAAATTTGTTGCCCTTACATTTATTTTATCTGAAAATGTATTTGTTTCAGCTCTTTCCCATTCCTCACACTAACTCAACTGGAATGCTGATGTCAAGATGTAGTATATTAGAACAAGTTTAAACTTTAATAATAAGTGAATAAGTATAAAATAGGAGTCAAAGAGAAAACACAAGAAGAGAAATGATACTGAGGAACCTACCAGGAATGCTGAAACTGGGTGCTTTTCATGTAAAATAAAATCTTCAAAGGTATATATTTTAAATATGTCCTTCCGTCTGCACCAGTAGATGAAAATGTAGTGCATACCTGCATACCATTTAATCTATTATCTCTTTGTTGATTGATTTTATTCATTTTTCACACTTATTTTTTGTGGTGACAAAGCAAGTAGAATTCTTTTAGACTACTGTTACTTTGTTGTAAAAAATGCACACTTGTCTTTAGTAATGTGGAAAGTTGCATGCTTAATAAGTTATCCGCAGTCTGTGTTGGAGACATGGTTGCTGAAAGCCTGAATATGACTCATCTAGATGTTTTTATAGGAAAAAAAATCAGAGATTGATTTTTTTTAAAGAAACAACTGCTGTAAAAAATCTAAGACATGTTACAGTTATTATGGCCCTTGAGTATGTGACTCAATAGCAGCTTTCATAGTTATTGGCCCCTTCAGTAGCAGCGACAGGCTATTCAATTTTCAAACATTAAAACTTCAAATAGCCACAGTAGAGGCATTGTGATATTCAGCTTGTCACACAGTGTATTGAGTAGTTGGCAAACACTCAGAAGAATCGATTTCAGAATGGCTCTCAATAGCAAACATTGACACCAGCAGTACTAACAACAGTTTGTCTCCATGCATCCTCCAGTCTGACCACAGATTGGCAGGTGATTTCTGTGAATGTCCAGATTGTTAATATGGACATTGGGGTAGTAGAGCGTATGCTTTGCCCAAATAGTAAAACTCATTTTGACGTGTATTCTGAATAACATAAGCATACAATATTCTTTATCTCCTATCCTTTCAATCTTATAAGATTTGTGTCCGTTGTGGAGCATGATCTGCTGGACATAATAGGATCTCTGCACACATGAACTCATGGCAGCTACTACTGCGTGCACAAGCCCTGCCCAAGATCCAGTCATCAAAACCCCTGCAAGGATTGGGTGGGGTGGGGGTCATGGAGTCCTAACCCTAGCTGAGAAGCTATGGACAATTAGTGTCAACAAGAGGAGGCATTGTAAGTTTACTCTAGAGATGTGGGCACTGAGCTGGTATTCACGCTCTAATAGGTGTACACACATTCATGCTGCTATGGGCAGCACCATGTGGACTCATCAGGTTTAAAATGAAAAGGAGAGCACATTAAGTTGCGGGGGGGTAGGGCAGAAATTAAGCAAACAATGTTGGGATTCACCTATGTTAACCTCAGAACACAAAGCTTTAAGGAATTACCACATTGCACATCGATCACCATAAGGTAGTTTCTCCCATCCTTAAAGCATTTGATATGCCCATTTGTTCTCAGTCTTTCAAATCAATAAATTAATATTAGTTCCTATGTCATTTTGTATGGGAAGATTTCAAAGCCAACTCTGTTTTGGTGGGGAAAGGCATGTCCTATGATTGTTCTCATTGCTGAGATACAGTACGTGGCAAAAGGGAGGACTGGTTTGTTTTGGGTCACAATTGGGAAAACACATATTACACAGCAGCAAGGCCTGGGTGGTCATGGGACTGAGAGAGCAATGGCTGATCATGTCCTGACAACAGCCAAGACCCTCAGAAAGTGAATGCCAGTGCTCATATTTCTCCTTTCCATCTTTCATTCAGTCAGCTGCCCCATAGGATAGTGAGGCTTGTAGTCACATTGTGTCTTCTCTCCTTGGTTCAACCTCTCTAGAAACATCCTCACAATCATTTCCAGATGTCTATCTTCTAGGTGATGACACAATGCAGTCAGGTTGACAATGGGAGTTTGCCTCATAAGGGTTCTTGACAGTTTACAATTAACAAGTCAAATAATCTTCATCTAAGCTAATGTGGTTGTTTCCCTTTTGTGTACATTTTACCAGTAACCTTCCCAACTTTGATCAGCTGTCTAGTGAAGGCACAAATGGCTCAGGAGCCGATGGTTTTTTATTTATTTTTTATTTTTTTAATAGCCATAAAACATTTATTGAGGGAGAGAGGGAGAGAGAGAGAGAGAGACAGAGAGAGAGACAGAGACAGAGAGAGACAGAGAGAGACAGAGAGACAGAGACAGAGACAGAGAGAGAGACAGAGAGAGAAAGACAGAGAGACAGAGAGACACGTGCGCACGGCAAGGGAACAGGAAAGGGAAAGCGAGCTGATGGTTTTAATCAAGGTATGTATATAGGAATCTAAAAATCATTGATCATAGCAGCAAGGATAGTAATGTTTCCTAGGAGGCAATTACAAATTAGCTTTGACTTGAAATTCTAGAGAAAATAATTTTTATTAAAAGTATAGTCTCTGTGCCTCTTTAATCATGCCTACATTAGAATCATTGGGTAGCACATGTCAAGTGATACATGTTTGTAGCTTTACGTAGGGAATAGGAGGTGGTTTTATGATGCTGAAGGCAGGTGTAGCAGTAATAGTCAGTGCTGTAGGAAACACTGACTTAATCTTTATCACACCAATATATAGTATTTTTGAAAACGCTTTCTTGAAATGACATGAACAAGAATAACTAACTTGACATAGTATGAAACTGTCACTTCAGCAATGGCCTACCTAAGAGCGAGCTTGTCAATGCCTGAAGAGTTTGGTTAAATTGTTTTACATTTTCTTGTCTACTTTGCACACTTGGTAACATTATACATATACATATATATATATCAAATTATATGTAATCAATTAATATTATATTGTATATAATATTTAATATAATATATCACACATATTTATACATGTTGCTAAAATATTCATATAATTTATACACATATAATTATAAATTTATATAATCAACAATATAATGCATTATATAATTAATAATATATAATTTATTTTATTACTCTATATTGTATACAATTCACATATATTATATTATAACATATTGTGTAACAATACATCCTACACTATACATACTATATAATATGTATTTTAATTATATTCAATGTGTGTAATTATACATTATTTTTGTGATAAATATTTACATTGTCTACTTTGCATACATTGCAAATCATTCATAGATATAAATTATAATTTTTCAATATAAAATATATAAAATATGTGATTTACAATGTATGCAAAGTAGACAATGAAACACAAATATTATATACCACAAGAACAGTTAACAAGCAATCAACCGTATTATTTCTTTAATTCTTTAATTTTTCATTGTCGAAATTCAAAAATCTGAATATCTGTATTTTTGTCCTTTTAGAAAATGTTACATGAAGTTATTATATTTTAAAATTCATTGTCCCACCTGACAGCCCTCCACAAGTTCCCAGGAGAAGTGCACAGGAGAAAGCACACATCAGGCCTAACTTCACTTTGATTTAGATTTCTCTTCAACATATTTAATTCTTTAAAACTTTCATTCTTTCTTTTCACCTCTTTATTTCTAACGTAAGCGTCACTTCAGAACTAATGAATCAAAACCAACCACAGCTGAGTGAAATACATAGACAAAGAAATCATTGCTGTCTTGTCCTGTCAGGAGATAAGGCCTGATGGTGGTACTTTTAGTACTCTGTCTTTTCTTTCAAAAGGATTTACACTTACACAATGAAGGCAGTTTTGTTGGGGAAGACAACAATTAAAAATGATGATAACCAAGTCTCAGTCATGTAATGAAACCAGTGTCAAACTCAAAGGCAAGTTAAGTGTGTATATAGGCTTTGGATCCATGAGGATGAAAGTCAACACTGGCCTTTTACCCGGCCAGTTAAATAAGCTTCAATTTCCCCTAAGTTAGCATAAAAATGTTTATTGCTATCAGTGCTGAAACCTGGGAAATATCACAAGCTTTCTTATTGTAAACCTTTTTTCTCCAAGTTTTACCTGTCTCACATTACCTATTAGGAGAGGTAATGCAGGGAATTGTCTGTCATTTTAAATCAGAAAACAACATGCTCAGAGGCAAATTTAGCTTGTATAATTTGGTTAAGGGATGGATACGTAACATATATGGAATTTGTGCACGTAAGTTTTCCACGAATCACAGAACTTACGTGTTACTTCCTCATATTAGAGTTCACTAAAGGAACAGAACTAATAGAAAACACACACACAAACACAAATGCCCCTCACACAATTTATTAGGCTAACATTCAGGCTGTGTTCCAGGTTGTCCAACATGACTGTCTTGAGACAGAAAAAACAAGAATCTAGTAGCACCTTAGCCCATGAGGATAGCTGTTCCTGAAGTTTCAGCCAGGTACTAAAGCACTAGAGGATTCCCCTAGAGAACTGTTGGTTTTCAGTCTTTGGTGGAAGTCTGAAGAAATTGGGTTTAATATCAACTACAATAGGGCAGAAAAACTTGCTAGTGAAAGTGAAGGCTAGCCAGAACACAAAAAGCAGTTTCTTTCCTATTTATTCTCTTCAATGAACTGACACTTGAAGGTGTGATCAGATTTTGGAAGGGTCTTCCAGTTAAATACAATCTGGTTGTGAAAATTCTCATGGGAGTTCCAAGCATCTCATCAAGATTAAGCATCATCATCCTCAAACAGTTACAAATTCTATGCACATTATACCTAGAAGTACCACGTGTGGCCATTTCAGGGTACTAGAATATTTTTGCTTATTATAAGAGAGGAAAGAAACAGTGTGTGCATGTGTATATGTGAACTTATACATATGGACTGTTTCATTGGGTGTCTTCTATTGTGCTCCACCTTAACTTCTTAAACATGGTCTCTCATTGATCATGGAGCTTGCCATTTTTCTAGACTGGCTGGGTAAGAAGTTCGCTGGGTAGGTCTGTGTGTAGGTCCTCACTTTTTGCTATTGTTATAGACATGTACAGAAGCACATGACTTTTAGGGAGGTGTTGGAATCCAAACTCAGGTCCTCAAGATTGCACAGCAAGCAGCCAATATACTGAGTTATTTCTCCAGTCTCTTAGGATCATCATTATCAGTGATTGTTTTGCTTTACAAGTATTCACAATTCTTGTGCTTTTTCAAAAGCATAAATTTCTGCTTCTATGATATCAGAAAGAATGCTGTAGAATCACATTTAAACAAGACATAATTCAGAACATGAATGATATGTTGCAATTGCACTTCCTATCTCTTAGAACATATCCCTTCGTTAACTAAAATCAAGTCAAAAAGACTCGGATGCTTCTCTGAGAGGAAAGTAGAAAGCATATTGAGAATGGAGTGCAGATCCTTGTGTGTGTCTGTGTAACAACACTCCTCCAATGCTGCTTTGGATAGGGTACTTTGCTTTAAAGTGAAATAAGATAACTGTGCGTGAATATTTATGGGAGGACAAAGTCGTAGCCTGAATGCAGAAATGCTCTGAGAAGTGGAAGCTTCTGCAGGTGGCAACATTAGAAGGGTTTCCATGGTTTGTGCGGGACGTCTGTCTAGAACCATCAATAGAAATCAAATTGTACTAAGCAAGTAAAAAGGAGATTTTCTCTGGTTCTGTCTGTGCCATTCTCAGAAGCAGGAAGTATTGGATTTGCAGATCATTTTAAGCAATAACCCTTGCAATTAGCAAGTTTATAAAACCATTAAACAGCAGCAGGGTAGATTTTTTTTTTCCTTTGGGTTTAATTTCCTCAAGCTGCCAGCATGTTTCTGTTAATTCATAAGTAGATTATGTGTCAAGAATGCTTCCTCTTCCTCCTACTACTGGATTTGCTTCTGAGAATATAGTTAGCTTTCCACTTTAAAGTGAGGAAATTGTTCTTGTCCTCATACATAGAACTTCCTGTGATAAAATGAAATGGAAGAAAAAAATACATATAACTGCAAAATTAAAGAAAATTTATTGTTTTCTAACTTATTCCCCAGAGGTAAAATACTCTTTTCCCTCTATAAACAATTGGGTTCTTTTTTTTAAAATTCATTTTACATACCAACCACAGTTTTTCCTTCTTCTCCTCCTTCATCTGCCTTGTGTCTACTCCGAACCCATCCCCCATCCACTCCTCAGAAAGGGTAAGGTCTCTAATGGGGAGTCAATAAGGCTTGCCAAATTCAGGTAAGGTAGGACCAAGCCCCTCCCTCTGAGTCAAGGCATATCACCATATGGAAATGTCTCCAAAATGCCAGCTCATGAGCCAGTGAGAGATCCCATTGCCAGGGTCCCCACAAAGAGATCAGGCTATGCAAAGGTTGCCCACATGTAGGGGGTCTATTTCAGTCCCATACAGACTCCCTTTCTGTCAGTCTAGAGTTTGGTGAGCACCTATGAGTTTGGGTCAACTATTGGTTTCCCCATCATCATGACATTATTTAGCATGCAATTTAAATTTGGGTGATAAAAATGTTTTTTCGTTAAAGATAAGGCAAGTGGGTATGTGTCCCCAGCTCTATGGTATTTTCTCTTGTGTCTTTTTGCTCTTACTGATGTCACATGATGTATTGTTTCATAGGGGAAAAATATTTTATTTAGGCTTAGTCTACTTTTATTTATTGAAAAAAACTTGAAATTGTGTTACTAACTAAAAATGAGAACAGTGGGAAATAAATGACAGGAGACTAATTAAAATGATGTCTGCTCTGTTTTTCTGAGACATTATCATGCTGTTGTTGTCCCTTGATTTCTGTTACTACATGTCACTCTAAAGAACATATAATCCAATGAAAAATCGGGTGGAGACCTAAACAGAGAACTCTCAACACACGAATCTCAAATGGCTGAAAGGCACTTAAGGAAATGTTCAACATCCTTAGTCAGCAGAGAAATGCAAATCAAAACAATTCTGATATTTCATTTTACACCAGTCAGAATGGCCAAGATCAAAAACACTGATGACAGATTATGCTGGAGAGAATGTGGGGAGAAGGCTCCTGCATTGCTGGTGGGATTGCAAACTTGTACAGCCACTTTGGAAATGAGTATGGTGATTTCTGAGAAAATTAGGAAACAATCCACCTCAAGACCCAGCAATACCACTGGAAGGTATATACCCAGAGTAGGCTCATTCATACCACAAGGACATGTGCTCAACTATGTTCATAGCAGCATTATTTGTAATATTTAAAAACTGGAAACAACCTAGATGCCACTCAACTAAAGAATGAATAAAGAAAATGTGATGCATTTACACAATGGAGTAATATTCAGTGGTATAAGAATTATGACATCTTAAAATTTGCAGCCTAATAGATGGATCTAGAACAAAAAAAACATATTGAGCAAAGAAAAGTGTAGAGCTCAATAAAAATCAATAAAAAAGAAAAAAACATATTGAGTGAGGTAACCAAGACCCAAAAAGACAAATATAATATGTACTCACTCATAAGTAGCTTTTAAACATAAAGCAAAGAAAAACCAGCCTACAGTCCACAACCCCAGAGAACCTAGACAACAAAGAGGACCTTAAGAGAGACATACATGGATCTACATGGGCAGGAGTAAAAGACAAGTTCTCCTGAGAAATTTGGGAGCAAGGGGGTCATGAAACAGGGTAGAAAGGGAGAGAGGATGAAGGGATAGGAGAGGAGGAAAGCATAAATTACAATAAAAACAATTAAAAACGGAGATCAAAAAAGAAAGAATGATATTATCTTAAATATTTGAATAGTAGATTTTTATAGAAATTATCTGACTATAAAAGAAGTTTTGGAATCAAAATTTTAATCAGATCAATATGTTACATGAATGATATTGCTGTCACATATAATTTTAATTGCATATTTATTACAGCCATTAATCATGCTGCAGTAATTACTTTATATAACATTGAATGATGGGGACAGAAAAACATGTAGAATCTTAAGTCACAGACCTATGAGGGATTTACAAATTGCACACTTAGAATATTCTATATCAAATGTTCTGATGAAATTTTTGAACTTATCATTAGATTTTTATACTTGTCATAGACAGGACTTTGTGTCCATTTTTTTTCCAAATCATGGCAATTTTAAGATTATTAAGATTATATAATGGTCTATTAAAATAGATTCTTTTTACATCTCTACCATGAATTTATTTCATTATTTTTGTTGCCGTTGTCTCACATTTCCAAGATATGATTTGCTTTAGAGGACATTGTTTTGTGATTGTTAAGAAATCTTGGATTGTGCCTGAGTATTTATGATGCCATGATATTTCATCTCTTGACTTCAATTAATTTATGAAAAATGTTGGAACTTGGGCTTTTTCTGCTTGTTGATATCCATAGGAGAGGAGCATAGGTAAATTCCGCTCTTGGTGTAACCAATCCATGCTGGGCTAAGGTGTTGCCCAAGAGATGTTCAGTTTCTAATGAATGAAGGTAGACTTAAGGGTTGCTTTGTTTGGCCCTTTCAGGTTAGAGTTATTCGTTGGATTCTTTCCTTTATAGTGATCTGTTTTCTTTTTTTTTTAATTTCTTTTTTTTTAATTTTTTTTTTAATTGAGAAAAGGAAAAAAAAGTTTCCCCCTCCTCCCAGCCTCTCATTTCCCTCCCTGTCCTCCCACCCTTCTCCCCCTTCCTCCACTCCTCTCCCCCTCCCTCTCCAGTCCAAAGAGCAGTCAGGGTTCCCTGCCCTGTGGAAAGTCCAAGGTTCTCCCCCCTCCGTCCATGTCTAGGAAGGTGAACATCCAAACTGGCCAGATTCCCACAAAGCCAGAACGTGAAGTAGGAACAAAACCCCGTGCCATTGTCCTTGGCTTCTCATCATCCCTCATTGTTCGCCATGATCTGTTTTCTTAAATCCTCTGTTAGAAATAGGGAGTGTCCTTTTACTTTTAGCCATTTGGTCCCTAAATGTACTACTTATCTACTGTGTGAATGGCTTGTGCTTTATGGCAAAGCCATAAGAGAAAACAGGGAAAGGAAATGAAAAAGGTCTATAGTCAACACCTGTGAGCCATTTTCCGTGCTCAGATTCTCCTTCCCCATCTGTCGTTCTCTTAAGCCTCTCTGGGCTTGCAGGAAATGTCTCACTATACTTTATTCATATATTTTCAGGCTATAATATATGAGAAGGGCAAACTGCAGTGAGCCTATCCTACAATTCAGCTATTGCTTGTCCTTTAGATAATGCTGGGTTTTTTGTTTGTTTGTTTGCTTGCTTTTGTTTTTGTTTTCTACAAAAAGACCTGAAATTTAAACTGCAATAAATCCCAATTGTCCTGGCATTGCAGTCATTTCTGCTGTGGTCTTCTGCCTGCTAAGGATCCTTTGATAAAATTTCATCCCAGTTTGTACTCATTAAGAGTGGGAGAAGACACATTATTTTCAGTTAGTGTTTTATAGAAAGGAACCCAATTATTAGTTATTTTCTTACTATTTAAGATGTATAGTTATAATTACAAATTTTAAGCCATAATTTTACTTTGAGGTAGTAACATCTTTTACTTTTGTGTATTCATATGTATGCATGTGTGTGTGTGTGTGTGTGTGTGTGTGTGTGTGTGTGTGTATGAGTGTGTTTGGACCCAAGGTCAAGGTCCTCTGTCTTCCTCAATTACTCCGCACTTTATTTTTTTGAAAAGTGTTTTCTTATTAAAAACCTGGAGCTTTCTGATTGGGTTAGATTAGCAGTCAATAGAACTTTGGGTATTCCTCTCTCTGTTCTCCCCTACACCACTGGTTTCAAAAAACACTTAAGGAAATGGTCAACATTCTTAGTCATTAGAGAAATGCAAAGCAAAACAACTCTGAGAGTCCATCTTACACCTGTAAGAATGGCCAAGATCAAAAACACTGATGAAAACTCATGCTGGAGAAGTTGTGGGGTAATGGGAACACTCCTGCATTGTTTCTGGGAGCGCAAGCTGGTACAGCCCCTTTGGATATCTGTATGGTGATTTCTCAGAAAATTCAGAAACAACCTTCCTCAAAACTCAGCAATACCACTTTTGGTTATATATCCAAAGGATGTTCATTTGTAACACAAAGACATGTGCTCCACTATGTTTATAGCAGCATTGTTTGTCATAGCCAGAACCTGGAAACAACCTAAATGCCCCTCAACTGAAAAATGGATAAGGAAAATAGGGTACATTTACACACTGGAGTAATAAACAGCAAAAAATAAGAAATAAAAAATAAATGACATCTTGATATTTGCAGGCAAATGGATGGAGCTAGAAAACATCATAGTGAGTGAGGTAACCCAGACACAGAAAGACAGTTATCATATGTACTTACTCATAAGTGGTTTTTAAACATAAAGCAAAAGAAACCAGCCCACAAACCACAATACTACAGAACTTGGATAATAAATAGGACCCAAGAGAGACATACATGGATCTAATCTACATGGGAAGTAGTAAAAGACAAGATCTCCTGAGTAAATTGGGAACATGAGAACCATGGGAGAGGGTTGAAAAGGAGGAAGATGTGGGGAGGGAGCAGAGATAAGTGTATAGCTCAATAAAATCAATAAAAAATGATTTTAAAAATCCTTGGGTAAAAAAAAATCTTTGAGATCCTGGTGCAATGGCCCAATGATTATAATTGGGAGATAACAGGAAAGAGGATCTAAAGTTCAAAGGCAACTTGGATTGTACAGTGAAATCTTGTCTTAAGACTCTACCATTACTACCAAAAATGCTAAAGGATAACAGCCTTAAGAGGAGGCTAACACAAAACTCGAAACAATAATGGACGCCTAATTTTAAAATACTTATTTGATGTTTATTTCAAAATAATTCTTCCAGGCAGAGTATATAAATAAATGCCAAAAAATTACCAGAAAACCTCATGAAAATTTAATGCCATATTAGTAGTATTTGGCAAAGATATTTTATTGAGTCATATGTGTATTCCACCTTTAATATGCTTTTACAGAACAAAAGTGCAAATAGAGTTTCAAAAATATGGGCACTGCACCACAGTTCTATTAGGAGGTATTGAACCATGAATTACAAACTAATGTACAATTATATTTACGATTTTATTTAACAATCTATAATGTATGTCGTTATAAACTTACTATGTGTTAACAACTTGTTTTTTAAAGAAAACATGAACTTTATACATATTAAAATTAACTAAACCTTTACATTAAAAAGTTACTCTTCCATATTATTCCCTTTGCCTTGGTTTATTGAAGAGTTAATACAGATACTCCACTGATGGCTCAGCAGTTATAGATACTTATAATCAACATTTTGAACAATTATGAGTCTCTGAATATACCACTACCCACTACAAAAAGATTTGGGATCAAGATTGAGGCAAACACAAATTTGTGGCACAAACATAGTGATTAAGAAATTAGATTGTTGGGAAAATACCTTCACCAACCCCACATCAGAAAGAGGACTGATCTCCAAAATATACAAAGAACTCAAGAAACCTGACATCAAATGATAAATAATCCAATATGGGGTAGAGACCTAAACAGAGAACTCTCAACACATAAATCATAAATGACTGAAAGACACTTAAGGAAATACTCAACATCCTTAGTCATCAGGGAAATGCAAGTCAAAACAACTCTGAGGTTCCATTTCACACCTGTCAGAATGGCCAAGATCAAAAACACTGATGACAACTTATGCTGGAGAGGATGCTGGGTAACAAGAATACTCCTCCACTGCTGGTGGTAATGTAAACTTGTACAGTCACTTTGGAAATCAGTATGGCAATTTCTCAGAAAATTAGGAAACATTCTACCTCAAGGTCCAGCACTATACAACTGTTGTATATATACTCAAAGGATGATCAATCATACCATAAGGACATGTGCTCAACTATGTTCATAACAGCATTATTTGTCATAGCCAGTACATGCAAACAATCTAGATGCCCCTTAACTGAAGAATGGATAAAAAATGTAGCACATTTACACAGTGGAGCACTAAACAGCATTAAAAAATAATGACATCTTGAAATTTGCAGGCAAATGGTTGAATCTAGGAAAAAAAATATTGAGTGAGGTAACACAGGCCCAGAAAGACAAATATAATATGTACTCACTTATAAATGGTGTCTAGACATAAAGCAAAAAACAAACAAACAAACAAGAAAAGTCCACAACCCCAGACAACCTAGACAGCAAAAAAGTCCCTAAGAGAGACCTACATGAGTCTACATAGGAAAGAGAAAAAGACAAGTTCTCTGGAGTAAATTGGGAGCATGGGGGTCATGGGAGAGGAGAAAGGAAGGGGAAGGAAGGAAAGGAAGTGGAGAAAAATGTACAGCTCAATAAAAACAATAAAAAAGGAAACATAAAAGAAGTTAGACTGGGTTTCCTCTTCATGGTCATGACCCCATTGCTCTAATTATCTCTCCTTCCTCTATAAGAGGATGGAAAACCCCACAGAAACAGCTGACCTCAGCTTGTGGGATCTCAGTGACTCTGGCCTGACAGCAGAGCAATCTGCATAGCTCTGTAGCTATCTGTAGACCCTCTGAATGTTGGTGACAATTTTGTGGCTGGGGCAGTCTGTGGGGCCACTAGCAGTGGAACCAGTATTTATCCTTAGTGCATGAACTGGCTTTTTGGAGCTCATTTCCTATGAAGGAATAATTTGTTCAGCCTTGATACAAGGGGGAGGGTCTTAGTTCTGCCTCAAGTTATGCAAAAGACTTTGTTGATTTTCCATATGATACCTCACCCTCTTCCAGTAGTGAATGGGGTGTAGAGTAGGAGAAAGATGGCCAGAATAGGAGAAGGGGAGGGAGAGACAACTGGGATTGCTATATAAAACAAAAATGAAAAATATAGATCATTCAACAACAACAACAAAAAAGAAGTTAGACTGATACTATACTATACTATACTATACTATACTATACTATACTATACTATACTATACAATGAGACAAATCCAGGAGGTTTCCCCCATAGGAAACTTGGGCCTCCAGAAATTGGCTTTTGGCAAGGTTCACAGTACCAGAAGTGAAATGTCTCCTGTGAAGCAGACCTCAAATCCAAGAATAAAGCAGTGGGTATCCCTCTCACTATTGTCCCAGTGGACACAACTTGTGTGTTGATTTTATGGTGCAAAGGATCTCCTGCTGGCTGAATCAACTCATGCTTTACCTGTCCCATAATCCTGCCAAGCTTCTTCCTGTACTATGAAAGCTATCCAGCAAGAGGAAAGTGTCCTGATCAGTCAGTGCCCTGTATTCAAACTGGGTAATGTCTTCAGTGTTAGGAACCTTAACAGCAAATGCAAATAGCCCATCTTGTTTTGGATGCCTATGAGAATGCCCTCAGCAGTAACTTCACCTTAAATAACTCCCTCTTTCTTTTCTGAGCAGTATTATCTATCCATGATGGATATCTCTGATAAAACTTCTTTCCCTGAATTACATATGTTTTAATATATTTTAATTAGTGCACACACTAGTGCATTCTCAAAAAGCTTAGGTGCCCTTAGTTTGCTTAGTTCACCATCTACCTTTCCCCTTTCCTGCCCCTTGCTTTTTTCTAACTTAAACCTATAAGCTAGATTGCTTTCCTGTTCTTTCATGTCAACCTTGTTCTATTTATTCCCTCTAACTAAATCCTTACTACATTTGCAAAATTGTCAGTTACCAAAGATATATTCATACATTCTTAATTTTGCTTGACCTTTTTACATCCTTACATTTGCTCAATCCCCCAGCTCTCTCTGTGTTTAAACCTTTCCACTCCATCATTCCTTATCTATACTTTATTGACCTATATTTTACTATGGACTTTTCCTTAATGGGTCTGTTGCTAATGACCTATTTCCAATTACTTGCCTTCTATATGTACTCTAAGTATATATGAAAGTAATGATTCAAAACTAGGTTCCAGACATGAAAGACAAAGTTTAGTATTTGTTTTTTTCCTCCTGGTTGAAACTCATTCAGTATGAGCTTCCTGGTTTTTTTTGTCCTGTTTCTTCTATCCATTTGCATGAAAATTTTGTGATTTCATGTTTTTTTGTTACAACTGAGTGACATTCCTTTGTGTATACTTACCACATCTCCTTATCCATTCATTGGATGATGCAAACTTAAGCTAAAGGCTTTTCCAACCTGTTAAATAGAGCAGCATAAACATGAATGTACATGTTACTCAATCACATGCCATGAAGTCTTTTTGCTAATATGGTAGGTCTATTATTTTGAGAAACCTCCAGACTTATTTCCAAAGTGGCAGGGACGTTCTACACAATCATCAGCTGTATGTGAGGCTCCTCTTGCCCCTACATCAATGCCAGAATTCTTTACTTAAATTCTTAATCATAGCCATTTTGAATGAGGTGAGATGGAATCTTAAAATAGTTCAATTTGCAGTGATTTATTTTTAATATGCTATTTCAGAATTATATGCTCTTTGAAATGTATGTTTATAGATGCTTTCTAGATTATATGTATCTATATTGCACTAAGATTTTGTAGTCCTCCAAGAAAATAATTGTTTGCTCTGGCTTTTACCTATCAGGACACATCATGATTATAACTAGGACTTTAGGAAATAAGTTGAGAACATAAGAAAACAGTTGAATCCTGTCTTTCTCTTAATGCTCTGGCAAGCTTCTGGTATACAATATCTATAATGTTGCTACTGGTTCTGAATGAAAGAAAGAAAACAATTCCTTGAAAACATCTTTTTGTGCTTTGAAATATATGTGAAAATATCAGAATTACCCCCAAGCACACAAAGTCCAAAGAGGCTGGAAATAAAAATCCCATTTAAAAAACTGTGTCAATGTCAGGGGCTCACTCAGAAGGGACACAACACTTAACTACTGAAATTCTACCCCATTGCTTTGTCTGTTTTGAGATAGGATACAAACATTAAAGTTTAGAGAGGTCTTTAAATTAATGCTTCTCATTAATATGCACTATAAAATTAATAATGCTTGGTTTTACCATATAACAGAAAGTGTTGTTTTCGCTCTAGAATTTCTGTGATTTATGAAACATCTAATTGTTATGCATGCTAACATATTCAGAGCTTATGGAATTGTGTGTTTTCACAATTACAGTATGCGTACAAATGTGTGTATATACATATACGTAAGTATTCATTCCTGAAGTTGCCAATGAGAAAGCTCAAGTTGGTAGACATACCATAAACATGCATATTTTCTTCACTACTGTCTTAAAATTTTCAAATTATATTGCTATTAAAGGTGTGATGTAAAAGATTTCTTACACTTTTTTTTTCATTTAACTTAAGATATAATGTGACCTCCTTCTGGAGTCTTGTTTAGATTGCTGCTAAAACATTTCTATAAAAAACATTTGTAGAATATTTGACAGAAGATATTTTGTATGGAGAATGGATTCTATCACAGAGGAAATATATGTTAAATTGTTCACAGGTGAAATGACTCTTCTCATAGGTCTTTCCTGTTCAAGCATTAGTCACTGGAGCATAACTACTTTCTTCCTGAATTCTAAGTTAGAGAAAGGGATATATTTGGAAGTCATAGTCTGTATCTCCTTGAAAACTAACAGTATTTCACTACACTGAGTTTTCAGACAATTGATGACTTGTCCTAGTTTGGTACCCAATGTGATATCTACCTATTGTATTATCTACTCAGGAAGCAAGGTAGCAAGACTCTAAATTTGAGAACAGTGTATGGTCTTACATGAAACTTTATCTAAAATAAATGTATGAGCAAGCAAACAAAAAAAACCTCTAAATATTCTTTTAGTTATATTTCAGGAATTACTTCTAACATATTATACATATGCCCATTTCCTCACTGATTTTACCTGGTATTGTTGATTAGTTTTATACAAATTCAAAAACATCATGATAATTTTAATTTTGAATAGCCACAGATACTGATGCAGCATATAACCAAAAACTGATATAAACCATTAACGTAATTCCTGATATAGAAGGATAAACTGAAATATCATCAATAGTACTTGTAAGACTGAAAGAGATTTAAATAGTATATTAAAATTATCATTAACCTTTTGCTCACATTTTAATATGTAATTAAACCTGGATATATCAAATGTCTTCACTTCTTTATGCTCCCTTCAATAAATGTAATTTAGTATTATATAGGAATGCTTCTGCAGCTTGAACTCTCAAGGCAAAAGAGAGAAAAGATGTCTCACTTCTAAGAGAGGTGAAACATCAAACATATTACATAAACTATGACACATGAGATGATAGCAATTATAGATGTGATCATCTTCAATTTGGCTTACATATCTTAGCAAGAGGAATCTTTCTTTGTAAATACATTGACCCTGTTGACATTATTATTGTGGTCATTGTGGGTTTTTCTTCTCCTCACCAGGATTATATAAATTGCTGACAGCCTAAGGATGCAATAGAAGAGTACCCATGGCCTGAAGTAGTGGGACTGTTAATTTTATGATGTCTATTCCATTTGTAGGCATATTTAAATGAGATCCAGCTGTTGTTTACTGGGTGGTACTGAGTGAAGAGAGCTCCCAAATAATAAATGTAGCATACTGTATATGACTTCAACAGTCATAGCTGTTGAAAATCAAACAATAATCTAAGTTTCAAAAACTTGTTCATTTTGAAAACACAAAGATTATTTTTGAAAATAGCTCTATCATCGAATCAGTTCCTTCATCTAGGAAGGGTAATGAAACCTTGACCCAAAGATAGTATACTCTCTCCTGCTCCAGGTGAAGCTTAATATGTAGAAGGGTCATTATTTTACATGGGAAAATGACATGGTGCTTGTTCCATCTCCAAAGCAACATTGTTTGGGGGTTGTATTAATGTTCTTTAACAACATGAACATGAGCCAAGAGAATGAGGAGGAGACATTCATGATTATTAACTCTTGGAAATAAAATGTCAGTTTGTGCAATTTGAAGAAGTAGCGTTCTGGATAAAGAAAACCTCAGGCATTAAAAACAGGCCGTGCTCACTGGACTTATTTTCTCATTTTTTGGAAAGGTAGTGAGCGGGCTAAGGCAGATATGCAGAAAACAGGGAACGTCTGAAAGTTTGTGTAGTGTGAGTGTTAGCCACATTCCGTCTACTAGAGGTTAGCTAGACCCATAGGACGTCCACCAGCAAGAATGGCATGAACGTGAAAATGAACTGTGGTCTGGGCAACAGTTATGTATCCGAGTATGTTTATAAGTTGTCACAGATTCTAATTATCAGGAAAGCTATGGGTATGTGAATGAAGCAATACATAGAAACGTACCTCTACGTTTACATTCACAGCAAAACGTAACGTAAACAAATGGTAACTCCATTTACAATCATTTAGTTAGGACCCAACAAATTCCATCTGAGAACAAAGCCAAAACCATGTTTCTTAAACGGATTGCATTTATAAACTGCACATTAGTGATAACAATTGGCTGGAAATACTAACTTTCACTGCTGAATTTTTTTTTTTTACCACCAATTCTAATTCTTCTTCTCTGTCTTGAGCTTCAAGCAGGAAAGAACAAAATTATTATTGTCATAGGTACTCAGTGGGAAAATGTCATTTATTGTGAGAACACTGACAGCTGAGAAGGAAAATTTTTCACCTTGTAATTTCTATTTTAAAATGATAAAAGAAGTAACTACCGTTTTCCAGAGCAACACTCCTCCCTTATGTTGCTTTGAGTGCATACATACCCAGAATTGCTCATGTACATGTAAACATGTGTGCACATTTCTTTCTGGATTTCCCATATTCCATTTATCTCTCATAAGAAGCCAATATCATCAGTTTTCATCCTTTTAATGATCTCTTTGTATGAAGTAGTATTTACTTTCCTATGTATCTGCATCTGCCAGACACTAAATCCTTGGCTCTTTCTTTTGGTTTTCACTCATCCAGATCACATTGATCCTAGATCCCATCCTTTTCCCACTTGGCAGCTCCATGTGGCCTCATTGTGTGTGTATATATAATAGTGTGTTAATTGTCCTTGATAGCTGAGCTTTGAATTACTTTATTATGTTTAATTATAAATTATACTCAACAGGTAAATCTCACCTGTGCTTTCAGCACTTGGAAGATTGAGGCAGGAGAATGGCCACAATTTTTTCATTTTTTTGATTTTATTGAGCTATACATTTTTTCTCTGCTCCCCTCCTGTTCTCTCCCCTCCCCTTCTACCCTCTCCCATGATCCAAATGCTCCCAATTTCTTCAGATCTTGTCTTTTTCTGCTTCCCATGTAGATTAGATCCATGTATGTCTCTCTTAGGGTCCACATTGTTGTCTAAGTTTTCTGGGATTATGAATTGTAGTCTGGTTTTCTTTGCAAATTTAAGGCCTACTTAAATTTGTGTCCAGTAAGTGTCAGGCAAATCTATGCTACAGGATTTGACGTAATTCACATGCTCTAGAAACAAAACAAAATGCAACATAAAGTATAAAAAAATACCCCACGCAACAATAAAACCATCAGTACTATATAACTGCATATAAGTATATTCACGGAGACATATTTTTGTATAAATTCATAGGGAATTTCAGGGGGATTAGGCTAAATTTTGGTTAGATTGTTTCTTATAAAAGATGTTCCTCCCAGCTGGGATACCTGAAAGTCATAGGAAATACTTTGAATAGACCTTTTAAAAAACATTTTCTTCATTTATTGCTGTTGCAATTGTTTAAAGATTTATTTATTTTAAATATATGTATGTGGACATTTGCCTACAAGTGTATTTGTGTACTGTGTGCAAGCAGCTGCTTCCATGGGCTAAAAGAAGGCATCAGATTTTCCAACACCAAAGTTACAGATTGTTATGAACCTCTGTCTGACTCCTGGAAATCCAGCCTGGGTCTTCTGGAAAAACAACAAGTGCTCTTAGCCATTGATATTCTCCAGCTCCTGTTCCTTGGTTTGTATTGTAAAACGTATTTTAGAAACACACGATTGGCACTATTTTAAGTTAATTGATTCAATGTAGACTGTTTCATAAAATAATTAGTTGAAAGAATGAGTGTTTATCCTCTATGAATAAATACAGAAAATGGAATCTGGAAAGGTCATCAAATTGGGGAAACAGAGGATAAACACTTGTTGTAGCATCCCATGCTATAACCATCTGAACAATACTGAATCAGTTGATGTTCAGAGAAGTATCACAAGGTAGATAATACGATCTCAGTTTTATAGTAGGAGAACCATAAGCAAAGGACTTTGAAATCATAGTTTAATGTTCCATACATGTTAAACAGGAATATAAGCTTCACATATAGGTAGTACGAGTCTGAAAACTATTCTGTTTACCATGCTGTTTCTGAGATAGGGAAAGGAAATATGGAATGACAATACTTGGTAAAAGGAATAGAAGGAACTTAGGCTTCTTATATTGTCCATAATATAACAGTGCCATCATCCACGTTGTTAAGCAACACTGAAAAACAAATGGGTGTCTTTGCTGGCTAGGAATCTTTCCCAGGAAAGAAGAAAAAGAGTGAAGGAGGAAGCGAGGAAGGGGAGTCGACATATGTCTTATATTTTCTTTGTTGTAATCAAATAATATGTCCGAAAATAACTTACGGAAACCAGACTTTATTTGATTCATATTTGAGAATGGTTGAGTTCTTCGTGCTGGGGAACCTAAAAGCAAGTTGGGTTGCTCCTGCTCCTGGTGTTGGGAGCAGGAAGCAAAGGTCTTCATCTTCAAATGCAAACCAGAAGCAAAGAGCAGGACTGGAAGGAGGAGGATGCATCATCTCAATACCTGCCTTCAGTGGTGCCCTGCCCCCACCACGGCTGCACTAGCTGAACCTCCACAGACAGAACCACCACATGGAAACCCAGTGTGCAAATACCCAAGTCGAAAGGGAATAGTTCTCATTTAAGTCACCACACCATGTTATAAACAAACATGACTGCAAATTTTTCATAGAACCTCATGAATCTCAGGTGTTAGAGCTTCTAAAGAGATTTTAGAGACAGCATCAGCATTCTGCGGGCTTTTAAGAGTTTTATGTTTGGTCAGATAGTGTAGTTTCAGATCTCTTATAGTTTCAAAAAGAAAAGAGGTTGCTTCAAGTCCTTCCCCAACTCCCCCCAGAGGATAATTAAATTGGGGGAGGATCTGGATCTCTCAGTCCTTCTGTTGTCAACCTTTCTACAAGATTTGATTAGAATTTCGGCCACAAGCGTCATTGCTTGCTCTTTTCAGACTTGACAGACCATAGTGAGAGAAGCAACATGGATTGTTCTTGTTGCCTTTTCATTCCTCCTTATGTCCTTCTGGTTGAGCCTTCTTGGCTTTGCTTTTTATTAAGCTTTTAAATTTGAAGTCAGTAGATAAGATCCCATTAAAAATAAGCACAGGAATACCTGTATATTGTTTGCCCAATGTTAAACCAATGTTAGCACCTTAGAAAATAGTAGTGAAACCACACCCTGGTGAATGGTCACCGATGTGGTTTGTTTCTGTTGTCCTTCTGTCGCCATCTTTGCTGTTCTCTCTTGCATAATTTCCTAGGCTCCACTCCCAACTAGTGCTCTCTATAAATTTGCCATTGCTTTGTTGTATGGTAATTTCATATTTACTCTGATCAACTGTATCCAGAGTACCTGTAATGTCTCAAGTTCTCATTACCATTGTGTGAGTACCCATTTCTTTATATTTTTGCCTTTAGTGTAGTAACTTTTCAAACCTTATGACAGACGCATAGTGATAGTCCATCTCACTTGTAATGTTCATCTTCCTAATGTTGTGTACATAAAGAGATAAAAGGATTTAATCACGTGTATTTTTGTAAATAAGGTACTAAATAATTTTTGTGTCAGCACTTCAGAGAGTATATGAAAATCATGTATGACTTTTATATAAAGAGGCATATATAAAGGGTTTTCTAACTGCCACACCTTGCAAAGGGAATAAGCTGTGATGTCATTAGGTTTAGGCATCTGGTATTTATATATAAAAAGGAAATACTTTTATAATGTAAAGATATTTAATGGCATTTACCCAGTTTAGCAAGGTAGTTGGCTATTGTAAACCCATAAAATTTCCTCTACTTAGCTGTAGTTATTACATATTCACATGTACAAGATGATTATAGTTCAAAATCCAGTGAATTACATATAATAAAAATTCTAAATTTATACTTTGCCTTAATAGTACAAAATCCCATTGTAATTTTAAAATTCAGAAAGTATTTCTATAACTAAGAAACCTCACTATTCAGTGAGATTCAGCTCCATAATAATATAATAGAGGGCCAAGAAAATTACATAAGAGCTGAAGATAGGAACAGAAAAGAGAAGGTCATATAACCAGAGTTAGAGATTCAATCATGTACATTTTTAATTAGCATTTTGCCTGAACCCAAAATTAAAAAATGGTTTTATACAAATATTCCTTCCAGTTAAAGCCTTAAAGTGAACCTTTTCTGTTTTAGAAATGAAATGGCAGATTGGAAAAGCCAGGGGATGAAAATTAGGCAAAAAGCAACCAAGCAATTTGATATTATTCAAACTCATGAAATAATTACACATCATGTGTCTCATGTTCCTCACCATTCATGCAGCTTTTCGACTTTAAAGGCGAGTTCACTCTCCTGCAAATCCTGTATTAGAGCATTGTTGGCATAGCAGTAAAATATCCCAAGTCCATGACTTGTGTGTTAGTATGTTGCCTTTTTTTACACTGGCAGAAACAGGTTAGGGAATGAAAGGTTTCTTTTGGCGATTGCTTCCAAAGTTTGAACCCAGCATAGTGGGAAAAGCTGAATTGAGAAGCTCAATCCATAGCAATTTGGTTAAGACTTTTCACATGGCTTCAGGCCAGAAGGAAGAGCATGAACCTGGAATAGGTAAAGCCTTTATAGACCCTTTTTTACTGACCTGATTTCTGAAGCGAGGCACCACCTCTTAAAGTCTCCAAGACTTTTCAAACTAGTACCACTGATTGCGAAAATGTATTTAGTTATAGTTGTGAAGAAATGAAGCTCTAAAAATTCAAAGAAAAAGTGAAATAGAAAAATTGTGTCCAGCTGTGTAAGAAGAGACCTTCTTAGAAGCAGGGAGATGCTGCCAGAGAAAACGCCCTCATTATCTGAACTCTGAGGGTTCCATTGACGAAGGATTACTCCAACTGTTCCTTAAACCAGTGAATCACCACTGAGACAAACACACTCAAAATAATTCAAGAGAACAATACAAACAAACACTTTGCTTAATTATATATTTTCTCTCATGAACCTTATCCTAGTCTGCTAAGGAAAGGTATATAAATTTATGAACAGTGTCTTTTTATATTTCTCTTTATTAGAGCTAACACAAACTGGAATCCAACTAAATCTGCCCTAAATGTGGGTACTTCTAAATACATTCCCAGTAATGGAGACATAGGATATGTGTACTCGAATAACTTGCATCGCAGGCCTGTTGGTACCTCTCCCCTTATGAGGAAGAGATTTGACTTTCTAAGCTTCTGTCCTCTCCTGAAGTCCCCTACTGGAGCCCTGGGAGGCACAGTATTCAAGTAGGAACCTTCGTAAGTTCATGCTGTATGTGACAGCCAAGCCTATCCTAATGTTGCAAACTCTCCGAACCTTGCTTAATGAAGCAGGTCCAACCTGTAGCCAGTTGCACAGCTGGTGGCCCGCTCATTTAGAGGCACCTGTAAAGACAGCCTATTATACATCTATTAGCAGTAACTAATGGTTATTTAAGCAGTAAGTGATGGATACCTGGCTATTGTGTGACCATTCAAAGCCTAATGAGCAATGGCAAGAGGCAATGGCTTTCCTGATGTTGCCAGACACCATTTATACTCACTGTTGAGCAACAGCTAAGATTTCTTTGTGCTGTTATTTTCCTCTTCTTTTAATATGGAATAATTAATCCAATTCTATTTTCTATAAGTATTTTCTTTCCGAGTATAAATTAATTCAACATTGCAAATGAGAATATACCTATATGTACCTATAATGATATTGCCTTCCCCCAAGAACAAACATAGGCTGTAGCTGTTAGTTATCATATGCTTCTTCTGATTCTGGACCTGATTCACTTGAGCAGGTAACACACATATAAAGGCCATTTTTAATATTCTGTGCAGATATGATCAGTGTCCTCATTTTATTTTAAACTGAATATATATGCTTTATCGAGAGAAAAATGTCAGATAGCAGGAAGTCTTAGAGGTAAGACTCTCAGAAGAATAGCATCTAGGAGCAGGCTTGGATGGAGAGTATGCTACCATAGGGAATTTTCTCCGCTCCTGACTGCATGGATGATATGATATAACTGTAGGAACAGTTAGACAACCACAGATGGAAAGACGTGGTGAGACACACTGCACATGCTCATCATACTGTAAGAGCTGCTCAAGTACTGGCCTTTCCTGTGAACTATCCAGAAAGACAAATGTATATAAAAGATACTAATTATAAGAATTCTTACCTATTTTATCCTTTTCCATAAATAAATAAGTCATTAAAAGTCAGTGGGAATCATTGACTAGAGGGAGGTTCAAAGGCTATGCTCACTTGCTTTCTAGGTTACTGTCCTCCTATAAAATCTCATCCATCATATTAAGATTTTAGCTCTTAATGTACACATGCAGATATATGATGCATATGTAATAATTTCTCCTTTGCTAAATCATAAATTGTAACAGGGTAAGTGATTAAATACAAAATTTTAAATAAAAGGATGTGTTTCTGTTCAAAACGTATTTATTTTTCTTTCTTACAGTATGAGAATGAGTAAAAAATTTGGGGACAGTGAGAAACTTTCACTTAAATCACACTATAATCTCATCCTGATTTTGTAAATTTGAAGATACTTTTGTCTCTTTCAATTCAGAATTTTATCAATAATTCAGAATTACAATAACAATATAGATTAGTGTGCCTAATCTGGAAATCAAATATGCTTCAGAATCTGGATATGTTTCGGTGCTGACACAGGAAACGGGTGTTAATGCAAATGTTCTAGTAACTCGCCATTGTGCTGTGTGCATAAGCTATGCATGTGAGATGAGATGAATTTTCTTTTGAATTTTGAATTTCTCTTTTGACTCGGGTAGTGTACCGAAATAACACATATGAAAATATTTCAAAATCTGAAAATGTCTAAAGCCTGAACATTTCTGGGTTCCAAATTTTTTATTTGAGAGATATGCAACCTGTCAACATTGGTTTTCAAAGTTGAGGTCTATTTCTTTGCTTGCAGAATGAGGGAAAGGCAGGATAAAGACAAAGAGGACACTGTCAGGTTGATGTTTCTAACTACCCATATTGATGGACTTTCAGACTCCCAGGCTGATGTAACACATATTATACTTACCATAAAACAAAACAAATAAACAATAACAGCAATAAAACCCAGAAACTAAATTACAAGAGAACAAATAACATGAAAAAAATCCCTGTGAGCATTAGTGTTTTATGACATAATATCCATTGAGTTTCCTGTAACCTAAACTATTTACCTTAATCCAAACCTCCAGGTAAGGAATATCAGAACTTCTGGCCAAACAAAGCTTGTATGTTGAGGTATTAGCAAACTAATAGTACAAATAGCAGCTAAAATCTAAGGCCTGAGAAACCAAAAAAAAAAAAAATTCTCTAATGTAGGACTGAGAGACTGCTGCGTCGTTGGTAGTTCTGGCTGTTCAGTAACTGGATTCACAGCATTGGCATGATGACTCAAAACCACTTGTTATTCAGGGGATCTGGTACCCCACATGCTTCACAGTAAGTGGTGCACAGGCATGCACGCAGACAAAATGCCCACACATACATAGCAATAAAATAAAATAACAATTAAAAATTAAAGATAAAAAAATCGAGAGTAAAGATCTAAAATTATTTAAAAATTGGGAGTGGGGGTGATAGATAACAAGGTGGAAGTTTGAAGTCACACTGACTTCTAGGGGCAAATCCGAGAGCTTGATAACTGCTTATGTGTAACTTGCTTTTAAGATTATATTCCATAATAGACCAGAACATTTTTTTATAATTAAAATGAATTACTTTGTTGAATGTGAGTGTATTTTTTTTTAAAAAGTGAATGCTGAGTGAAAGAATGTGGAAGCATAATAAGTCCTAAATATTCCTGTTATACGATGATGTCCTCAATAAAGATATATACTGAATCATTACATAATGTTGAGGACAAGCTGTGCTTATTGTCATCCAGCCTTGGTCATGTGGGGTGGTTGAGGGATATGTAATCTTTGTTACTTCTGGATTATCATATCAAGGATAACCATATGGAAATCTTATGTAGATAAAGAAGTAAGGTCTTAAGGCTCAAAACATTTGTACAATTTTTCCCTAGTTTCTTAGCATGAATATAAAGAAAGAAAACACAAAAACCATGTTGGCCAGAATCAGCAAAATTCTTAAGCAGAGAACAATGGACATTCCAAATCCTAGGACTTTCAAATGCAGATAATAAATGATCATGAGACTGTGTCTTGGAGATAAACTAAAACACTGAAATTCTCAGAGGTAATTTTTTTTGCCATTTTTATTGATTTTCTTGAGCTCTACATTTTTTCTCTGATCTCATCCAAAGGGAATTCTAAAGAAAAATATTTTTTTTAAAAAAAAAAACCTTCATTTTAAAAGGCCATAGGAGAAAGTTTAGAACTGAGAAGAAAAACACTGAGCCTGGGGCCTCATAGCAGGCAAGAGGTTGGTGAAGACAAATTCAGTAATCTTAAAGAGCATTTGGGAGAAAACATGCAGGATAGAGCATAGAAACCCAAATAGAAAGTACGAGCATAAGGAAGTTGGAGAAGATGCAGTGAGATCTGACGTGCAATTGGAATCTTAGGAGGAGATGCAAGACAATAAGACAGATATTCCAGTTTATTGTCATTGAGTTATTAGAAAAAGCTGCTCAGTCACTTGGATGTGGAGGGACAAACTGTTAAAAATAGCACGGATGGACTACTGCATACTAATGCTTAGAGAGGGGCAATACAAAGAGAAGGAAGTTCTGAAATGGAGAAATATTTTCACAATGAGTTGTGCAAATTCTATGCTCCTTTCTAAACCATGCTTGGTACTATCAATTAAAATTTTCCAAATATACCTTTATTCATGTTAATTAAAAATAGAGCTGATGGTTTTAGCTTAGTTGTAATTATGACAAGCAAACATGATTTGCTTAGCAAATTATAGATTTGATCAGCAAAAAGTTTGACACCCTCCCAGGAAATAATTCAATTAGCCCAATGCAGTGCCCTTGACTTTAGTGATTGACCTTAGGGTATTATTATTTACAGCTCATAATAGAAAGAAAAACAATCCATAAAGAATAAAATGGTTATATACATAATGTTATATTAAAATTTTAGATGTACATACCAGATTGAAAATAAATTAATGGAACCATGAACAATATCAACAATCTGGATACCAAGTAAATGAAAATACATGAACTGAGAAAATACATAAACTGAGGAATTATGGTTATATAAGCTTTAAGAAGTGATGAAGAAGTTTTGTTGCTTCAAATAAAAATAATACTTGGTTAGAAGGAAGAGAATCATGTTTGGGAGAAATTGAAGGCATGTTCTCAGATACTAGAATACTCTGTTTATTGATATGATTCATAGATATATCAGAATATCACCTTTGTAACTGATTGAATAGCCTGTGTTAAATTGGTAAAATTTGTATGTGGTTCCATATTAATCCCAAAAAACAATCATTTAAGTTAAAAAATCAGAAAGTAGACATGCTTGGCCACATCCTTGTCTCAGCATGTGAATGTTTTCAGATAGGTAAAAAACTAAACTTACTTTTAGAAATGGCCAACAAACGTGTGCATAAATGGTTCATCTCACAGTAATCAGGAAAAATGCATGCAAACCAATATGAACTATTATTGATTATCCTTGAAGTGCCTAAACACAAAATCAAAGGATCAGAACTTTAATATGCCCTCCTGGCAATAAGATACATGCAACTACTTGGGGGACAATTGGGTGTGTTATTCTAACTGATGATTATTGAAACTTAAACTGTCGATTCCCTCTTTGTCAGATATCTAACAGAAATACCTGTGAAATGTGTAAGAACTAGAAATATTATTTGTAATATCAAAACTCTGGAGGTCGACAATGTGCCATTAATATTAAGCAGGTACTTTGTGGAATGTCCATCCCTATAAGTGTACATATTATTCTACCTCAGCCAGCAAGGTTCATAGCTAGCAAAGGTATATGTCACCAAGCCTGACATCCTGATGGAGAACAGCCTTGGAAAAAGAGCCATGCACCACCTTCAAATCATAAACAAATGAATAGCAAGTACACAAATCTAAGAATATATGACATACATATTTCTGCTTGCATTATCAATATTTCTTCTATAAGTCAGTAAATCAGTTTAGTTGATAGTGGAAATAAACATGATTTTGTTTTTTCTAAATTGCACTGTATGCAAATTTCCTAGGGTTTTCAACGTTTTTTTCCCGTTTTATTTATCTTCACTGCTGTAACAGTTGACATGGCACTTTGTTTGCATTTTGAGTAAAATAAAGATACAAAAACTTAAAAGTAAAATAATAAGAATAACTTAAAAGTAAAATACTCATGGCTGTTTGGTAAGGGATTGTTATAGTTGAGACTTCAAATACTTTGTTCTCATCTTCCTCTAGAGGAGCATTTAATTGTTGCATGAATTCTAATTGGTTTTAATAATAAAAAACTGACGTCACATAGGAGGAGGTGAAATCTGAAAGATCTGAGAAACATAGCAGCCAGCCACTAATCCTTACCTCTACCAAATCCTCTGACTGAAAGTCACTACATGGAGTGTTTCCTTTTCTTCTCACTATTCCCCATATGTGTGTATCATATTGCATTTTACTCTGTCATTCCAATGCAAGTTGCCTGGGTTAGATGCCAAACTTTTGTGTATATTGACTGCTTTACTCTGAATTCTTTGCTCTTTTACTCCTCAATTTTATCTGCAAGGCTAGAGGCCCAGATGCTACTCTTTCTAACAAACTACTCAATATCCTGCTCATCATTTGGGGAAAGTGGCTTTTTTCCCCTTTTTCTTCCTTTTCGCTTTTTAAGACAATGTTTCTCTGTGTAGTCCTTAATGTCCTGCTCACTCTGTCAACTAGGCAGGCCTTGAACTCAGAGAGACCTGTCTGGTCTACCTGCCTCTGCCTCTGCCTCCCATGTGCTGCGGTTAGAGGTGTGTGCTGAAAGGAGACAGTATCCTCCAAATTTTCATATGGAGAAAATTTCCTAACAAAGTAAAAAGAGGTTTATCATGTCCAGAGATGTGTCATGATACTGGTTTCTACACTCACCCTCATGATAAATGATCACAATCAGGGTCACCATCATCATCTGGTGACCATTCCTTATTATAACATCAGACAGCATTTCCACTTGGGAGCTGTGAGGACTTATCCAGTTCTAGCCTGTGATAGTTTAGAAATTAAAAAGATTAATGAAGTATTTAAGTTTTACATTTTTATTTGTACTTAAAACCTCACAGAGTGCACGATTTTACTATTTAACCATCTAAACAGCTTTAGTAACACAGTAGTGATAACATAGAATAACATTGAAAATGGTCATTTCAGATACTTTTTCTTAACCATTACAGGTTACTTCTGATCATTTTTCTAAACTAGAGGCAAAACAAAGTTGTTTGCATGAATTGTTTTTTTCAAAGGATAGCCCAGGAAAGTTCACGAGATAACTGTCTATAAGTGTCAGAAGCATCAGACAAGGATTCAGGTTTTACCCATCAGCACAGCTATAAAAAGACTGGATTAACAGGGAACAGTCTTCTAAATTTGCTCATCTCCGTAATGCTTGATAACGCTCTGTTTTAATGATTAATGTTCAAGAGGCTGCCTGAACACAGCTGCTGATAAAGGCACTTGAGTTTAGAGCAGAAGATCGATCAGAGGAGTGGGAGAAGTCATACTCACGAGGCTGTTATACTTTAATGGAACGAGGAAAACCTCTCTCTAAAAGAAGGATAGGAGCATTGCAGAAAGGGTGACAGGAGTAATTTTTATAGCTGTTATCTTTAAGTTGTGGTTTGCAAACTACAAAATTTATGGTGGTTGGTGCTCCTTGCCAAGGTCAAGCAATATGTTAATGCGAAGCCAGATATAGCCTAGACATTCAAGCAGGAATTCACACATTTGTTTTGCTTATAGACAAAACTTTACCAGCCCTCAAGTATGGACTTCCAAATGTTAAAACATACCTTAATATTTATTTCACATAATGTGCTGAATATCATGGTATATGTTCAATAGTCATCAAGTAAAGTTGCATCTACCTGAATGCATGTATGATTTATAACTATGTCTTATGTACTGTGCATTTGCATACATTACTAAAGTATAATTAATTTAGTATCTTACAATTTAGTTAACATATTATTTCTTTATCCATCAAGTTATGCTTGTATCTATTTATTTAATAAATACAGAATAATTGCCATATCTCATAATGTATAGAAATTATTAAATACGTAGCTAGTAATAATTTTACAAAATACTCAAAATAAAAGTAATGACATTGGTTTTGTTTCTCAGACTTCTGTCAGTATTTCTGACTTTTGACTCTTTACTATCATTATTCCACTGAGAAATTTGTGTAGGGAAATTTATTTTCTTTTTTGTATGATGAAACAATTGAGGGTTTCTTTGGACATAGTCCAGATTACATGTGAGTCAGTACTAAGACCATGAATTAAACTTCTATTTTTTGAGGCAAATTTTAGTGAATCATTTCTTAAGAACTGGTGTGATAATGATAATATTTCCAGTTATTATAACATTTCAACCTCATCCATAGGCAAAATAGGAGTCATCACTAATAAAGGTCCTATAAATAGCTATTCTAAAGCAGTTTTTATAGAAGACAAAACTGCATCCAAATCACAACTCAAGGCAGAAGCTTATTTCCCATGACTGTTTTACCTTTTCCCAGATAGAAGTAACAATAAGTAATACAGTCAGGGTTCCAGAGAGGATGACCCAACCTAAGACTGAAAGTGCACAGCAGCAGGACAAAATCCAATTCTGAGTAAAATGGAGGAAATAATGCAATGAAAAAAAAATCTGTCCCAGTTTAGTGGCATGGAAATTACCTAGATAGGAGTGTGAAGGATATGTAAAAAAAGAATGGTGGTTATAATTATGACCCAAGATTAAAGTGGCTTCCTATATTATGTAATTTTGATAAATTCCATTCAATTATCTCCAGGATTTGTTTCACTTGTGTAGGAATTCCTTCTGTTGATGTGTTGCTTTCATTGGTTAATGAATAAAGAAACCGCCTTGGCCTAGTTGATAGGGCAGAACTTGGATAGGTGGAGAAAATAGAACTAAATGCTAAGAGGAAGTAGGCCAGAGTCAGAGAAGCCATGGATCCTCTGCCTGAGATGGACACCGGTTAGAATCTCTGGTAAGCCACTGCCATGTGGCGATATACCAATTAATGGAAATGGGTTAAACTAATATGTAAGAGTTAGCCAATAAGAAGTAAGAGCTAATGGCCAAGCAATGTTTTAATTAATACAGTTTCTGTGTGGTTATTTTGGGTGTAAGCTAGCCGGGTGGCCAGGTCAAACAATCTACCCATCCTTACAACAATTGGGGCCCAACGTGGGGCTTGAATCCACAACCCTGAGATTAAGAGTCTCATGCTCTACTGACTGAGTTAGCCGGGCTGCCGGGACAAACAAACATTTCACTATGCTCATTACTATACTGGTAAGTTCACAAAAGGGTTCTAGAAGTGTTTTTATAGAGTTCCTTGAAATGAAAGAATATATATATATTCCAATATAGAAACCAGTATCCTCATGTTGTTATAAGAGATTGCAAAGTATCACCTGGGATCAAAAGATTTTATTAAGGTTTATTTTAATTGAATAGCCACATGAGGATACTGACAACCATATTATATCAGTTTTCAGAATTTTGATATCTGTTGTTATTATTGTTGTTGTTGTTGCTGCTGCTGCTGTTTTTGTTTTCCATGTGTCTCAGATGCTCTTGGGGAAAATTTTGAATATTTTACAGAATCTAAGAGCAAATTCATTTCTAAAACATATTCTACTGTAGTAGCTTTTTCAGTTTTTTCAGCTTTTATTTACAATAAATTCCAGTAAGAAATTAAGTTAAATTGAAAAATGTATACATAGACATCCACATGCTTTTAAATGATTTATAAATTTTTGTGTGAGTGCCAAACTGATATTTCTTATTTCAATAAAAAGTTGTTTAATGTTCATTTAAATTTGTTATACACATGTTATGTTTTGTACAGAAAATTGAACTATGTCCACAGACACCAAGAGATATTTGAATTGTATCAGAAAAGTCTAAATGAAAGCTGTTGTTCTGCATTTGACATATCACAGTAGAAAGAGCTACTGAAAAAACAAAAACAAAACAAAACTCAAAGACTTTTAGCGAGATATTCATGGATCTCCGTAGGAAGGTAAAAAAGACAAAATCTCCAAGGAAATTTTGAACATGGGAGTCATGGGAGAGAGGAGGAAGGGAGAGGGGAGGAAGAGAGGGGAGCAGAGGAAAATGCATAGTTCAATAAAAACAATTATAAAACAAAAAGGCATTCAATTTGAAAGCTGTGGATTGTAGGAATATAGGGACAACAGGACACAGGGAATATATTTGATCATATTTCATTTTATAAATGAATAAAATCCTTAAAATAATAATGAAGTGAATTAAGGTCAAAGAAAAACAAAGAAACAAACAAGTGCTTAATATTATTTTCCTCATATCCAGAAATGTGTGCTCATGGCTGTTAATGGGCCACTGGGCGTGCCTATTGTTTCTGTCTTCCTGAGCAGAACAGTTTTATGGTATGGGTCATATGTAGCTTCTTTGCTGGGGAAAACAGGGTTCTTAAAAGCTTGGGCACCACCTCACCCACACTTCTCTGACTGTTGATTAGAAGAAGGTGATCCTAGACTGCCATTCTGACTTCTAATCTGTAGTATTTGTCCAAAAAACTGGTCAATGAAACTCACAGTGTATTTGCGGTTTGTGATGAATGAGATCCTAATAGCACTAAAGTTTTGAATACTTGCAATTCATTATTTCCCTGAATAATTGAAACCTAGGGCCATTTTAATATTAATAGTTTCATTTTATTTGTATCTTCAATACTGCAAAGAAAGAATGAATGATTGCGATCATTCTGTTACATGGTGGCTTATCACATAGGGTAACACACTCAACATACTAAAATCATCACCCTACATATATACTAAAATCAAAAGCGACTCTTCTTATGTTCTGTACTGTCACTGTCACAGCTCAGTGTCTCAACCCTGTCTCCTTGACTTCTTTAACAGCCATTATCAGCATTGTGTGGGTTTCATTGTCAGCACCTTCTTTATCAGAGAGTGTAATGTGTGATTTTGTATGGAAATCAAAATTTATGAATCTTCTTCTTAAAATTTATAAACCAAAACCTTTGTTGAGGCTTGACCTTATTCACCTATTTTACCAGAAACTAGAAATAAACATGATTGCATACATGCAATAACAGCTGCCCTGTGACCTGTGACTGCTCTGGATGCTAGCAACAACAAAGGGTCATTAGTTCTAAACATATCCTGAGTTGAGTGCAGTGAAAGGGATTTGAAAAATTCATTAATAATTTTCCAATAAAGGGTGCTGATAGCTGCTAAATCGGCTGATGCCTACTGGTAGTGTGCCTATTGGGAAAATATCTTTCTTAAAGTAATGTACAGCTGGCAATCATGAGAGACAACACCATAACCTTTGAGGGAACAACGTTAACATCACCGTTTGCACCATTAGTAAGACCCAGAAACACCACAAACTGTAAAAGCATGAGAAGAACTAATTATGAGGGAATGTAAGATAAGCTTATATCGAGTGCATTACCTAAAAGAGG